>NC_072783.1:30478309-31078309 GCF_022539595.1 Amphiprion ocellaris | reverse complement strand
TACACATTACTTACACAATGAGCTGACCAAGGTCATGTCTGAGTCTTGGTACCAGAGTCGTCTTCCTCCACCTAACAAACCTTCCCAGCACCTCTCCTGCAGAGCCGTCCACACTGAAGGGGTTACTATCCGTAAAAATCTCCAGGCCCACTAACACAACGCGGATATTCAGCTGTTTGTAGTACTGGAATGGAACAGAAAATAAAAGCAGAACATCATAAAACGCAGCACAGTACACTCGCACAATTAGATTACATTAGAAATTAGCATGTTTTCTTTTACAAAAAACTTAAAAATCTCACCCCATCCAGTAGGTTAGCCATCTCCACCATCTCCTCATGTACCGCTGTCTCATTTTGTTGTTTGAAATTGTACTGGTCACCAAATGAACAAGAAAAGTGTTAAATAATGCAAGGACTGCTATTAATTATTTCAAAGCTACAGAGTCAGTGAGTAAAGTAAAAGTGTTGACTTACAAGTTAAAAAAGCTAATCATTGTGAAAACTCACCCTGAGATTATCGACAACCAGCACCAGCTCCACATAACTGGTTTGTGGTAAGTTTCGCTTCCTCTGTTAAAACAAATAGTTTCGGAGGGAAAAGCCGCTTAGAGCTGCATCCACTTTTCATTTTAAAACCTGTTTACACAATAAATATAAGTGAACACACAGAGAATCCTTACCCGTAGCAGAGAAGTCAGCGATTGGCCGGGTTCAAAGGGTTCGTGGCTCGGCGTTGACTGGGCCTCACTGACGACCCCGCAGGTGACGGGCTCGGACCGAATGTCCTTCAGCAGGTACAGAAGATGCTCATTAGTGGCAGACTGTGGTGCAGGCTCAAGTCCAAACGTCTCATTTCCGAGGAGGATCACACCCCTGCGGGAAAGCAGTGAATTATCAGATGTAGTGATAGATAAATGCTTTACATCAAAGCAGGGATGTGGTGCTGCAAATCTGTGTTACGGCAAAACTTACTGAGGAACAAAGAGATGGAGATCAGTTTTTGAAGGTTTGGACTGATCACACCCCATGAATTCAACACACATATATGATAATATGGCAAATGGGTGCATGATCTCATTTTTCGGTTTGATTTTGTACGCGATGAACTGTGTTAAACATCTAATCAGACAAAACTTAAGGTCAACAAGTGTTAACACTGAATCGGAGTCCTGCTCTCGTCCCTTTTGTCACACAAAAGAGGAATTAGAAACCAGCACCCGCCTAATCTAACTGGTTTGAAATAAAAATGTTCCAACCTGAGGCCAGAGCAGGTGCTGAGTGCTACCACTGAATTTTCATATCCTTCAACCTCTCCGTGGTAATAGCAATGCACCTGGAAGAAGAGAAGTAAAAACAGGTTTGAGGGAAAATGCTCAAACCAGCCTTCCAAATCAGAATACACAATCTTCAGCTTACATGAGGTCTTGGATATGATGTGTTGTAGCTACCAGCTGCGTCACGTGAATATTGGACAAATTTGGGGTGTAAGAAGTCTCTGAAAATAAGAGGAAAAATGCAAGAGATCTTTCATATGCAGCATAAACAAGGTCTTACAATAACATCAGTGTGATTTAATTCTGCACTTACCTGTTCCTTTTTAGATGAAGGACATGTTTTTTGTTGTTTATGTTGAGTGCGTACGATATTGTCTCATCTCTCTGTTTCTAAATACAACAAGAAAGCACTGTTAAATGCTGTCATACTGAATAATCAGTTAAAAAGACAGTCAAATTTGGTTTCTACCTCCTCTGATTGTGCCGTGCTGTGGATGCTCCTTGTACTTCTGTGAATCACCTGGGGATTTACAATTGAGTACTTGGAAAGTTTTGATGTAATCCCATTGAATACATCTGGAAGAAAAGAGGACACAACGACAAGCTGTAAATACTGAGAAATTATTCTGTGATGACCTAATGTCATCCCTTCTCAGGACACAAGTAAATCAAACACACACCCAAAGGAAAATGAACAGAGCAATATTTAAGCCTTTTTGCTTTATTCTTAGAATAAATTACGTCCTTTTAAAACAGAAAAGATAACACAAGCAGAACTAATGGTTAACAAACTCCTAAATGCCCCGTCATTGTTGTTGGCTTGTGCATCAAGGAAGAGAAGCGAGGTAATTTTTCTGCTCCATCGACAGACCACGCAACAACTCAAAGCGCCTCACCTTTGTTGTCAATCCCAGAAATAAAACACTGCAAGAAAACAACGAATAGGATGTATTTTCTGACCATGATCCTTTGTTAAAGTAGCGAGATTATGTCCCCATTAGGAATACGGAATGCCAACTGTTAGCCAAATGAATTCAATGTTCGTGTCTGCCTTCTTGCTTCCTCCTGCTGGTCAGGTGCTGGTCAGGTTGGGCGTGTCTTTAGACAGGTGAACACACCTTAGGAAACAAACACGATACAATGGTGCAATGGCAACACGGAAAATATTCAGGTGAGGGTTTTAGCACGATAAGCTATCCTGTAAGTGTTAAAAATGGTTGAATTATATTTGCTTTTCCGCTTAATACACCGATTGACCCCCGTTTGTCATTCCTGCGTTCGTTTGGGTTGTAAATAATAAAATATGATATAACTTTAAAAAAAACTTAAGCTTTTTGTTGGTGGCTTCTGAGTCAGAGTTTTTGCATATTTACACCAAAAATAAAATTCACATTAAGAATTTACAAAGGTTAAAATACGCTTTGAAGATATCGCGTTATTTCCGTATATAATACGTCACTCGCATGCGGAAGTGTTTTGGCGTTAAAACAGCGGCGCAGATGAATTGTTTCAACGCTCCTCTAAAAGTAAAAGTACGGTTTTAATTATAACAGAAGAACAACAAATATTCTTTTCTAATAGACTTTTGTCAGTATAAACAAAACCTGCTCTAATGTGCAACGCTTTTTAAAGCAAGGATTGTTTCTCGGTTGTTTTAAGCCAAGCTGGTGTAGTCTAAAGCTAGTTAGCACGTAAAGCTAGTCAACAATCCCAGGTTGAATGGGTCGTTGGATGCTAGATAGTCTGGCAAAACTTAGTTTGACAGCGACTAATTACGATTTACGATAGACTGTTCATTACTTTAGTATACAAACAGCCATTTCCCTGCATCAGTAAGTGCTCAGCAAACGTTTGATTGTCATAAAACTAGTTAATCATTCACATATCAACACTAGTGATTCTGCCACTAAACCACTGGTATGCGTTTTCTTGAAATAGTTTATGGCTACACACCGGATTTTAAGATTTGCTTGCCTACTGAATAGACGGCAGAATCAAGTCTGGACAGCATCACATAACGCTTCATTAATCGTTTCTGCTCAAGTTGTATTGTGAGTGCACATAAAATGCATTTCCATGTTTAAAATTGCACTTGTGTTCTTTTGTAAATGGACGTCTCACATATTGCTTTTTTCTTTTAAAGAATGACTGCACTGACAGACTTTGAACCTTTAGCAAAGAGGCTAAGGGTTGAATCAAGTGCTCCAACATCACCCTCATCTTCTCACGAAGGTAATTTGTTTATTTAGAGTATATGGACATGCTTTTGACTTCATTTTCAGTATCCTTATTAACACAACTTTTGCTTTGTTCTTCAGGCCCATCCCTATGCAGTCAGAGCACAGGTAATGAAGCTGTAAATCAAGGAGGAAGAGAAAACAAAGCTGAAGCGAAGATGGATGTACAGTCAAAGGCCAGAGAAGGGGTTCTTCGAGATGTAAAGACAAAAGGTTCCCTTCAAAAGAGAAAGCAAGAACAGTCTAAAAACACTCTTGACCGATGGTTGGTTAAGCCCTCAAAAAACCCAAGTACAGCTGACGTGTGCCAGACCCAAGAGGATGAAGAAATGACTAATGATGGTGACTGTCAAAGCACCTCAGCTCAGTCTGTGGACTGCAAAATTGCTGAACAACACCCAGTATCTGACACAGATGAAGACACCCAACCATTGACACCACAAGACCTGGATCAAGACTATCCTGCGTCGCCATCTTCCCAGGATTCTGCAGAGAGTGAACTTACTGAGACATTGTCTCGTAGTGATGGTGGATTAGAAAAACAAGAAATGGAAACATACCAAGAAAGCTCAGAGGGCCCTGTCAGACAGAATATAAAGATAACAGATTTTTTTCCAGGGTTGCCATCACTCGCTTTACCTATGAGACGAGGCAAATCAAATAAATTTCCACAGAAAAAAGATGCAGACAAGGCAACTGCCTCTACTGATGTCAAATGGCTGGGCACGCCGATCAGTGAGCTAAAGAGAATGCCTGCATGTGGTGCACCGCTTCCTCGGCTGAAGGATATTACTGGCCAGCACACTGTGATGATACGGGTTAGAGCTGCTCTTTCCTCTGCATACACATCACAGCACAGATTTGTACAAATATCTTTGTCAACAATTCATTTTCTTTTCAGGATTATATGACTGCGATAAGATTCCAGTTTTGTTAGAAATAGCTTGGGTGAAATTCACACAAGATTTCAAAATTTTTTTTAATTTTCTTTGTGTTTCTCAGGTGTTGCTCAGATGAAGGCCTCATATTTTAGTTGTATAGTATCACTGGACTCTGAATGTTCGTTGATCTTCCAAGGCTTTAATCAATACATTTAAAAGTATGCAGCAATAAGATTTAGTTTACAGTAGTTTTTATTATGTGTGAATCCAATATTTTAAATACCAGTTTGAAACAAGACCTTTTGGAGAGCATAGTCAAAATTTCATAAAAGTTAAAACCATGTGATATAATGTCTCCGATCCTTATCTCACAAATTGTTTTTCTATGAAAAAAATATGTTTTATGATGATCTTCAGAATAAGTTATAATCAAGCAAAGGTAACATCTGAATATATAGCCTTTAATATGTCAATTATTGTTGGGATTTTTAGTTTTTTTACAGATATGCATTTTATTGGTCATAGGACTTGGTATTACATGTGCTAATGCCTTTTATTTTCCTATTTTCCTTCCCATTGACAGACAGACCTTCTTCAGAATGGTAGAGTTCCAGTTCCGTATCCTACCGTGTTTAAGGATACCTGGGATGAAGTCCATGTCAAGATGCCCTGTTCCAGCAGTAATTTGTTTCCTGTACAAGATGAGGTAATCCTTCAATTGTTTATACACATGCAAATGTTGGCATAAAAACTCCATGATATCATGGTTTATGTTTTAAAGATGTAAAATTACACTTAAAATAATGTTCTAAATTGCCACATAATGAGACAAACATGGGCATATTGCTTTTTAGGATGAGCCTGGTGATATTTTATTTCAAAATATTATTTTAAAGTAGTGCACTTTAGGTAAGATGTCAAAAGATACTACAAGTTCATTTTTTTTACATCTCTGTGCATAAAATGAAGCATCATTGTGATGAGGCACAATTGCAAGAAACCTGCCCAACAACACAGTGTTATTTTTTTGCACATTAAAACTGAACTGAATTCACCCTGCAACGATCTAACAAAATTCTTGCTTCAACAGGAAACACGAGAGCTGAAGAATAAGAGTCGATGGGAGCTCATCAAGGAAACTTTAGAGATGCAATTTGCAAGTCCGCTTGAGTTAAAGGCAAGTTTCACAATTTTGCTACTTTTATTGAACAAATTACATCCATGTTCAGAGAAAAACTATTCAACTTTGGGTTTTACTAGTCTAACATTATTTTTCCACGCATAATGTTTCCTGGGTAGAAATTTATTAGAATAGGTGAAGATTAAATATCCAAAAGGAGTAACACCTAGTACAATTCTACAGTGCTGAGGATCTCCACCACTGAAGTTGTTGTTACCAGATTCAGCCATAAGATGGCGTCATGGGCCCAGAAACTGAGAGAGACAGCCTCAGAATTTAGACTGTGGAAGAATTTGTTTTTAGTACACATATATTAGTAATTGTGTCTTAAATGATGGTTCAAATAGATTCTGCTTGTTTTTCTATGTTTATTTTTTATGTTACAGAATGCAGTATTAAAGTACAGTGCCTCCCATGCCAAGAAATGGGACTTTACAGCATTGCATTTGTACTGCACTAAGGTAAGAAATATATCTGTAAATCTATTTTTATGATGTATTAGTTACAGTTTTTATGAATCCTCATGATCCTCAGCGTGGTGAATGACGCTCCTCCCGTTCAAAAAAAAAAAATCCTTCTCTGGAGGTGTTATTGAGTTATTACTGGCGTGCAGGCATGTAAACACAGATGAGCACACATGTTGAATATGTCAAAGGAGTAGCTGTGGACTAATGAAACATCAGCTGTCCAATCATGGCATTTAATTGCCAAGCAGAAGGCAGTGTCAGCTAGTGTTGGTGCTCCTCATTAGCATGGTATATAAACAGTATTAAATGGCATTGTGAATCAACACAAAAAGACAGGCCTATTAACTTCATAGCTCAATATTTAAGAAGTAATTGCTACACCTGTGCAGCCATATTTCTTGTGTTTGGTTTTCTTCTACTTGAATACACAGTCATGAATTCCTATATGAACCTCACATGAAGAGTGATTTTGATTTAAAAATATTTTTAAAGTAATATTTTTGTGCAGGGCTGAAGCAGCTATGTAAAAAAGAATTGTCTGAAATATGCACCAACTGGAAACACTTGTTTGAGGTTATTGTTACCGAGAGAGGTTTGACCAGTTAACACATCCAAGTGTTGACTTACCTTTTCCACCAGCACTAGGAATGTCAATTCAAAGTGTGTGTGTAATAAAGACATCAAAGGCTTTAACTGACTGCATATACCTGTGACTTAGATAGATTGTGTAGGGAAGAGATTTTTTTTGAAAATGCTTGCGCTGTATTGCTCAATATAATAGAATATAACAATTGGGTGTGATTAATTTGTACATGTTTTAAGGTGTTTTTTCTTGTCCATAGCTAATTAATTTCCTTTACATTCTGAGACTAAAATAAGCCCAAGTTGCCTTATGCCGGGCAGAGCACTGCTGGTTCATTGGTCGTTGCTCAGAGTTGTCAGTGTTTTCTCCGGCCTTGTTTGGAGGCCATCCATCATCTGTTGTCTTAATGCATTCTGCGTCATCCTGTGTGCAGAATCAGAGAGGGCTGTACTATTGTCTGGCTTGTGAAGGGGATGGGAATATTCCATTTGGAGAGATGGCTGTTTTGTGACAAGAGTGTTTCATATAAGACGTACAGAGCATGTAAGACTAGACAAGTAATAGACCTTATTTTCTTTATGGTAAAGGAGCGCTCGCTCACTCTGTGCTTCGTGGCATCATCTAGAATACATCAGCTACATGTTTTGATGATATCTCACATTTCACTTGAAAATGTCGTCATGAATGTCATTGTGCCATATGTGTTTCTGTCATTTTGCAGAAGAACAGTAATGGGTTTTACTGTGGCTGAGAATGTTGTAGCCCTTTACAAGCAAGTGGTTGTATAGAGAAATAATTTAATCTTTTGCCAAAAGGTCACATTTAGTAACTTGTCAGAAAGGAAAGTGGCTGACATTACAACTCAGAGACTGCTTTTCCTCAGCTTTATACTGTTACATCAATTGTGTGCTGTATGGGTTTCATAAATTATGTTATAAAAGGGAAACCTGTTAGAGAAAATCTCAAGATGTTGAGAGTCTTTAGCCAAAGGCTAAATTTTGCAGTTGCAGCTGGACTTGGAGTGTGTCACGTCTCCTGGAAATGTTAAAATAGAGTTAGCTTTATGGTGAGATCCCATATAAATTGTAGTTAATGGCATCAAACGTTTTTATCAATCACTATTTTGTTGTTTAAAGTGAATATGTCAGTTTCACCAATACTGTGTGTGTATTTGACTGCTAAATTGTAAAAATCTGGTGTAATTGAGTGCCATGTTGGACAACTTTTTAGAGCCACGTAAATGTCACTGTTGCTCAGACAAAATACATTTACTTCATTTATGCACTCTGTCATTGCAGAGTTGACACACATATGCAGTACCCTCGTATCAAACCTTTATTGCATCTGTGCCTTGCAGAATTTACTCAGCGCTTGCCTGTGTCACAAATCTGTTTTAATAGTCTAATATGCTGAAGGGGAAGTAGAACTCTAGACAACGAGTACAGTATCTGTAACATATAGAAAGAAATAGTCACATGTAGCCAGTATAAAATGGTGTTAATAAGAAAACAAGTTCCATTTTTTGAGTAAAACGTAGCAATGCAATGTAACGTGCCCATTTTTCACTTTGTTGCTTCTCCTCTGCCCCATGCCAGTTTGAAGCTGTATTTTGAGTGTCAGAGAAAAGTAAACATGAATGGCATGGAGTGACGGGCCAGGCTCCTTCATTGAATATTCATCTCAGCACGCGTACCTCATGAATAACTGAATAGCTGTTGACAGACAGCACCACTTTTGTTCATTTCTCTTTCACCAGCAACCAGTGCTCTATTTACAGTTATGGGCACACAAGTGTTTTATTTTAACACGGTCGCATGTCCACAGACTCAGTCAAAGAGATTGCTTTTTTGCTTAGATCTGTGGGGAAAAGGAACATGAGTGTGAAGTGTAGTGTTAAATCTGTATGGGAGCTCTGGTTTCTCACTGCTCACGCCCCTGCATCCTGCTTAATGGCTTTGTCAGTTTTGCTGTGATGTCGTACAGACAGTTAGTTCAGCTGATTTGATGCACTGTCCGGTGCTGATTTAAAGAGCTCGGCTTATACTACCTCAGCTATATCCACTGTCTCCCGCTGTCAACCAGCGTCATTTATTACGCCCATAGGAGCAGTTTATGATGTCAGCCAGGTCATTACTTATGACAGTGTTTAGTCAGGCTTCCTTTGCCATAATATAAATGTCCTGGGCTAAATTACCAGTCAGGGCTCTTTGTCCTGGGAACACACTGTCCTTTCTGTTTCAAATACTTGGTCATTTGCATCTCTTCCAGGAAGACTGTTTAATCAGTTGGCATGGCTGTGCAACCTTGATGAAATGGCAATGTGATTGATCATTCTGACATTTTGTAGCCAGTATGAGTGCAAATACGGGTGGTATATAATGTCTGTTGTCTCTAAGATTTGTAAGTGTTGTGGTGTCATGGCTAGTGGGTATGTTATTCATGTTAATGTGGTTGTGTGGATATTACTGTAGATGAGCTGTCCAGCTAAAGCCAGATATATTTTATATTAATCCATTTATTCCACATTCCCTTTGAAATATCTTACATGAAGGAACAGTCCACCATGCAGTTTATCAGTTTTCCCTCGTTATTTCTATCTACATGCACGGTATTGTTCTGCATTTTGGATATTTTAACAGCATTTGTTTTTCTGTGAAACTGTACCTGAAGTCTCAACATTTTGATGCGGATCAGAGCTGTGAATTTTATCTGTTTGTCTCAAACTAATCAGCCCAAACAGCTAATAATGTCACAGCTGAGTCTTGTGGCAAATCAACAAACATAAACAGATCTCTCGCTCTCTCCAAGGTCCTGGATCCTGATGCTGCTGAACATCTGTTTGACTCTCTGTTGCCAGACATGGTGCAATTAGCACTGAGAGTATCTGAGCTGTGCACCAAGGTAACACCCATCACTAACCAGTGGACACTGACTCACTGGTCTGTGACATAGTAGATCAACCCTGCAGGTTGATCCCAAAGGTCACGAAATGATAAATATTCTTGTGAAATGGTAGTAGAAAATGGTGAAGTCAAGGCACGTAGCTATTGATGGTCATTTATCAGATGTTTTATCATCCTTTTGGTCATCTCGTTCGTCAGCATGTAGACAATGAAGAGCAATGTGTGTCTGCAGCCAGAAAAAGGCTCATTAAGGAGGTTTTTGTGTATTCATTTGGCCAAGCAGCAAATTATTATAACTTTTAATTTGACACCTGTGTGTTCATTTTATTTCTAGTTTGATTAATTTAACAACCAAAGTGGCCCACACAAATAAAAACATTTTCCAAACAGATTCACGATTGAGCAATAATCATGGTTCCATGTGGCGAACTCATCAAGTGAGCACGTTTGTAGTATTGACAATTCTGTTATGTGCTGCATAGTAGCTGTTTATTTCTGTCTCCTGTAATTATCTGTGCAATTGGTTATTTTGAAGAGGATTACAAAAAATTGTTATTTAAAGAATAAAAAATTGTCCATAGAAAAATCTATCTGTTGGAAATACCATTTGTGGTTGAAACTGATTCATTAATACTACAGGAAACTGAGTGGATCGGAGAAAAACTCTTTTTGCTGTGTTGTTTCAAATGTTTTGGCTATGCAATTCATAGCCAAAGTCATTTTCCTGTTGGCCTGTTGTATAAGTGTGACATGCTCTTTGTATTGCTTACACAGATTTATCATGTATTTATAAACCTGCTACCCTGAGAGTATGTCTCCTGCATATGCACGAACAGACCTTGATTGTAATTGTATTGGCTGATTCAAGAACGACAGAGTGGTGCCAAATTATTACATTTATGCAGCATACTTCAACGTCTTGTTTGCTAAATTGACAAAACAAATTATTTTGACCTTCCTCGGTTGTACCTTTGTTCCTACTCTAGCCGATACCCCTCATCAAGAAAGGCATGAACCACTCCATCACCATGTCTCAGGAGCAGGTGGCATGTCTGCTCGCCAACGCCTTCTTCTGCACATTCCCCCGACGGAACTCCAGAAAGACTGAGTACTCCAACTACCCAGACATCAACTTTTTCAGGTAGTCTATGAATGTAGTACTTGGACTTGTGCTGTTTAAAGTTATATAATCAATGTGTAAATTACACTGCTGTGACAACTAGCTTCATTTCCATGAGGGGGCACTACTGTATATCCTTTTCTCACTAATCATTTTGTCTTCTGGCTACACTTTGAAGCATACAGCATTGACAGTGTGAATGTGTTGTCTTCAGCCTACTCTACCTGCCAGAACCAGAGGTTTTAATTTATTTGTAGGGTAACAGGATATGTTACCAACTAGAGCGGTGCATTGTGTCTTTACAAAATGAAGTACTTCATGAGAAAAGAGCAAACTGAGTAGGTATATGCCTTCATAACCATTTTTTACTGCAAAATTGCTTTTTAAGAGTTCATCAGCAAAGTACTGCTTACATTAAGGGTACAACAGTAAAGGATATGGTATACAGAAGGTCCATGTGGGAGTCAACCCTTTTAAGAAAAAAAAACCTTTCTTTTAATTGATTGATTTTCTAAACAAAGTGGTGCTTTAATTCTGTTAAACATTGTTAAATTGTTAAACACTTCTTACTTTAATTCTATAATTGTGTTAATTGGGACAATTTTTTCATCATCATACCTTTCTCTTCGAGATTTGCTCTTGTGGGTTAAACCAGGATAACAAGTACCTTTCTTTATGTGTATTTAAAATTGAACTTGTTCCCTTCAAAAGCATAGACTCTGACGAACAGTACGGTATTTTCTTAATCCCTGAAAACATTCCCAGTGGAGTGGAGTGGTGTAATGTAAAATCAGTCTGCAGATCACTGCTCTGTCATGTCCCCCATCTCTGCTGGCATCACATTGTAATTACCTAAATGGAAGAGGAAATTAGATTAACATTGACTCAGATGGCTGCTTTTGACAACACAGAAGGCCATTGGCTATTTTGCAGAAGGCAGTAAAATGGTTCAATTGCATCAGAATTTCATTCACATAAAGGTTTTGTTGTAATTTGAACCAACAGCCAATAGATCATCATTTTTTCCTCCTTAGAAATGTCAGCAGTGTGGTACAACCAGATATTAAATGCTTTGCCCTTTGTTTTTAGAAATTATGACATAGTTTTCATTTCATTACTTTTGGTAAGGGGTTATGATAGAACGAAATTCATTTTTATTTCACAAGGAGACTCACAGGATAGGTGTAGGAAATAAAAAGCCTATTATCTGTGGATTTTCCTTTTATCTCAGTGCAGACTTCCTATTTGCATTGAGATAAAAGTGACTATTAAGACTTTTTTTTACTTGTTGGAACACTGGCTCTGCTCTTCACATTATTATTCAGCAAATTGTCTGTATTATTGTACCCTAATGTGCTTTAAACCCAGGGTTTTTAGACTATTTTTTTTACATTTTTCTCGAAAGGAAATGTTGTTTTTTGTTGATGATGCTGAAATCTAGCTATTATATCAAATGTAGTGATATATATGATTTTTCTGAGTTACATCATAGCTTTCTGCACATCTGTAGGAGGTATATTGCTGTTATATAACTGTGTATTAATTCTGTCCCTCCTAAAAACCACATTGCGATTTGTTACTAAAAGGCTACTCTCACTAGTGGCTAACTTATGTCAAAGGCATTTTCCCTGAGGACTACATGAGGCATGATTGCTTCTAGGGGCCACTCTGACAAAAAAGAGAAATGAATGGTAGAGTTGACTTCGATGAATGACTTTCTCAGCCCCTGAAGGGCTTTCAGTGCATCAGGCTTTTGTCATTATTTCATTTCCTTCACATGAAATTTCTCTCTTTTTGTTGTGGCATGTGTGGCTGGCTGTGGGGTTCTTTATAGAGTTTGCTTGAGAGTGGTGGTGGGCTTAGTGTTTAAAGTGCATTCAGACCCATCCACTGCACCTCACTGCTAGCAGCTTTGTGTGTGATTATGTGCTTTTCCAGGGGGATTGACACTTTGCCTCCTGAGGACTCTGTTTCTTAAAAGGGACACAGGACTTCTTAATGTATCCCCAAAGCGGGAGCCCTGTATCCTTCTCTCTTCCTTTTTTGTATGAGTGCTGTGAAGTGGCACATGAGTGTTGCTCTGTGATGGAAAGCCTGGGGCAACTCCGTTGTCGTAACAGCGAAGGAGCTCCTACATAATCGGATAGTGACTGAAAAGGAGGCTGAGTGAGAGATGAACTAATTCATATCAAAAGTTAAAGCATGACTGAACTCACATGGCTAAAGTGGAGGTCGTGTGTCTCTACAGCACTGGTTGTGCAGAGTGCAATTTTTCTTGGTCCTGGGTATAGTTTTCTGATTGTGAGAGTTGGTGGTTGGCTAGAATGCCAAGTAAAGCCCCCTTGTTTAAAAAGTAAGCTTTTCATTTCTGAAAGGAACATAAAATGCCATATATCAGTATTTACTCAATGAAATCCATCATTTGTTTTTGCTTGCAGGCTGTTTGAGGGATCCTCTTCAAGGAAGATTGAGAAGCTGAAAACCCTGATGTGCTATTTCAAGAGTGTCACTGAGCAAAGTCAGTGATCAGATTTTATTTTCATGATTAAACTGAAACTTATTGTTCGAAGATTTAAAGCAGATGTGTTTTACCTTTTTGTCTTTCAGATCCTACTGGACTCGTAACATTCACCCGAAAAGGGTTGGATAAACCGCTAAATTGGAAAAGGTTTGGTATTTTTATGATATAATAAAAATATCATCATTATAGTAGGAGGAAAAGTGTGCCATTTATTTCCTCCAGAAATTCTTGCACTGTTAAATCTGCTAAGCTGCTTGGAAGTAAACAAAAATCCATCATCTTAATCATGGTCGATAACTTGAAAACGATCTTTGTGTTTCAGCTCACAGACTCTGCTAACAAAGCTCCACATTACTTGTGAAGGGACCATTGAGGATGATGGTTATGGAATGCTTCAGGTGAGACGCAGAGGAGGAGCCTGTCAGTATTGTTCACTTGTGGAAAGATAACATGGTGTGGTTTTTAGGGACTTTAATTTGCAGAATCGTCTTTGTTTGCTCAAAGGAGCTGTTAGTTTGAAAGATGTTCCTTCTTGTGGCTGGTTTCCACTCCCTTTCCCCCCTTCTGTCGTAGTCAGTCACTGAGCCGCCTCATTCTGGAGTCTTCCACACAGAATGCTTACTACTGCTGAAAAGGCCTTTGAGGGAGCTGGTGACACGTCGGAGGCAGTGTGTGCTGGGACTGGGGTCGAGGCCTCTGAGCCTCCCCTGCTCTTTGTGTCGGCCATGCTTCCTGTCCACTGTCAGGACGGCCCGCTCTGGCTTTCACCTTTTGTTTGCCTCCAGTTGCCACAAACTGACAGTTGATGTGCACACATGACCAGCTCCGAGGCACGCTGCAGCTCCGATTGATGGATGCTCTGCTGCGGTGGGGGTGGTGGCGGTGAGGTGCTGACAGCTTGTCAAAGCAGACTTTGGAGGCTGGCTAGCTGTCCCAGAGTTGAGTGACCAGTTTGTGGAGATCTGCTCTCAGACTGCTGCTCACCCTTCTGCAGCTTCTTCCGGGGGTTGTGAGGGGTTTGGTCTGGTTTGTCTACAGGCCAATGAGCAACAACTGTCAGTCCTGAAATTGTAAGATTATATGTTCCACATGGCTGCTTTCTACCTGTGTAAAACAATCAACTGTCACGTCTGTCTGAGCTGAAACAATGAAATGTGTATTTTCTTTTGAATTGTAAAAAGAAAATCAATTTAGCAGCATGTTGTGACTGGAGGAAGATGTTTACTGTGGACTATAGGACTTCTCTTGATTTGATATCTGCTACTAACAGCCGCACATTTTAATGCTGTTTGTGGGGAGACCTTATTTTGACATAGGGGACAAATGTCTGAGCAATGCCAGCACCTCAGGCTACATTCCCAATCAGCTTGTCAGGGAGTGTGTCACAAATAAAAGAAAAAGGGTGAAGATCATTTTATGAAGTATTTTTCACCTGTTGTCCAAGTCTGGGAAGCTGTACATTAAACCATCTGAGAAAATGCTACTTTAGTGTTGTTTTGTTTGATAAGAATATGTGCACATGACTAAAAAAAATCTTTTGATGCCACAAGAACATGGGTGTTCCATAATCATCAACCATCTGTCTTGATTTGCAGGTGGATTTTGCCAATCGGTTTGTAGGAGGAGGGGTCACCAGCTCTGGTCTCGTTCAAGAGGAAATCCGTTTTCTTATTAACCCAGAGCTAATTGTTTCTCGTCTCTTCACTGAAGCCCTGGATCATAATGAATGTCTGATCATCACAGGTCAGTGATAACAAACTCTCCTTGTTAAGCAATCATTTCCACTAAAGAAATCCTACTGTTTGATTATTCATGGTTTAATCCTTTGATCCAGATCGAATCAATAATTCCCTGGGTTCACTCTTCTTACACTTATCCTATAATTTGACCAAAGAAACATTGCATGCATTTGTTGTCACACACAGCATCAATTTACGCCATTCTGACTCAGCAAGAGGTTAAAGGATGTTTGCAGCAATTGCCTGATTTCTGTATCAGTCCTTGTCATGTTTCCTTTTGATTGGCTGCAAAAGGTACAGTCTGGAGTTACAGACCAGGGTG
This sequence comes from Amphiprion ocellaris, assembly GCF_022539595.1. Taxonomy (NCBI): domain Eukaryota; kingdom Metazoa; phylum Chordata; class Actinopteri; family Pomacentridae; genus Amphiprion; species Amphiprion ocellaris. Next base: position 31,063,080 of record NC_072783.1, on the reverse strand, counting down.
TTGTGATTGCTCTGTTGGATCTTTCTGTTGATTAATTCCCACTATACTTCTGAATTGAGTGTTTGCTTCAAACAAGGCTGGGACAAGCCAACAGGCCCAATAACATGGGCTTGATGTGAGGAGTCCCAGCAGGAGGCTGATGGCATCTGTCTGGTTTTTCGCTTTTTTTTTTCTTTATCTGTCTCACACTGTTTGTCCAGACTGTTGTAGCTGCTTGATTGTATTTGATGAAGAGTGCAGACAACCTGTCTAATATAGTAATAGTAAAAACAAAAAAGGCCTACTCAAATCCAGCAGTCATGCTGCAACAAGGAAAATAATTAAGTACTCATGCGTTAATAGATGTTAAAACTGTCATGAGTTAAGTGGCCAAAAAGAAAGAGCTGCTACAGAGGCTACAAAGGAGATGTTTCAGCAGCATTTTTTAGTTCTCTATTTTGCTCATTTGGTGGAACAGATATATTCCTACTTTAACCTATCCAGCTGTCTACACAGGTCACTTAAAGGCTTCTGTTTTTTTCATTCCATTTGTAAAATTCAACTAATTTCCCCTCAGTTTTACTTGTAAAACACATTTTGTGTCAAGGCAGGTATCATAACAGTAATTACATATTGGATTCTGAGTGCTGCCAAGACGTAAGTAATAATAAACTAGTGATTTTCATAGGTGATATTCAACCTTTCTCATCTGCTCTGGTACAGGTTAACTATCTGTACTTATGCAGTACAATTGTACCAAAAATATCAGTTATGGTACATTATGGTGTATGTTGTATCTGTTTAAATATAAATATATTAAGATTTATGTCCTTCTATAGATATCAAAATTCAATCAAAAATAGAGATTGCTTTCATGACCCCCTCTTGTAAGAATCTATTTTTTTATCTTCTTAACATGCCCTTATGGTGTTTTTTTATTTGCCAGAAGACAGATTATGACCTAAATAAGCAGTTAAAAACATGGCTTGAAGCTGCCGTGTCTTGATGAAAAAGATTCAGAAAAACAGGATTTCATACATAACAAACCTAAGGAACCAATTATGTCTGCTTGCAGGGTTGGGCTTTCTGGATCAATACTCTTGTTCAGATTCAGTTTCCGTTTACAATATGTGGCAGAATTGCTCCACTGTTACAACTTGCCGTTGTATAGCGGAGGGTAGTTTTACAGTGTTGGAGCAGAGCTTGTGTCCCGTAACTGCAGTGAATGGGAAGTGGTGGTTGGAGAGAGAGGCAGGGGCTTTATACATCTGCATATTCTAAAGAAAGCAACAGTTCAGAAATACATTCAAGCTATTTTAATGAACGAGGGAACAATTTTCGTGGAAAAAAACTTCTAAATATGAACATTTGATGCACAGAGATGGTTTCTGGGGGGTTTAATTGATGGCCAGAGAGGGACTTTAACATTACATAACAAGTGGCTTGGTGGTTTAGAACAGGAATTACGACACCCAAGACTCCATCCTCCCAATAACCAATCATTCTGCAGCATATAAGCTTCTTGCTTTGGCAGAGTCACCTTCAGACTTCTTGCTGGCCATCTCTCCCATGCCTCCACTTATGCCACTTAACTTTATTACTGAGCCCCAGAATTAATTATAGCTGGAAGACCTGCCCAAGACCCGCTCCACTAATGGACTCTTCCATTCCATCATCTTTATTAAACCCCGCCTGTATCTCTTGTTCTCCACTGTAAAAGTCTGAGCGTTAGCTACATCGTGGGTATGTGGTAAATCATATTCCCCTGTGATGCGTTTTGGCATTACAGTACAGGAGGTAATGGATCTTACCTTGGCACTGAAATTTGCAAAAGTGCCTAGGCCTAATTGAATTTTCCTTGATTGCTAGATATCTGGCTGCCAGTGGGGCGGTCAAAAGTATAAATAGTATCAAGGAGAAGTCATATGATTCATTGATTGCAGTGCTGACCAGAAAATACGTTGCCTACGTGATGTAAGCAGGGAAGTTTTTCTTGACTCTGTATGTTGGAAAACAGTGTCCGATAAAGCCAGTGCTAACCTCTGATGATTATATTGTTGTTTGAAACCTGTTTTTGCTGGACCATTTCTATAGTGTCCTTATTGTAGACGACTATATCTTCCATATCTTATTATTGTCTATTTCTTAAGATGGAAGCTGGCACCTTGACATGGAAATGAGATACGCTGCTGACCTTTCAGTATCTGGTCCACCACAAATATGAGACGCTTTGTTTTGCTGTATTTACACATGAATGGAACAACCTTCAAGACACAGTGAATTATACCTGCTGGTTTTTTATTCATCATGTTTGTTATTTAGAAATAATTTCTAATGAGCAGGATGTGTAAAAATCAAAAGCATAGTTCATTTTGTTCCCGAAGAATGTTCCTTTCAAATCCAAGAATAGCTGATCTGAGAGTTTGGAGAACCAGTAAAGGTCAGTCACATGCATAGTTAACACGAGCCCATTTAGTATGATGGCAGCAGTGTTATCTTGTGGTGGACTTGGAATGTTTTGCATATTTATATCTAATCTCTTTACATTTTCGCTAAGAGTGGTAAAATGTGTATCTCAAAATTCAAAACCTCCACTGGGAATCAAGTTCCTCAGCCGCAAAAAAGCTTATCAGTCCCTGCTTTTGCAAATACATGATTGATTCGTGATTGAAGTGTGTTACATAATAGACATTTGAGCCCATTCTGCTTTTTGCTAATCTGTTTTGCTTAAATGGTAATCTAGATTAGATGCTTCAGTGTCTTAATCAGGTTGTAGTTTCCTATTACTTAGAAAAAGAAATAAGAGGCTGGCTGATTAGTAGTGAAATGTCTATGAAGTGGAGAGCACTCTAGAGACCCCCCCGCTCCCCCATGTACAACTCCTAAAACCTGCTGACCAAGACTCCACTACTAATCATTCGGTTTATTCACTTTGCAGCATGAAGCATCTCCGCAAGTGCTCTCAATGGTCAGGTACTAATGAGTGCTAATGAATGGGAAGTTAATTTGTGGCCTCATTTGTTTGACTGTGCAGTTGCCTCCTCCCCCCGCTGCCCTGCTCCCTTTTTACGGGTGTTGAGTGTTCCCCTGTGGGCTGGCGGTCAGTCACTGCTTCTCACATCGTTTAAGGGGGGTAATAACTTGACCTTCCTCTTGTCAGAAACAGCTGCTCCTGGTTCTTTCGGGCAGATTTGTTATTTGTCTAAAAGTGGCTGTTTTTAGGTAATTAATTTTCTTTGTATTTGTTTGTTGATCGATTATTGGATACGTATTTAAATATATTTAGGGAGTCTTTTGACTTAGAAATGAACCTGTTGTTATTTTACACTATGGTGTTTTACATTTTTATAGCAAAATGTATGAGCCACTAATTGTAATACAATGGCAGTCATACCAGTGTTTGCTTGCTCACCATAATCACACCAAATTATTGAGCCAATTAAGACAGTGTCCTATTACCTGCCTTTCAGCTTTGCCTCCTAAAATACGACTGGAAGGTGTCTTCACTTCGGATAATGTTGGAAAAATCTGTACTAATATGCTGTTACTGGCTTTTGCTGTTTGTGATTAGGAACGCAGCAGTACAGTAAGTACACCGGTTATGCTCAGACCTACAAGTGGAGTGGCAGCCACCAGGACCCAATTCCAAGGTATGTGTTGCATCTGCATGCTTTAACATTTCTATGTTTAGCTCCTTTGTTACAACCAGTTATTGTGGTTGATTGGTCACTTAAACCCGTTGGTGTGATTAGAATGTCTGTTAACTGTTAGATAGATTTCAATGATATTTTATGAACTCATGGATTGATATTTTTGTTTTTCAGTGAATACCTCACCAGCTATGCATCAGATTTTGCATGGATATTTCTGTTTCAATAATTGCTATTGATTCACAGAGCTTTTTTCTAGCGCCATCATCAGGTTGAAACTTTTATTTATCTTCCCAACATTAAAATGTTAAAATGCTGCTGTGAGCATGTCATCGTGTTAATTTTGGCATTTAGCACCCATCATAAAGCTGCTAGCATGACTGTAGATTGCAGCTTGTCCCTGTCCAGTTACAACTGGAGCAATCTTCATATCCTGTAAATTTATTTATACACAATTGAAACTAAATTCAGACACAGTTTTAATTCAAGTTGTATTGACTTCATTTTGTGCAACTTCCTGTCTTTTCTGTGGTCATAACTACTAGGAACCGTTGCCCCTTTTGACTAAATCCCCCTTGTTTTGTTGTGCTAAAGCTGTGCAATCCCATTTCTTTTCTTTGTTTCAGTGACACCTGGCAGAGGAGATGCACTGAGATTGTGGCCATCGATGCGCTGCAGTTCAGGAACCATCTTGAACAGTTTCTCCCAAACAGAATAAACCGAGAACTTAACAAGGTTATTTTTTAAAATTTTCTTTAACTCTGTTTCTTTCTTGTGTTTTTCTGTGTTCTTGGTCTGCTTGTCACAAAACATAGGTACTGTGTTTTGCATTTTGCTTCTGTTTGACACAGGTTTAGATAAGGTTGTGGCTTAAATGAAAACAAAACATTATGTAATCTCATTAGAAAACACATATTAGCTTCACAGTGAGTGTAAATGCGAATTTCTTCTTTGTTTTTTTTTTAGAGAGATGAACAGTAATTTTGGGATAATTCTACAATTACTCTTTTATGTAATTTTTTTGTTTTTATCCCCCGTAGTCACGTCTACATAAGAGTTTATGGCTGCAGTATTGTAATTTTTTACTCTGTCGTTTCGCTCCATGTTTGGTTTGCACAGATTTAATGGTTTAACTGTCAATCCATTTAGTTGCTAATGGAAGAACAGTCTCATCACAAATGTCAGCTGAGATTATATTGACTCGTGTTTACTTTTCTAAGGGTAAATATATCAATTATGGACAAGTGTCACATGCCTGTAATATGTACTGATAGATTGTTTTATTTATAGAGAATAAGCATAATCTTATTCATTGCATTGATCATTAGGCCCAGAATGAATTTTAATGAACATAATTGACCTCACGGTAATTAATCATAGTTATTAAATTCACATCACAATTTTTTAAAAACGGTTGCGCTTCCATATGTGTAATCCTCCCACAGCAGTCATGTCTATTCGTAATAGAAAATCAAGATGTTGATGTTGTCAAGACTGCCGTCAGAAAACATGGAGGAGTTTGACAGCTCTGACAAGGGTGTGAAGAATGCACCTCCACAAAGATCAATCCTGTTTCAAATTTTGTTCAGCAAACTGTCATATCTGCCCTTTCACAGGGAGAATTTATGACCGGTCAGGCAGAGGATGGGCACTTCAATTCATTTTCAATATGCACTTCATTTCCTATGTGAAAATTAATATCTAGGACCCCTTCAGATCTTTAATTTAACATGTTCTGCTTTTAGAAATTAGATCTCATGTCACTTACAACCCACCTGCCATGCCATTTCAATTGCTCTTATTATCGCATGTGGATTTAGTCCAATTATTAGTATGTAAAATCCATATCAATTTCACACCAGCTGCAATAAAAGGGAGGGAAGATTGATGAAGTGGCGCAATGTGACCAAATGAAGTAATGTTAAAAAAAGTATTTTCAGTGAGGTCAACCAGCCTTTATGATGTACCAAGTACAGGCCTGCAGGAAAATGCAATTAGTATGTTGCTTTCTGTATTCCATTTATGTATGAGGTTATGATGATGTTCAGTTGGCCTGGTTTATATAAAACAAACCAGTGATCTGGAACAATAAAGCAATCCTGATTCTTGTCAGATCTGATTCCAGGTTTATGTACCAAATGACAAATATAATTCCCCACGCACTGGAATGACCTGGCAGCATATGTGTCATAGCTCAATGTATTTGAGTTCTTTACTTATTGAGGATTTAAACCCTCGAAATTTCCAACTTGGATACTGCTTCCAGCTACGTATCCTGTTGTGCAATTCTGTGCTTGGAATAACTTTTATCTGACAATATATAAAGGCGATGATGCATATTTCTCCAGAATGTCAGTGTGCATTTACTGTAAGGAATTGTAAATGATTTCAGACTCATCAATATTGTACTATTTTGAGTTGCTTGTGGTTGTAGTTTTCTTTATTTTTACATTCTTTTTTCTAATTTGCTTCCTTCAGTATTGCCTTTACGTTGTCTTTATATAGGCTTACTGTGGCTTTGCACGCCCCGGAGAACAAAGTGAAAACCTGGCAGCTGTGGCGACAGGGAACTGGGGCTGTGGGGTTTTTGGAGGTGACACGCGTCTCAAAGGTAAGCACTGACGTCACGCTGCCATCAGTAGATCTTAGAGAGAGAGAAAAAGACTGAGATCATTTTTGGGCATTTTGCGGCGTAATTGGATTCTCTTTCCTGGATATAGCAGAATAAATTTCAGATTGAAAAGTCTCAGCAGATCAGTGTGGGCATCCATTTGTCTTCCAGGAATGCGTTCATTTACTTAAGGCCTATTCGTCGCCTTCCTCCTATTGATCAAACGTCAAAGTTAATATGTTTCATTAATAGTGAAATTGATCGCCTGCTTGAGTCCATCAATCTGTTACAGCTTTCTGTCTGTGCCTTGTATCACTGTCACTGAGCAGGAGGCTTCAGGAGAGTTTTTGCTCACCATTTGCTGTAGTAGCCCTGCTTTCCATTCACTCACTTAGCGACCCTTTGCCTACAAATATACATACGTCCGTGCACGTTTATTAATTAGCCATAGCAAGGTATAGCCCTCCATAGGCACAGTCACCTACTGTCTGCTTAATGACATGTCTCTGGGGAAGAGCTTTGTATTTCAGATGCTGCTCTCTGCCTGGGTTTAGCTTCTGTGGCCTCACATCACCACCTATATTTTTTAATTGCCAGATAATTCCTCAAGAAAGCTGTTTAAACAGAGCAGAGGAGAGAAACTGCTGAAATGTGGAGATATTCAGCTTAGCCTCCTTTTGAAAATGTTGATTCAGTTTTGCTCATTAACGTGGCATCTCAACCTTCATTAATCAGCAGACATATTTCCCGTCTCTTAAAATATTCACAGCTCTCCGGGGCCAGACCTGGCCTCCCTTTGTAACTAATCCAGAGTTCTCAGTGGGGGTGAGACCTATTCCACCCGATCACTTACCTATTACTGTACAGGCTGGGGAGGCTGGTGCCACTCAGTTTTAATAAAGACATCAGCTACTGGATGGATTTCAGACATCTCTTTATTTATTTTCTGTTGTATTTTTACAAGCAAGACAAGGAAATATGTGTAAAAACATGTAAAAGCTCACTCCCAGATAGTTTTCAGCTTTTGTAGTTTTCTTTCATGTATTTTTAAACTACTAAATCATTTATAGAAATCCTTGGTCGGTACTTATACTGCACTGAAGCATATTTTGTGTCACTTTCAATGTTGAGGTTTATCACAGTCTTGTTTTCCTCCAGCTCTGCTCCAGATGCTGGCAGCTGCCGAGGCGGGCCGAGATGTAGCCTATTTCACCTTTGGTGACAGCCAGCTCATGACAGATGTCCACAACATGCACTCTTTCCTCACTCAGAGGAACATCAGTGTTGGTAAAGCATCCTGTCGGGTTCCTGTTTTAATGAAACTGTGTTTATGCCTTTCTTTTTTACACTTTATCGATTGCGTACTCAAGGATGTGAAGCAAAAAATAATATATATCCTCTTACGATTTTGTTGTAAATGATGTGATCTAATGAAAGCAGTCTATGGGTAATTATTGATCGTGAAAACTTGTCAACTTGTCCACCATTTAGAAAAAATAGACGCAATCTCCTTGTCTCCATCACAGGGGAGGTGTATGATCTCCTGGGGCAGTACTACAGCTCAGTGTGCAAGAGCTGCCTCGGTCGGCGCCCTGACGTCAGCCTCTACTCCTTCATCTACCAACAGGTCAGCTCCTCCCTGGCGCCCGACGACTCCGACAGGGGTTCGGCCAGACAACACAAACCCACAGACTGCCATTAAGGTCAGGTGGCCGATGAGTCACCATGCCTTAACCTCGGAATCAAAACCCTCTTACTCTGCCTTTAGCTTCATTTTTATAACTTATTTTTCTGCTCAATCAACATTTATTAAATTGTGAAGGACATACCAAATGTGGCCTTGACAACTGGCCGCTGAAAATAAAAAACCTTGCATGCAGATCCTTTTCAGAAGCAGCCGAACTGCAGACGGTGGTTAGTTATGACCCTGTCTAACGCTGCAGTCCAAGCTGTGTTAATTTTGCTGCAGCTGGTAATACGGCAATAGATTGAGCTTCAGTGCGACGCAATTGTGATTTTAATGGTGAAGCAAAGGTTGCCATCCATCTTCTCGGTTTGTCATGTTGCCTTTTTTTTTTTCCACCCACACATATCCAGCCTAATTGAATTGGCTGTCAGAAATCAAGTTAAAGGAAAAGAATAACAAGCACGGTGTTTGGAAAGCTTGGAGCAGTCTCAAGAGAAGTGATTTGATATAAAGAGCAGCCATGCTCGTTGAGAAATAATCTCCTAACTTCAGCATTTACTTAGTTACAGTCATGGGTTGCATTTTGAATACTTTCTTTAGGTTAATTTTTGTATGTGATTGCACTTCAAGTATTAAATTTTTTATCAATATTTTTCAAACAATCTCTGTACAAAATTGTTATTTCTAAAAAAACCAAAAGATGCACTACAATGAAAAGTGTGAATTTTTCTGACAGACTTTGTTTTTCAGTTTAAATAAAATCAGTTTTAAATTAGCCTGTTTTTAATGATGCATATATTTTATTCAACAACAGCATTTAAATGGAGCCACAAATGTCAGTAAAGCATCTCTGAACAATCAGAATGAAGGTTTCTTCTCCAATGGATGTTATAGGCGAAATGAGTTTCCATTTGTCTTTCCCCAGCTATTGCTTCACCCTTTCACTCACAGTTTAATAAGGTCACACATTTTATATAAACTGTACATGACACCTCATTAAGTTAAAGAATAGATCATAGGACATCCAGTCAGATGTGAGAGTCGGCAGTGGGGCTCCTGTGTTATCCTCTCTCTGTTGGACAGAAGACAGCTTCTTTTGCAATAAAACCATTAGCACTTTGTAATTTGGTTTAATTAGGCCCATCACAGTCATAAAATTTCAGCTGACATTTAATTGTCACACTAATAATAGCAATTCAAATGTCTTTTTCTGCCCCTATGCCTCTACTAGTACTAGATTAGTGGTTTTATTTCTTTTGACAACCATCTTTTTTGCTGCAAATCTAACAAAATGATCTCCCAGTTATTGTGCTCTTCTTTGTTATTTGGCTTAAAACCAAAATGTGTCCAAGATTAATATAAAAAGAAATGCAGAAGAAGAGGATATACATGACGGAAAACAGTGTGACAGCAATGACTGAATGAAATTTGTGTTTGTTTCATCCAACTGTTTTTATGCAGGTGAATAGAAACATCAGCAGTCAGCTGAAATATTTACAATTTGGTGATTACTTAATTATTCCGAGGTGTGATTTTTTTTTGGGGTGCCACAGTATTAAAAATACTATTTGTAACTTATCGTTTAACTGAGCACAGTTAAACCAGTTTACCACTCTGGCCTTGCAGATAAGATCCCGGCCTGGGCCTGATCTTTCTGCATGGAGTCTACATGTTCTCCCTCTACATGTGTGGCTTTTCTCCGGGTTCTCCAGCTTCCTCCCACAGTCCAAAAACATGCTGATGATTCTAAATTGTCTGTAGGTGTGAATGTGAGTGTGATTGTTTATCTCTATGTGTAGCTCTGTGATAGACTGGTGACCTGTCCAGGATGTCCCCTGCCTTCACCCTAAGTCAGCTGGGATAGACTCCAGCCCCTGTGACCCTAATGAGGATTAAGCGATGTATAGGTAATGGAAGGATGGACAATTAAACCCGGTTATGCATTCAATGAAAAAGGTGTCCAACATTTAGCACTCCAACACTGATTTAAAGATTTCTGCCTCTCATGCTCACTCATACACATTTTTTGTATTTCAATTTGATTTTCTTTTCTCTTTGTCTGATTATCTAGTTACTTCCTAATGAGCTGGTATCGGTCAGTTTACAGATTATCCACTCAGCAGGAGTTTAGTCGCAGAGTATTATTAGTTAAATGTTAAATTAGTTGTGTTTGCGGTACTGAATGAACTCCTGGGATCCTATAAGTGAATGAATGACGTTCAGGCGTCTCTGCTTTAATGCTACAGTCTGCCTTCATGGAATCAGGACCAGAAGCAGGGGGTCTCTCTTTGTAGCTTGCCGAGTTCAAATAAAGCCTTTGGTGGCGTCTCTCCCAATGGGATCCACCATAGACATCCTAGTGTATTGATCCCTCCACAGTGAGCCTCATGTGTTTTTGACCTTTAGGCTGCCATCTGTTCTAAAGTCATGAACATGCACAGGGTCCAGTCCTTTAAGCATAATCAATAGAATGCAGTTTAGTAATAGAAAACATAAAAATGCAGTTTGTAGATAGGACTTTGAACTTCAAAGGCTCAGTGGAAGTGGTAGTTGCAAGTCACGATGGAAAAATTCTTCTTTGCTGTCTGTTGTTTTTATTTATTATCTGTTGAATTTCTAGTGTAGTGAAGGAGAGCTCTGTTTCCTCTGTGTTAACTCATCCCCCTTGAGTAATTATATCATTAATTCATGATTAAAAATATTCTTGCCTTTGTTTTGTGACTAAATACCTTCAAACCTAATGCAGCTTCGATCAACCATAGCTGTGCTTTGTGGCTAATGTTAATTAATAAATGTTAGGAAACTAATATGCAAAACAAAGATACTAAAAATGGAAAACTTTATAGATTCTGATCATTAGCCTATTAGCATTGTCACTAGTGAGCATGATAACATGTCGATGTTGGCTTTTAGCTCAAAGCACTACTGTGTCTAAGTACAGCCACACAAAACTGCTAGCTTCTACGTTTTGTTTTCTTTGCTATGATGTGCTTTCCATCTATTAGTACCTTTGTTTTAACATAATTGGAGCTATTATAGGTGTCTGTTAATGGCATGATTAGAAATTGTAAATGTTTGGGGGAAAACAACATCCTTGGCCTAGTGACAAGTGCACATTAACCCCAACTGATTAATGCTACTCCTCTAGTTGTTATTGTAAAATGTGTTTTCTCCCTTTTAGGAACATTGTATTGTGTGATTATGGAACATTGTGTTGCAGCATGAATTAGAACTTTCCAGCCGTCACCTGATAAAGTGGCCAAGTTGGATTTGAGTTGTGCAACAAGGAGCTCAAGCAACATTTGAACAGGTACAGTTCACTCATACATTTGCACTGAGAAATCACACACATACAGCACTATATTTATTCTAGCTTTTCTTTAGACTGTTGACTTTTCTTTAGTCGACTGACTGAGATATCAGTGAACCCCAGAAACAAATATCAAACAGTTCATCACTGGATTCTAGTTGAAACTGGAACAGTGCTGCCATGTAATCTTTTCCACTTTTTCTTTGTTTCCATCCAAGAAGGTCAGCTCTGATGATCTAGGGTGCTTTATTATAAATGGAAAGGGTCTATTTAAATTAATTACAAGCTATTTACTTCATATTTCCTTATCATTTTTGATCATTAGTGGCAACTCCCTGCAGTGTTTGGAGGAGTTACGCAAGGTTCTCTTGGCCAGAGATTAAAGGCATTATCAGTTGAATATTGATATGTTTGTAGAAACCCTGGGAGCTGTGGCTTATATTTGTTTGGACTGAAGACATAAGACAAAAATAGGATTCGTTGTCATGAGCAACTAATTACTTTGTCGTTTCTGTGATAAAAATCCCATGAAAAATGAAAAGATGAATCTTGTAAATACACCTGGGACATCGGGATTCTTGTGGGATGGAACTGATTTGCAAAGGACTCTAACCTTGGAACATGTAGTCGTGTATTGTTGCTAGTCTACGCTTTTGGCATAAGTAATCACTGCTTACATTAAAACAGATGAAAACCAAGACAAATCCAACACAAAATCCGATCAAGTTGACCAGTTTAGCATTAAGTAGTAGATCCAAATCTGTCTTTGCTGTAAATTTTTGCTGATAAATTTGACACCTTTTAGAGAAAAATGAAAATGAAACTTTACACATCAAAGAGCGCTCTCTAAGGTGTTTATATTCCTTGCCTACTCTAATTAATCTGTGTGCTGCAGTTTTCAAAGGGATTTATTAGGATATGTTTTTTTGGCAAGACCCTTTAGCACAGGTGCATCTGGTTACAGCAGTTACATTACTGGAGCGGGACACAGTCAAGTTTAACAGCAAACCTCTCATTATTTGCGGTTTTAAACTTCAGCAAGATACAAAAATGTGATTTTAAAGCTAGGATTAATCAAAAGAAACGGCTAGAGGTTCCAAATTACAATAATATGTGTTGCTTTGGAACAGCCACTAAGATAAAATACAATATTCTGTCACTCGTTAATTAATATTTTCCTCTAAACATCATTAAGTTTAATAAGCTATCAATGAATCACAATGTTCCACAGGATGTTTGCTTGCTGGAGTTATTGAAATTTCAACATTGCTCTTCTGTTAAATCATATTTGTGCCATCACAATTCATAAACCTTGTCTCTAAATGTCCTCGCTTCACACTGCTGTATCCGTGTTTGAACTTGGCGTGACCGAAATGTTTCTCCACTTCCTCTGTGTCCTGTGTGGCGCCTCAGCAGTGGCATCGCCTCTATTATTCGATGGTAATTGTGCCTCTCCTCCGGCTCTACACATGCTGAGATGGTTCCTGGTTGCACCGGTGTTTCCTTCACCGCTCTGAAAAAACCTGCTTGCATTGTCTTTTATTGAGGTTAAATAGCCTGCAGTGGAGACGGCATATAAGTCGCTGACAACAGCGATTCTTTATTAGTGACAGCATTCTGTGGCCATTTTAGATCAAAGGCTTCCACTGCAATTGATCCGAAAGAAAAATCCATTTTTATGTGATAGCTGTAGCTTTTAAGCAAACTGACTGCTCGCTCCATGAGGTCAAGGACTGAGTGAGTGAAGTTATTCTGGCTCGTAGTGTTATTAGATTGCCTATCTGTCATTGGGGTGTCATGTGATTGATACTGACTCAGCTTGAATGAAAGATGGAGCAAGGCCATCGGTGCTCACACACAAAAGTGAGGACTAGTGTGGAAGATGCACTTAAAGGAGAGAGAAAAAAGGTCCAAGCTGGATACTAATATTGCGTAATTTCTCATTTATACCCATTTGAAATCCATTGTCCCAGCTCTGTCCTTCATTTTTCTTTAGAAAACTCACAACTTCAACATGTTTAGTGGGAAAAAAAATGCTAGATTGGCAAAAGGATGAGCAGTTCCAATTGCAAAAACTGCTAATTTAAAGACAGTCCTCATGTTGCTGACCATGTAAAATTGCATGAACTAATCATTAGCTTTCATGCGTTCTTACTGATTTCATTTTTACCATGTTCTAGGATTCTAGACATCAAATTTAACTCTCCAAATGCACCATGTAGGAACTGTTAATTTTGTGGTATACAACTGAATTGGTTTTACTTTCCAGAATTCATATGTTCTGAACGAAGCATCTCTTCAGGTCCTTTAATTGCACACTTGTTGCTCCTCTCACCCAGGAGGTAGATACCACCATCTGTTTCGCGTCTGCGCAAGACCAATCATAATTTCAAAAAGAGAAAAATACATTCTGTTCCCTGGCAGAGATTTCAAAGTGCTCCAGGAAGCTTGTTAAGGAATATGAGACGCACCTTTTATATTTGCTTTAAAACCATTTTAAATGGAGCTGCATGTCCGAATGAGACGTATCGATGTGTATGTATGTATATGTTGATTTTAGGGTGCTTTGGCTTGTGTTATGGCATCAAGCAGATGTCTCTCACTAGGTTTCAAAGGTTCCAGAGACAGATGCTTCCCAAACATTTCAAAGGAGACATTTTACTGACTTTTTGGCCTTGATCATTTTCAGGATATGATTAGATTCCAACACATGGCAGCAGCCGTTAACTGAGAAAAACAAAGTAAACAGAATAAGTTTGAGTATATTTTACATTGGTTAGTTAACCGAATCTTAGATTAAACTGCAGCTGATTCTAACATCTAATGGGGGAGAATTTGTTGCTTTCTTTCGCTTTATACCACTTCAAACTGAAGATGTTTGAGGCTTTTGACTGCTTCACAGAGCTAACATTAACTTGACACACGTTTGATCTTTGAGAAAACCGTAACTGTGGGTTTCCAAAGTGCTTGATATGTTGTTTTGTTCATGTATGTGAGGAGTCTTTGACAGTGGACTGTGGGGAATGAAAGGCAGAATGACTGGAAGCAAAGGCCTGTCACGTGTCGCAGGTTGCCTCTGAGCGTCCACAGAGAGGACGGATCTGTCTGCATGTGCTTTCAGTGCTTTTCAGAGTAGCACTGGCAGAGTGGACCTCGAGGCTCCGTCGTGCACTGGCCTTGTTATGGAGCTGTCACTGTTAGGGTGGCAGCGCACAAATGCAGCACTCACTTTCCTGGATGTTGGACAAACTAACTGTTTCGCACAGATACTTTAAGAAACTTAAAACTCGCTTGTTTTTCCACAACAGAGCTGTAATTACAGTGTTTTTAAACAGGCAACACTGGCTCACCAGTGAGGCTGCACAGAGGGTTGACGATTTCCTGGTTTAAAAAGTGAATCCCTGCTGGGCTTTTCTTTACTCAGTATTAATTGGATTTCATCTGCGAACGCCCTCCAGTCCACAAAGAGACATCCTTTTTAATCACAACATAAATGAGACATACTAACGTGATATCATAACTCAGGGGGATTAATGGCTTCTAATTGAGAGAAGAAGTGCTCAAATAGATTCTTTTATCTTTGCCCTTTGCTTAACATCTTATGCATGATCAAGTTCTCCATTTGGGATCAAGAGGATATATTAAAGCTATAATATGGAATATTTCTGCATTTAAATGTCAAAAATCAATTACACCAGTGTTACATATTTTGTTGACTCGTGCACTTACATTATGTCAAATGTTTGCAATGATTTGCAAGCTAAGAGAAGTCCATAATTCTGTGTTAAAGTATATATTATTTTGGTAAATAATAAATTGTAAATGTTTTTGTTTGTTTGATTGATTTTTTTTTTTTTTTAACCACAGATGAGTATGACTTAAATTAAGCTGCAGTAATGTTAGAAATCAGTAATACATTAGCTTGCATTAGTTGCAACTATTAAATTAGAATTACATGATGTCATGCAAAGATACGTGACCAAACTTAACACAAATGCATAACCTAATTAATCTGCCCTGCTGAAGAAAACATCTCCCAAGATTCCGAGCTGCTTCACCACAACATCAACGATGTCTTTTATTATTGTTTTCAACTGTGAGACCCCTAGTGGCAAAAATTCCATTTAGACTTTAGAGCTTGATGGATAGACTTGGAACCCAAATTCATTTGCCCTTTTCTTGGCTAAATTGCTCTTAATGTAATTATATTGCAGCAAAGTGTAGTGTATATCAAATGAAACTACACAACTTGACCTTTCTAACAATTCTGCTTGCTTGCCTGTGCGACGAATCAATGTCAAATAAAACTAATTTTAATTTAAATCAAATTTAAGAATAGCTAAAACCTGCAAACGAGGATTCTTCAAAAAGTTCTCGACCTCACTGGAAAGCGTCACAGCAGAAAGATTGCATTATTTTTTATCATAGTCTTTGTGAAAAGTGATATAAAACTTTATAGTATACAGTTATGCCCTAAAATGGGAATTCCACCCCTTGTTTCCGGATGAGACCGAGAACTTTTTGATATGATCTCCACAATTACTCATGAACCTGTCATTGCAAAGATATATGAAATATTTCCCTGGTTTGTCACCTCCGCAAGTAGGTATGTGAACATGTACATTAAATAATAAAATGTATTTCTGTTAGGCATTAAGCACATATTTTTCCCAATTCCCATTATCATGGTTCTGATATTGCCATATTACAAGCAATCTTCTCTACACAATTATGAAAATGTATCTCTAGTTCCAGCACTTCACAGTGAGATACAATACAGGTAAACATAATAGTTTGATAATACAAAGCATTTTTTCCTCGATATGAAGTCTAATATAATCATCTACAAGTATTATTGTGGCAGCTGATAAAAGATCTGGATAGCCTGGACAAAAAACAAGATACAGCATTTATGGTTAGCCTTCAAAATGACCAAGATAAGAGCTTGAAAGCAAAGTTAGGGAAATTACACTGATAACTACAGAAGGCTCATAGGGTTAAAGCAGACCAAAAAAGACAAAAAAGGGCAATTAGGTGCATTTACAGGTACAACTGATTTGTTTGTTGCACATTTCTTTTTGTCATTCAGATGAAAATGTGATAAAATTCTTGTTTGTGTGCAATAGTTCATCATGTTCCAAGCACCTTGATGTCACTTTGGTAGTTATCACATTTGAATCATTTACTGCGCCATATACTTGTTCATATAGTAAAACTCTGCCTTTGTAATCGGTGATTTTCGCTTTCTCACTGGTAACACTGAGTCTTGGGCAACTGATATTTCTGAGTCAGCTCAGAGGCTGAGGATGCTATATAGTTTGTCTCGGCGTTAGGTAATTGTAAACTACAGAGACAAAGCCTATTTGTTGTGTGCATCTGAGCTGTCTTGTAGGGCTAGTTTCCTTGACAAGTGTGGCTAGAGGGGCCATAAAGCGACGCTGCCGTCATCCCTCAGCCCTGTTCTCTATTACATATGAACTAGTGGCTAAACTGACAGGCTTATTTACACCAGGACGCATGTAGCCGAGATAATACCATCACTCCGGTGCCAAACGCTGCTGGTTCACCAACATATCTCTCAGACAAATTACTAAGAGTTAGGGTAAAGAGTAACTCCCAGTATCAATTCACCAGTCATTTGGTTTGAATACACTTCCTTTACGGATAAGTGGATTAGACCTTTCCCCCCTCCTGCTGTTCAATTACCTGAGCACCCATAAAAACCTGAAGTTCCGTCTCCAGTGTGAGATATCGTCGCGCTGCTCGTAGCAATAAGAGCGAGATTTAGGAGAGACCCGGCAGAGGGATTCTCTCTGTCACCAGATATTGCGATCTCCAGCAGCTCATTAAACGTGGAACCATTACTTTCTCTCTGCTTCCCCCCTCCAGTCATCTGCCTGCACAGCCCCCCTGGAAGTAAATAAACACAAATGAGCTCAGGAATGTATGAAAAAGGAAAACAAAACACATAAGCAGAATTTGTGAAAAGTGGCCACAGAAATACTTCAGAGCTGCGTGGCTCATAAAGTTCCTAATGCCTCTTAGTGCTTGGATGAAGTTTATATCACAGCCAGCTCCCCTGTGAACTACTGTGATCATAGTATGTGTGTTCCCCATGGTGCTGTTTGAGTTTCAGCTGCGTTATTTGCTTCATCAGTAAGAGGGAACAGAACTCATTTTCTCATTTCTGGTAGTTCAGGGTATTGACTCATTTTTTTCTATTAGCGGATTTATTTTTAAGTGGCTTTTTAAACTCTAGACTCCGTTTATAGCTTTTCAAAATGACAGATCTGCAGGGTCATTGTCAGGTGTAAGGTCAAACATGCAATCATCCATAACAGTTCATCTTCTTTTGATTACAAGAAATTTTTGAGAAAAAACAGTTGAAGTATCACAATAGGTTGTTTAACTGGATTCTAAACCCTTCGATGTTCCAGCAGTTGGAATGAACAGGGAGCAGAAACCCTCACGTTTCAGATATGAATTTGTCTCATGGCAGAAGTGTAGCAAAAGTCGTGTAAAAACACAGCCAACTGTGAAGCCGCTAGACTCGTAACTACCGTCCTCAAAACGTATTCTCCATCATATTCATGTTGTTCTGTAACTTCGAGTCTTAAAAGTTCTCTCGTTAGACTTGCCGCCGCCATGTTTCTCCTCAATCAGGATTCCTTCTGTGCCTGCACACAACGACATTCCCACTGTGCACAATTTTCTGCGCATATTTCCTTTGCTATTAAAGCGACATTTATTGTCGCTTTAAAACCAGAGGAAAAGCACATTTATTTGTTTGTCTTTATGTTTCTTTTATTAGCCTTTTCTTTTATGGATTCATTTTTTGATTAATATTGCTTTATTTTGCCAAATTATTTTTTGATTTTATTTATAAGCACATTTCTTCTAATTTTTAAAAATTATTTTGTCTTTAAATTTCAAGTTTTTTTATTAGCCTTTTCTTTTATGGATTAAGTTTTTGATTAATATTTCTTTATATAGCAGCATTTATTTTTAAAATTTTATTTATTCGTCTTTATATTTCCACTTTTATTTGCTTATTCTTTTCTAGATTTATTTTTTTAATTTGGCACCGTCACTACTCCATACTTTTAGCACTTTTTTCGTAGAAAACAATGAATTTTTTCATTTAAAAAAACAACAACAATGGCATAATGTAAACAAACTGGCATTGAAGGTCTATAATCATGAAAGTGAATGACTCATTGGTAATTATGATCTGGACTAATGTAGATCTAAAGAGATAAAGCACTCACATTTAAAATAATATTAATATATACTGTTTTTCTGGCATTGTTTTTGATGTGGACATTTTTGTCCTTCAGAACCTCTGTAACTTTTTTAAATTCATGCCGTGTTAAACCACATTCTGGCAAACTAAGCACAGAAATGTCTCATAGAAATTAAAAGTTAAAGAAAAACTCCCTGTTGGTCCGTTCATACAATAGGCCGAAGAAAAAGCCCATTTGTGTCAAAATCAGCTTTGTCTCTTCTTTCCGAAAACAAGCAAATGAACACACCTCCATTTTCCCATCTGTTGAAACGGCGTTTGTTCCTCTTAATGGGTCGCTGTAATTGGCAGGAAGCGAGCGCTGCTCCATGGTGTGTGCTTTAGTTGGTGGAGTCTGGAGAGTGATGGAGTCACTGGCAGCTGTGGGCTCCAAGATGCTGCTTTCTTGCTCACTGTGGGCCTCAGTTCATCTCCTCACCACCCCACACAGCTCTGTTCCACAGGGACGACGCTACTGGGACAAATGGCCACCTGGGAGCCGAGCACTTAATGAAGCACACCTTTTTTCCCCCCTTCTTCTCCTCATTCAACCTCTTTTCCTAAGGCCAACAAACCCTCCATCTCACATCTGGCCCTGGCAGCGGAACAGATCTGTTAGGGGAACTTAGGGAGCGAGAGAATTGCCTTTTTGCAAAACTGTGTCTCACATGACCAGAGCCACAAAGCATACATGCCTGCAAAGCCATGCCTTTTTATTTGCCCTCATGACAGTATCGCTATTAGCTGCCTGGTGGCGCTTTTCACTTGTCAACTGTTATGAGATATCCTTCAGAACTCATGGCCAGTTCACAAATTTCCCTGCATTACCGAGATGGGGTTTGTGAGGAGAGTGCAGCTCTCCTAATGAGTTCCTTCCATCTAACTTTTCTCCCTCCTGTCGCCTTGGATCCGTTCATAGCGGGCACTTATGCAACCAGCTCTCGGGCTGAATCGGGAGGCCGTGCAGGCGGACGAACGGTTGTTACTCCAATGTGAGGAGAGCGTTTAAACGTTTGTCTCTTTGCAGGGCTTTTGTGGATGATTGACTCTGGTCTTAAGATGATGGCCCGGCACAACCACTTACCTTCCAGAGCTTTAACTTTCACTTCCTACATTCTTTTTTTTTTGTTGTTGTTTATGCTCTCAAATCTATGAAGTGCATGTGATTACTTGAGGTGTTTTTGCTACCCTGAGCTGCACAGTGTGCTTATGATAATGATAAAGCTAATGATTAATGATTCTTCTACACCAATCCCGACTTTTTGCACTTTCTCCAACTGCAACACTCTGACCCTTTCGCTTATCGTCCCCACTATTCACTCAGAAAAACCTCTTTCGCCAAGGCCACTCAAATTAGCCGCGGCTGTTCGATGAGAGCCCAACCGCTGCTGGACCTGTCGCAGGGCCGAAACATAAATCATTCCTCCGTGGCAGGAGCCGTGGCAGGCCTAGACACACATCCACCAACCCGAGATTTACGCCGCATAGTGGAGCACAGCCTCGCAATCTGGAACCTCTCCACCAGGTCATCCTCAAATTGGTTATTGATCTTCCAATCCCAAAATGAATCATATGTTGCCAACAGTGTTTAGGTACTGCGTTTACAGTAGCATGGCTTGCGTTACGGCTGATATGCAGCCCGGGGATGGATTATAGTTTAGAAACCATGAGAAAACAAGTAGCTTGGCTGAATGAAGGGGAGAGTAAATAGGAAAAGAAATTAGAAGGCCTCGAGATGAATAGGTGTCATGTTGTCATCCAGCAGAGCCTCATTATAACACATCACAACAGCTGAAGAAACTGTTGACAGTTGCTGAAGTGAAGAGCTTGAAGTTGGCCATTTCACCACGGTGACGTGCAACAGTGTGTGATTAAGATGTTTTTCATTCGATAATAATTGCAGTGATACTATCGCACTGCAGTCAGAAAATATACCATGTTTTGGAAATTCTTGTTTTATTTAAGCAACTTCTTCTCCTAATTCTCACTTGTTCCCTGTTTTAAAATCTACTTAGTGGGCGCATGAAGCTAAAATTTGCAGGATTTGAAGGATTCTGTCACAGCAGAATAGGCGCTTTTAATCACATCTTTCTTAAATAGGACTAGTTTCATGGAAGAAGTTCATTTTCAGCTCTTGGCATATGCTATATGGAGGCACATTATTTAATGGGGCCTCACTTCTTGCCCAATTAGGCTCCAAGATGGTGTGTAAATGTAGCTCCTGCCCTGGGAGCCGGTTCCTCATAAATGCCAGAACGGCCATTATCAAAATTCCTTTGTGAGTGAAAACAGACAGCTAAAATATGGCCTCAGCCTTAATTGAAAGATGTGAGAGAATGGCAGCGCTACTATCTTTTTAAATGTCAGTATCTGGAACAGAAGACAATGGGACATTTCTGGGGTTTTTTTGTCCCATTTTGGTGGGAAAATGTCAAGCTCATTTTCATTTTCAAAGATGGCTGCATCATTGCTGGAGTGTCTGAATTGCTTGATAATGATATAAATGGTTAGTTGACAGGTTTAGCGTAACTAATTGGCTGTTGAATGGTTGTAATCTTGTAGCTGCTGAGTTCTGTGATTCATGTTCAATTACAGATGCTCATTACAACGACTGTACATGATGATTACAACACGATTTTTGAGCTTTGCAGCGCTTGAAGCGAACTTTTTTATTAAATCATGCCTTTTGCACTGTTTTTTAAGAACTATTGTCCCTGTTTAAAGATGTTTTTATTTAGGAGTCTTCGGTTTCATACCCCTGCTTTGCTTTTTGTCATTCTCAGATGAGGTAGAAGCACAGCATCGGTGCTCTTTCATTTTTCTTGTACTGTGGCGAGCCCATGAGCGGGGAGGAGGGGGTGTGGATGGACAGCTCTGCTCCCCTCTACTCCCCTCTCCAGTCGATAGCAGCCAGCAGGTAAGGCTCTGACTCTGTCTGCAGCGTGGCAGACGCTTATTAGTGGTAATGTTCTCCCATCATCAATCTCCAGGTGGGCTTCCGCCATTGATCTCGACGCCAAGTCTTGTCACAAGCTGCTCCTCGCACAGCGAAAGCACCAGTCACCGCCAGTGCTGGCCTTCGATGACCCGGCTTAATGCTCTGTCAATAGACTGGCCAGCTTTAGACCTGTGAGATGACTCGCACAGCAGTGTGGGGTGTTTTTCCCCACAGTGGCCCTAAATACCTTTCAGACAAACAAAATGAAGCGCAGAGGTTTATAAAACTTTAGATGCTTAATTCTTACAAGCATCTGGCAGTTAGGTGTAAAAGACAATTTGCATTTATGTTCTAATTCAGTTAATTAGCATGGACTCTTGTAATACAGTGAAATAAGGTTAAAAAAATGCATTGAGACTGATAGTAGCTCTGTGCTAGAAAAATAGTTCAAATGGTTACTTGAATAAAGCCAGTCTTAAGGTGCGGTAGAGGAGGATCTTTTGAAATAACGCACAGTCGTTCAGCAGAAATCATTATTAATAATTAAATAATTAAATTTGCTACTCGATGACATATTTCTACAGTTAGCCTCATTATTATAATGCTATCAGGTGAAATAATTGCTTTTATGATGACTTTCCACTGTTAAAATCTTGTGTCTGTGTATTACAACATGTTATGCTGAGTTTTGCCATCTGGTAAAACTTTAAACATGTGAATCTCTTACCCCAACTGGACTTCTAGGATCTTGCAAACTGACTGCAATCTGTGTCAGCTGGTGGAAGAATTTTTTTTAAGAACCCCTGAACCCAAATAGTACTCATCTTTGGAGGAGGCCGAGCCAGAAGACTCATGGGGTGCTTTGCCCATTTCTGTGGTGGAAACCACTTAGACTAAAAGCCTCTCGGTGGTAAAGCACCGTTTGTAGGCCTACAGTAAATGATAATCTCTCTGGGCTGCAGAAGGTCATAGATTTTATTGAACTGACCTAGGGGCAATGTCTTTTCAGTGCTACTTAAGGAGAGAGCTTATACTGGAGCACTTTTGCTTGTTGAAATTTGTATTCAAGATGTGTAATGTTTTTTATTTCTTTGATTTTGTAAGAATATTGGAGGAAACATGATAGCTTTCCATCCAGGCTGCATATCTTTCGTAGACTTGGGGAATTCTTGTGACTGTATCCCTGTTGTGTCTTGTAGGATTTGCTTCAGGAATATGAAGTGCAGGAGCCGTTGCCACTAAACATCCAATCATTTTCTTGTATAAATGGAGCAAATTTGACAGTTAAGTTTTGCATTGCCTTGGATTGTGTTTTTAATGATCATAGACAAAATCTGTAGAGTCTCTAGGGCAAAGGGCTGAGGAGTGTTTAGGTGCTGTCAACTGTTGGTGACCTCAGGATTGCTTCTCTGCTTTTTGCCAATTATCTCGTTATGCTACAGACTGCTGGAGTGATTTGCATCCTAATGCCTGTCTTCATTGGAAAATGCTGAATGCCTTGGCTTTTTTGAAGTTGTGAGTGAATTTTTCCACCAGAGAAGAAGCATTTGTGGATCTCCTTCACAAGAAAGACTGAGAGGATGTGAAATGAACAGGCTGCTTAATGCATCAGCTCCAGACGTGGTCCCACAGTACTGGGAATGGAAAAGAAATCAAATAAATCAATTTATCAACATCACTTTTACTTTGGATGTCAGTCCACCTTTAATGCTCAGGAGCTGCTTTAACTTGCCAGTAATTGCAACAACAAATCAAAGGTTAGCTTACTAAATGACAGCCAATCTTTCTTAGTTTGCGCTCACAGCAAGTGGTAACCTACGGAGCTAAAACCTGAAGTGCAAAAAAACTGCAGTTCCTCAAATGGCCACTTGATGGTGGCTGCAAAAGTGATTCAATCCCCGTAGGCCCCTTTATGGAAATGCCAACTTTACAGCAGACATAAAGATGTTTACAGTCTGGTGCAACAAACTGTTTCAGTTTCTCAAGCTAATTTCCCCAGTCATGGCAGCTGTATGAAAGTTTTATATAACTCATCTTTTTAAATTGTATTAAGACTGAAAGTTATGAAGGCGTGGCTGCTTTCAGGGGCAGGTCGGTAATGTCACAGGACAATAAGGCCCAGACACGTTATGTCTGCATTGCCTACCTAAGAGCCACTCTTGATAAGTGGTCATGTCCACCTCAAATTAAAGTGCACATACTCAGAACTTAAGGTATATTCTAACCCAAATGTAATTTAAACTGTAATAACAAATTATAAAGCGTAACTTTTTAACATTACTCAAGGGGTACATTGTACTTCTAGATGGTTTATGCAACTGATAAAAGCAAGTCACCAGAAAAATTTACTGTCAGACCAACAGAGATTTGCCAAACATGCAAAAACTAATTAATGAGATTTCACTTTAGTGCTGCATTAGTGTGAATAATGGTTTTAGCTTGGCCACCCCTATAAAAACTGGCTCCATCACCAACTCCCGCTCCAACTCTTAGCTCATTTTTGGATTAGATGTGAGTTAGGAGAAGTCCGGCACTGCCAGGATGGCGATGGACGGAGCCGCCACACCGAGCTTCCAAACGTCTGTTCAGGAAACGTATGTGGACACTTTGCCCATCTTTATAAAAGGTCTATGGCTTGAAATCTGTTTTATTGTTCATATCATGTAATCAGACAGCCACACACAGATGTGATTGGCATCCTGACTGGAAGTTAGCACTTCTACCTGATGTGCTGCGGAAACAGAAGTAGTTATGGATGGAAAACGAAGATGCTTTGTTGGTCTTGCAGACTTTAGTTAACGTGACATAGAACAGAATGAAGCTACATGCAAATTCTGCAAGCACAAAGTTCCTGCTCCAAAGGGAAACGTAATAAGCTTCTTAAACAGAATCATGTCACAGAAGTACCTTGTGCATGTCCAAGAAAAAGCAGGAATAAAATCACATGTTTACCCTGCAGACTTTTAAGACATAGCGGTGTATTACAGTGAATTGTGTCATCATGTGCTTCAATGCAAACCAGGTTTAAAGTTCAACCAGCTGACATGATAATATGCAGCATCATGGAACTCTACAGTTTTTTTTGCACTTGTTACCACTGACACACTGAACTGTTTATTTAATCCACAGGAGTCTGCATATTTTGTTTTTGCCCAGCCCTATTTGTATTCCAAATTTAATTGGACCAGTTCATGGGAGCTTGACTAAATGTTTAATGTTTTTTGAGCACTTGGTCTGCGTGGTTCAGTGGCTCGACCAGTGGAGAATTAAATTTGTGTCTCTCCCCAAAGACCTTATCAGATGCCAGTGAAACGAGGCCATCTGTTGGGAGTGTGTCAGTGCAATGACCATGCTGCAGACAGACAACCCCATGCAAATGAGTCTGGTCACATAGAACTGTAATTGAGACTGACAACCTTGGTTAGGATTTACTTCACAGCTACGTTAGCTTAGCATTATGGTTGAAAACAGAAAATAATTTGGGCAAACTATTTTTTTTGTGTGTATAAACTGATTTACTCCAGTAGTTTTGTAGTTATCGTCTAATATGTTATTCCACCGTCCAATTCTTGACATTTTGGCTCTTTTTAATGCATTTGAGGAACATCTGCATCTCTAATTGAATCACTCAACGTCTGAATGTTACATAAGTGTTGACATCTTGGAGTTAATGGTATAAATATTAGGCATTTGAAGCAGATTAATTGCATTATATTGTAAAAACAATTTGAAGTTGTAAGCCTCTTCCCACTTCCATAAATACAGGTTTGGAGTATGTAGTGTTGTCACACTGAAACAAAATACACCCACAAGTCAACTTTCATTCTAAAATACAGTGTAACAGCATACAAATGTGGTTGTAATAATTGTGGCAGTACTAAATAATGTGTAATTCAGGACTGAAACTAAATTAGTTAAAGTGCTATCAGGCCTCATTGTATTTAAACAGTTTTGTGGGGTTTTTTTGCAGCATAAATAGAGCAAATTCAGGTTGTTGTTTTGTTTCTTTTAATTTAGGTGAAATTTGTTTCGTAATTAACCGAGTAAACACTAAGACAACAACACACATATATGACTTTCAATGTAATGGCTTTAGCAGTCATCTTTAACTGTTGCACCATACTGTGAACAATTTAGAAAAAAAAATATATTAAGGACAACTAGGTGGATGCACTTTTAAATTTTTTTTTAACAAAAAAACACTGACAGTGTTAAGCATAATAGTTTTAATTGCTTTTTTATTTATGGAGCTGTGCATTCAGTTTTGCTACATGCCAGTTTTAGTACAGCTTAAATGTGTGAGTTTTTTTTTATCATCAACAAAATATTGCTCTAGCCTAAAAAAAATAAAGATTTTCTTTTTCTTTTCACAATGATGAGGACATTGCATCACACTTAATATCAAAATGAAACAACAATGCGTTTCACATTAAATACCATTTACAAAAATGTTACAATGAATGAGTGTCATTTTATCAGGCCACATTAACACAATGTTGTTATACAACAGATGTACTAGCCTCATCATTAGTTACTTTTTATGAATGGATCAAACAGAGAACCCACTGAATAACACATAACAAATATTACATTCTTTTACATGTTCACTCAGATTAGACAGCAAGCACCAAGTCGAAACACCAAATGAACATCACAGTTAAAACATTAAACACTGACAGAATATAACATCTGATAGGAACTGTGAAGAAAAACGTTTGCATTACTTTAAGGCATTTTGAATTCCCTTTCACAATAATTTACTTTAATCATGTTTTCACGTGGACATATAAAAATACAGCTATTATGTAAGAATAAACATGCACGTG
Organism: Amphiprion ocellaris; assembly: GCF_022539595.1. Lineage (NCBI taxonomy): Eukaryota > Metazoa > Chordata > Actinopteri > Pomacentridae > Amphiprion > Amphiprion ocellaris. The sequence goes on along the minus strand of NC_072783.1, from coordinate 31,036,797 downwards.
TGTCGCTTATGGAATTTGAAAATTATGGTTCACGTTCATGTTGGCAGATGATACATAGACACATAATTTACATGTCATGTGGACACGGGACAACAAACATCCTCACATTTTCACTGCTAAGAACCACTGATTTGATTTCCTGCAACACGAGCCACCACAGGTTGAACACAATATGCATTTAAGTCACAGTGCACTATGAATGGACATTTTTTGTGACCGAAACTGCATGCGTAATGTCGATCGCCACGATTCTGAATATCAAAAATAGCAACTGTAGTTAATTTGTTATCACACGAAGCTACATGCATCTAATGAGCTGATTTGGCAAATTGCACATAAACCCTCACTGCACTTGCTATTGTGTTATTGCACAGAGAACCTACCATCTAACAACACGTCATTCTACCTCTAAGTGCAAATGCAATGTATACACATGGACAGAGTGGTTTGCCTCAGTCACCACTGGACTGTACCTTGCTCACACAGTTGCACTTTATATCTATTGCTATGTTAAAGAATACACACATACAGCACAGCTACACAACTTCAAATGTGCCACTTAAACCATATCACACAACTCACTTTTCTCACATAGATTATAACCATTTCTCCGTTTAAGTTCATATCTCTGTATAAACAAAGTGCCTCCATGTATGCACCGATTCTATGTGGTGTCAATAGAGCACAAATACGTACGAGAATAGAAACGACACATTTAAAAGGATCTTGCAGTTTTACTGATACAGTTTGTTGTTACAACATAATGGCAAACAAGAAGTGAGGTCGGCAGGGTCACATTTACAGGACGTCATGATTGTTATAAGTCACTTATATATCCTGTCTTTATTTTTCTGTCATGTATAATAACATTGCTACTCTATGTGTGTGAGATATACATTAGGATCATTCAGTTGAATCACTATCTGACCCTCAAATGAGTGCTTACAAAAGCAGACATGGCTTCAGTTTCCTAAGTCAAGCAGGGTCAGCGTTGGACCCGAAATCAGTCCATCGTCCACACACATCCAAAAGAAAACTAGTTTCCAGTTTTCAGTCATATATTTTTTTTTATATATCTATATACTATATATAGTTACATGAGAATTTTAAGGCTTTGTATTTTGTTGTGAAAGGAACACTATTGCACAAAGACACATGAAGGCGTCTCAACTACTGAGTCTAAAGCTAAATTCTAAGTCTAAAGGTGCTGAGCCGAGCAGCTGAGTGCTCTCCCAGTATGGCTTACTTCCCTGATTTGCGAGGCTGCCCGGCTGCCTGGCTGCTCTCAGCCGGTTTGGTAGCTGCAGCGCTGCTTCTATTGCACAAGTCCCTGATTTCCAGCAGGCCCTCATTCAGGGCCTTGACGAAAACCACCGAGCTCGTCTCCGTGTTCTCCCAGAAACTGGACACGCAGAACATGATGTGGTCCGACTGTGGGTTGTAGCAGGCGCCGTAGCCGTTGGGCACCACTGGGCCGTAGCAGCAGAACATCTCCACTGTGGTGGGAACCTGTACATGAGGTTGCATAGCCTGGGTTAGACCATATTTGAGTGTCAGGCGAAAGAGCTGTTCAGCATTTGAAGATAATGGTCAGAAAAGTTTCACTTTTCAGTGTTGGAGGTCACCAGTTGGTGGTGTCACAGTGGCTTCGTCCATCTGTACTACACAGTTTGTGGTCACGACAATCTCTGATATGATACGAAACAGAGAAATGTGCTCACAAATGAACAAAGCTGGTCAGTTTTCAAGAACAAGGTCGAAAACTGAGTAGAAAGGGTCAGTAGATGGGAAATAAGGCCTGTCTTGTTTTTCAAACCAACATTTTTTTAAATAATAGTTATAAGTTGCTAATTGTTTTTAGGATGAATCAGCTTGTCTATAAACTTCCCAAAAAATAGAAGCTACCAGAGCTCAAGGTAAAGAATAATTCAAGGATTATTTTATGAAGTCAACAGTTTACAAGACAGCTGAAAATTTTTCCAGATATCCCATAAATGAGTTTCTTGCAGGTAACATGGTATTTGTTAAATCAATTCAGAGACAGTAGCAAAATTCAAACCATAGATTATTAATTCCAGTTACACATTAACACCATTAAAGTTACTGTATAGTATAAGACAGCTGATGTGTTTGTTTTGCTCCCAGAAATGTAAAAGTGCAACCAAACCTGAGAGTCATCCAATGCAGTTACACCTCTACCTCAGTCAACCAACAACACAACTGTCAGGTGCTGCAAATGTCCAGTAAAGTGAGTGTGCTACGTAAATTTTATGTATGTGGCTGTCTGGGGGGAAAAAAAAGCAATTATTTTAAATGCGGGGTTCAAGTGCTGTCAGGAAGCTCCTGAGGGAAGTAGATTCTGGCAAGGTCTCTTATTAAAAAAAGACTTTAACAGCAAACGTTGAACCTTAAGCAGAATCCCAAACAACAGCATAAACTAAGTATCTTTAATTAGTCTTTTGGAAATGGTAGTTGCTGTGTTGTGGATGCACTTTTGCTGTCTCAGTTCTTTTTCTTCAATGATTACAGTAGACTTTAGTGACTGTTATTGAGAAGCTGCTCCCGCAGCTGTTTCTTCACTGACTATACAGATTAACAAAGTGGCTTAGGTTGAATTATATCCAAACGATTGTGGTAAATTTGCAGATTCGCAACATTAGCAGGCTGGATTTTAGGTGGCAACCAATTTGTAGGTTGTCTTATCTCCAAAGGTATGATAGAATAGTCAGAAGGTCAATGTAGAGTTTAAAGAGGAGATGGATGAGCTCCACCTTTTTGTAATGCATAGTTAGATGGAGGAAAAGCAGACAGATATCAATAATTCTGTTTTTCTCTCTATGGAAAAATCTGTGTTTCATCTGTCATGAGGCTATGCGAGAACGTCTAGCGTGACTGGTGAAAGTTGAACAGACGTTGACGTCCAATGTCAAGAATAGGCATTGGATTTAAAGCAATAATTTGGAAAGACAAATTGTTTTAAGATTCAGTAGAATGGGATTACATGTTACCTGACTGGTGGAGAGGATGAACTGGTTACTGGCCAGATACGTCTCATCACAGAAGATCTCTGGTTTCTCCATGTTGAGGTCCTTTGCGACCCTCAGGAGCCCAAGTAGGTGATTGTCTATTGCCATTCCTGTAATAGCCTGACAGACATGCTTTGGCTCAGTGACAATGGAGACTTTTCAATTTGAACCTCAATAGGAGCACAAAAGTGTTGCCGTCTGCTTGTTTTTTAACTTTTCCAAAAGTCAAAGTAAAACGTGGATCATGGTCACTGAAATACTTCTGCCAGATCAATGCAAGCTAACTTCAGCTGCTGCATGACAAAAAAAGAATCTTCTTGTAGCCATTTAGGGGAAAAAAAATTAAAAATAGAAGTAGTGCCTTTTTATGTTTTTTCACCAAGAGTTAGTTGAGAAAATCTGTTTTAAAGATCCCTGAGATGCTTCGCTGAGCTTAGCATTAAGGCTAGCAGCAGGAAAATAGCTAATGTGGCAGAAGGAGCTGAAGAAACTCCACCTAGCAGCACCTCTAAAGCCCACTAATGGGCACGTCACATCATATTTGAGGACAGTTTGGGGTTTTGCAGACTACTTCTTGGTCAGACCTCTGCAGTCCATTCCTCAGCTCTGCTTGAGGCTATATTAGCTACTAATAACACAACACGGCCTAATCGGTGAGTTTGACATTTAACAACTGAAAGGAAGATATTTCAAGTTCTTGTGAGTCTGGTGAAGCTGTGAAGGGTATAAGGACATAATGCCTGTCTGTGACATTATTATGCAATTCTTAAATGGCTTAAAATACTCACTGCGATTGTGTAGTTTGTCTGGGCATTAATTGCATCCCTCAGTCGTTTCATTTTTTCTGAATCCTGTTGGAAAAGCAAAAATACTTTAGCCTTTCTCACATTGTACAAACAGACAGCAGTGCAGCCAAACATTTTTCAGACATCCACCAAATCTGCAGGGAGATCATCTGTTTAAACTGACAGACTGACTCTGGCGTGCCAAGGTGGCCAGTCACACCTGTTTCATTTAAACAGCCGTGATGAACAGTAATGTGGGATTTAGTAATTTGGGGTGAAAGTGAGAAAAATGACTCACCGTGTAAGTTACCCTCTCATCTGTCATAGACTTCACAAAGGCCAGAGCCTCAGCGGTGGCTGAGCGGATGTTATCTACCCGGCCTTGCTGGAAACGCCGAATGGAGGCGCTCTCGTAGGTGGGAACGAGCCTTCTACTGCATCTGAGTCACAGAAAAGATTTCAAAAGGTATATTAATAGTGATGCACTTTGGTTTAATTTAAAGGTATACATATGGAATCTACTTTACTTGTAGAATGCAAGTTGTAAGGCAACTTGTATGAAGGCGTCTGGACTCATCTTCTGTTTCTTGATAAATTCTTTCCCATAAACTTTGAATTTGAACACGTCCATGTCAAGATTGTTCACCAGCCTGAAGGAGAAAACAGAAAATATGTTCTGTTTTCTCGAAAAAACTTGTAACGATATGTAAACATAGTTGCATGTGAGAGTGTTTGTGTTGGCCTTGCCTCTGGAGTCTGTCTCCAGATGCTGACAGGAGTCCTTGGATGTTGGGGTTACATTTCCAAAGCAGCCTTCTTGGAGGGGGAAGCTCTCTGAAGTTGGATGATTTAACCATCTCGGAGGGACTTCCTGTTCTGTTCAGAACAAAGAAGACACTGTTTCCTTCACTGTTGACATCAGCAACATTCACTGAGATGATATGTTTTGCTGCAGGGGTTTAACTTACATATATTTCATTAGGAATTCAGAGCACTGCACCAGAACTATTCCCTCAAATGCCGAATGCTCACACACCACTCCACATGTCCCATCCATTCCTACAACAAACTGAGAGAAGGCGGTTTAAATAATTGCCCAGTCTTTATGCTATGGAGGATTGGAGCTCTTGGAATTTTGTGACTACCTGCAATGATTTGTCGTACCAGCGGTTTGCACCGTTCTTCTCCCGGCCGCCACCGTGCAGCATCAGCAGGGCCCTGTTGGTGTCACTGGGCTCCAGACCGCTGGGCTCATCCAGACAAACCACACATATACAGCTCTCAATCAGGGCCAGAGAGTCCCTGTTGGTTTTATCTGGGTACAGGAAGGAAGAAAGTCAGTCACATCTTGAATTTACTCGTCTGAAAGGGCTAAAAATGGGAAAAGCAGTTGTGCCTTTGGACCTTTAGTTAGTGCGTCTCTAGCTTGTGCCCATTCTGTCCTCCCGTCAGATGTCAAGATACCAAAAGGAGGGAGTCTCTCCTCAGCGTTTTTTGACATTTTCACGATCTTCTCCAACTGGGATAAGATCTCCGTCTCACTGAGGTGCTTGCTGTTTGCGACGACATCCAACACGAAAAACTGGTGAAAAAAGTTAATAGTAAGATTCATAGTGCTTTATAGCTGATCCTGTAGTTACTGTAGTGCAGTATTTGACCAGTTGAGGTAATAGGGACATAAGTAATAATGATAGAGACTAAAAATAACCACTTTCTGCCTCCTAAATGGCTCCTCTACTGCGATCAGTTAAACATGTGACTCAAGGAAGCTCTCAGACAAAGTGGCAGATTTAATCAGCAGTAATTAAGTTAACTTCTCCATAGGGACGGGCCCTTATGCGCTAAAGACTGATAGCTCCCCAAACCCATTTCCAGGTGAGTGCTCCTGCAGATGTTAGCTGAATGGGTTCCATGCATTTGTGTACATGAAGATTATCAGTTAGGACTGAGATATTTGGGGGGAAATGAGATGATACTGTGAGCAGAATGAAGATTATGGGTGGGAGGATTTGGGGAGTGGAAAAGCGTGATGTTAAAGAAAACATGCTAAATCAAAGTCTGCAGTATTTGTGCATCAGTTTAACAACAGTCTTGAAGATTTTGCATTTAGGCAGATGTGTGTAGATGTACCTAAAATGTGCAAATACAAGTTAATACTTTGAGGTTTGCTGCTTTTTCATGCCAAATGTATTAAATTAAAGCAGCATCTAACTGACTTTTTTGCTAATTTAGTCAATAAAAATGGCAGCTTAGATCAGACCAGAGCTACATTTCTCTAAAACATTTCTTAGAAATAGAAAATATCCCAGCTAAAATTCACAATGTGTGACTGAAAACTGTTCTTTCTCTTCCTATAGCAGAGCTTCATGAAAAAGCTCAGAAAGTGAGATAAGATGCAATCACACTCATTGTACAAGATCCGTTCTGACTTATTATGTTTGGTATTTCCTGGTCAGTCATCCTCAATTTGATATTCTGCTCCATTTAAATATTCAAATAGACACTTTAGCATCACTAGATAGCATTACACTAGGCAGCTTCATAAAGAGATGTGTTTTCAGACAGAATTTATAAAATGCAGGGATGCATACTCAGGCCTGGTCCCTATCTCAGCTGAAATTTAAATTATAGATACTATCAGTCAAATAACTGTCCATTTAGCAAAGGAGGAGTTGGTCGTTTAGGTCAGTATTTTGTATTTTGCAACTTTATTCCACTATCTTTTGCTGATTAACTACTTATTTAATTAACATTAGGCATGTTAATAGAAACAAAACCTTGTATTCAGGGCATGGAAGATGTTTAGTTCCAGTCATTTGTGATGCATTGCATTCAAAGATCCCTCTCCTTTTGAAGCCAGTTTAAATGTTCAGAATAGTCCTATACTTTCAACATCTATTGATAAAACAAAGTCTAATATTCAAACATCCTTGCATTCCCTTGTATTGTTTTCTCAAATGGACAGGATGCTGTCTTCAGTATGAAGTGTGATGGAGTGTGAAATTTCTCCTCAAAGGCCCAGTGTCCTGACCTGGTTCTTGCACGCCACGATCATGTGCTCCGGTGCTGAGGAGGCTGCATGGACCTTCAGCGAGTCTGTCTTTAAGTCCGGGTAGCGGTAGGAGGTGAAGAGGCGGTAGTACTGCTCCATGCACAGAGGAGTCCCGGCTAGCTGGCCTCGAGCGAACTCCAATGGCAGTGCTCGCCTGAGAGTCATTATTACACACATCAGATTACTTCTGAGGACTCTCATGACTCATTATTGTACTATAATTTTAATCTCAAATCCCCTGAGATCTCAGGGTGGCAGGTAATCCATTACAGGCTGAACTTACGTGTCAATGAGAGCCTTATACTCCAGCACTCCTCTGATGAGACGAGCAGCAAATCTAAAAGAAGATTGAAATTTTTAAGAAAGCACAGAGTTAGCTGGAGAACATGCTGGCCGGTGATTATAATCAGATATACTCTCATCTCCCAGAGGGCCAGCAGTAATCACATTATAGTAAATTACTAGGATACAGTGCTGTTTATCTGTGCGAGAGAGAGAGAGTCGGTTTGGATGTGTGAGTGGGCGGTGTGGGCAAAGAGGGAAAACGCAGTGCCGTGTCAGGTCTTATGTTGTATGTCATTTGTCTTGGTGTTATTACGTTCAAAGCCAGATCAATACAAAGGAGGCAGCCACGGCGCACCACACCCCTAAATGAGGCCTGACTAGCAGCCTCAGCGGAGAGCTTGGCCCTGTCACTCCCAATCTAATGAGCGGCCATGTCAGTAGATTACCAGCTGCTTGGGGTGCTCTGGAAATATTCAGTTAGTGTGGCGCGAGCTGACAAAAGCTAATGTTGAGTTAAAGGGCTGGACGGACCGGTGTAATGTCTGGTGGACCACGGCTCATTTAATAACGGGCAGAGATTCTCTCCATGACTGTAATTCAGATCTTAATCTGAGTCTGCTGAGGAGAACATAAACCCTGTCAGCAGATAAAGAGCTTTGTATGTTTTACGTCGTTAATGATGCTGCAGTATTCTGAAGTTTGATCTGTACTATTTGGTCGATGTTTTCACTAATATGGAATTTAGAGGAAGTTTTAAATTGACTCTTACAACCTGTTGTAAGAGTCAGATGTTATGTTAAGCCAACTTGTAGTTCTATTTCAGGAGCAGATTTCCTACATTTCCCAAGTTTTCCCAGCAGTACACCAACAAATGTAGGGAACCACAATGTCAAGCAGAACTAATGAATTTACATCAATTTTGAAGCAAAACTTTTAAAGATTCCAGCTTCTCTCATTCAGAAAATGTGATTTCCTTTGTCTTATTTTAAAATATACTCAATTTCTTTGCTGTTGATTGGACAAAACAAGGAATTTAATATTGTCACCTTGGGTTATGGGTAGCAGGTTTCCTATTTTCTGAAATTTTTGCACAATTCAACCATTCTGTTACTTAAGAAAGCAACTCAACTGGCAGATTCGTTAAAAAAGAAACCTAATAAATTGCATTCTGGTGTCCTGAGGCTGCTGCCACAAGAAGAATATGTTTCTTTCTTTGTATTCAGTTGAGAAGCCAAAACCTGACTGGAATATTTCCTGCCGCCAGAAGCGATATTGGAAATATTTGAATGTTGTGTTGGATATTTATTTTCATGTCATCTTACATGTTGCATCAGATAAGCTGTGTCTCCTATCTGCTCTTATCATTGACCTACATGATTCTGATGATTGTCTGGTGGATAAAGTTTCAGCAATTTGAACAACAGCAGAACCACAAGTCCAGCACCTACCTGAGGGCATCTTTCTGATCTCTGAACGTCTGCTTAGGAAACACCATGACGGGACTGGAGTTGACAGGTAGGGCCAATCTATTGTTCAGGTACATGTCCTCCAGCCAGTAGTCATAGACCTGAATGTGAACACAGGGACACCGTATGAAAGATGTCACTTCATTAAGCGTTTTGGACTCAAGTTATTACTTTCAGAGTTGAGACCTGTGGGCAATGGACTAAAAAGAACCATAACAGTGTATCACTGCCAGATGAAAAGGAGAGTCTGAGAGTCTGCTGCTGTGAGTGGGAGTGTGATAGATTTCACCCAAACACAATAGGGAAGATTGAAGCAAAACAGGACAAGCAAAGGCTCAGATAAATCTTTATCTCCAAGTACTGGGCTGTTTTTCAACTCTTTAATGAATGTGTTTTATATTATTCTTGAAATTTTGTCACATGTAAAAAGAAAATCTGAAGCAGCTTTCAATTTTAGATGTAGTTTGATACATTTTCATTGAAAAAACAATACAGAGCTAATGCTCATTAGAAATAATACAAATGTAGTAGTATATGCATGTTGATAGTAAAATGAATTTGCAGTGATCATAGTAAGTTTGCCAAATTCCTTTTTCATGATCTGCAAAAGGAAAAACAGATAAAAACAAAAAAGACAACTGAAAAGAATATATTTTTATTGATACAAAGTGAAAACTGAGCAGGATGTGTTCTTTTTCTTGTTTTTTTTTTCAGTTCATGCACCTTTGGCAAGGAGCTTGAGTGTCATTTTAGATCTGAGCATTTACCCAGTTGGTCGTCTTGTCCCTCCTCTCTACGAGCTTCTTCTGGAGAACCTCTCCGACGCCCCCAGGTGCCCCAAACTTCTCCACGATGGCCTTTGTTTTCTTGAACTGCTGCTCCTTCACCAGGTGCTGGACGCACTTCAGGTAGGTGTCGAGGGTCTGCTTCAGTGGGGGCACAGGGACCTTTGGCAACACCTGATGTCACGTAAAAACAAACAAACAAAAAGCAACAGATTGGTATAAATACTCACAAGGAGCAGTGGAAGGACAGCAGCTGTGCAATATTTGAATGATTCATTAGTTAAAGGAGTAATTCCCTCACATGTTGTCTTTATGCTTTTATCATTAGAGCCCAAGTTAATAATTGATATAGAATGCTTTGAGGCCCATTTGAAAATAAATCCCACGGCCTCACGGGTATTGTTTCTTTAAGGGTGGAAAATGCAAAGTGATTATCTTTTCTGTCTGATGTTTTGATCATTTGCATTCTGGATACTGTTGGTAAGCCAAGATGTTAATATTGATAACTGAAATGCAACAAGCTGTGGCTACTGAGTTCCTGGAAAGAGGGGCATTTTCAGAATCAGGAAAATTATTAAAATTAAGCACGGATCAACCACAATACAGCCTCTGTTATATTATAATCTGGCTGATGTAGGATTAAATGAGTGCATGAAAAGGGGAATATGCTATGTCGGTGTTTAGGATTTGGGTTTAAACCACTAAAAGATCAGAGCCCTGCTGTGTAATTTTCGCCCCTAGTGGCCAGTTAGGAATGTGAATCTGGCGCTGTCCGTGGTGCTGAAATCCAGCAACAGCTGCCAACTTCAGCACCACGGACAGAGACGGAATTTTGTAAACCCTCCAGAAAAAGTAAAGATGCAAAGCTGATGCACACAAAACACTTAAAAAAAAAAAAAAGAAAAAAAAGGAAACAGTGACATGTTTTCATACTTGGCTGCCTTGGTCTCTGGCCGTCTCTTTCTCCAAGATGGGCATGTCTGCAATCCAGTCCAGTCAGAGGGGAAAATAACGTGGAAACCCTCTGGAGACAGTTTGAGCTCAGCCTCCTCTGCTCGAAGCCTGTTTAAACATTTTAAGAGAGAAAAACAGCACAGTAAAAGAGAAAAAAATATAACTGAAAAAAAGGTAAATAAAATTAGGCCCATTGAGAAATGTAGTTGTGCTGTGCTGTCTGAAAGTGAGGCAGCAGGCTTCCATTCTTCATCATTTTGCTGCAGCCTCTAATGCAATTTGCTGCTTGCCCTTGAATTCCAGCTGCGCCTCATCGCTCACCGCTGCAAAGATACACGTCTAAAAAAACTCAGTTTATCTCTCTGTCAGTATTTTTTTTTCCTGAAACAAATCGAATTTCTAGCCAACAAATAGAAGAGGTTTGGACTTTTTTCTTTTTTTTATTGCATTTTATCTTGAAAAGTAATATCGTGCAGAAATATGTATTTGAAAGTGTATACAATCCTTTATTTTGGATGCAAGTGAAATAACTGACAAGAACAACTTTTTTTTTTTACAGCAAAGTGAACTTAAAAATAAATTTAATTGTGCGTCAGAAAGGCGCACATAACATATAACTTTTAAAATGAGCACAGTATTTTCTTGAGAGACAAAAAAAATCTGCCTTACCTGATCAGTGCAAGAGGTCAGAGAGGTGCGTGGAAGTTCACATCGTTCCCCACTTCCACGCCGTGCGAGCCCATATTAGAGTAAAGCTCCGTTTACGCGCCGGACCGCTCCCACGCCTCGCCATAAGGCTGTGGCTCCACATTAAAGCGCGCCTTGGAAAAGATGCTGAAGGTGTTTGCGTTTACCTTCCCCCTTGAGGCAAGAAACTCCTCCCATCGAAATCTATTCGCGGAATATATTATGTGACAGCTTGCTTCACCACCCTCCCACAACCGATAGTAAATTTAACATATGAAAGAAGAGCGAGTCCAGAGGAGAGAGTCGGTTTTCGAATTTGTCATTCAGAGGTTCTGTTGATGGCCCTGAGGGTCGACATAAAGGTGACACTTTTGGTGCTTTTACTGTTTAGATTTAAGTCCTCGGCTTTCTGCACAAGTTGAGATGCAACTGCCACGACAATAAATCTGTTTTGCTGCTCTAGATTGATTTTCTAACTTGGATTTGTTCAGCTTTGGTTCATATTGTGACTAATGCGCACTCGTTCTGTCTGTGCGCCTTTTTACCCACCGAGAGCTGCAGCTTATGGAAACCAAAAGTCAGAATTCGACTTTGCTGTCCTATTTTTCCTCATATTTTCTGCCTAATTAGAATTATTTTTCCAACTTCACTGTTGCTTGTGGACTCTGAACCACTTTCATCATCTAATTTACTCTCCTACACCTCAAGCAAAAATAACTTTTGCGCGTATTTTTCAGTGTTTATTCGTTTGAAATGACAATAAAAAATCACGGCTGTCACACAGATCCAAACAGAGATTTATTAAAACGACAGTTGTTAAATGAATACATATTTGTTCATCTTAAGGAGACTGACTTCATTGGCTACGTCTTGACAAAATGTTCATACACACACGCGCGCACACACACACATTTCGTAGAGGTCCACGTATGTTTTTAACAATTTACATTGTGCATGTATCCACATATGTACAAATTCCATTTATTATTATACATTTAATTTCAAACACCAAAAAATAAATCAGAAATAATGGTAATGATAAGAACAAACAGGCCCACAAGTTACAAAATCAACATTCACGAAATTTTCAAACAATTAAATTAAGAGAGAAATAAAAGAGGCCTTTGATGTGCAAGTAAAAAAAGTTTCCTCAGACTAAAAATATAGGCTATTTTGTGTAAGGGGGGAAATGTGCTGCTTATAGTTGGTCCCATATAATCTTGTACGCACATTTATCTATTTATATCTTTTTTTCATATAATACTCATTAATACACACAAATTCAACAGTAGCTGATAATCTCTCACAAAACTCCAGTTATACGTCCATGACAAACGCTACATAGACTTGTTCGACACAATGAAATCACAGTCAAAAAGAAAAGAGAAGAAAATCAACTTTGGAAAACGGGTCACACAATCATGATTTTGGTGATTGGGTGTTTATATTGCACATCGGTACTTACATAAAAGTTTGAACCACTAGATTATAACCCGCCTGAACTCCTCTACACACCTCTCCAGGGGGGATGTTGGACAGAGTGTGTCCAGTCTAAGTGTACTCCGGACCGGACGACTCCTCTGACAAGGACCGCTGTGCTTTGAACGGGTCGAACCCGTTTTCATCTACTGACAGGCAGTTCCCTGCCGAACTGTAGCCCTTCTTTTTAGCTCTCCTCTCCTCCATCTTGATAGTGTCGTACAGCCCCTGCGGAGCCTCCTCTAACAGGTTATCTCTCTCTGAGTAGGACGGTTTCATTTGGCACACGTTGCGCAGCAGCAGCAGGGCTGGTGCGTAAAGCACATTGACGAGACCCATACCCAGGTTAAGCTGTACAAAACCCATACTGTGCACTATCTGCCCGGCTACTATAGGACCCATAGCATATGCGACGGAGTAGGAAATATCTGCTATAGCATAAACACTACCGTACACGGAAACATGACGCACGTCAACTAAAAACGCAAGCGTCGGCAGCAGCGCGGTATCGACCAGCGCGATGCCAAAACAAATGCCGCACAACGGGGCGATGAGCTGCCCAAAAGTTTTGCATGCGGGGACTGTGCAGGAACTCGCCCCTATGATAACCAAACCTACAGCTCCGTAGAACCACTGCAAATTTGGATGCTGCGCTGCCAGTTTAACTGTTATATACACGCCGAGGACATGAGGGAAGAAGGCTGGGAGCCAGGTGAGTCCCATCTCCCACTGAGAGGAGTGCATGGTGGTCTCCATCCAGTTGGCTATGGTGGGCTCCAGAAAGGCAAGGGGGATGTTGCACACTGTGAGCGCCCCGGCCACCACAGCTATGTAGGGGTCAATCATGAGTCTGTATATGGGGGTGCCGACTGGCATGTTCTCTCTAGTCCTGTTGGAGAAGGGCTTGATCACGGTGAGCAGCATCAAGCCATCCGCCAAGCAAATGCAGGCGAGCACGATGAAGGGCACCCGCTTGCCCGCGAACTCGTACAGGACGCCCCCGAAGGGAGGCGCCACCAGACTGCCGAAAGAGATAAACGCCAGCGCGATGCCGAGCGCCGTGCTCCTCTCTGCCTCCACCGTGTATTTGTCTGCTATCATCGCGATCCCAGAGGTGTCCGCGAAAGCAGAGCCCAGACCCTGCAAACTTCTGGCCACAAAGAGCGTCGCATAGTTCTCCCCGAAAGCAAATATGCAGGTGGACACGAACATGACAGTGAGTCCGATTAAAAGTGGAATGTCATATCCGACCCGGTCTATGAAAGTTCCCGTGAGCGGGTTAACTAAGAGCTGGAGGATGGCTTTGGATGCAAAAAGTACTCCGATTTGGACATCTAAATTGTCCTTGTTGCTTTTGTCTTGGCTTGTGCTGTTGGCTGAACTGTTGGGGTGCATCACTACGTGGACGTGCTCTGACTGCTCACTCTCCAGATCAGCAAGATAGTCTGGAATAATTGGCACGATTACCATGTAGAGCATATTGTCCAGCAGGAGAGCCACGCAAACAATCACTAATATGATCCGTCTTTGCTGGTGCGGATCCCTCATCGCGGTGCCTAACTGCTTGGTTCTTTCGCCCATCTCGGATAGTTTTACGGCGGCTGATTTGGCCAACCCGGAGGATCCTCCTTCTCCATCCATGGTGTGCTTTAATTTTTGTGACTTTTCGATTTAAAAAAAATAAATAAATAAAAAATTGTAGTTGTGCTTCTCCCGTCTTCTGCCGGTTCTTTCAGCACCTCGGATGACTCATTGGTGTTTTCTCTACATTGATGTAATGCTCTCCGTCCTCACCTCGCCTGTGCGTAAAGGGAGAGGCGCAGAGGAACTTGGCTGCTTCATCGGTGAAGATGGCTTTCTTCAGCTCCTTCGTCTTGTCCTCGGCTCAGCCGCATCCGATGCTGTTTCATGATCTCCCGAGAAGTGACGTGGTGAAATCGTCGAATTTCTGCACCTTGCAGAGGTTTCGGCCACTATTCTCACATGGCAAAGTTTTGGTTTGGAGAGATTTTGTCACTTATTTGCAACACATAGGACGCTCAAAGTCTGGCATCTCTGTGCTCATGCCTCCTATCACCTGTGGCACTTTTGCGCTCTGCTCTGAGACCACGAGTGACTTCGTGGCCATTGGTGTACATTAACCCGCAGGTTCGGCGCTATTTTAGTTCTTTTTTTGTCTCCCCTTTTCACCAAGAGCTATGACGCATCACCAGCTTGCCCCCAAGTGGATCCCTTCGCCACTTGCCTCCTTTATGTTAATTTCCAACCGTGGCAGCAATCACTTCAACCAATAAGAGGTGGTGAGCACTACAAGAGTGGGGATGTTAGTCCGGTAATATCCAATGTGTGGCTCTTGGCTTTGGTGACATGGGGGAAAAAAAGTGACGTTTTACATTTAGGTACGCACATGAGCTGGTAAATCTTTTCTGAGGAAAATTTGTCTGATATTGATTTCAACACAAAAATAAAAATAACAAACATACCCAGCAGTCTATTTGCATGTTCCTTCCATCCCATAAGACTATAAATCTAAAGATAAACACCACAAACATGATATTAAATAACTACAATCTCACTATTATTTCCACAGATTTTTGGAATATTTTTGAAATATTAGTGCCATTCTTAATTTCAATGAAATATTTAAGTCAGTTAAGTCATGAACTGCTTCAGGAAGGGTTTGTAGTTTAGCATATTAGCTTTTTCAAAAAAAAAAAAAAAAGCTGTGCTCTGGACACGAACTCAGCAACACTGCACTGAAAAGACTTCAGTATTAGGAGGCAGTTGACAGCTTAAATGATCAAAAATAAGTCAGGCAGCCAAAGAGGTTTTCACCTCTTTAATGAGACAAAAATACAGTCCATTACCTTCTTAAATTGTATCCAAAAAATGAAAATCTTAGAATAATTGTAAAAATGTTGCATTTAATATGAAAAGACTCTTGCATGCAGCTCTTATCGTGCGGACCACAGTATGTACAATATGTGCAGGTCATGTTAATTTAAACATTGGCGACACCTTGTGGTGAAAATCAATAGTTACACCTCTGTACAAAGTCTGTTAAATGTAAAATGATTTCATTTCGCATCACCTCTCAATAAATGCCATATTTCTAAGTTGACCAGTAAGGCATTCCTCTTATGAACATTAAAAAACTAACAGTTAATACATTAAGAATTCAGGATTCAACATAAAAACTCAATGCGACAAAAGTGAATACATGTGTTATCAATGACAAACAAGTTAGAAAACCTGATGTCACTGAAACTAAATTAAGTATAGCTGTGATCTTCAATCAGCCTCATTCCCTGATCCTCATGGAAAAGGATACAGGAGGATTTGTGAAAAAGTCAAAATCCATAGAAACACAGTTACAGCAGCAAACAGAATATCTGAGGAGGTTAGAATCAGACTGGTCTAACCCATAAAAAATCCAAATTGAATTTTATATAATTTCTGTAATATTTTATGGTCTAGATTTTAGTGGCAAAGTGGTCTAACCCAAAAACCAGATATAGTGTTCCAGTAGTGCTTCCAATTCTTGAAAACACAAAACTTTGAACCCATTTGAACCCACCCACCTCAAAAACTACAGAAAGTGGGTCAGACCACTCTGCTTCCAAACCCTCGATATTGAAAAAGCACCGTATCACTAACCAGAACTACAGTGGTTGTCCTCCTAAAGTGACGCCACAGACAGAGAACTACTTTCACAATGTAGCTCTGAAAAACAGTGGAGTAAGTATTTCAGAGTTGGCACAGAGGTTATCAATGGACTTCTGTGACAGCACGGACTGTAGGAAATCACTGTATAATATTCACTTCTATAAACAGCATCCAAGAAAAAAAAAAACTTACTTACTCTTTGATACTAAACTGCAAGATTAAGCTTAGGATGAAAAATACTGGAAGTACACTCTTTGGTCAGATGAGACCAAGATGAATTTGTTCAACTGAGTCCAGCATGTTTGACCAGAACTACCACAGTGAATGTATAGTCCTGACAGTGAAGCACAGAGGTGGAAGTGTGATGATATGAGGGTGCATGAGAGCAAACGGTGTTGGGGAGATGACATTTATAGATGGCAGCATGAATACTTGTGAAAACAAAATATACTGGCTAATAGGATGACTCCTGATCTGCAGAAGCTTAGTAAAAGAGGAATATTCCAGCATGATTATGCCTCAACTTTGGCTGTTGGGGGTCAGAAATAAGTAGAGAGAGCGTTCATCAGAGAAAATCCAGTTCTCCCAGCCTTTTGCAGTCAGAGTTATGTCCTTCTTTGTGAAAGCCAGTCTGTTCTCATTTTGCAGTTTGGTGAGTCGTGGGGTACGTTGCCTCTTGTAAGCTTCCAGCCCCAATGAGTCTGTTAAATAAAGATGCACAGAGCTCTTAGAAACATCTTCAACAAGACTTTTCAGCCTCTGACTGAGTCGCTGGCATGACTGGTGTCTTCTACCCTCGGCCTTTCTCATCAGATCCTTGGCTCTTGCATTTGGTCCAGATGGACGTCCTGAATGAGGCCAGTCTTTGAAGGATCCTCCTTTGTTGTTCCTTTGCCCCCACTTCTGCACCCAGCGGATACTTCTGCCAAGGGCTTGAGATACCTGCTGACGCATTTTTCCTACATTTTGAAGAGTAATGGCCTGAGCAAAGCTTTTCCACCTTTACTCTTGGCCATGGTAACAACGCTTCCAAAATTTGGTTGTGAGTGTAATGCATTTTGGTCAAGCAAGGAATTTATATACTGACCCCTGACAGTTTGACCAGACCAACAACTAAAGAGTATCTGATAGACCAAATCATCACACATGTTGTCCAGTGTAGAGAACAAACCTACCAAATACGTTGTCTGACTTGAATCCAATAAAGCACCTTTGGGGTATTTTAAAGAGGAAAGTAGAACAACAGAAGAAGAGCATCTAAAAAGAAGAATAACAGAACCCCTCCCCAGATAATTGGTATGCTCCATGCCTCTATTAGTGTTACTAAAAATAAAGCTGGACATACACCTTATTGGAAAAATAATGATAATTTGAACCCCAGTAACAACACTAGTATTTTTGTTCCAATAAGTTCATACTGTGGAGCCTCAAAATGCAGTAAATCTAAATTAGTTTGTAATTGTACAAAAAGGAAAATGCTGTTCAACTTAGAGGTCATGCTATTATAGAGAGGTGATACAATTTGAATTAACTGACCTTTAAAATGAATAAATCTTTTTAATTTTCTGTCTAGTTAGATTTAGTTTCTGATATAGATTTAGTTTTTTTATGCTGTAAAAGAAATATCGTTTAATATTTTTAGCATCATGTTGTTTGTATAAAGGATATTTGTTTACTTTGTTCTTAACAAGCTTTCTAACTCTTTGCCAGCAGAGGGCAGTGAAGACTTTCATATAATAATGATTGTGAACTGTATAGTGGCACCCACTCCAAGACAAAACACAGGATTGGATCTCCATTGCTCTGACACCAAACCACTACTGAGCAAATTTAAATCTGTTCGAACAAATATGAGTTAATAAATACATAAAATGCATCATTAAAGTAGTTTAACAGACCAATATTCTCAAATATCATCAAATAGGGAACTTTCATTTGTGGGAAATGTTCACCAGTACAAGAAACTCTTATGGTTTGTGCAACTCTAAATAAAAATAAATGGCTGTTAGTGTTATATTCAAATAGGTCCTATTAGATAAATTTATCTTCGAAGACAAAATTGCACTACTGCTAACAATGATAACAATAATTTTAGACTGTCAAGCTGTATCCCTCTTGCATTCCAGTAAATATGACTTGTTGCAAACGCTTCTGTTGCTGATTTTTGCATGACAAATGTGTTTGCTGGATGCTGTTCTCAGGAGACAGTGTGCTCAGTGGATTATCTGAAGCAGAAAACATTAATACACCAATAGGAGGATTAACACACCACAGGAAACAACTGCCCAATTTCACTAATGAGAGAGGCTTCGCTCTGCACTCACTATTACATTAATACTCCAGTGTTATAGTCTTATACTGCAGCAGCGCTACAGTCTTTAAAATACTGCTGTCCTATGAGTGACGGTGCATGGATCATCTCTCCAAACTCATTCTAGTAACTTGGCACAGTGAAGAGTGTCAGATTTGTCCTCTGTGTTGAATTATGGATGATGATTTGGATTCTGATACCAAGAGGTCACACAGAGGGCTTTAATTTATGAGACTAGAAAGAAATGCTGTCGAGATGTCGAATGACGCAAATATGATCTAATCCTTTAAAAGTGATTTCACGGAAAATCCACAGGAGACGTGTCACATCATCGACACTTTGTCATGTAATAAAATCTAAATTTCTGTTGACGTTTGTGACCCAGAACCCATTATGAACAGACACATAGAGTATTGTGTAACACATGACCAAGCTTCACATGTTGGATTTTATTATGTCTCCTTCCACGCTGTGATATAATCTGACCTGTGGACTCTAATGTATAAGGTTTAAGGAAAGATTTACTCTGACCTTTGCTTTTGCTTCTCTGATAAGTAGCTCCCACCTTTGATCTGGACTCTTTTACATCAGTAAACATGCTCATTTTTTTAAGTCTTATTCATGATAAACGTCCAGGATTGCACGTTTTGGACCAATACATGGAAAGTCAGTAACTTGGAACGTAAACAAATACTAAACTCAGTTCACGTCTGTGCCTAAACTCCAAACATGATTATGCAATATTTCTTTTTAATTTTTTTTTTTTAGCTTGAACTGTTACTCACCGGCTGATCTTGTGTACTTCAACAGATCAAGTGCTCTTCAACCATAATCCGCATTTTAAAAGGCCTTATGCTTTTTGTAGAAGTATAATCCAGCTGTGCAGGATTTCAGAATGATAAATTTAAGCTATATTTTGAGCATTTGTTTCATCATTTTTTACTTTTTTTTGTATATTTAAATCACAAGAAGGATTAACATTGTGTACACATGGTGGTACTAAACCTTTAAACATGTGCATGAGAGCAATATTCATGCATAGAAAATCAAGATAAACGGGACGTTTTTATGTTTTTTTCTCATTAAACTATTTGATCAATTTTTACTTTGGCAGGTTGTGATATGTTCTTTACTTGTTCAATTGCTCATGTCATAGAAATAGTTAAAATTGGAGATTTAAACAACCCAAGGAGGAATATTTTTTTCATTTTTCAATCAGATGTGGACTTTTAAAGTTAATTTTGACAGTGGTAAATATCTTTGAATTTGACTACTGTGGGCCAAAAAGGGGATTTTAAAAAAATTCTTACATCATTTTTTCTATTCCTGTCAGTGTGGCTTTGCTCAACAGCAAATAGACTGTGATGTAAGGAATAAAAATGACAAGAAGTACTATTTGAATGGGCAGCTGAATGGAATAACATGTGAAAGAAAACATAAATGGTCAGAAATGTTTATCAGAGCTTGTTTGAGGATGATTTGGAGGATAGAAGATTGTGTCACGTGTGACAGTTTGCTCCTTAACTATATATTGAAGTGATTTAATATTGGTAGGATATGAAAAGAGGAAAGTAAAAACCAGCACAATACACAAGAAAGAGGTGATACAAGGCTGAAAACACTTTGACTTGATATAAAAGGTTTCTTATTGGGTGCAGTGTTTTTACATTTATGGCTGCGATCCTGATGTCATGATGCTCTTAAGGTCAAAATCTGACTGATTAACTAAATCTCATGTCACATGTATGAATCCATATGTGGTGCGGTTGCTGTTTTTGCTGCATAAGGACGGATGTGTGTGGTTTTTTTTTTCACACCATCTGTTCGTGACTCGCATTAGATTAAAAATAGTCATCATTCTCTATTTAAGCACAGTCTGGAACACCTTCACCTCACCTTGTGGGCGGATCCCCAATTTAAATCCTGACTCTATTGGAAAAAAACATTGTAGTCAGATTTACTGTGAGTACTGTGTTAGAATAAAGCTCGGTGGGGCTATATCTGTCTGTGACAAGTCGTTCTGCTTTCTTCCGGTGAGCTTGTTGCTTCTGTTTCTGTCCACGGCTCTGATAAAATTAGATCAGTAGTCCACGCACAGCCGTGTAATCAGCCATTAAGCAAAGAGCCAACTGCTTCCAAGAATGTGACACTAATCTGTCAGATTGTTCAAGTCTCTCCTGAGAAAAGACCCGGTTAACCCGAGGTGAATGAGAAATGCTCAACATGTAGTACCTGTTAATGAGCAGAGCTTGTTCATGTGTTGTAAGGACATCTGATACTGAAGAGGCACAACAGCAGTCATGAGTCAGCTTCTGGTTAGGGGGAGTGGTTGTTTTGTTTTGCAACTTTAGCGTACCAACTTAACTTCAGCTACTTCTGTCCCCTACAAACACGATAAAATGCACAAATACATTATTATAGTGCTGACATCTTGCCAGAGGTGATGTGCTTGATATACGTTTTCATTCAGTCAGTCAACATGCTGATGATTCATGAATATAAAGATGTTTACTATTTTTGGTTTAGGTTGTTGCTTTGCTAAAATTTACTGCTAATTAAGCAGTAACACAAACTACATCTGAAGTTAACGGGAAAGTCATTAGTTCGACAGGTGTTTGATTATAAACCAAAATTCTGGACAAATTCATATTTTAATCTGATGATGGTTATCACCAAAAATTCAAATAATAACAAATGAAAATCAGCCTTAAAGGAACATAAATGTACCAAATGTCATTCATTCGGTCACTGTCGAAACATTTATTTCACAACCACAAATGATGCCGGAGAAAAAGTTGTGAGGAGCATGAATGTTGGTTCTTCTAGTAGTTAGTGTAATATTTTTGTGTGAACCAAAAGGACAGTTTGAAGTTAGCATCCATAGCTAAAACACACTTTACATTAAAATCGGTTAATATATTTTTCTCTGTTGCTTTGATTTCAAATGAGTGACTCTGAGTTGACTTAAGGCTACTATTTCAGACCTCTGACACTGTGACTTTTGCTCATTAGGGCTGACTCCTCCGTCTCCGTCGACAGTGAGAGGATTTCACCTGTTGACGACCGGCCTACTGGCAACGTCACTCCTGAGGTTAGTGTGACAGAGTTTCACCGGGGCTTATTTCTGGATTGGATCTATTTAGCGTCTCAGAGACCACAGTCACTTCTTCTCTGTGCCCTCACTGACAAACACAAATGTGACTCAAACTTAAGAAAAAAGACAGAGAGGCATGCATGTAATCAAAGAGTAATATGAGCAAACATCAGTGTTGGCAGGGATTACATTCTTGCCTAAATGCTTAACTTCCTATTTGCCATCCAACTTACCGACATGTTTTGCTACTGTTTACAAATTTGATGACTCGTTCCTCTAAAAAATAAACTCTTAATGACGTCTTTATTCCTGCAACAGGGACTCTGCATTTGCTTTTGTGCAAATCAGCACAATGAAAAGCGTCAAAATTTCTAAATAAGTTAAATCTGTAGCTATATTCAGGTAATGTGAGATTCTCTGCCTCTTCACTCATCAGTTTACTCATAGACAACCAGTTAAATGTGCCTAAGTTCACTTTTAACACAATTGCGTAATGCAGTCTTAACACAGTAAATGCTTCCTCACTATATATAGCAGTTATATCACAGCTCTCCAGTCCACCAAACAAAAGCACAATTCATTAATCTGTTTGGTGTCACATCAGGGCGTCTCTGGTTGCTGGTCGCTTGTAGCAATTAGCCTTCTTGTTACTTACCACAGCTCCTTTATTCAGGCCAAGTGTTAAAATAGATTCAGGACACGGTAATAGAGCAGCAACATCTGTGTTTATTGTGAGCGTTAAATGTGGACGGAGGAGCAGAGCAGGTAAGATACCAGTTACTGGAGAGAAAAAAAATGCTTTAAAAAGGATAAATTATCTTAAATGAATCCTGTTTAAACAAAGAGGTTGTCCCGAGTTGCAGCTACTGTCCAGATAGTATGAAAATAACACAACTGTACAGACATCTAAACGGCTCAGTGATGTTTACTTTACAGCATCTTAGTGTGTAAGTGTGTGAGCAGATGATGGTCTTTGACATTTTGCAAGAACATATTGAGTTTGCTTTTATTTCGACTTCTTAACAACTGGCTCAACAATCTTCTGTCCGGTGAGGAAGTGCCAAACGCCGCCTCGGTAGAACTCATTTCCAAATGAGTAGAGGAGAGCGTTGAAGATAGGGTTTGTCTTTGCAACAACCGGAAGCACCTACAAGAGAAAACAAGCATCTGTACTATTTTTTGGGGTACTTACTTTCAGAATTTATCACAATTTAGATCTTATTTTAGACATATCATTCATGTTTATCAGCTATAAAAACATGGTGCTTAATATGTGAACATGGCAACAGCTAAAACAAACTTCCTACAGGTAAACAAACACAAGCAGTCAAATGTTTCAACCATCATTATCTACACCACTTCATTTGGAGGTCAAACTATAACTAAGCGCACCATAAAATTGTAAATTTTAAAACCCCTCCTTGCACAGAAAAGCTGTTCATGCCATTAACTATCTAGGAAAGATGGACGTAACCACGGCAACGTAACCCACTGGTTCTGTTTTAAAGCCTTGAGCCTGGAATTTGGCCGTTGCCATCTTGTTTTTTTTAAAAAAGGATGTGACAAATAATGAGTGAATCTGCCTGAGAAACGACTTCTCAATCACAACTTAGCCACGCCCTAAAGGCATTCCCTGCTTTGTTGTATATTTTATTCTAAATGGCACCATAATTAACTAAATTAACATCATTTGTTACTAAAGGAGACTTGAAGCTAGCAATTGAGACCATAAACTCATTAAGGAAATGTTTACTGAGGTAATAAATGAAGTGAAAAGTAGGCTAATTTTCTCATAAGATCGGAAGTCTTTTTGCAACCAGAGGAGTCGCCCCCTGCTGTCCATTAGAAAGACTGCAGGTTTAAGTCACTTCCACATTGGCTATGTCTATATTTTAATATACAGCCTATTGTTTGAGCACACTGTGGCAGGTTAAACTGCACTGGATACTAACGTAGTGTGGTCTTTATTATCTGTCCTTCTCGTTTCAGGTCACAACTGCAAAAGTAAGACCCAGTCTGTAATATACTGCAATTGGCTTTTAAACTATGTCAACAAAAAAGACAAATTCCTTCCCTTCTTTTTCACTATATTTCCCCCACACTGTGAGAATGAATTAAACAAAAAAGCACTCACCATTCTTAGCTTTGGAGACACAACCTTGACATTCTCAAAGCAGGCGTAGATACACATGAGGACGTAGGGGCCCCAGCACATCAGCATCACCCTCAAGGGCATACTGGTGTTAAACTAGAAAGTAAAGACCATTGTGTTACAAGCTGTATGGCTTATTATCTAGCAAGATAGCCATTTCCCTTTGGGTCAAGTCTCTATGCTGAGCTAGGTTAATTACCTGCTGGCTGTGTCCTCATATTGAGTGTACAAACATAAGAAAGGCATCAATCTACACATTTAACTCAAGTCAAGGAACCCAATTTCTGTACTTTCAACACAATTTTCAAGATTCTTCTTCACACACTACTACTGATCATGGTCTTTCATGCAAGTATTTGTTGTAATCAAACGCCAACACACACAATAATATGCTACAATACTAACAACAGGTGTAAGTACCACACTCAAATCAGAATTTGGGACCATGTTGGAAAAGAAATTGAGCATTCCTATGCAACTGATTTTGAGAAAACTGCAGCACATTTACCCTGTGGTGGTGGATCTTCTTGAAGTGTTTGTGGATGGAATCATAACAAGACATCATGGTGAAAGCTGGGAACATCAGGTAGAGCGCCACCAGAGTCAGCATGTAGGTCACATAGTCCCTGTCAGACAGGAAAATAAATGGGAAATAAGTGTGAAAGTGCTCCATGAAGCAGCTTTTTTTGGAGCATCTCTTAATATACAATAATTCTGAGCTGACTAAAAACATTAATGTGAACTGATGGCAAAGAAAGCAACAGCAAAAGGATCATTTTATCCCTAAGCATAATTTCTGTGTGTTTTTCTTTACCTGTCTCCTCGGGTGTAGTCCAGTGTGCAGCACGTCCTCATAGGCTCAAAGTCATAGACGCCCCATCCCATGAGAGGAACAGCAGCCCAGAAGATGGACAGAATCCAGACGATGCCACTCATCGTCAGAGTCGTGCTCCAGAAGAGCTTCTGTCCTACAGAATGAAAGGATAGGTGTCAAAGTTGTTTGTTTAGATGTGGCTATTGATGTTTGCTGATATTTTGGGCTACCTGCAGGGAAGACATAATCTGAGACACTCAGTTTATTTTAGCATAAAACCTCTGAAGAACAAAACCTCAAAGAAAAGACAGTGTCAAGATAAAATTGCCTTCAACAGCTATCAGTTAGCTTGTGTAAATACTGTAACTGAGATGGGGCTATTATGAATATTCATTTTCAGATAAGTGTAAAATTGCATTAAGCGACTTTTTGGAAGCACTTGTAAGCATGACACGGATATTTTATTACCTTATAATGTTAATATAATGGATTTATTAGCAAACAGTCACCTTGTTTCTTATCGTCTTTAATTTAGACTTTAATTGAAACAGCCACCTGATTAAAATAAGTTCAATATTTACTCTTTTTCTGTGAAAAATATCTGGATTTTCAGGGCCTAAGACTTGCCTGTCTGTTGTTAAGTGCCAGGCAGCAATGACTGTATAAAAAACTGTTATTTTGAAAATAAATTAAACTGAACAGTGCAAAAATGTTGTTCAGTGCAACCTCAACAATACTAAAAAAACATAGCAATAATGCTTAAGTAAGGATCTTTGCCATCAGCATTTAGTTTTGCAGTAAATATTAGGTTTTGCCATTTTTTTCTTGACGTAATAGTGATTTATAGTCCATATTTTGTTCCTCTGGACAGCGACCTGAACCGAACTGAACTCACTGGTGCAGTACTGGTGATATCTGTCCCAAGCAATACAAGCCATGAAGCTGATGGAGGCCAGAACCGATATCATCCCCTGGAAACCGTGATAGGCACAACCCTCCTGACCAAATGGCCAATACCTAGAAAAGACAAAGGAAGTCGAGTCACACTCCAGTGTGCACCCAAAATTACATAAACACTGTTACATATCAGGCTGTGAATGCAGACTGGTGGCATTTTTCAAAGACCCTCTCTGGTGAAAATCAAGTTTTTTACTTTGTTAACAGGTCAGGCTGAGCATTTCCATCGTAGCCCTTCATCAGGCAACTGATCATATTTGGTAACTTTCGTACACATGAAATATGGCGTTGCTCCCACCTCTCAGTGAGCTCGAGAAGCATGTGGTTTTCACACAGCCAGTCAGCGAAGATCACGCTACATTACATCACACTACATCATGGCATTCGACCAATCAGCAGAGGCCTGGAACATATCAAACTTTCTCTTTTTTCCGAAGTTGGAAAAAGACGGACTTGTGGTTCGGTCCTCTTCCATATTTGTGGTTGAAATGTCAAAAGTAACCATGATTAGTTGATGAAACCCACACATTTTATGACTGAGTAGTTGTGCTAAGTGATGATACACAGTATACATTTCTTGGAATGTTTTTTTTTTTTAATCAATAACAGACAAGGAACCATATATGGCAACTTTATTGACCTTGAATTTCAACAGGAAAATTAAAAATTCTGAAAAATGTCACAAAAGTAAAGAAGTCTTATGCCCTCCAGTAACACTACAGGGTTGACATTTTGAATTTCAAAGTATTTCAATGAATGTCCTTTAAAGGGTTAAAGCTACAGTGTGCTGATGATCGTCATCAAAACATGGATTCAGACTTCTGGGGTTTCGTATGAAACAAACTTAAGGAACCAATCCTGTTTATTTACTGGATTATCCTTTTTCATTATTCGTCTTTGGAGTCGGTTTCTAGTTCTAACATCTATGACTGAAATACTCTAATATTACAACTTTCTAGTAGTTTTATCGTGTTTTGGCAGAGTTGTGGCGGCTTCATAGATCTGCACATTCTACAGTTACAGGAATTGATTATTTTCATGGGAAAAAAATTGTGTATTGTGGATTGTGTATGTATTCTTCAATTTTGCATTTTTAGTATCCTGGTGCATATTTTTTTCTTTTTTCTTATTTTTTCTTATTTATCTTGTATCTGTATCTATCTATAACTTATGTCTTTAATTTATAGGTGTGTTCTCTTACTGTCACTTTGCTGTTGTGACGCTGCAAATTTCCCTTTGTAGGACTAATAAAGGATATTCTATTCTATTCTAATTATGTAACTTTAACACCCAGAGATGAGTTTTAAGGTGTTAAAGTGATGACCAGAAAGGGGACTTTAAAAGAACAAACTCAGGAAACAGCAGTACAATTTTAAATTAACCCACTAGTTTCCAACTTTTTTGACTAGTGACCCACCAAACACACACAACCCCTCCGAATAAAATATCTGTAGGCTGTGAGCAATTAATGCACACAGTTATGTTTGATTTAGATGGCTTCAATACATGTGTCACTGAAAATGAAATCTTCAACCATCTTGCAGCAAGGTTAGTTGTCTGGGTAAGGAAAATGAGCAACTAGAGTCCACAGTTCATTTTTGTCCCCAGGCAAAGTCATGTGACAGGAAACCCAAAATATCTAAAAATAACGTCGCATTATCTTTCTTAAAACTGTCTTTGTTCTACAGTTTGTAAAATCACTTTGTTTGGTAACTTCCGAGAGATTTGCTTGTGAAAAAAGGTGAATTGTGGATCGGATTGTCGGGTCGGATTAGGAAACCCAGAGGCTTATTTAGCTTGTGTTGGATAATATCCAACACTGGACTTTTTTTTCCTTCAGATCAAACAAATGTTGGACTCACACATGATTTAAAAACTGCATGTGGTAAGAGAAACTTTGAAAAGTGCGTGATACCTGATATAACTGGCATAAGCAGCCGTGAGGCCGTTAATATTCAAACAGAGGTCAGCAATGGCAAGATTGAAGACAAAGAAGTTGCTGGGATTTCGCATCTCCTTCACTGTGAGGAAAGACACGATGCTGATGGCATTGAGGAAGAATCCCAGCATTCCTAGAAGTGAGAAGAAGACAGACAATTTCCATTTTAACCAGAGCTATTGTGATTTGCAAGCAGTCTTATCACCATGATCCAAAACTTTATGGCCCACAAAGTTTGCAAACATACAGAGGTACATTTTAAATGGAATTTGTCTATTTTTTGATTTAGAAAATGGAAACTTTCAACACAATGTCAAGCAATAATCTGAGAAAAATAAAGACATGAATGCAAGGTTTGCACTTTTCTAAATTTTTACAAGCTGTACTTCCAGAGTGAACTGTCCCTTTAAATCTTATGCAATCCTGTTTTTCAGTGTCTCTCGGTCCACTTACCCCCAACTAGAAGAGCTGAGCCGAATGTAAACATGTCAAACTCCGTGAATCCCTCCGGTAACGTGTATGCTGCCATGTTGAAGTGCACAGATAAAAACTTTTTGCACAAAAGACGAGTCCTTTCCTTTATTTTCCGATGCGTAAAGAAGCACCGTCTCCAAACACCACGACGCCTTATAAAGGCTCTTTCACGTGAAAAAGCATAAAGACACTAATCTCAGTAAACCTCCCCCTTTGCAATCCCCCGAAGAATGTGGTAACGAGCAGACTTCCTGCAAACTTTATGCAAGTTTGTGGCCGCAAAAAAAGAAAAACTTTGCGCGATTGCTGCGTAACTCTTTGACGTGAAACCCCACGAAGTTTGTTCGATTTTACGCTCAAATATGATCAGAAACTGTGCAGGCTGCTGGGAGACAGCAGCCGCTTTCTTTGAGTTTAATTCAGCAGCGTTTTTAAGTGATAAGGAAAGAGAAGGGAAACATGGGAAATGGTGTCTTTTAACCTGGATTTTAGTTGTGGCGACTGATGCTCATTATTCAGATTACGACTATTATAATTGCAACCTCTTGCGGAAAATTTGTGATGTTTGGACTGTTTCAATACAACTGACGTGACCTTCAAAGAAAATACATACTTATAGCATTGAGAAAATTAAAATTTATCCATGAAAATATACTGAAAAGTTGCAAATTGGCTTTGAATAAATTTTTTTCCTGAATATATTCACAGAAATTGCTCCAATAGTTAACTTAGGTTTTACTGTCTGATTTTCTGAAAGCATACAGTTACGGTCCGTGTATATTTTGGCAATTGGATTTTCCGTTCTGAAACGGGTATTGAAAAACAAAAAAATTAGTGGTTATTTGATTTTCATTTTAAAATACAAAAATAAAATTGAAATACAAGGCGTTTTTCCTTTTCATGATCAAAAGGGATATATGAAATTTTAAAAATGCTTTAATTTTCATTTTACAGCTTTTAAAAAAGTTATTTTGCTTTAAGGTTAACTGAAACCCGTTGAGCTGCACTGAAGTTTAACATTCAGCTGGTTTGAATTAAACCAAGCTTAACTTAACATTGCGCAACATTACCTCTCTCAATCTCCATAATTTCAATAAATTCCTTCTCTCTTCCACTGCTCAAGTTCAATCCAGTATATAAAGTGACATTAATAGTGAATAAACTAACAACCAGCCATTGTATGTATTTATTATTGCATGTATTTGTAGTAAAACATGAGTTGAAACATCCTACTTTTGGATCTAGAACTGCACAAGCTGTTCATTTTCAGTCACCTGATGAGTTAAACTCCCCTTTTTATGTGAGGTTGAAGCAGAAAGTCTGAGTTAACAAAGAAAGTTGTTTATAATTTGCGATACCTGTTATCTCAGACTGAGGCTTTAGTTTTTGTTGAGCCGATTTACACGTAGAAACTTTGTTCAGGAAGATTTCTCAGTAGTTCAGAGGACAGGCTGCTTTTTACACAACCTTGTAAGAGAACGTCTGTCAATGCTTTCACCAGAATTTAGAAACACAACACTTCCTAAACAGATATTTTGAGGCTGTGAGGTTGAACGTTTGAGAGTATATCAGTGTGTTTGTTTGTGGTCTTTCTGTTTCTAGGTGGAAGCTGAATTAGTGAGGATGACTCCTGCTCCTGTCATCTCTAAGCTCCTCACACATCTTTACCTGCACATGAGGAAAATCTCTCCTGTAGAATGCAGGTATGTTTGTCATGTCATGTATGTCGAAAAAAAATGCAATTTTGCAACATGTTGTAAAAACGTGCCAGATGATGAAATAATATAAAGTAGGCCATGAAAAGTACTCCAGAAAGGTTTTCTTTGAAAAAAAAAATCATCATGAATTTTGGCGCAAAAAAAACGCCTTACTATACTATGTCAAAAAAAAAATGTGATTTTTCAACATGTTGTAAAAACGTGCCATACGATGAAATAATGTAACGGAGGCCGTGAAAAACACTCCAAAAAGGTTTTCTTTGAAAAAAAAATCATCATGAATTTTGGCGCAAAAAAAACGCCTTATGTCGAAAAAAAAATGCGATTTTTCAACATGTTGTAAAAACATGCCATATGATGAAATAATGTAAAGGAGGCCGTGAAAAACACTCCAGAAAGGTTTTCTTTGAAAAAAAATCATCATGAATTTTGGCGCAAAAAAAACGCCTTACTATACTATGTCGAAAAAAAATGCAATTTTGCAACATGTTGTAAAAAAGTGCCATATGATGAAATAATGTAACGGAGGCTGTGAAAAACACTCCAGAAAGGTTTTCTTTGAAAAAAAAATCATCATGAATTTTGGCGCAAAAAGACGCCTTACTATACTATGTCGAAAAAAAAAGCCATTTTGCAACATGTTGTAAAAACGTGCCATATGATGAAATAATGTAAAGTAGGCTGTGAAACACACTATGGTAAGGTTTTCTTTGAAAAAAAATCATCATGAATTTTGGCGCAAAAAAAAACGCCTTACTATACTATGTCGAAAAAAAATGTGATTTTTCAACATGTTGTAAAAATGTGCCATATGATGAAATAATGTAAAGGAGGCCGTGAAAAACACTCCAGACAGGTTTTCTTTGAAAAAAAAATCATCATGAATTTTGGCGCAAAAAAAACGCCTTACTATACTATGTCGAAAAAAAATGTGATTTTTCAACATGTTGTAAAAATGTGCCATATGATGAAATAATGTAAAGGAGGCCGTGAAAAACACTCCAGAAAAGTTTTCTTTGAAAAAAAAAATCATCATGAATTTTGGCGCAAAAGAACGCCTTACTATACTATGTCAAAAAAAAAAGCGATTTTGCAACATGTTGTAAAAACGTGCCATATGATGAAATAATGTAACGGAGGCCGTGAAAAACACTCCAGACAGGTTTTCTTTGAAAAAAAAATCATCATGAATTTTGGCGCAAAAAAAAGCCTTACTATACTATGTCGAAAAAAATGCGATTTTGCAACATGTTGTAAAAACGTGTTATATGATGAAATAATGTAAAGGAGGGTGTGAAAAACACTCCAGAAAGGTTTTCTTTGAAAAAAAAATCATCATGAATTTTGGCGCAAAAAAAAGCCTTATTATACTATGTCGAGAAAAATGCGATTTTGCAACATGTTGTAAAAACGTGCCATATGATGAAATAATGTAAAGGAGGCTGTGAAAAACACTCCAGAAAGGTTTTCTTTGAAAAAAAAATCATCAAGAATTTTGGCGCAAAAAAAACACCTTATGTCGAAAAAAAAATGCGATTTTTCAACATGTTGTAAAAACATGCCATATGATGAAATAATGTAAAGGAGGGTGTGAAAAACACTCCAAAAAGGTTTTCTTTGAAAAAAAAAGTCATCATGAATTTTGGCGCAAAAAAAACACCTTATGTCGGAAAAAAAATGCGATTTTTCAACATGTTGTAAAAACATGCCATATGATGAAATAATGTAAAGGAGGCCGTGAAAAACACTCCAGAAAGGTTTTCTTTGAAAAAAAAATCATCATGAATTTTGGCGCAAAAAAAACGCCTTACTATACTATGTCGAAAAAAAAAAGCGATTTTGCAACATGTTGTAAAAACGTGCCATATGATGACATAATGTAACGGAGGCCATGAAAAACACTCCAGACAGGTTTTCTTTGAAAAAAAAAAAGCAACATGAATTTTGGCGCAAAAAACGCCTCACTATACTATGTCGGAAAAAAAATGCAATTTTGCAACATGTTGTAAAAACGTGCCATATGATGAAATAATGTAACGGAGGCCGTGAAAAACACTCCAAAACGTTTTTCTTTGAAAAAAAAATCATCATGAATTTTGGCGCAAAAAAAACGCCTTATGTCGAAAAAAAAATGCGATTTTTCAACATGTTGTAAAAACATGCCATATGATGAAATAATGTAAAGGAGGCCGTGAAAAACACTCCAGAAAGGTTTTCTTTGAAAAAAAAAATCATCATGAATTTTGCCGCAAAAAAAAAACTATGACTGTTTTTGGATATTTTGGACGACATACTAAACTGACGTTTTTTGCTAAGTGGGTTTGATTCAATAGGTAAATAGAAGTAATAAGGAGAGAGGAAGACAAGAAAGCAGAAAAGACATACAGCAAAGTGCCAGGAGCTGGAATCAAATCTGTGTCTCTGACAGAGTCCTGTTTAAGAGCCACCCTCTCAACCAGTTGAGCTACCAGGGCGCCAGTTTAGTGCTTGTTGGACAACATACTAAACTATGACGTTTTGGTCACATTTTGGACGACATACTAAACTATGATGTTTTTCTGACATTTTGGACGACATACTAAACTATGACATTTTTGTCACATTTTGGACGACATACTAAATTATGACATTTTTGTCACATTTTGGACAACATACTAAAAAATGCGATTTTTCAACATGTTGTAAAAACGTGCCATATGATGAAATAATGTAAAGGAGGCCGTGAAAAACACTCCAGAAAGGTTTTCTTTGAAAAAAAAAATCATCATGAATTTTGTCGCAAAAAAACGCAATTAGTATACTATGTCGAAAACAAATGTGATTTTTCAACATGTAAAAAGCAGAAAAGACATGCAGCCAAATACCCTGAGCTGGAATCAAACCTGTGTCTCTGACAGAGTCCTGTTTATGAGTCAC
Source organism: Amphiprion ocellaris (assembly GCF_022539595.1). Taxonomy (NCBI): domain Eukaryota; kingdom Metazoa; phylum Chordata; class Actinopteri; family Pomacentridae; genus Amphiprion; species Amphiprion ocellaris. The sequence goes on along the minus strand of NC_072783.1, from coordinate 31,004,237 downwards.
CCTCTCAACCAGTTGAGCTACCTGGGCACCTGATTACTGCTTGTCGGATGACATACTAAACTATGACGTTTTTGGTCACATTTTGGACGACATACTGAACTATGATGTTTTTCTGACATTTTGGACGACTATGACGTTTTTATCATATTTTGGACGACATACTATGACGTTTTTGTCACATTTTGGATGACAAATTTCCTTGACTAAGCCAGCCCTCTGGACTTCCAGGAAGCTGTGTTCCTATTGGCTGTCCAGGTGGCTGCTTGGTGTTATCAGCAACACCTGAGCAGCTCAGTGTCTTCCTCGTTTATTTAGCTGCAGGCAAACATTTCCTCTGCTTCTCTTGACCACTGAAGTGGGTTTGGTTCTGTTGCTTGAGTTTGTTCTTTAGGCGTTGGCTTGCAGCTTCCAGCAGTAAAATCATCTTTAATGTGTTTCTTGGTGTGTTTTAGGGCTTTGTAATGGATAGTTGTCTTGGTAAATGTGGTTTTTCAGCCACAGTTAGCACATGGTGCTAATGTGTGCAGTGATTAGTGGATTTGGTACAGCTGTGTCTTTATCTTGGCTGTAGTGAGTCTTTAGAGGTTTTTGCTCAGACACATTCTGTATTCTTGTTTGAGAACCAACATTGGTTGTCCAGAAGGTAAGAGTTCCTGTCCTGATTCTCTGTTCTCAGAGGTTCTCTGGTAGGCTGCAGGAGACTTTAGCGTTTGGGTTGTGCTATTTTGTTTTTTGTACGGTTTCATTTGTACGACTATCTTGAGGCCCCTCCATGTGGTTTAGTGAGGTTTTCTGGAACAGTTCTACAAAGCAACCTGCAGCAGAAGAGACTTTGAGAGTTTTTAGGAAGTTCTGGAGACCAGACTTTAGAGCAGCAGAAACATTTGTCATCAGTTTGAGCAGAAGGTGAGCTTCAGAGTAGAAATGAGACGGAAACCTTCTTGACCCGTGTGGTGAGGTCCTGTACCAAGAGTTTGAGCAGGTTGTAAAGAGTCTGTAGTTCTTTGGTCTGAAAGCACAAGCAGAGTCGACTCATTAAAGGAGAAAACAGGAGATATTGTTGGTTCTTCTCTTGCTCTGCAGTTTCCAGTTTCCTTTGACTGAATATCAAGTTTATATTTTAAATGATTTACCATGTGAGCCCAAGAAGACTTCAATAAACTCCCTCCATCCCCTGGACACAACATATTTTGTTACCATGTTAAATCTTTTTTTTAAAAAAAATGTTTTGGAGTTTTAATCATAGTTTTAGAATAGTTTTTCGTCTTTGCTTGTTTAGTTTTGTCATCTGTGTGAAAGGTGCTAAACTAATAAAGTTGAATTGATAAACTGAATAATTGACTAACTCATGACTGTGACAACAGAAGTATTTTCATTGTGATTTAAGAGTTTGTTTCATTTTTATGGTTGGGGTTAAAATCTTGACAGAAATTTTTTTTACAGAAACTACATTAAAAAAAGCAATTAAATCAAAGTGAAAAAAGCATTTAATACAATAAAACTTTTAAAAAGAAAATTAAACATTAAATACAATTAAATTATATTAAACAGACAAAATATTTAATTAGATAATTAAACAGAAGATAAATTAGATAAACAGAAGATACAAAACATGTAATTATGAAATTAAACAAAATTTTAAACAAAAATATGAAACATTAAAGATGAAATATTTTAGATAACTAAACATTTAAAAAATACAATTAAACAAGAAGAATATTAAACATTTAAAAAATACAAAACATTTAATTAGATTATCAAACCTTTAAAAAGACAAAACATTTAATTAAAAAATTAAATGTTTAATTAAAAAATTAAATCTTAAAGACAATAAAACTTAGGCATTAATAGGAATTAAACAAAATACAATTAAGCATTTAAAAAGAAAATCAAACGTTAAAAGGTAAAACATTTAAAAAGAAAAACCTGAACAAAGATTTAATCAAAAAATTAAACATTGGGAAAGAAAAGGACATTTTTCAAACAAGCCTATAAAACATTTGAAAAAACAACAAACATTAAAAAGAGAAAACATTTCAAAATCAAATCAGACATTAGAAAAGAATAAAAGGTGAGAAAAGAGCAAAACTAAACATTTAAGAAGAATCAAACTAAAGACAAAACATTTGAAAAGACACCAGTTAAACTTTAGAAGATCAAGTTAAACAGAAGAGACAATAAAACGATTCTTCAAACATTTCCTCTTTCTATGTTCTTGGTTTGATTGTGGACAGATTTACTAAGAACTCATTTCAGAAAACTGCTTTCCAGATAAAGTCTACCAGTAGTTGAAGGCATTTATCAAACTAATGTTACCTTCTGATCTCCACAAACTTTACTGTTCAGTGAAGAGAATCAAAGTTTGTTCAGGATTTCTAAAAAACCCACAGGTGAAAGTCTGAGAAGAACTCAGATGGATGATCTAAATGTGAAATCAAGACTCATGGTCACAAGTTTTAAGGCTTCTGTTAACCAGAAAGTTCAAACTAACAGAGAAGTACTGAGAAACTTTTAAGATTTCAGCCCTCAGACTGTCGAAAGGTTCAAACTAACAGAGAACTACTCAGGAGCTTAGAAAATTTCAGTCCTCAGACTGTCTGAAGGTTAAAACTAACAGAGAAGTACTCAGGAACTTAGAAGATATCAGCCCTCAGACTGTCTAAAGGTTCAAACTAACAGAGATCTACTGTGGGACTTTGAAAATTTCAGCCCTCAGACTGTGTGTAAGCTCAGGTCCTGAGGACTCGGGAGGTGTGGAGGCTTTGGAAAGTCTTGGAACTGAGGGTTCCACCCTCCAGCACAAAGGCTGAAGTCCCACCTCCTGAGAAAAACGGTCGAGTTGAGACTCGAGTTAAAAAAAAACTCGAAAACGACAAAAAATAGATGATAAATGCGCAAAAAAAAGGAGAATTGGTATCTGAGCGAATAGCTCAGGGGGATAAGAAGAGAGTCTGCGGACTGGAAGGTCGCAGGTTCAAGACCCACCACCGGCCTTTTTCTTTCTTTGTCTTTGTCAGGATTTTGAGAAAACTTAAGAAGTGTCTGGTCTTGAACCAGCGACCTGCAGCTCCATAGGCAAATCCTTAACTCACTGAGCTACAGATCAGATACAAAGAAATAAATTCGTCGTCCCTTTGGCATCGTAGTTCCTGAAGTGACCACATGGGTGGAGCCAAGGCGGAGTCTGGGTGGAGTCAGGGCGGAGCGTAGGGGGGGGGGGGGGTGGGGGAGGCCACCACCCACCTCCCCGCCTACTCTCCGCCCTGACTCCCCCCACGGCCCACCACACCTTCCCCCGCCCGACGAGTTTTTCGAGTCTCCACGAGTTCTTCGAGTCTCCACGAGTTCTTCGAGTCTCCACGGGTTTTCCCGAGTTTCTTGAGTTTCCACCAGGTCGGAGGCAGAACAAGTTGTCATGAAGAGGTGTTGAAGTCGGCCAGGATGGACTGACTTTTTACAGCGACTAGAAGGAAGACCACTAGAAGAGCAGGTCTTTAACCAACATCCATAAAATCCATGGAGTCAGCTCCAGAGAAATGAAGAGAGGTCAACTTTTATCAACCTCCATCCAGATGTTCAACTTGATATCTTTACTTTGACATTTTTACCACCACAAACCTTTAGTATCACACTTTATTATCATTTATTAGGACTTTCATGGAATCCATCAGCAGATTTTGTTTTTGTTGACAAACTTTATTCTTGTCGTCGTGGGACTGCAGTATTTAAAACTCTACCTTCTATTTGACCTCATGTTTATTAGTTTTAGCGGAGAAACTTATTTTAGTTGTCAATTAGTCTCTTAAAAACCAAGTAAAAAATTGGATTAGTCAAGAAGTTTAAATTTCTTACTTTGCCATATTTTAAATATGACAAAAAATATCAAAATAAAGCGCCTTGAGACAATTTGACCTGTAATTGGCGTTATATAAATAAAATTGAATTCAAATTGTATATATCTTGTAATGTTGGAGTAATTCAGCCATATATGTTGGAAAACATATTTTCTTTGTCCATTACTCTGTTGATTGTTTTCTCCACTAATTCATTTCTTGTTTTGGTTTATAAAATGTCAAACCCAAATATATTCAGTTTACTGTCATAAAAAAACAAAAAGATTGACATTCAGGATGCAGGAATCAGACAGTTTTTCACTTTTTATCTTAGTTCAGTCAGAAAGATAATTGATAATGTGTGAATTGTTGCAGCTTGTGAGCAGTAAAAGGTTTTAATCTTTGGGGCCGAGTGTCAAAAAACATTTAGAAACAAACATCAACAAAACACTCAACAAAGATTTGAACATCATTAAAGGGAAATCCAACTTTTGCATGACAATGTCTAATTAAAGGACATTTATTTCCAACATAAATGTGTGATATTCATCCTCTGGAGCTTTCTCTTCACATCGTCTTCCACCTGGACTGCTTTGGTCGGGAGCATGTGCAACAAACATTTGAAAAACTGCACTTTAACATCAATGAATGACACTGAAGTTTAATCGCTACATAAATGAGACTGAGTCTGGATGTGCTGCTCTGTCATTAACTCCTAAGTTTAGGGAAAGTTCAAACAAAAGAGGACAGTTCAGATCAGACTTGAGAATGAGCTTATTCTGAACAAACATCTCAGACTTTCTGAGCTTCAGCACCTCTAGCAAGATATTTTAACAACAAGCAACTCAAGAGATCCAGAAGTTGGAGAGAGTTAGCTTTAGCTGAGCCAAAGAACATGTGGGACGCTAACCTAGCAAACATTTCAAACTTTTCTCTGTGAATTCAGAGAAATAATTTCCTATTTAATGACAGAGCTACACATCTTAACTCAGTCTCATTAAAACAGACTCTAATTCAGTGTCATCCATCCATATTAAAGTGCAGTTACCCAAAATGTTTGTTGCATGAGCTCCAACAAAACCTGTCCAGGTAGAAGGCCACTTTGACAAACAGGAAGTGGAAGATTCCAAGCAGATTTATAGAAGGGGGAACCGGACTGTACTAAGTTTGGTCGAGTATAGAGGGGTGTTTTGTGGGCTTTTTAAGGCTGATAATGATTATTAGTAAGACATTTGGAGTAGATATTCATTTGCAGTAAATGAAAGTATTTAAAATCTTGGAGTTAAACTTAGAAGAACACAAACTAACAGAAAACTTTGTTGATACGTTTTTGTTTTGTTTACAGATGTTAAAGGAGTTTTATTCATGACGTATAACCAATCAAATCACTCCAGAAGACAGAGCGACCACAGGTAGATAAAGGTTCAGAGCCAAAGTAGCGCCATTTTTAAATGTATTTATTACCGTAAATCAGTAACAATAAAATACTGATAATCAGTAAATCAGTCAGTCCACAATTACTACAATTCTACAATGTATGTCTCTTTCCTTTGACTTGTTATTTGTACAATATACAATGTATATGATGCCGTTTTTTTCATCCCAAAGGCTATACTATGATGTTTTCTAAGAGACATACCATGCTACTCTGGTTGTTCTGGCCCTGCACTCCTCCTCTGTTGTTTTCTGGATTGTACTCAGTTGCATGTCTTCGTCCACCCGGCCTCCGTTGACTCGTCCCGCCTGCCGTCTCTGGAGCTGAAGCTGGATTGGAACAGACCAAAGTACAGTCCAATCACGATGCCAGCTGCCTCTCAAAAGGCTCCTTCATCTGGCAGGTGGCGGCACTTCTTCTGAGGGGAAGCTGAGCTGGCCCGGCAGAACTTTGGGGATGTGTTCCAGTGGTTGGTGGATGTGTGGGGAGATAGAGAGGGACCTTTGAATTGTTCACAAAGGAAAACAGGGAACCCATTGGTAGTTTTAGTTTAGGGTGCTACTGCGGCGTGTTATTGGGTTTTAATTATCTTTTACTTTGTTCCTGGTTGGAATGCCCATCAATGTCAACATGAAGTTCACTTTTAGTTCTGTTTATTTATTTTTATTTTACTAACACCCATTTGCTTTTAACCCCCTCACATGTTGTGTTGTTATAAACTTACTCTTTCAAATAAATACTCATCTAACCCTCTGGAAACCAGCGTTTGGACTGTTTTTGTGTTGCTCCTCACCTACTTCAGACAGCCAGGACATAACAACGTTTTGTGGACTAAAGGCTAAACTATGACGTTTTTAGAGCGACTTGCTATGCACTGATGTTTTTAGAGTGACATGCTATACTATGACGTTTGTTGGACCAAAGGTTATACGATGACGTTTTTTGAGCGTCATGCTAAACTATGACAATTGTTGAGCGACATGCTATACTATGACTTTTTTGGACCAAAGGCTATACTATGACAATTTTAGAGCAACATGCTATACTATGACGTTTTTTGGGTGACATGCTAAGCTATGACAATTGTTGAGCGACATGCTATAGTATGACCTTTTTTGGGCCAAAGGCTATACTATGACGTTTTTACAGCGACATGCTATACTATGACGTTTGTTGGGCGACACGCTATACTATAGGCTTTCTTAATTGACACATCACTACGACTTTTTTTGTTTTAGTTTTTTTTTGTTGTTTTTTAGCAACATATAAGAATTTGAACAGTTTTAAAAATTACTGTACTTTTACTTGTGCAATGAAATATTATCCTATGGCATTTTTTAGACGACATATTATACTCTGATGCTTTCTTGAATAACATACTATTTTGACAATATCCTGCACTATGACATTTTTGGAACCACATATCGTACATGACAATTTTAGGCAACATCCTATCATTTTGCGCTTTTTGAACCACATAAAAATCTATGGGGTTTTTTGCCAACATGCTATATTATGAACTACAGGCCATACTATGTTATTCTTGAAAAGTATACTATACTTTGACGTTTTCTGAACTACATCCTATAATCTAGATTTTTTTCTGTTTTGTTTTTTGACGGGATTACCACAGACCCGACTGTGAACACTGTTGACACCCACCTCAGGGAGACGCTGTCTAAGATCTCAAGGCTGCTTGGTCGTGGTCTTTCTGGTCCTGCTCCAGAACGCCTTCATCAACTACATCTTCTTTTGAAGAGGCCCTCAGATGCTGCGATCTCTGACCTTCAGGAGGAACTGTTACTTTCACTCTGTAACAAGACGGCGGTTATTTTAAAGACCCAGCTCCTGGCGACTTTGAGTGAAAATTTAACATCCATCAAAACAGAACTACAGACAGTTAAATCTGAGCTGTCGGTCAGGATTTCAAACATCAAGTCCGACCTACTGACAACACAGAACCTTAATCTTACTGTTTTAGTCACATTTAGATTTTCTTAACGTTATATTAACGTGAACCAGCGTCTCCATGAACAGTTTTATTCACTAAATGCACTACATTACAGTAACACAACACACTTCAGCTGTTTACATGAAACTCAACACAAACATCGTTAGCTTGATGCTACGTTAGTTTATGCTACGATAGCTTAATGCTACGTTAGCTTTAATCAGACTACGACTGAGCAGCTAGCTCGGTTAGCATCGCTAACAATAAAACTAATATTTACCAGATGCTAACTCTCTTCTCTGGTCAACACACACAGAAATAAACTCCACCAACATCTTGACTGCATGGCACACATTATATCTGACACTACAGCTGCATATAAAGTACATTAAAAGCGGCACCGATACGAAAATAAACATTAACTTACCGAACTATCAGAGTCTTTTCAGTGTCTGCTGGTAGAATCAGCCGAAGGCAGAAAACTGGTTAAAACAAGCCAACGGGCAGGAAAACTGTCTGTGGAAAATGTTCTGCTGCTGCACCGATAAATAAACCAACAGTTATTATATCAGAATTAATCCAAATGAGGAGAGCAGAGTCTCTGCTGCCTCCTCCGTAGGACCTGTCAATCATTCCAGACCAGACTGTCAATAAAGTAGCCCCGCCCCCTGGCTTCGCAAAACTTTAACGCTCTCTATAAAAAAAATCAATATTGATTTATTTTAAGATCGGCCACCTGATCTCTCATTTTGGCCATGAAAACTAACGAAAAAAATGATATACAGTCAATGCACCATGCTCTGTTTGGCTCCACACTTGCTGATGACCACTTCCGGTCTCAGAAAATGAAAAAACGGACCTTTTTTCGTTTCTGTCACTTGCTGATTTTACTTTTTTGTTATTCTAAATATGAAATGAAAATCAAAGCATTTTTAAAATTTCGTGTATCCCTTTTTGATAATGAAAAGGAAAAATGCCTTGTATTTCATTTTTAATTTTTGTATTTTGAAACGAAAATCAAATAACCACTTGTTTTTTGTTTTTCAATACCCGTTTCAGAACGGAAAATCCAATTGCCAAAATATACACGGACCAGTTACATTTTCTTTTCTTTCTAGGAAATTTATATCCTTCATCACTAAATTTCTACAAGTTAAAAGACTCCAAAGCAAACGTTTTGGCACCTTGCATGGTCAGTACTTAGTAAGGCAACTTTTTGGCAAGTGTAACAGCTTGTAAATACTTTCCTTAGCAACTAAGATTCTTCCAATTCTTGTTTAAGGGGAATTTCACTCGTTCCTCCTTGCTTAAGCTCGTCTGAGGACTTTTGTCAGATTTTTGTTGATGTTCAGGTCAAAGGACTGTGAGGACCATTGCAAAACCTCCAGCTTGTGCCTCTTAAGGTAAACTATTGTAGATTTAGAAGTTTGTTTTGGATCATTATCCTGTTGTAGAAGCTATCCTCCTCAGTGATGTTTGCTTCCATTTTTTCAAGAATATCCTTGAGGATAAATAAGGTTCCATCTTATCATATTGAGACAAATAAAGTCTGAAATGTTTTCCATTGGCTGCTGAACAGTTGGTGCTCTTCTCATGAAATTCTGCACCCTTATCTGCACACATACCGTTGCTTAATCTGGCCAAAAAGTTCTGTTTCTAAAATGTCCCAGGAATACTTAGATGCTCAATTGCAAACTTCTGCTGCCAAATTTTGCATTGAATGCAGGAAAGGTTTTGTGCTGATGACTCTTCCATGAAGGTCATATTTGTGCAGGTGTTGCTGTGCAGCAGAACAGTGAACTCTCATACCAGGGTCTTATTAACCTTCCCGAAAGTCTTTACCAGTCAAACAGGTAGTTAGCTGTTCTCTCTGAAGGTTTTCTTGGTCTTCCAGACCTGACCATATAAACAATCATGTCTTAAGTACATTAGGAACTGAGGGAACAGCTACCTTAAAGCATTTTGCTATATTCTTATAGTTTCTCCTGCTTTGTGGGCATTAATTGTTTTAATTTTTAAAGTTAGAGCAGTCTAAACTGCTGAGAGGAGTCCATGGCAGCTAACTGTTGGGACAACGGTTGAGGGATCAAAGTATTAACTAGAAAAGCACTCGGAGAGTGCAGTACTCCGTCAAGGTTGCTCAGTTCACTAAAACGTCAAAGTTTAGACACACTAAACTGACAATTTAGTGATATTTTCAACGACATACTAAACTATGATGTTTTTTCCACGTTTTGGACAACATACTAAACTATGATGTTTTTTGGGCCCTTTTGTTGGTTTTATTCAATAGGTATGTAGACAGGAAAGCAGGGAAGATGTGCAATGAAGGGCCACAAGCTGGAGTCAAACTTGCACCTGTGATGCAGTCCTGTTTATGAGACACCCTCTCAACCAATTGAGCTACCTGGGCACCTGTTTTCCACTTGTTGGACGACATACTGAACAATGACATGTTTGTGATATTTTGGTCCGCATACTAAACTATGACATTTTTGTCAAAGTTGTTTTTTGGGCCTTGTTGTTGGTTTTATTCAATAGGTAAGTAGAGAGGAAAGCAGGGAAGACCTGCAGCAAAGGGCTATGAGCTGAAATCGAAATTGCGTCTCTGACAGAGTCGTGTTTATGAGTCACCCTCTCAACCAGTTGAGCTACCTGGGCACCAGTTTACGACATGTTGGACAACATACTAAACTATGACATTACTGTGATATTTTAGACGACATATGACATATGACGACATATGACGTTTTCGTCACATTTTGGCCAACTTACTAAATTACTAGAAAAGCACTCAGAGAGCGCAGTACTCCGCCAAGGCTGCTCAGTTGACGTGTCATTTCTGATGGATGAAATATTTAATAAAAAATGAACTTGTGCTGAGCACAGGCACGTGTTATGTATGTGAATGTTATGTATGGTTACCGAATCACGTGTAAATTACTCTTATAAAGGTCAGTTGATCAGTTCATCACTTTTGCAAAGCCTTTGTTTTGCTAGTGTTAAAATAACTGTTCCCTCCATGCTTTTATTTTGAAGGCGTATTTTTTTTTTTAATGTTACGGGCTTTTATTTTGTCACCATTCCAACGGCACAGGAAATGTTTATGTAAGAAGCGGTCTCTTGACATGACAAAGACGCCGAAAAGTCCGAAAATTCACATGAAGTTGAAAGAAAACGGTTCCAGCTGTTGCTGTCTAGTAAAGGATGTGTCTAAACTTAGAAGCAGCTGGAATGGAGACAAGCTCTGACAGTGTTTCCTGAAGAAAGGAGTGAAGGACAGAAAGGTGAATTTGTGTTCAAAATAAGGCTGACGGCTGAACGTAAATAAAGGCTTTGTGAAACATCAGGAGCTTCACCATGGTCTGGCTGGGTTTTGCTACATACATGACCTAAATATGTAGCGGGACTCAGAAACATCCCACAGTTTAATCATTTGTTCCTTGGATGATTTCCACTGATGTCAGTCATTTTGTAGTAGGATCGCAATCATGTGATTGTCAGCAGGTAACTGACACAGTGTTCACTTGTTGTCATGGTTACAGCCGGCAGCTATATCTGGCAATGGGAAATCCTTAACAAAGCCGTGGATCCAGACTATAAGCCGCATCACTGTGGAAATTTAATGAGGTGGTCCTTGTGTCATTTCTGACCTCCACTAAAAATTTAGTCCATTTTTGAGTAATGTTTCACACTGACAGACAGACAGATTCACAGACAAACGTACGCCGATCGTCACATAACTCTGTCGTTCCTTGGCTTTGTAATAAAGCTCTGAAATCTGCATGACTTGGTCTTTCCAAATGTTGACTGTGAACATGCCATAATCGAAACAAACTAATTTGGGTCTGAGAGCTTGGCTGCTATTATCTTAGGGCTCAGATCTCTTGCAAACTTTTGTGTGAAGCTCCTTTCCTCAAAATGGTATTACCTTCTTGTGTGTTGGAGATCAAATTATTCTCTCACTCAACTGTTCATATTAGTCGATTAAATCTTTGCACACTGCTGTAAAGAAAAAAAAGGACCAAAGTTTAGAACAGGCATTTTGGAGGGGCAATTTGACACATGGGCATTAAAACTGCCTTTTTCTCAGCAGAGTGAACCTGTGTACAATAAACTCCTGCAGCATCAGGAAACTCGAATGTTTTCTTGTCTCAGAATAACTGTCTGCAGTGTTGGTGGTCACTGCTAAGATATCACAATACAACATCACAGCACAACTTTTATCTGCTTCACAAACATACATTTCTTGGACCAACATAACATAACAAAAACACTTTATTAACCCCAAAGGAAATTCTTTTGCTAGATATTGCTCAGAAAACAAATTTACATACTGTTAGGAAATGCTGTGCCTAGTATAAAAGCCATAAGGGGTACATACCTTACTGAAAAAATAATGAATAAAAACAAAATGTGTAAGCTAAAATGAGACTATAGAACATAAAAGTCAGAAGGAATACTGGCAATGATAATGAAATAGTAAAACATTACACATGATGATGAAATATTCAGCATGAAATTGGAAGATTTCTCATGAAAAATTAAATATTGCACATTACAATGACACACTGAACCTTTCACTTCCTTCTAATGCCATCTGTTTATTCTGACTGCTATCAACACAAATGAGCAGTGAGTGACTTTGCACTCAAACACCAGCACATAATTACATTTGTTGTAAAGTTTGTGTGTTAAACAAGCTTAGTCACAATGACAAAAGTATTTATATCACGATAATCAACATCTTTTTATAGTTTAATGCCACTGAAGTACAACATATGACAGTTAAATTGGCAGATTACTACACAGTCTCTTTTGTTTCTTTTATTTTGAGCTACAAAAACAGTGGATTTCTCTTCTAAGCAACACCGACTGCAAAAGGTCGAGTAATAAAGTAAGTGAAAGCATCAGGAACCCATTTATTTACTTGTTTATCCTTCTCAAACCGCTGACCAAATAACCCATCTAAACTAGGACAACAGAGAAGTGACCTTTGGCTCCTGCAGCAGCCTGAACCTTTTAAAATGCAACATTTGGGCAAAGTCTGATTGCACCACTAATCTGTCCACAGATTACCACAAACTCATTAACTATGAAGTAATGATGTGTCCCAGTGGACTTATAATACCCTTTTCTCAAACTGCCCATATTGTCCTGAGTGAAGCATCCAGTTCCAGCCTCCGTCACATTCAGCATCTGCTGCTCCGACACATGGGGCCTCAAAACTGCTGATGTCTCACAGATAAACTGACAAGTCGGAGCATCTGATTCATGTATCCGAGTGTTTGCGTGCTGCCCTAAATCCCAACAAGAGGTCTGTAAAAGTCGGAGACTGAGGCAGCAGCGTGACGCTGTACAGGAGCATAAAGCGACACGGTGCCAGTTTCGCAATTCAAATGATTCAATAACACAATCTGTTAATCTACTGCAGCTGAGTGTGGTGAAACAGGTCTGAGCCGACACAACAGTGAATGCAGCGGATTGATCGTCTGGTATAAAGTGGAATCTAAACTTTAGGAAGTTTATTTTTCCATTTTGCACTATTATCGACAAACAAAAAAGATTTACAAGCACTAAAATAACCAAAAACAGTTTTAAATATGGAATAAAATGTGCCAGTTGCATGATATTCCTCATTAAAGTCAGTGCCAGCCTTATTCTAAGGCCAGACATGAGGACAGAACTGTTTTCTTAACTTCTCAGTTGGAATCTCTTCTTCATGTGTAGCTACAAACAAAGCTTAGTAATAAAACCCACAGCTACAGTTGACCTGAATACTCTGCTTCTAATATTTTTCTAAACTGCAGTGGTTAAACATTAGTCCATTGGCACATAGTTAATTACTCCAACATAATCTGTCGGTTTTGCAATGAAACAAAGGTTTCACTGTTGAATTTGCATTCGTACTGAAAAACCTGGAGCAAGATGGCAAAAATGAAACAAGAGCAATTCAGTCTGTTAAATCAACTCCTGTTTGTAGGTTCTGGCAGGCTGGGATGCTTTTATTTTAGTAGAATTTTGGCTTTTTTTTCAACATTTCAGAAGGAAATACTGACGCCAGATGCATTTCTTTGCTGATCTGCTTTTTTATATTTAGTACGATACAGCTAAAACGTGTCTATAATTATGGAAAGTAACTATAAACATGCATTAAAATGCTATGGTGAAAGTTAACTTTACTTGTATTGTAGTATTTTTACACACTACTGTTTCTATTTTTTTCTTTTTCACTGCTGCAGCAAAGCAACAACAAAAAACAGGCCAGTTTAAAAGTTGTAATGTATCCAAACGTCTTCTAGACATGATAGCTGATAGTAAGCTGTTGTTTTTTTTTAATCACATTTCCTATCTCATTTCTTCATTATTTCACCTTGTCTCAGTGTGAAGGTCATATGGGGGAAGATCTGGTGGGGACATGTACAGGGTTGGAGGTTTTCCTGCCTGGGACATCCCTCCTGAGAGAAATGGAACAGAGATGTATTAATAAGAGACAAAGGGATGAGTGGATTAAAGGATTTGAAATCCCGCCCGGCCGTCGTGTCTTTAAACCGCTGCACCTGTGAAAAAACCCTCTGAGACTGTGACAACACATCTGTCAGCCGCAAAGTGTGTCACACTCTGACACACAGTTACACATGAGATGTTTTCTGAGAGATTCTCCACACATTTATAAATAGTACATCATGTAACCACAGTAGTGCTGTTGGTTTAAAACCTGCAGATTATGCTCACATTCTGCAATTTTTGCTTTTGCTGCTGAGGTGGAAATGATGAGAAGGACATCAGTCGAACACAATAGCTCTGCTACTGCTTTTATAAAGCTTTTACATTTTCAGCTTCTGTCTACATTATTAACCCTCTTGTTGTCCTGCAGGTCAAAACTGACCCGTTTTAAAGTTTGAAAATGTGGGCAAAAACAAATATTTTCACAGTGAAACGTCCACATTTTCACCATTTTTGGGAAATCTTTGAACATTTTTTGGTGGAAAAAGAAATGTTAAAAATGTTTCTTAAGAACACTCACAAAAAAATTAACCAAAATCCAGTGAAATTCGCTGGATTTTGGTTGATTTTTTTGTTAATGTTCTTCAAGAAAATATTAGAAGTTTTACTGATATATATGGAATCACTTTAGATATTTTTAGGATTTTTTTGAAGATTTTCACTTATTTTTTGAAAATATTTACAAGAATTTTCTTGCCAAATTTGGATGATTTTTTTTCAAATAAAACTTTCAAGGGAAACTTTTAAGGAATTATTGGAATTTTCTTCTGGAAGGTTTTGCAAATTTTCAGAAATTTGGGGGATTTTTTTTGCTGAATTTTTGTATTTTTTCAGACAAGGAAACAATATTTTTTGGTGCCAGTAAATGAAGACAACAGGAGGATTAAAAGGTGATATTTCTAGTTTATGTTTAATACTCATCTATGCTAAGAGAGAAAATATAAGGAACATTTTTTTAGTATAATTTGCAATTTAACAAAACAGGATAAATCTGTAAGATAAAACAAAACTGTAAATTGATTTATAAACCTTCTTTTATACAGTATATAAACACTACCAATCAAACTTTTGAACACACCTTCCCATTCAATGATTTTATATAATTATTTTCTACTTTGTACATTAATACCGAAGACATCAAAACTATAAAAGAATACATATGGAATTATGTTGTAAACACAAAAGTGTTCATCTTCAGTATTAATCTACAATGTAAGGGACCCACCAGAATAGAAATGTCATCGTAGAACAAATAATCACTAAGAACAGCTTTGTCTTTAAGCAGACCCTACAGCCAGCAGAATACCCTCCACTGCCTAACACAGCCACCAGATCCCCTCATTGCTGGGTCAAGGGTTTGGGCTTTTCCTTTAATTCGTCACCCTTCTGCATGTGTGTAAAATAATGAAATATATACAAGATAAAATTCAGGGTTTATTTAATTTTTCCTTTTTCACCAGAAAATGTACTTATTCGTTGCAAATCTGAGATATTGAACATAAATAGTAGCTGTATTTAGACTGACTAATTAGCTGGATGGGGATGCATAGAGCTACAGAAGTCTCTCCTTATCTTACACCCCTGGCTTTCCTTAGCTGTCCCAATCAAGTAAAGGAAAACAACTGAAAACAAATAGTTTATATAAATTCTATGGTTGGATATTTGAATATAATATCAATAAAGTAAGGGGCACAAAACAATGTACACGCTTAGCAACTCTTCTCTGCCATCTAGTGGCCACTTAAGTTCCAGATATTGTGCAAACTGCATTTAGTGTATGCATTAAATATTTCATAGAATATGTCCAAAAGAAGTTTTTAGACATGTGGCATTAAAAAAACAAACAAGAAACCCCCCAGAATTACTAGGACATCCCTGTGTTTTCATATCAGAGCTGTCCGTGTTTTAGTGACAAACCGTAAAAATGGTGGGAAAAGTCATTAAAAACACCTTAAAAAGAAAACTACTGACATATTTTTTTTTTAAAAATGGCAGCATTGAAACTAACTACTATTTTTCAAAACTATACTACAATTCCCCCTTTGAAAATGTCAGTATAAAAAAGCTCCAAATGTACAAGATTCTAATGGTAGATTCCAGTATTCAAATTTGTCTAACTTTATTTGGCTGCTGCACTTTCCAGTTGGTTGTGTCATAATTAACCAACCAATTAAGTGTCAGAAAGTATTTCCTGGAGAATGAAAGTAAAAACTCTGCAGCCTATCAGCTCGGAGGAAGCAGTAGCCTAATCATGTGAATGAAAATAACCCAAGTCCTCCTCTAATCCCTGCCTATCCTTTTTATCTCAGGATTCAGACCAGTCAGAGCAGTGTGGAGTTGTGAGCCTGCAAACCACCACGATGCATCCGATGTCCCGTTAGAGCAACCAGGAAACACTTTATATTTCTTTTTTTTTTTAAATTAGTAGCTTAGTTACATTGTGTTCAGCAGCTTGCGGGAGAAAAATGAGTCGACATTTTACTGCTGCTTTTATCCTGGCTGTAGTTTTCCTCCCTTTGCTGTGCAGCTCGTGTCCTGTGCAGTGCAGCTGCTTCTTCCACAAATTAAGTGATGGATCAAAAGCAAGGTAAGAATAATTAGAATTCTGCTTTCATTACAAGCGTTTTACTGTTTCTTGCATGCAGAATTGATTTTCACTGCGGTTTTCCTTCCCTTCAGTCACTCTGTAGAGTGAAGGATTAACTTGGAGTTGCTCTTTAATCTCCTTTGCTTGTTATTGAACAATAGGCTACTACATTTTTTCTCTTAAATAACCTGAACTGTGCTGTTTTTTAAATAGAAAATGTAGGCGTAACATATTTTAAATCAATGTGATAATCTGCTTTTACTTTGAAAGTTGCTTTAATGTTGCCACAGTTTAACGTCATGCTATAAGTGATCATATTTTATGTTTTTTTATTTTTTTCCTTGCAGGAGTGTGCTTTGCAACGATCCAGAGATCACAGTTGTCCCTCCAAATTTCCCCTTGGACACATCAAAGCTCCGAATCGAGAAGACGGCGATCACACGGATCTCCAGCAACAACTTCCACTACCTCAACAGCTTGGAGTTCCTCTGGATGTCTTTCAACTCGCTCAGTTCGCTGAATGTCGACAGCTTCCGGGGTCTCTACAACCTGGATGAGCTCAGGTTGGACGGAAACGCCCTCACCTCCTTCCCCTGGGAGTCTCTGACCGACATGCCCAACCTGAGGCTCCTGGACCTGCACAACAACAAGATCTCCAGCATCCCACCCGAAGCCACCATGTACATCAAGAACATCACCTATCTGGATTTATCCAGCAACAGCCTCACCACCGTCCCCACTGACGTTCTCACCATGTGGCTGAGCATGAAGCCGTCATCAGACAGCGAATCCAAACTAATTCTCGGTGAGGACAAAGCTGTGATATATCGGGATGCTGCGAAGTATTTCTTTTTAAGCTGCCCTGCATGACAACGGCTAGTTTGACACCAGACGTATTTAAAGCTGAGTTAGGGATTAGTCTAATTATGTGAGCAGTGTGTCAAGTTCTTGGTACTAAAATGACTCTGTATTTTGCACGAAGGGTTTCTTTTCACCGACAGCACTTCTTGGTTTCATCTGCAGGTCTCCATGACAACCCGTGGCTGTGCGACTGCCGACTCTACGATTTGGTCCAGTTTCAGAAGTCCCCCTCCTCATCTGTGGCTTTAATCGACACCAGGCTGAGGTGTGCCGATCCAGAGAGTCTTTCAGGGGTTCTGTTCACCGAGGCGGAGCTGCAGAGGTGCCAGGGCCCTCGGGTTCACACGGCCGTGGCTCGAGTTCGGAGCTCGCTGGGCAACAACGTCCTGCTTCGCTGCGGAACAGTCGGGGTCCCCATTCCCGAGCTGTCCTGGAGCCGAGCTGACGGCAAGAAGATGAACGGCACCGGTGAGTCGTCCTGGACTAACTCCAGATGTGCTTAAATTAGAAGCGGTGTCTATTCCTGTCCAACTTAATATGTCAATGAGATTAAAGTTATTGCTTTTTGTGCCAATCTGCTTAGCTCAGTGTGTGTCTACTTTCTGACTTTCTTTCAGTTCAAGAAGAGATCTCAAAGGAAGGCATCATCTGGTCCATTCTAAGTGTTCCTGCCGTCTCCTACCGGGATTCTGGGAAATATGTGTGCAAGGCGACTAATTTTGTCGGCACTGCAGATGCCATCATCTCCCTGGTGATCACAGACTCCTTACGGGCAGATGAGGCAGGCGGCGGTGTTTCTAAGAGGACAAGAGGGAAGAAGCCTGGTGGCATCGGAAGAGCGGCCTACCAGGAGAAACTTATCGCCAGATATGTTCCTCCACCTACAGCCACGGCTGCACAACCTATCATCGAACCGCTCAATAGCAAAGGCGTGACTGGGAAGTATGAGATCGAGAGCTACAGCATCTCTGATGATGCTTCTCAGACACGAGGCAAAGCATCAGAGGATCAGAAGCCGGTGGAGGTGGATGCTTTGAGCAACTTGGCAGCCAATGCCTCCTCCTTACAGCAAGCTCCTGAGAAAAGGATAGTGCGTTCGGTGAAGGTGATCGGCGACACCGACCACACCGTCTCTCTGAACTGGCGAGCCCCCACAGCCACGAACACCACAGAGTTCAGTGTCCTATATGCTATATTTGGTGAGAGGGACATGCGCAGGATCAATGTGGGTGCTGGAAAGAACCGAATCACCATCGATGGCCTTGTGCCTAAGACAAAGTACATTGCTTGTGTTTGCGTCAAAGGTCTGATCCCGAAAAAGGAGCAATGTGTAATCTTCTCAACAGATGAAGCGGCCAGTGCCAGTGGCACTCAGAAGCTCATTAATGTGGTGGTGATAACGGTGGCATGTGTGATCGCAGTCCCCCTGACATTGATCGTGTGCTGCGGGGCGATAAAGAAACGCTGCCAAAAGCTGCTGGGGAGACAATCCAAGGAAATTCAGGACTCGTATGTCACATTCGAGACCCTCGGCCCCGCGGCCAAAGCTAAGGGGATGGAGGGCGAATATCTTACCAGGCTAAACCCAGATGAATCCAACAGGCTGCTCTCAGCGAGGTCCAGTATTGACTCAGAGGCCACAGTCAGGACTGAAGGACCACCAAACGAGTACTTCTGCTAAAACCAAACGTATGCCTCAATTTCCAGAGGATGCAAGGCCTATGATGTGAATAGATCAAAGAAAAAACTGTGCTCAGAGACTCAAAAGATCCTCTTTTAGGCATTTTAAAAGGGGACAGTGGTAGCTCTGTTAGCACTGGACCTATGAAATTTATTTTACAGCCTTGTGGAAACAAAAACAGCCATTCATTTAGTGGACAGCAAAAGGGAACATACACACAGTGACATGGATTTAATATTTACATGCGTTGTAAATGTGTAAAAATAACGTTTTTAAATTCATTATGCACTTTTAACGTTAACGTTTTACAGAAAACAAAATGTCTCGATGCCCTAAACTCTTTGAAACCCAAAGTATTTTCTTTTTGTTCCAAGATTTAACTTCTGCATTGTACTGAAATTGTTATTTAAAAGAGAAAGTATTTAGAGAACCAACTGCCCATTTAGTCTGTTTTGTATGTAAGTTAATGTGCCAGCCTAAAATACATTAATTTTATAATGTGTAAATATTTGTAACCTGAAATATGCAGTATGTGTATGTATGAATGTACTGTACATAAATAAATATTTTTGTATTGATGCATGCTCACAAGCTTTTTTCTTACATCTCAATGAGAAAATGCAGTCATGTGCATTAAAATGTCTCATTTATTTAACATAAATGCATGAAAGCAACAACATAAATTTAATTTGAAGTGGGTTATTTATAACTGGTGAGATGAATTAGGACAAATCACATGCCAAAAACACACATTTTTTCCCTTTGAATGACGATTTTGAGGGTCAGTTAAGATTTTACGTTAAAACACTCAGTTTTTATTATTAGCCATGCTAACGGTGAGACTCTATGGATATCGATGTTACGTTATTCAGTCACCCTTTGGTCCAAATGATAGCAAAAACTAAATATTAGATGTAGTTTGGTGCAGATGTCCATGTTTTAGTGGATGAATCAATCGTTTTGGTGATGCTGACTCTTCTTGCGCCAGCATGAGGTTGACATTTGCAGTTTTAGATGAAATTGAGCAACAATTAGATGGACTGCCGTTTAATCTTTTCCTTTGGCAATATCATCAAATCAAAACTTAAATTTGTGGCGTGTGTTTGGTTTATGACCTGCAAAACCAATGACAGCCACGCCAGCCTTATTTGTAGGTTATGTTAAATGTTAATTAGCTAATACTAGCATTGTCATTATGAGCACATTCGTCTACTGATGTCAGTATCACAGAAGTAGCTCTGTCACTAAATGTAACATTACAGAACAGCCTGTAACCTGCAGACTTGTAGCCTTGCTAATAATTAAAGTGAATGATAAATAATAGCAATGTGCTCTGATAAAAATGTAGGATTTATGTATTAGAACCTAGAATACAAATAGATGTGATGACTTGCTCATCCTCAAATATTCCCATCAGTTCAACTCATAAATAAAAACTATGTATCTAGTATTCAAATGGACTATATTTCAAACTGAGCTGAGAGCTGATAGATTGCCCTCATTACTAAACCAACCTGTTTTAATTAAATTAGAAAGCTGGTCTATAAAAAGGTTGGACGCTGAAGGAAAAATGTTCTGTGCCGTAGATGTTGTCTGTTTTCACACTTGTTTTATATGCTGATTCAGCCTTTAGCAACCTGAGAGAGGACCCGTGTTCAGATTATTGAGGTCAGATTACAGTTCTTTCCAGACATCTGTCTCTGTCCCTCTGCAGCCCTCCCTCCCAGTGCCGTTAAGCCTGACGGGCTTCGGCCCACTTAATGGATATGGGTCTCCTGTCATGTTGATGCTACTGCTTAGTTGGGGGCCGACTAAATTAAATTAGACTAATGAAAAGATATTCGGGGTTGTGTCTGAAAGAAGAACTGCACTGCTCTCAACCCTAACTTGACGTACCTCTTGACTTGAATGTGAAATGTTAAGCATTTGCGGGTGTTTGAGGAGATCTGACAATGTGTTCTACACAAAGTGGACCACTGCTATTAATACACCTATCCTGCGTCTCACATGTTACTTGGTGTCTTAAGTGTTACGTCAAGTGAGATTTAGCTAATAGGCTTTCTTGCACGTAGCCCATGAGCATGTCCTACACTCCCAGGCCTATTTCACATGCTCATCCAGGAACATGGATGCTTTTTATGTTGCGTTACGCATCACTTTGGTATTTTATCTCGTCACACCTGGATCATCAACTTGTCCGGTCGGTTGCTCCTGCACAGATGATAACTTGGGGAGGTAAGAAACCGCTAAATCTCTTGAAATTGTCAGGTTCTATGTTAGTTATAACCAGTTTTGAACAACCAAATTGTTGCTTTAGATGTAACCTGCTAGCCAAATTAGTCTAAAGCCTGTAGACAAACTTTATCCATAAATGTGTGCACATACTATTTGAGTAGTTGTGTATACTAGATAAAATAAGCACTTGCCATTAGCTTCTCTTGTCAAAATACTTCTCCAATTCTAGGTCATTACTATGTATGGAAACCTCCATGGGACAAATCCCAAAGGACATCCCAGAAGATTTCATTAAAATCCGGATAGAAAAATGCCACCTGACCGAACTACCTCGAGCGTCTTTTTTCCAAGTTCGCGCCTTGGAGTTCCTCTGGCTGAATTTCAATGAGATCACTCTGATGAACATCAAAAGTCTGGAGGGTCTCGCTAACCTGACAGAGCTGAGGCTACAAGGGAACAAGCTGACTTCAGTCCCGTGGACAGCATTTCAGAACACACCGAAACTCAAGATTTTGGACCTGAAGCACAATCGACTGGATGTTCTACCAGAACATGCTCTGAGACACTTAACTGCACTGACCTACTTAGATTTATCCTTCAATCAGCTTAGTGTCATATCAAAAGAAGTCTTCACCAATTGGCCTCTTTACCAAACAGCGGAGAAGGCATGGGGGAAAGAAGGGCTGGTGTCCAACGTGGTTTTGGCGCTGCATGACAACCCCTGGTTGTGCGATTGCCGCCTCAAAGGCTTCGTTGAATTCATCCGGGGAGTCAGCCCTCCTATCATTCTCATGAACTCCTACTTGATGTGCTCAGGCCCCGCCTCCAAAGCAGACAAGTTCTTCCACGAGGTCCAGCTGAAAACATGCATGAAGCCGGTGGCCTCTGCTCCAGAGACTAACATCACTTTACCTCTTGGAGCAAATGCAACACTCACATGCTTAGTCAAAGCCAGGCCAGACCCAACTATTCACTGGATGTACAGTCTGAAGATTATAAGAGGATTTGCTGGTAAGATTTTTTTTTATCACTACCATCCATTAAATTGTTGTGAACTTGCAGTTGGAGCACTTGCCAAGGTAAATCTTGAACTATCAGACTGCTCTGTTTTATGAACAGATACAGGAGCAGTATTTAAGGTTACCTGACAATGTTTTTACCAGAAATCAAGCCAATGATTGAAATTCAGCACTCTGATGCTGTTTTCTGCTTTGCAGCCAAAGAGACTCACATAGATGAAGACACTGTCGCCTCCCAGCTGGTGATTCCGTCCCTCCACCTGGCAGACCGAGGACTCTACACCTGCACGGCTAACAACTTCATCGGCAACTCCTCCATCAGCATCGCACTCAACATCAGCTCCTCCAACTTCTCGGCTCCTCTGCCTCCACCCGTCCCCATGCTTTCATCTGACGAGAACGCTTTCATTGACATCCGCATCGCCAAGCAGACGGTCTACGGCGTCACCCTGGAGTGGCACGCAGTGACAGAAAACCCTGCAGAAACCTGGTTCACCATCCACTTTGGCAAATACGATTCACCCAAGAAGGAGATGATCTACATCGGCCCCGGCATCAACAGCTACTCGGTCAGCGATCTGCTACCTGTCACCAAATACGAGGTGTGTGTCACCCTGAAGAACCACCCACCAAGGGAAGGCCAGTGCATCGTGTTCGTGACTGGTAACGACATTAGTGAGATGGAGCAAAGAGAGAGGCTCATCCACATCATAGTCATCGTGTTGGCCATGGTGTTGGCAGTACCGGCCGGCATGTATGCCTGCACCACGGAGGCCAGGTTCAGCTGTGTGGATCGTTGTGTGGATCTGTGGCGGAGGCAAAGGATGCATGGGGAGAACCTGCAGGGGACGGACAGGCAGGGAACCTTCGACAGCCTGCAGGCGGCCAGTGATGAGGGGCTGTGCAGGGACTCGGAGGAAAAGCCAAAAAAGAGGAGGAAGTCTGAGGACAAGTGCAAAGGAGGAAGTGCAGCTCACCTGTACTAGAAACAAACTGGAGACACAAGTGTATTTGTGAATAATAGCAGTTTCTAGTGTAGCTTGGGTTGGTGCCTGTCATGGAGGAGTCACAGAGCTGAACATCCTATTCTCTAAAATAGGGGGGTCATTTAACAAAGATTGCTTGGTTTGAGAAATTGTTTCCAGAATCTGAACAGACTTAAGAGAAAAATTCTGTGTGCAGCATGATTTAAAAATAAATTTTAAAAAAAGTATATATATATATATATATATATATATATATATATATATATATATATATATATATATATATATATATATATATATATATATATATATATATATATAAAAATATATATATATATACACACACACACACACACACACACACACACACACACACACACACACACACACACACACACACACACACACATATATCGTCCTCAAGAACTCTAAATTACATATGTAATAACTACAAAAGAAAGATACTGAAAGATAATATTTTGTTTAAAAAAACATGTAGAATAGTGAAAAGTACTCTATAATATATTTATTTTTCTATACTTACAATATGCTCTTTTTCATTTCCAGCCACTATCTTTGCTTGAAATGGGATAAATATGAAAAAAAAAAGAAAAGGGGGTGGGGGAGTGGGGGGGTGTTAATCCCGCTAGGATTGCCTTCAGAACAGCTGTAAGTTTTGTTAATCAAGACTCAAACATCATTCAATCTTTGATTGTTATTGTACTAATACATTAGAGGCACAAACTGGGGCTATTCTGAATGTATATCTAAAGCTATCAGCTTAAAATGAGATGCCTTTCTTCTTTGTTATAGGGAAAGTTTATTATCTGTGTTATAACATGCATGTAAAAAAAAGGTTATTTGAGTCTATTTTTTCGTGATGTTTTGATACTAAATGCAAATACACACATGCTCAATTTATTGTGATCCACTTTGTGTTTGAAAAAAAAAGCTGTATTTTTTACTGTTTTCTTTGTACATATTCCAGATTTGCTGTCTTGTAATGGAGTGAAATGTGTTTTGTTGTGGATTAAAGGCAAGTCAAAGACGAATGCTGAGACATGATTTTTCAGCACAATCACTCAGAGGATTTGTTACATAAGCGGTGTTTTCCCGTGCATTTATACACACACTGGTAAGCAGATTAAAGTGATTTTCTATCTGAATCCTAGTCAGCAGGACATGATATTTCCATTTAATGACAGCTCTGAGCTCACTGTGTCCGCACAGCAAGTTGTACAGCTGTACAGAGAGTATGCGGAACATTTTCAAATGATGTTTGCACCGACATCAAAATCACTACGTTAGGCATAGTGCAATACAATTTAGATTTTTATCAGATAAACGAATAGCTGTTGATTACTGTTAAATATGAGTATATAAAATAATAAACAAGTATAGGGATTATTTTTCACAAAATGCCCTATAATGCTTTGAGTAGGGCTGGAGGAAGTAATTGGATACTTGATCTGAAAAATGTTGCATTACAAGTAGCCTAAAATCGTTCTGTAGGTACATTATAGTCATATATTCAACATCAACACAAAGCGGTGTTTTGCAGCTTAAGGTGGAGCAGGGATAAACTACTTCATACACAGTGAGGTAGTTTAGTCCAGTGCTTTCCAAACAAGGGCTTGGACCCCTCCAAATGGTTTGAGGTAAATCTGGGTGGCAGTGAAATAAGTAGGAAACAGGACAAAAATAAAATGCTGATTAGATTTTCAGTTGTTGGACTTTTTCTCTGTCACTGGATTATTTAAAATCTTTAAATCTTAAATGACTCAAATTGCATTTAGAAAGACAGTCAGAGCGCACCTCTGTCAAGTCCATTGTCTAATATTCATGAAAGTCATCCCGGATCCACACAAAAAAACATTTAATGGATTTTTGAAGGAAAGCTTGTTTTTCAAACCTGATGGCAGGTTTTGGGATTCAAAGGGTTAATTTATGTTAACTTTGATTCAACATGCTGTTTAAAACTATGGAATACTGAATGATTTTCTTAATTTAATGATTCAGAGCCTTTGATTTTGAGTTTACTTACTTGCTTAAAGCACTACAAAAAAAGTTATAATATGCTAGCCTGTGGAGGGAAAAAAGGGAACATTCCGAATTATTTCCAAATATTTATTCAAAATCAAGACAGTACAAAGACAGTACAAATATGTTACTCTGAAGAACCAGGCAAGTGTAATTTATATTTAACATATATAGTTTTATCTCAACTTATTTAAAATAGTGATAAGTTAAGATATAGTCGGATATAAGATATTTATTACGGTGATGACATTTTATTTGCCTACATTTGAAGGCATTGAAGAGTCACATGGGCAGTAAGAGTTTGTGGACCCTAAGTGTTTGACACAGTCGCTACATTTAAATATCTATCAATAAAGGAAATGTATAAACATCTGAGCTTGAAAATTTCAAGCATATGACTAATTTTTACCACCAATATCCCACTAGTGGAGGATTTTATTTGTAGTTTGTTATTTACTGCTGTGAGACACAACTGTCTCTCTCTGTCTATACATAAATTTATATATATATATCCTCAAAATAATGTAATGGACCATGTACATTTATATAAAAGCATTTTCTAGACTTACTCACTCAAATAAAGAAAAGCAAGCTCATGTTACTGTGAAAACCTACAGTGGCACATTGTAATCATACAAAAGAGCAACTTCAGCTGTCAAGCGGCTGATGTAACACAGTAAAAATAGTAACACACAAGGTCCTTTTAGCACTTCATAATGAGCAGTGGTGTTTTTTTTTCCATGACTGTCATTTAGCTGCATGCTTCAGTGACCAAGAAGATTTTTTTATTTCTAGTTTTGTTTTGTTTTTTTAGGATTTATCGAGTAAAAATCCTATTTCTGGTGTTGAAAACATATTACACGCTTTTCAGGAAGTTATGCAACTTATGTATAAACAGTAAGTCTTAGTAATCCCCCTCCTGGACAATTTACAGTGGTGCTTCTTGCTGTTAAGATGACATAATCCTCCTCAAGATGGCAGCGTGGTGAATCACCCACTCAAGCTCTCTTCCCGTCTTTACCTAAACCAGGTCAGATGAGGATGCAGTGCAGCCCACTTTTTTAACACCTTGTCTTAAGACATGAATATCTGTAAACCTTCCATTCACTCATGAATAATGGAAAAAGCAGGCCTCGATCCTACCAGATCATCAAAGGGAGCGCAGGTGAGATGAGAGTAGTCAAACCTTAAACAGTTAATAATAACCTCCCTGGTTGCTCTCAATGATTTTCTGCTCCAGCTTCATTTTAAGCTCTGACACTAAAGCAGAGCTGATGTTTCCCTCTTTGCGGCGGCTGGATTTTGCCTTTTTGGAACCTTTGGAGGCCAGAGCTCCTGATATTGTAGGGACCGCCCGAGGCCTGTCACTGGGCCTTGTGTTGGACGGAGGTGGAGGCGGCAGACAGGGAGCGATGGGAGGCGGAGGCTTCGGCCTGAGGCTGCCTGGATCCCGCTGGGGGCTGCTCTCTGGGTCGCTGATGAGGAACTTATCCGCCGGGTTGCTGAATTTGATAACAGGCAACTTCAAGGTCCAGGGCGGCTGCTGCTGCTGGTCCCTCGGACGCCTCTTAATGATGCGACGTACCGGCATGATCCTGTTGGACTTTGAGTTGCGCATGTACATAGCCGTAGAGATCAAGACCGTGACTCCTACCAACACACTAATGATAACCGTGACCATGCCTAGAGCTTTCAAAGGATTGTCCCTACTTTTCATTAAAAAGGCCGCCATAGGCCCCTTGAGAGGAGTCTGTAAAAGAGCACAAATACCATAAGTTTGAATCCAAGCTCTCGAGCGCAGCATTTGACCAAAGCATGCAAGCATGAGAGATGGCAAAGCACTGGCAGAGGAGGCCCGAACAACATCTACCCACACTCTCACACTCATTCTGTCCTACAGTGCAGCTCATGCAAAGCTAAGAACTGACACTAGTTGTTGGGAATGCGTCTGGCAGTGCGGTGCGTTACGATTCCTCTGATGAGCGTTGGACCAGAAGGATGACAGTTCATGAGACCACAACAATGGAGTGCATGACAGTGGGAGGAACAATGGAGATTAAAGTGAGCAAATCCAGGTTTAAATCCAAAGCAAAAAGGCTCCATCTTAGTCAGCCTGGCAGCCAAAGAGAAAAAAGATTTGGATTTAAATGTTTCAGTAGAGTAAAAATTACCTACACCATTAGAAAAATATCACATTTGAAACTGTTTTTCCAATCAAAAAATAAAATAAATGTCAATAAGAAAGGAATAAAGCTTTAAAAAATGTTATTGTGCTGTCATAGAACTCTTAGAAATGCGCTCCAGTACTCTTTTACAGACAATAACCAGCCAGTAAACATCTTTTACTTGAATGAACGATGACATACAGGTGTCAGTTATTTCTCACTTGACTCTGCGGATCACCTTTATATAGCTACTCTCGGGGTTGATTCGGGACTTTTTCACAGCGTTACAGTACAGGATGGTAGATATGCAGATTGTGAGCAAAACGAGGGATGTGACAAAGCTGAAAAAAATTCCAAAAACGGTCAGCGGGCGCCTGCTGAGGCCCATGAAGTATGAAATAATTCGACCTTTGATCTGAAAAGCACGATACACAACACAGAAACAAAACCAAAAACAGAGTCATCATGGAGAGAGACAGAAGGAATGAATGAATGGATGAATAAATGAATGAATGAATGCACGGTGAAAACATGAAGTAGTAGAAAAATATGGATTCATGTAAATGAGTGAAAACTTTAAAGGATAACGCTGCTGGTCCTTTAGACTTCATACACTTTGGAGGACAAACAGAACTGAACCAGAATGGATTTATCACACTTTGTTTGTAGCCACAGCCTTAGAGTTTAATTCCAACCGTCTTAAAACTCGAGTATTGTCAAAGAATTATTAGAAATATAAGTCAAGCCAAGCCAGGCAGCTTTATGGAAAAAGTGATTTACAGGTAGTCATTTTTCCAGTTTCAATTATGTATTTAATCATTCATAATTTTCTTTTTAATTAGTTCCTGAGAGGGAGAACCTTTACAGGTCACTTTTACTGTAATAAATGGATATAGGCACTTAGTAATAAAGCAACCTTTTTAAAAATAGATTCGTGGCTTTTTCTGTGGTTAATTATTAATTTAACAATGTTGTATACAGCTTTAAAAAGAGCAACATTTGAATTACTGAGATATGAAATATCCTATCAAGTGGTTGGACAGTTTGACCACTTGCTTGGATCAAAATCCATTTATTAACAACATCTACAAACACAGAGAAAATAGATTAAAACTGCCTTATTAATAAGGATTACAGCTGCGAACTAGATTATTTTTCAAAAAGAGGGGAATCCGACATTGTTAATTGCTAGCTGGATTAGTAGGGCTGGACATCAGATGGACAGAATGAATGCTAATGTTGCTCCATGCGTATGTACAGTAACTGTTTGCTAACACTGTCATGGTTATTAGCCACAACCAATTAACAAGTAGCCTCAAAAATTCAGCTAATGCAGCTTTAATAGCTCCGCAGCAACAACAGAGGAATCGCTTCATCAGGCTGTAACAACACAGACATCACTTGTTGGTAGGATAAAGTCATTGTTGGTTCTGGTCATGGCATAAAGCATTTAGAACTACCAGCTTTATCCTTTAAAGAAGATGAGATCAGTGAAATGTGACTGCCTGAAACAAGGATGCTCATTTAGCAGCTGCACGCCAACAGGGCCTATTGTCTTATAATAAAGTGCTTCAATCTACAGCTCAGGTTTGCAGTAAGAAGCAGTGCAGCAGGCTGCAGGTTAGAATATAACTTACCGCCTCCGTGATGTCGATGTTGACCACTGCTGTTGTGCTGAAGGACGGAGAGCCTCGGTCCCTGGCCTGGACCACCAGAGACCACTTGCAGTCCTTCTGCTTGGTGATGTTCTGCACTATCTCCATGGACTTGATGTAGGGCTTTAGCTGGATCTCACCGGTGTTGGCGTTGATGTCAAACGCGTTGTCAGGGTCGGCTGTCATGATGGAGTATTCAATGACATTGTTGGGAGACTCTGCGTCTTCATCCACTGCCTGTAAAAAGCAGGAGAGTTGGGATAGTTACACATTTTAAGGATTCAATGACCTGAATACTGGGCTGGCAATAATATGTGAATTTACCTCAAAACAATAATATTTGCTCTGTAAATCACATAAAACTCCAGGCAAATGTATGCATATAAGGACCATTGTGTAGCAGGAGGGACAGCTGATGGTTTAGACTTCACCTGGGACGTTTCTCTGTGTTAATTAGTTTTTGGATTTACACAAACATGACCAAAAAAAAAAGCCCAGACAAGTGAAAAAAAGCAAACTTTCAACATTTGACCTCAAATTCAAGAGTCAATGAAGTTCAGTGTTGATCAGCAGACAAAGCAAACCTGGTACTAAAAAAAAAAAAAAGGCTTTTGTTTATTTTTTTTCTTCATGTTTGCCACAAAATATTCCCTCCTTCAAATTCAAATGAAGCCCACTTTTCAAATTTAGTTTTTTACATTGTAAGTGTGAAAACAAAAATTAGATTTCAAAGAGTCATTTAAAAAAAAATCCTTTCTGGACCACATAACTCCATCACTGATAAAGAGATATGTGGTACAACATGAAACAAGGGTTGTTGAGCTTTATGATCAGTTATGATCAGATCTTCAGGCCATGAGGCCACCTCTGCATTTTTATCAGTCTTAATAAATTGCAAAGAAAGACAAAAAAAACTGTCAATATTTTTTTGATTTTCTTATTCTGGATGTGTCACCAAGCCCCAAAACTGCTTCTTCCTACTTAAGAGATAAATCTTTACAGATGAGGCAACAACGTACACTTCAGTTTATGATCTCGCTAAACAGGTAAATGCTGTAGTTTTTATCAGATATCATTAAAACTGATTTTCAGATGAAGAGTATTTCTCATTTTTAGTGCACTAAATGTAAGACTGACATAGTACAGAAAGAACATGTCACTCGGTGCACTGATGTGGCTCACTGATGGTATTTAAACAGCTTCTGAATGACTGTGAAGCAGCTGTCAGTTTCAACTCCAAAATGTCCAAAAACTCTCGAATCAAAGAAAACAACAAAGAAAAGCTGAAACTTGATAGGGTCAAATCAAAATATTTAGAAAAAGTTGGCCAAATAATTTCTTCAACTAATAATTTTATCTCTAATACAATGAGCTCTCAATATGATTAAGACCTTTAATAACTCATTTAAAAATAGATTTTCAGTATAAGGGGGAATTGATGCAGCATAATGTACCTCTACTTTGACCGGTGTGCCAATAATCATGGTCTTCTCCAGGAGTTTGTCGTCAAATATCGGAGAGTGGTCGTTCATGTCGAGCACGGTGACGAAGACTTCAGCCAAACTGTACTTCCCCTCCGAATCCTCAGCCTTGACGTAGAAGTTGTATTTGGACCGGACCTCTGCGTCCAGGCTGGTCCAGGGCTGCGTGGAGATGAGGCCTGACATAGGGTGGATGGCGAACCTGCAGATAACATCGGCTCAGTTAACGAGTCACTTCCACAGACGTCCGTTCTATGTCACCTCACCATGTCAGGTGTTTCTATTGACGGCATGATAATTGACAGCACACGTGATATTTATATCATTCCAAGACTCACGATAATATTTTGCTCTAAAAAGCAGGTTCTGAGCCTGTTGGAGGGAAGATGTTGTAAAAATATTCTCACGCCGCACACATTTTTTCAGCTGACTAGACAATATGTGTGAACGTTTGGTCCAAATCTGGTTTGTGTAGTCATTTTTAAAATACTTTGTGTTTTGGTTCAAATCTCCTGACTAAATACTAAAATATTTCTGTTTATTTGCCTGGGTTTCTCTCTTAAAATCACATCTATGTGAGTAGGCATCTGTTTTAATTTTGATTTAATGACATGTTCTACTTTATTTTATCAAATTGTCACCAGGTTTGATAGAAAAAATAAATTAGATGAGCCTGATGATATTTTTTAATAAGATTATTGTGTTGTTCTTTTGCCATTTTCACCAAATTATCTAGAAATGGCAGCACTAATATGAACTGCTGAAAGTATCTTCTAAATATTTTTAAAATTTCCAACAAATTTTCTTATATATGCACTAATCTTACTGATTTCCCATGGTCACCTTTGGTCCATTAGTTTTTTGTGTGTTTTCCTGCACATCTGGCTCCACAAAATTTCTAATTACTGTCTTACTTCAAGGATCTTGTGTTTTAGAATTCCAGATTTTCTCTCCAGTGATTGCATTAAAAACAGACAATGTGGCAGACGCAGCATGCTGATACACCCCCTACTATGGCTCCAGCTTTCACTAATTGTGTTACTTTCCAAATCTGCAAAACCACCTTCAGAATCACTGCAAAGATTTTACAAATGCATAAATATACAGAAATAGGAGTTTCTGGAAATGTAAAGGAAAATAAAATATTTTCTGAGCTCTTTCTTGCTCAACCTCGGGCGTTCTGCCATCTTTTCTGTCTTGTATGGTGTGAAAATTCACAAATTGCCTTGAAACTGATAACTTTCGCACAATTAACTCAGGTCGCTGCCTGCAGACAAGCATAAATTCTCACTTTTTCCTTCTTGCATGCTGCCTTGCTTTTCGAAGCTGCCGTTTCTGTGGCTCCAGCTGTCACATTGCATGTTAATTGGCTCTGCCTATGTGAGACGGGCCAGGCTGTCTATTTTTAACCCTCCAATCCAATTAGGAGATTAGCCAGCATCTTGCAGCCATTTTAGATCGAGCTGTTTGTGCAGCACGGAGGCCGATCAAACTGGTTTCCTGCTTATCGCCTTCATCAAAGACACGTAGATAAATCAAGACTAGTGTCCTGCTGACTTAGTTTAGCAAATAGCCTCTGAGCACTCGGATCGCACCTCGAAAATAACTTCTTCATCTGTGTTTTCGTGGTTAAATATCTGATCAGACTGAACCACAACTGGCAGAGTTGAATGATTTTTACTCACAAATCTGATCCTGATCCATAAATCGTGTACTTGACTTCACCCCAAGGCCCCGAATCTGGATCATTTGCCTGGATGGAAAAAAACAGGATGGAGATCATATTCTCAATGCTTACAGCACATATAGTTTGAAAATGTACAATTTCTAAAGGAATATTTGGCATTTTCCTATCTGACAAATTCAGTTTCATAAGATTACATTGTGAGCGGTTTAAAAAACTCAACAAAGATGGCTGCACGTGGTCCACTGAGTCTTTTTTTATTTACCAGAGCTCATTATGGATAACCAGCGAGGGTCTTAAGCTCATATGCAGTGGGTGGAGTTTCTTACTGTGTGCAGTGGGATTTAAGCGCAGGTCAGCATGATTAACCTTGGAGCAAAATTAAGCTTTTTACTTCACACTGCGTCACTTATTGCCTGGTTGCAGGGTACATACAGCATGTTGGCTAGTAGGCGACAAAAGTGCCAATACCTTCCAGGAGGAATAGCACCGAGCATATGCCAGAATGTCACATGGAGATATTAAATTTCATAACCAGGGACGGCAAAACCAAAAGAAGGGAGCAGTAAGCTTTGGTTTTTATTTTTGACTGGTACCAACCTGCTTTCATCGAATGAACTGCACTCGGCAATATGCATTTATTGGGGATTTATTGATGGATTATATAATCACTTTGGTCAGGTTAAAGCACAGTTTAATCGTGATTGACTCACTGTAACAGACACAACACTGGAGCCTCCAGGAGAGTTCTCAGGGACCCTGGTGATGTAATACTCGGACGTGAACGTGGGGATGTTGTCGTTTGTGTCCAGCAGGTTGATCACTATGTCGGCCGTCGCACTGAAACGCTCGGGGGTGTCGATCTCCACCGCCAGCAGCTGCAAAGAGGTCAAAATTAGTGCTGACTGATCCGTTAGTTTATTGACAGGAACACTAGTGGGTCTGTCAGGTGTCAAAATTTGCATATTTAAACATTTTGGTGCCAAGTTCATATCAGAATTTATCCAGGGATGGAGAGAGAAGGAAGAAAAACAGTCATAAATTATATGAAAATATTGGAAAATGCTTTGCTGGCAAGAGAAATTTGCTTGAAATGGGCTTAAAAATATTCATTTTTACCCTCATTGTTTGGGTTAGGGTTAAAATTTAAGCCATTACATTAGAATTTAATTGATCTTTACGATTAAATTCAGTGTTTGCATCTGAGGGTGATGAAAATATCATAAACTAAAATATTATACACACTAAATGTTCTTCTACTGATATTGCCAGAAGAAAAGTTAAGGAATCAACATAAAAGTGTAAACATTTCTGCGCCAAATCTAAAACAGAAACAGATTTTCCACCCAAAATGTTAAATATCAGCATCTATCACTCATCAATAATGTACAGCAGATTGTATTGTAGCTTATAAAAAGTCTGACCTTAAAAGAAAGGGTTGGTCCCTTTTCATAGTCGATGCCAGATGTGTCCTCCACAATGATGGTCACCTGAGCTTCGTTCAGAACCGTCTGTGGAACCACTCGAAGCACTCGGCTCGGCCCCACTAGCCTCAGTTTAAATTTAGCATTTGCTCCCTAAAAAACAGCAGCAGAACTTAGAAATCATGGAAAGCAAATACAGAAAAAGCTGCCTAAAATGAAAGGTTGATCAGACTTAAAATGACTTCCTTCAGCACACCTTGGTGGCTTTAATCTGGCAGTTAATGTGACATGAGTCATTGATGCCGGACGGAGAGAATAAACATGACGGCATAATGAGTAACATCTTTACCTTGCATTAACGAACAGATTTGCTCAACATATTTAAACAGTGTTGTGTAACTGTTCGTACTTTCAGACTGTTTGGCAGACATTTATGCAATGATACAGCCAGAGGTATTAATTAACAGTCACACTTCCATTCCTCTTACTGAAAACCCACATTTTGACACAACTATTGATGAGTAACACCACTTCACTGCACTCTACTACAGACCCTGTGGGATAAATTTAAAGAATCAGTGAGATCTGAGACTAAGTTTACCTGATCAGAGTCATTGACTGTGATCTTAAAGCCTCGGAGGATCTCCCCTGCAGGTGGATGTTCGTACATGGTGACCTCAAACTTGCTCTGAGGTCCGTTTTCTCCATAAAAAGTCGGAGGATGGTTGTTCAGATCCACCACTCGGACCGTCACTGTGGTAACGTCATAGTCCAGCAACTGATTGTTTGGTCCCACCTCAGACGCCTGGTATTAAAAATTACATTAACACCTTCAGTAGCAAGGATAAATATAACTAAAGCGAATGAGTGTAATGACAGCAAGCCTTAAAAAAAAGAACATTACCTTGACTTTAATTTCATACAGTTCATTTTTCAGCAGAGAGGGATGTGTTGTCAAGGTGATGCATCCACTGGTGCTATTTATGTCAAAGACACCATCACTCCCTGAAAGATGATGACAGTGTTGTAGAGGTGTTAGGATCTGGACTGTGATCTGAATAATCACATCAACCAGAGTAAATGAGATTATGCACCTTCTTCAAGTCAATTTGGCACTTATTTCTTGTTTTCTTTTTTCATTTCTTGTTCTTACCATCCATAATAGAGTAATGCATGGGGTTAGGATTGCCCTGGTCACCATCTTTAGCATACACTGTGAATATTTCAGAACCCTGGAGGGGGAAAAAAGTGTATTTACTGTAAACAAAGAAAGGCAATAATCAACTTGACTGCTGAAAACAAGACAAAAACTTACAGGAACCGAGACTTCGTAGATGTAGCCGAAGTATGGTGTTCCTACAAAGGATGGAGGCATGTCCTGGGCATCAATAACATTGATTGTGATGGTGGCTGTGGACGTCATCACCTGGTGCTTCCCCTTGTACTTTCCACCTCCATCCTGAGAGATCAAATATTGAAAAAGAAGACAGAGTTACCACAATTTATAATGTATATGTAGCTCTAACTCTAGCTGACACTTAGAGGGTTTCTGTGATCCTTGAGTAGGCTCTTCTCACATACTATCTACCAAAATAAGTTATTTTTGAATTCCGTAGCAGTAGTCTACTTTTTTAAAAAGTATTTTTCATGCTTTTAAACAACTAAACAGTAAGAAAAGTGACAAATAGTGCTAAAAAAAATAAAGGTTTTTAAAATGGCTGAGAGTAGTCAGATATCCAGCTTAAAATGGTTCAATGAGTTGTTAAGAATCAAAAGATTTACAACAAAATGAGACACAAGCAAAATAAATATGGGCTACACATACTTTGATCAATTTCAGACTTGCATGGTTTCGTAAGATGCTTTAGTTTTATCTGTTTAAAATTGGTACATGAAGGTCTTCATCTAAACTTCACAGTCAAGTATTTGTAACCTTCGGAGCAGTGGAAGCTATAAGTTTAGAGAAAGAGAGAATTGAATCATAGATTAAACCCAAAACTAACTGATTTGTTCTTTACCAAGTATCAATGAAGTATCATCTATGAACAGAACTGAGGCCAAGCAAAATAAACTAGTTATCATCTATCAAACTATTACTCACAGCGAGAGGATTATACTTACTTTGGGAGCAACACTTTCTGTGTTTTCTGTGTAGTCCACCTAAATAAACTTGTCAAAAACGATGCTGTCTGTGAAAGACTGTTAGGGTTGTTGATAAACCCCCATTATTTTTCACTTTCATATAATTTCTGACCTTAGATTTGACTAACGCTTGAAATTTTGGTCTTGCTATCTAGTTTCTGTGTTAACCTCCCAAAATAAAAGCAACTAAAATGAAACAGAAGTGGCAAAAATACATGACTTCAATGTTGGAGCCCAAAACATGAATGAAATTTGAAGACAGAGAAACCAACAAGTCAAGCCTCTCAAAGTGTTAAAGTGTATTTTAAGCAGCTGAGAAAACAAATGATGAGGCAAACTTCATATACAAGGTGACGGCAACATCTCACCTTTGCAACTACTGTCACAAAATGTGTTGGTGTCGTCTCGTAGTCCAACGTCTCGCCGGGTTTGACTC
Source organism: Amphiprion ocellaris (assembly GCF_022539595.1). NCBI lineage: Eukaryota > Metazoa > Chordata > Actinopteri > Pomacentridae > Amphiprion > Amphiprion ocellaris. The sequence continues at coordinate 30,968,115 of NC_072783.1, read as the reverse complement.
TGAGGATCCCGCTGTGTCCATCAATGGTGAACTTGGCCAATGGGGATGTCTGATAATATAAACAGTCACGGTTAGTATTTAGGGTTCACAATGCATGTGCAAATCCCTCCAATAAAAGCATTTAAATGCAATAAATGGTTAAAATACATGACTTCAATGGTGTGTTTTGTTTTTACTTGAATTTAGCAATCGGGCTAATTTAAAAGATGCTTCTAATATCAGTATTAACCCTCAACCTGCCCCACTTCAACCTTGGCATTTCAGAATAGTTTTATCTCACAGTTGACACATGAACATCAACAGCTACTGTGCTGTCAGCTGTTGGCCCCAACCAAACCTAAGCCCATATTAAGCCCTCAATGCCTTGCTCAAATGTAATTGAAATTTAATCCACTAAAGTAACACCATTTCCAGACTGCTCTCTGGTATGAGATTAATCTTCCCCTCCGCACACTGTTCCATCACTCGAATGCTCTTTTCCTCCCTCCACATGGCAATTCGACCTCTGGTCCTACCCCTGCGAGTTTGGGCCACACTGAACCATTTAGCAGGGTTTCTATGTGGAAAATGTAGTGCAATACTATAATAAACAATGAGAATAATTGGGGGAAAAAAGAAATGCTTGTTTAAGCTTTCAAATTGGGTAAGGATAAACTTTTTTGCAGACTTTAGTGTGCATTGTACTGCAATCGGCCTCTGAATTCAACCTGAAGCTGTGCAAAGAGGCTGAAAAACCTTACACTATTTTAGCCTAGATTACATTTGGTCAGTTTTCTATGCACATGTCGCTGGAAAAGCCTATCTGTATGTGCACATGGTCTAAAGCCATGGAAAAAATAGATGCAGCAGCCTTAGCTGAACAAAATAAAAGTGTGAATAGTTTATGAAATACTTGTTTTTGGGCGCATTATGAATTTCAAATAGATACTCTTTTCACCTGATCTTCAAAAAATAATTTAGAATCAACATAAACAACAGAATTCAATGCTAAAAATTCAATACAAAGCCTTCAATGTGTTCCTGAAATTCAGTAGCAGCCTTGGACAGCCTTTTTTTAAAATTTAGATTTCATACACAGTTTCAGCTTTTCCAAAAAAGTGGTTTTGAAGTTGGCAGGGTCACAGATGTGCATCGTCTGCATAACAATGAAGCTGTGGAGTTACCTGCAGATAATACGATACGCTGCCTCCTGAGCCCATATCTTTATCCACTGCTTGGACTCTGTAGATGCTGGTTCCTGGAGAAGTGTCCTGGTAGAAAAACACAAGGCTTAACAACGCAAAAGCCCAAATAAATCTTAATTATTATCATCTATTGACTCACTTGTCAGATTTTGAGTTTGTTAACGGCATAGCAAGACCTCTAGAAGGCATTTATAGTGGTAATTAAGTGACATTATGTGTATTTATTTGCTGTACTATACCTCTGGAACATCAATGATGAAAGGCAGATTTTGGAATTCAGGTGGCTCATCATTGGCGTCCGTGATAAACACTCGCACAGTCTCAACAACCTTAAAGCCACAAGAAAATACATTTTCAACTGCAAATGAAAACTATTTGAAGGCTAAATCCTGTTCCAGAAAGAAAAAATAAATTATAATAACGTGGTCAGAATAATATTGTACAGACCTAAATACATTATTTTGTCAAGCACATACTGGTAGCATAGCAAGTGTGTTGCTGTTTTCAGTCAGCCACAGTAGATATGCAAGTACAATAAATGATTGTCACACACCAATGGATTTTTTTGCTATTTTTGTAGTATTTCAAGATTAGATTACAGTTTTCTAACATAGATAGATAGCTAGATAGATAGCTAGATAGCTAGATAGCTATATAGCTAGATAGATAGATAGATAGATAGATAGATTAGGTCTATCTATCTGTCGATGTTAGAAAAATTCTAATCCTGAAATACAACAAAAAGATGACTAATGATTCAAGTATTACATTTAAACAGTAAAAACAGAAATATGCCACATAATCAATAAAAACTTACTTTATTGCGCCCGTCCGTTATGCTCACAAGCACTGAGATTTCATCTTGTTTCTATAAAAAGAAGATTATTGTTGTCACTTGGGGCCAAGGCGTTCTTTTCATAACAAGTCTTCATTACCAGGCTCACCTCTCTGTCAAGCTCCTGAATCAGAGTCACGTTTCCTGATTTGGGTTCCACCCTAAAATATTCTTTGAAGCCTTTTTCAAAAGTCAGCCCGTATCGTATCGGATCCCCCTCTGGATCTGTGCCATTCAGGATGTATATCAGTGTTCCTATGAGGAAAAGAGAGAGGTAGAGAAACTGTAAAATGGAGAAAAAGTGACATTTCTATCTTAATGAAAGCACTCAGCGAAGGTATAAGAGCCTTTGTTTCATTTCTCTCCGTTTCTTATTCGGCGTAAATGGCACATTTGGTCGTCAGGTCAGATGAGCCACCACCCATATTGTTTTCTTCCCGTAAGTCTTGATGTACGTCACAATCCAAAAGGTATTACAGTGATTAGCTGGAGCCTCCAAACCAGGTGTCATCTTTTCAGTAAACATAGCAACATAAATATGACACCTCTAATTGCACTGAATGCAATTTTAAACTGAATTCATCCCAAAACTATCACTATGGAAACAATCATTTAATTTGAAGTGAGACTCACCGATGGGTGTATCCTCAGAAATGCTGAACAAGGCCATATTCCCATTTGTGCTGCTGGGACCATTATCATAAAAATATGGAGCATAATCTGATTGCCCTTCATGATAAAACACAAAAACATGTATAACGTTATTTGCGTAGAAGAGAAATATACAAAATAATGACTTCATTTAGTCAGAAAGCTACTCCATGTAAAAACCTTAAAAATGTCAAATAAATCATGTGTAATTCTTTATATGTTGTTTTATTTCTAATATCTATGTAACATTAAGCATTAAGTAAGAACTGTTGCACTCACTTGCTACAGAGGACAGGAATTGAAAGCAGGAAAAGGAAGGAGATGAGTTATAAATATAACTGAATTTAAAGTTCTACCATTAAAATGCAAACAAAAGCATGACTACACATTGAATTGAATGTAGCACAAGCAGCATGAGCAGTCCACACTAAGATGGACATGCCCTCTGTGTGTTAGAGGATTAACCAGATAAGAGCAAGAAGTCTTAACCACACACACAAAGACAACAAAAGAAAAAAATAAACAGCAGAGCCTTACCCAAGGTGAAGTGAAGCAGGAGGAGGAAGAGCAAAGCATGTGTTTTCTTTTCTTTCTTCATCCTGGTGCGGAGCTAAGGCTTGGCTGGCTCATGTGGAAGGCTTGGTCGGGAGGGAAAGCGAGCAGTTGAGTATCGTGCCCTTCTTGGAGGCGTCTCAGCGAGCTCAGGAGGAAGGAGGCTGGGACAGATTCTCAGGCACTAATCCAGTGACGCATCCCTCTTCCCTCCGCAGACATCTTCTGCGCTCGCACTCCGATACCCCCTGAAAAACTACACGTGGAGGGACGAGGAGAGTTTCAGGATTCACACAATATGGTGCGATCATCACACTTCGGCACATGTGACAATTTGCACAGGAGGCACTGCAGGCTGATTACTGCTTCATCTCAAAATAAAGCGTTTGGTTTTATTCAGTGATGCTTTTAGTATTACATTAAATTCACACGCCGGGAAGGAAATATCCTTCCTGACTGATGCCACACGTTTGCATTCATTTGTCGGGACACCTGGCACATTTGGCTCCCCTCCCTGCTGTTCTAAAGGCGTTCAACGAAGTCATTAGTCACATGTAGTGAGTCCCAGTGGCCTAAGCTTCCCTTGGACGCCCTCCTTGGCACCTCCTTGACCAACAACAAGCCTGAGCTGAACTTGTAGATCTCTGATGCACTTATGGCCAAGAGGCTTTCTTTGGTCTCTGCAGTTTACTTTCCCCCAGGACACCCACTGACCTGTCAATCACTACGCCTCAAGACTCACGGCCCATGTTTTTGCAGCTAACATCACAAGCAATGTATTGTTTGATTTCACATTACTGAGCTGCAAGCCCTAATTTGCATTTTTATTCCACCCTAACAGAGCTATGTCATGCTACAGATGTTCGCCACTGCACAGGATCTAAAACTGTAAGACACCCTCCTGGTATGAATCCCGAGCAGCTTAAGCGGGTCAAAGCCAAAACACAGGGCTCAATGTGAGAGCGGTGCAGACCAAAAATAAACAGCTGGTCTGATAAAAAAAAAAGAAAAAGAAAATGTGACACTCACACCAGAGTATGACGCTCTCATCCTGCAACCTTGATGCTGCCGCCAAGAATCAGAAACGTCATAACTTCTTTTATTTTTAAACATGATTTCTACTGTGGCAGAGGCAGTTTTGCACCTTTTTAAAAATAAAGTCAAGCCTCATATGAACGTCACGTTTACCTGCTGTCGCAGTGACATATGTTAACTGTGTTCACTTATTAACTGGAGTGTGCGCTTCCTGTAATTGCAGGTATAAAAATAGGCTCTGGCTGAATGTTACACATTCAGGGTAGACAAATACATATACAAGGAAGAACAACTGGAAGACAAAATTGCATATTTCAAGTAGATCTGCTAAATTCAAGATATTAGAAGAACAGAAAAATGTAGTCATGTATGAAAAGCACAAGCACAAATTAAGCTCCTTTTAGGGTGGTGCAATATATATTCTATTATAGCGTGAGAGCAACATAATGATAAAGCTTGAAATGGAACTAATTACCGCTACACTGCTTAGTGTTGGAATTTATGCTAATGATGATCATAAAGGGTTTTTTACAGAAAATTTGGATATGTAAAGATTAGCTATCAGAAAAATGTGGAATAAAAAGCACAAATTCCTACTCAAATGATGTCTATTTTTGTAGAAATCAAGAAAAGCACCTCTTAAATGATCGATTTCACAACACTAGAGAGTATACAGCAGTTGCAGCTGCGAGAGAGAAAAAGTAGTGCCGACTGTAACTTGGTAACATCCTTACAGTGCATTACTGATGCATTTTCACTAGCTCTGGTGTATGATTTTCAACTACAAGAAGGATAAACTTGCTTAAGTAGCTTCAGCTGATTATTGGGAACATTTTTAAGTTAATGAGAGAAATATTCAAATTAACTGCAAAAAAAAATTGTTATAAGTTGACTGTGTAAACTTCTTTTGTCTCAACAATTAGACAAAAAAACAACATATCCCCACATGCCATAACTCTTATCATGTAAATCAGTCATGTAAATATCTGTAAAAACATTATTATTAAATAAATCCACTGTATTTGCAGTGACATTACTTGAAGTTCACATTGTGCAATAAAATGCATGTCATCCACCAACTGCAAATACAGATTCAAGTAGTACTATTTATACATTGACATCCATTCTATTTAGATTTTTAAAGGTTTTAGTCAGGCTTATGATTGATTTTAGTTATTTCTCTTTTTAGAGCTAATTTATTTATTGATTTCTCTATTTATTCAGTCACTTACATATTTTAGTGTATTTAATGCTTTTTTATTGAGCATTTTGTTATTGTTTTTGCAACTTTTGGCTTCTATTTCAATCTCTATTTTGATAACAGGCATTTCATTTCATTCTATTTTCCTTGATTTATCCATCTTATTTTATTTTGTTTTTATCTTATCAAGTGTTTCCTCATTGCACTTGTTATTTAGGACAGCTTTTCCCCAGTTCCTCAAACCCTATGTTTTAGAGTTCTTCATTTATAATATAATGTTGGGGGCTGTTTGTATTGTTTTATTGCATTTTTATTTGCGTTATCTTGGATTTCATTTGTAGGAAACATGCTATATAAACAGTCTGATTGATTCATACATGCTGAATATCCTACATAAGCAACTAGTAAATCAACTTCTTACATTACCAATTGAGCAGTTTAAGTGAAGTTTATTTTCTTGCACTCTTCAACATGTTACATCATATGTATTTATCTACAAACAGAATTGTTCATGTGAGATATTCTATGTTCCACTTTGTATATAGTGAAATATGTGTTTCTATTTTACACCCCATTGCTTGAATAGTAGTACGTTTAGGCTTTACACTGTTATTTGACAATATGTTTATCTGGTTTTGCATCCACTAACTTGTAAATAATAGTCATATATTTATGTTCTTGCATCTTTTTGTTGTCTTTGCTCTATGTTCATCCAACTGGGAAAACAGTAAAAATCCTGCCATATATGATAATCATAATAAAAGTAAAATAATAATAGAAAAAGACATCACATTTTCAACAATTCATTTCTAATATCAATACTATGTTTAGAAGCAAATCTATCAGTTTCCTTTCCATGGATTTCAGGTATTGTGTGCTGAAGTGGTGTAGCTATAACTATACCACAACTGTCTATTTTAAGCAGTAAAAACCCTGGACCCTCACCAACTATTGGTCATCAATCTGAAAATGACTGACAGAGGGCAACTTTTATCCCTCGTAATGGCACATCTCGGCATGCTGAAGCTTTCGCCAATCTCATCCATTATTGCCCTTTTTATCCCTCCCATCTGCAGGATTTTTCAACACACAGCGCATATATGGATCATACGTGTCCAGCACACGAGCATGATCTCAGAGATTTAAAGCACTGGCCAGCAGCTGCGCGCTTCACGTGTACATGCTTTAATGAAACACCTGCATATTTACAGATGTTAGCATCTGTTGCAAGTGCCCTGGTTTGAAGGTTTAATTTTAGAGGAGCGGCCAGATGGTGGACAAGAGGATTACTACGCTAAGCCTTTGTCATCTGCTGCTACACACTGACTGTTTATAGGGAAATACAAGGTGGGCCCCCGCCGGCCGCTCAGTCTGGTCCGAGAGTGTGGATGACAAATGAAGTAAGTTTAGTGGGAGCAGTGAGGAGTTCAGAACGGACGTTTACTCCAAAACTCACAGCAATAATTCTCAGAAACTTGTTGTTTGAATGTTCTTTGATTTCGCAGGTCAAAGATGTACCGTAATATTCATTCAACAGTTACTGAGTAGATTTAATTATAGTTAGAAAAGCCATTGCAACAGTTCCACACAAAAACAGAAGCTCACAATTTCATGCTGTACTCAGCTGCAATCAGTGTGTAATTCATATGGCTCAACTACCAGTGCGTTAGGAATAAATCTCAAGATAATCAGGTGCATTTGCAGATTTTTCAGCTGTAGAAAACCATTTTGGGGCTACTTTATATGATCAACAGCTTTAATAATAACCTTGTAACAATAAGAATCATAAGCTGTAACTTAATAGACCATTATAGATCATAATTATCAACAAAAAAAATCCTAGGAACTGTTTACTTTTTTGTATTCCAGTAGGAAGACACCTTATGGACCACAGTAGATATTATGTATATCACTAAGTTATTACTCTGATTGGTAACATTTCATTCTACCCACTTGTCCCTGTAAACCACGGCAGCGTAACAGGGAGTCAGCATGCACAATAACAGGACTCTAAGTAGAATTAATCTTTAAGTGTTTTATTGTATTTACACCTGTGCTTTTCCCACTTCAATGTCTTCTGTGAAAACAAATCGTGTTCTCTCACTCGATTCTTGCTTTGATCATCACTTTCTAAAACTAGGTACAAAAATCTCAAACACCAACATCTTACAAAACCCATCACTTTTGATGTGTTTATTAGGTGATTCCACTGTTGAAATAACTGCATTTCTCTCAGAAATATATGAATCAATATCCTCTTTAACCAATAACAGAAGTGCATTATCAGTGAAATCTGGAGCAAAATACATACAGCATAGTCATTTATTGTACGGTGATTATGGACCAGTCTATGTTTGACATGTGTGGCATTTCTGTTCTTTTGTTCTTATTTTATAGAACTTTCACTGGTTAAAACAGAAACATCAACAACTGAAAATAAATAGAAAGCACAAAGAATAATACAAAGGACATCTGATGCAGGCAAAAATGATACAGGCAGACAGCTTTAACTCATCTGTGACCCCCCAGGATTAATCAGATTCTTCCAAAATCAAAGCAAGAGCCCCTTCTCAGTGTGTTATCAAGGTACAGCAATTCTGCTTCTTTACTTGTACTGGCAACATGCACCAGAGTGCAATCCTCCTCTTCGCACACTTGCAAAGCTTTGATGTTGATCTACCAGTGAGAAAAGCTGCGTCTCTAAAGGGTGACACCTGGTTGTATGCTGCTAGTAACAAAACGTGACTTTGTTCACCTCTGTGGAACGTAAAACTGAAGTCAGAATGCAGGTGTTTACTTCCTTCTGCCGCCGCCGCCGTTGGCCAGAATCATCACAAGCCTCATGAAAATGTTCAGTGTGTCCATGTAGATCCCCATACACCTGTAAGATTGTTGATATATCTTACATATATGTAATGAGATCCACACATTGGTACATGACCTCTACAGCTTAAAGCAGTATTTCTTGGAGAGACTTACGCGTTAATGGGGTCATATTTCTGTACACCATAGAGTGGGTGTGTCTCTGCTCTCTTGATGACCTTCTGTGTATCATAAAGGAGGAACATGCTGAACAGAACCAGACCTCCATAGATGGCAACTGAGTACAGGCCGGCTCCGAATGCCGAGGTGGGCGGCAGGAACATCGATCCTGAACAACGGAGGATATTTGTTTTGAGACTCACAAGTATATATTCTCTGAAGCTGTGGATTTAAATAAGTAGCATATCCCATACTTCATTAGCTGATCATCTAATATATCAAATATATGCATGTATGTAGGTAGCAAATGCCTGCCAGCTATCTACTTTGATTTCTGTGAAAATCTATCGATGATGCATTAATCAACGTGTGTATTTATGTATTGAAATGTGTAGATTTTGACTACCAGTTGTTGTAATGTGTCTGACAGGATTATAACGTTTGATGGTTTCAGAATTTGAGGAAACCCAGAAATGGTATTTGGCCATGATTGCCAGATTTCTGATCAAAATTGCACCACAACGTTTGATTTTTTTTTAAATAGAAAAGGCAAAAGGATGTCCACGTGCTGACTTTAGGCATCTATGTGCAGACAGCCAACTACAGTATTTAGATCATCATATAGAAAACTTCAACTTTGAGAAGAAATGCAAAGTGCTGTTGTAATTTCTCACAATAAAATACAGGATAGTCTAGGGCAGAAAGTCTAATTTCTCGTTATATTAATTTCAACTCATTTAAGCAGATGCCAATTCTGTACAGGTTCATTAGAAAATAAATATGCAGCATGATCATGATGAAGTTAATTGCTATCAGTTACTTGCTGTGGAACATGCAAATGAATTCATACACAATGCAGATATTTTGCTATTATGAGATGACAGGGAAATTCGTTTGCACAAGTCGTCTTGTCTGGTTGTGTGAAAATAAACACTTCAAGTGTGATTTACTCATGAGGGTGGTTCTTTTTAGATTCAGTCATTCTGAGCAAGTCATGTTTTTCCTTTGGCACTACAGACACATGATCAAATTAAAAACAGCCAACACCTGACATTTAATAATTTGCTTTAGTATTTAATTAAGGAGTCAATGAAATAATGCATACTTATAATGTATACATCATATCATTTGACTATGGGACATTTAACTAACATGTTGTCACTTTTATCTTTCAAATGCCATCCAATGGAAACACTTCGACAAAGAAAATCTGTAATGCAAATGGGATACTATACTTTGCAAGCACTCAATATTAAGTCTTTAGTGCAGACATCAGCTGACATTTAGAAGCAGCTTTCTTTCAAAATGTATTCATTTCCATGAGACCATTGACTGCAGTACAGACGCTTTTCAGATTTTCTTGAATTTGCAGTGCCCACTAGCTTATAGTGTTTACTGTTATCTGTTCTGCAACTACCTCTTTTATGAGCTTATAAGCAGAAATGATATTATACTAACCAATAGAAGAGGCAAACACCACTCCAAATCCAACAGCCAATGGCCCTCCCATGTTGAGGAACTTCTCACTCGGAGCACACATGGCCACAGTGGACAGACTTCCCACAATGCCTGCTGTGTACCAGGCTGCCCTTATCATCAGAGGTCCTCCCAGGAGAGTGAGGGGAGCGATGACAGCACCCATCACACCTTTTCAATAAACACAGCAAAAAGACAAATGAATACCATTTTTAAAACAAACATAAAATGAAGTGGTGACATAAATCTCAGTTGTACTGCAGTGGTTTAAAAGACAGTAACAGCTGTTGTCCCTGAGCCTTTACTTGGCTGCCTTCTAGTGTTCAATCGAGGCAACTACATTGAAAAAGTAACGGCTTAGATTGAAATACAACAGAATAATACATTTCAACGATACAAACCTGCATGGAGCATCCAAGCGAGATGTTTGGGGACTGGGCTGTGCTCATATGAAATTGATCTAACCAGCATGCCAGCACCAATCATAGCTGCAAAAGTTGCTCCGATTGCCTGGGTTAGAAAAAAAACATGCATATAAAAAACATTCATATAAATAAATTTGCCGGAAAATGTTCATTTTAAGTAAAAAATAAAGCTTCCACTGCAGTAAGGAACTAAAAATAAAAAGTAAAGTGTTGCTGTTGGACCTATTTGAGTTGTAAATCTTACCAGCCAGGATCCTCTCATCATCAGACCCATCAGTGCTGGGGTCCTGCTCACAGCCACAGCTGACAGAGCAGTCAGTCCAACACTGCCTGCAAAGTACATGTAGGTGGAGTGGATCCTGTCCTTCACATACTGAGGCCAAATCCTGCACAGAGAAGAATGTAAGTATGACACAAACGCTTTCTACTGAATTGAATTAAAAATAAAATTAAATAGTTGCAAGTACAAAAAGCTGTTGCTCACATTGATTTCTCAATGGCACCGATTTCATTGGACATTCCAAGTCCATAGTAGCACAGAGCTCCAAGGCCAACTGCTGCACCTCCAGCCAGGATCATCCTTCCCATGCCGTCAACTAGGGACAGAGCAAAAATCATTTTAGCCTCATTTTTATTTTTTCCTATTGCTCTCTGTAGCAACCGAATTTCTTCTAAACAGTTACAGTCAACAGTGACTTTAGTTTGTGCCTTCAAATGAAATGTTGACACCGTACAAACAGGACTTAGTTCACCATCACTAAATTCTGAAAACCATGTGAGTTCATTTATTTCTGCAAAACTATTATCTGTCTGCTTAACAGGATGGATAGCATGAAACTCCTGTTATGGAATTGTACAAAATAAGTAACAGTATGTCCAACTACGAATCAACACTATGAAGCATAGCATTTACTTTTGATGGCTGTCTCCGTTGCTGGCTCAAAAGCTGCTTCTTTGAGCTGGTCCCTGGTCGTCCTTGCACGACGGAAACCAAACCTGGCCTTTGAGGAATAACCCTGGTGAAAGCAGGAAAAATCTTTACACTAAGCTGCAAAATACAGATAAAGAGATTTCACAACCAGTGTCACCAAACAAAACTCAAAACACTCAGACAGTGTGCATCTTGTATTTCGTTTAGGTCCACTGTCAAATGTACACATGGGCAAACCAATTTTAATCATTACCCATCTCAAATAGCCAGCAACCATTATTAGAGAAACCTGTAAACACCAGAAGTCTGATGCAATAAACAAGGGCACTACTAGTAACTAATGATGTGACCCATCTGTTACTGACCAGTTTTTAGCCTTCCTTGAAGCATGTGACTTGCTACCAGAAATCTGTTCTTGTAATCGTGAGATCAATCAAGACTACAGGTTACTGATAGGTACTTTTATCTAACCCTAACCTGGCGTGTAAGGATGAAATCGCTCCAAGGACTGTCATGAATAAACGCCCGTTCCAAAAGAACTACCTGCGTCTGGTCATGAAGAGTTTTACAAGCTGTATATGGTTGACACTGGTCTGGTCAGAATATAAAATGAATGCAGCAATCAGGAAGCTTTGAGAAATGATAAACAGGTAAGTTTACAGTACCTGCTGGGGCCTGAGCAAAGGCGGACAGGCCTTCAGGGTGGGAGCTCTCAGGGCTGGAGAGCTGTGTGTCAGCACAGGACGGAGCCCGGCGAGAGGGAGACTCCTCAGACATGTCAGCCTCGCCACTAACATGGTGACAATATTTATTTATCCTGTTCCAATCTGAACGAAAAAACAGCAAACACAAGGTCAAGAACAGTAACAGGCAGCTAGTGTGGCATTATGTTGGTGCGTAACAAGTATCCAAATGTGCATGTGTTGTCCGTAATGAAGGCCCATTAGCTAAAGGTAACACAAAGACAGTTACTAGACAAAGTTACTGGAATGTAGCAACTGAACCGACCATTTATTAAAATACAATATGCTAAAATAATTGCTGACATAACAGTTCATGTTACTTAACTGAGCTAGCTAATAGCATCTTATAGCATCGTGAACCCCAGACTGATTAGGTTAGCAGTTAGCTGTGCTGATAGTGTTAATTTTGAGTGTGTGCAGTTATACAGCTACACCGCTAGGGGGCTGTCTAAGCTAACTCTGCCTCCTATGCAGTAGAAGCAGACTACGTTGTTACTGGCTAGCAGATGAACAATGCATGAGCCATGTTAAATAAAAGAGCTTGAACCCACATATATTTTCGATGTTTTATTAAAAACATTACATGGTACCAGGAGTTGGCCACTGAAGACGGGCAAAATGGAAAGTTTGAAGCCGCCAGATGCCGTCAATTGGTCTGGAAATGTGGACTGTGAGTGGAGAACTTTTAAACAGCGGTTTAGCCTCTACCTAGCTGCTGTCGGCCTGGAGGAAGAGTCTGATACACGGAAGATTGCACTGCTTCTTACCGTGGCGGGTCCTCAAGCTGTGGAGGTATACAACACCTTTGTTTTTGCCACTCCAGAGGAGAAAGATGATTTTGCCGTCGTTGTGAAAAAATTTGATGAACACTGTTCACCCAAAAAGAATGAAACATTTGAGAGGTATGTCTTTCGCTCACGTATGCAGCTACCAACAGAGAGTTTTGATACGTTTTTGACTGACCTGAAGCTAAAAGCAAGAACCTGTAATTTTGGCCAACTACAAGAATCCATGATAAGAGATCAGATCGTGTTTGGAGTGAAGGATAAGAAAATGAGAGAGAGACTTTTGCGAGAAGCAGAATTAACATTGGATGGCGCAGTCAAAATATGTCATGCCAGTGAACTCGCACTTCAACATGCAAAAACCTTTCACGGCTCAGCAATGGACATGGAAGCGTCAGCCGTGGCTGCAGTAACCACACGGCAAGGCTACAAGAACAAAAAGGTACAAAAGACTTACTCGAACGAGTCAGAGACATTTCAGTGCAAAAGATGTGGCACAAAACATGCAAAACAGCAATGTCCAGCTTATGGAAAAATCTGCAACAAGTGCAAAGGACACAATCATTTTGCTAAGCAATGTTTTACAAAGAACAAGCAAAATCAAAAAGACAGAGTACACACAGTGGAGGAAACTGCCCTCAGTGACACGTTTTTCGTGGGGATGGTGACACAACAGGACACACCCATGGAGCAAGTAACGGTCAATACAGTGGAGCAGGACAAATGGACTGAGACATTACAAGTGAACGGAGCCCTGGTCACATTTAAACTGGACACAGGAGCCAAAGCAAATCTGGTGAGTGAACGGGATGTGAAAGCTATGAAAATAAAGCCATTCATTTCCCAAAATAACAGTTCACTTCAAGCATACAATGGACAGCCAATCCACACCAAAGGTAAATGCAGACTCAAGGTACAAGTAAAAGGTAAATATCACAATCTGATGTTTATTATTGTACCAGAAGGACATGATTCACTTTTAGGAGACAAAGCCTGTGAGAAATTAGGCCTAGTCAGAAGGGTCTACAGCATAAACAGTTCAGAGCCAAGTAGTGTGAAAGCTATTGTGAACAAGTACCCAGATATATTCAAAGGGTTTGGAGTCTTACCTTTCACCTACAAGATACAGTTGAAAGATGGAGCTCAGCCTGTAGTCCATGCACCTCGACGTGTTCCAGCTGCACTAAAGGACAAGCTTAAAGAGGAACTGGATCGAATGGAGTCTCTAGAAGTGATCAAGAAAGTGGAGGAACCCACTGAATGGGTTAACTCCATGGTGTGCATTAATAAGCCAACTGGTGCTCTGAGAGTATGTATGGATCCGAAAGACTTAAATGCTAACATAAAGAGAGAGCACTACCAGATACCTACAAGGGATGAGATAACAAGTGAAATGAGTGGCGCCAAGTTTTTTAGCAAACTGGACGCCTCACAAGGATTTTGGCAACTCAAGCTTCATGAGGACAGTACAAAATACTGTACATTCAACACGCCATTCGGACGGTACTGCTTCCTGAGAATGCCATTTGGAATCTCTTCAGCTCCTGAAATTTTCCACAGGACAATGGAGCACATGATTGAAGGCATTGAAGGAGTGAGAGTGTATGTGGATGACATAATTTTGTGGGGATCCACACTTGAACAGCATAATGAAAGACTCAATAAAGTGCTGCAGAGAGTCAAGCAGTATGGACTGAAGTTAAACAGAGCAAAATGTCAGTTTGGAGTGACAGAAATCACTTTTCTTGGAGACAAGTTGACAGCAGAAGGCATCGAGCCGGACAAAGACAAAATACGAGCTATACTAGAGATGCCTCGTCCAGAAGACAAAAAGGGTGTTCTGAGAGTACTTGGAATGATTAATTTCATTGGAAAATTCATCCCGAGCTTGTCGTCTAAAACAGTTCACCTGAGACAACTTCTACATGATGGATGTGAATTCAAGTGGAGTGACAATCTTGAAAAGGAATGGCAACAACTGAAAAAGACACTGACAGCCGAGCCTGTTTTGGCATATTTTGATCCGAAGAGAAAAACAAAGATATCCACAGACTCATCAAAAGATGGGATTGGAGCAGTTTTGTTGCAAGCTTATGGAGACAACTGGAGGCCGGTGGCCTACGCCTCAAGAACAATGACTGTGTCAGAATGTCGCTACGCTCAAATTGAAAAAGAGACTTTAGGGCTAGTGTACGGATTCGAGAAGTTTCACAGCTATGTCTACGGGTTACCAACATTTGTGGCTGAGACAGACCACAAGCCGTTAATAGCCATTATCAAGAAAAACTTGAGTGAAATGTCTCCGCGCATTCAAAGACTCATGATGAAGCTACAACGCTATGACTTCAACTTAATCTACACACCAGGTAAGCTCATTGTGTTAGCAGATGCTCTCTCTAGGGCCACTACACAAAGCAAAGAACAAAGCTCCACAGAGACAGATGTAAATGTACACGTAAACCTGGTTGCAAAGTCACTTCCAATGTCAGACATGAAATCAAAGCAAATCGCTGCTGAGACACAAAAAGACACTTATCTCCAAAGGGTAATGGCACTGTTACATGGAAAATGGCCAAGAGGTGAATGCCAACCATACTACAACATCAGAGCAGAGTTGAGTGTGGTGAATGGACTTTTACTCAGACAAAACAGAGTGGTAATTCCAAACTCACTGAGGGAGGATATGCTGAAAAGATTGCATGAGGGACATCTCGGCATAGAGAAATGCAAAAGGAGAGCCAGAACAGCAGTCTTTTGGCCAGGAATCAATGCAGACATTGAGAAAATGGTTTCAAGTTGTGACACGTGCATCAAACACCAGGCAAAGCAACCAAAAGAGCCTTTGACTGTAACAGACATTCCAGATGAACCATGGCAGAAAGTAGGGACAGATATTTTCCACTTGGATGGTAAAAACTACTTGTTAGTTATTGACTATCTATCCAACTATCCAGAGATGGCACTATTATCCAACATGTCAGCTACTTGTGTCATAATGCATATGAAATCAATCTTTGCGAGACATGGAATACCTCAGATTGTTGTCAGTGACAATGGACCTTGCTATAGTTGTAGAGAGTTTCAACTATTTGCACAAGATTATGACTTTAAACATGTGACATCAAGCCCGCTGTACCCGCAGTCCAATGGGAAGGCAGAAAAAGGGGTACACATTGTGAAACAGTTACTCAAGAAAGCACAAGACAGTAAGGCAGATCCTTACTTGGCACTACTGAGCTACAGAGCTTCACCATTAGAGCATGGAAAATCTCCTGCAGAACTACTAATGGGAAGACAACTGCGGACTACTCTTCCTTATACAACTACCAAGAAACACAAGCAAGTCCAAGACAAAATGAAACGTTTGCAGAAGAGACAAAAAGTCAACTTCGACAAGTCGGCAAAAAGTTTAAAACCACTTGCACCCAATGATACAGTCAGAGTGGAAGATTCAAACATCTGGACAAAGAAAGCAACCGTGCTTGAGGAAGTGAATCCGAGATCCTACAATGTGAAAACTGAAGATGGACTAATACTAAGGAGAAACCGGAGGAGTTTGTTGCACACTTCAGAGACTTTGAGAACAGATGATGGACGGTGTGAGGACAACGATAAAACAACACCTGAACTAACCTCACCTGCAAAGGACAGCGAGCAAGCGCCAGCGCTCAGAAGATCGGGACGTTCGGTTAAACCACCTGAGAGACTGAATCTTTAAATGAGTTAAATCTAAAGTAATCCATGTTTTGTTTAAAATGAGTTAAAAAGTAATACATGCTTTGATGTTATAAAAAAAAAAAAAAAAAAAAAAAAAAAAAAAAAAAAGTTAATTCAAACTAAAAGATAAAATTCAGAATGTGTTAAAAGAAATGTTTAAATACTATGTTGATGAGTTTAGCATGTTATGCAATATGTTGAATGCATATTACTCTGATATGGTTCAGCTATCATTCAAAGAAAAGGGGATGTGCTGATAGTGTTAATTTTGAGTGTGTGCAGTTATACAGCTACACCGCTAGGGGGCTGTCTAAGCTAACTCTGCCTCCTATGCAGTAGAAGCAGACTACGTTGTTACTGGCTAGCAGATGAACAATGCATGAGCCATGTTAAATAAAAGAGCTTGAACCCACATATATTTTCGATGTTTTATTAAAAACATTACAGTTAGCTAGCTGTGCTCGGTCCTTCCGGAATAACAGTGCACCCAAATGAATTCATTATTAACGTTAATATAAGGTTTCAGACGTTTAGCAGTGAGTAAAAGACACATACCGAGACAGACGTTCGTCGTTCACCTTTCCAGCAAGAAGTGCGCAAGTTTCTGACGCAACTGTTTTGCAACCTTCCTGAAAATTCTCAATTTGTACGTCATCATGAAGCGACAGGCTTGATGGGAAGTGTAGTTCTAAGACAGTGAGCGTATTTGGAAATAAGCGACGTTTATCAATCAAAGACGCTGTAAACAGTCAGATTACACAATAAACGGCATATAATATATAGTTCTAGTCTAGTGTGCAGCAACACTCGGATAATTTAATTATTTGCGTATTTAGCGACACTAAAACGTCTGGTAAAGAGGTGTTAAAGCAACATCTTTACAGATATTTCAGTCTTGACAGTGTGAATTTGTGACGGATTAATAATACAAGCTATTTTTACGTATTTCTTTCCATTGTATTTGACTATTTATCAGTGTTTTAAGTTTATTTATGTAGCTTGAGAGGTTTGGTGACCTGATTTATGAATCTACAGCGTCAAATAGATCTCATGCTGATTTGCATGAGAATTAAGTCATTTTTTAATTTAATTTTTTAATTTGTCATTGGCCTGAGATGACACAATGCACCAGCTCACATGTATTATGTGAAGTAAAGTTTACAGTGTGCCCTGCTGTTACATCCTGACCATTCCACTGCAAATGTTGGAGACAAGAAATAATTATAACCAGTTACTGAAGTTAATGCTGCTGTCCGTGCATAAAGGCGCAAAACTCCCTGAATCCTGATGCTGCAGGTGTTTAATAAACTCGGCTGGAAGCAACACACTAAACTGGTTTTCTCTGTGTGACAGCTCACCCATCTGATGTGAACAAAAGTCCACAGTGTGACATGCCTTTGCAATTTAAAATCATGAGTATAACACTCTCTCTGGCTTTGGACACGCACGTATCCTGCTGCTGTCTGACACTGCAGACATTTATTAAACTTAAGAGGAAAAATTCCTTCACGCAACTTCAGCTCACGTTAAAGTCTTGTGGTGGGAAAAACGGATTACGACATTCATTGTTAGTGAGCAAGACGAATCTAAGAGGTGTCAGTGAAGTGTTATGCAAAGTGTAGAAAAAATAAGAATTAAAATAAGAAAAATTTAAAAAAAACAACACTAGTACAAGATGTAAACTGTATAGTAATACTAATAACAGGAATGATTAACAGAAATGAACTGAAGTTAAAGTAAACAGATGTATTGCACGTGAACAACGTAGGAAAGAGTCCGATGATATTGCATATGGAAAACTTTGTTGATTATGTATCCCTTCTGCAGAAGGCGGAGTAGGGGGAGGAACTGGACAGTCAATATATCCCCTTTTGGAGATATCATGGAGTAAAAGTACCTCAAAATTCAACAGGACAAAAAATGAAAAACTGCATGTTTTGTAATTAAGATATTCTGAGTCTACAATGCCTTTACTATTACTATTTTATTATTATTTTATTATTATTATGTTTATTGATACATGAGCTGCTGTAACAACGTGAATTTCCCCTGGCCTGGGGAGAAATAAAGGACTATCTTATCTTGTACATAAATTGAGATGCAAGTTGTGCTTTTGTCCACTAGGGGGAGTGCTAACCCTTTTGTTGAGCACACATCAGACACTACTAAAACTTCAAATTGGCCTAAAATGCAGAAATCTAACGAAAGAATTGGGCCCTACATGCAACTTTAGAGTGTTGTAATGGGGTTTATGTATTTGAAGCTAGTTTTACCTATTCCCAGTGCAGCAGGGGCTCTGTGTGTGCCACTGCGCCTCCTGGACGAGGCTCCGCTCCTTTTGGTCCTAACTTTCTCGTGTGATTCAGTGAGTCGCAACTGTTGCACAGATTTTGTCATTCAGTTCACCGGGCAACCTGCCCTGCAACCTCCCACCTCCAACATGACTCCATCTGATGCACAGGTTTCACTCACTGATTCAGCTTCTTCTGGACTGGATTGTTTTCTGTCGCACGAGTAAAGTTTTCGGGAAGTAATGGAATTAATTTCTCTCCGGAATCGCTGTTTGAGGATCAACTTGACGGATGAGAAGCGGGACGCGTTCAGACACCGCGCTGCTCATCTTTATAGTGGGTATGGAGAGCGGACAAACTGTTCTCGACACGTTTAAATGAAACTTTTTATATACCTAGAACTGTTGAATTTTAATGACAACTACTTCAGAGTACAGTAAAGTCACTTGGATACAAATAAACCACTTGTGACTTTTCCTGATGGGCCTTTTTTTTTTTTAAATGAATAAGGCATGATTTCACTTTGTCCTTGTGATTTGTAGATGCAGCGCATGATCTCCACACACCAAACCCTGCTGTTTTACTGGAGTCTGACTTTTCCTCTCAGGTTTTACCTCAACTTTATAGGTTTAAAGCAAAGTTGCAAGCAGCACCACAGCTCTGGATTTACAGTAAAACCAGGCATGCATGAGTTTTTGGCTTCAAAATGTCCTACATGACCTTAATATCTACAGTCCAAGAGCAAAAATCAACAAAATGGGCCAAATTTATCCACAAACATGCATCTCACCTACACTCATTTTAATTAAACCTGTTGCCTGCATGCCACTGTTCATCGTGAGAGAAGTGAGGTGAGTTTCTCTTTACTGGGGCCTTCTCCAAAACCAGTTATTACTTCTTCCAACCTTTTCCCACAACCTGATAGATTGCCTATTAAATGAAGAGTTTATTATCCAGTATTCCCAGCCCCACCTCATTAATTATTAACAATTAATGACAGCCTGAAACAAAGACCCTGACCTATGAAACTACTGAAAACCATGGCAACAATCTGTTTCTGTTTTATGATACTCCATTGCCTAATAACTCTAACTTTCCAGACAAGCAGATAATGATTAAATGCAACCTAATTTGTTGTCCTTTGGTACAAAGTACACCCCTGATACAAAATATACACCCCAAGATGTCCAAAGATAAACAGAAATGACTGTAAAACAGTATTTACACTATAACCAACTATACCATGCATGATTACTGTAAATATTCTGGGAAGCAATTACAAAAACAGTTTACAGATAAAATAATCAGATGTTTTCAGCAAATTTTGTCATGTAAGTACTTGTAATTCTACTGCTTCGACCAATGATATAGTTGAATCTATAGCAAAGCGTACTTTTTTATACATAGAAAAAAAAGGTAAAATCTGAATGCAGAAAGTCCCTAGTGACTAGAGTTTTCAAATACTGTACACACACTACCCACAATGACTTAAAACAACCAGAAACATTACATAGATAGATGCCATTGTTTGTCATGGTTTTTTTAAAAAATCTAGTCTGTTTATATATTGAGACATGTCATCCTGTAATTATCTTGCCTACATGCTGTATTTCAGAGTTTTTTTTTTTTAAATCCCTTTTTTGTATTGCATTCTGTAAATGAATGCCTACATCTACTATACAGGATGCTTGCACTAACAGTCTCGAGCCGAATGGATTTGGGCGGCTGGCGTTTAATTTGTCTTCACATAAGATTTACATTAAATAAGAGGCGGCTATTAAAAGCATTTGTAACAAGATGATAAATGGTGCAGTGGCGGTTTTGTTATGAGCAGATGATCAAACGTGTCATATGCCTCAGTGGTTTGTGAATATTCAAGAATGTCAGCTCATGTGTTTTTTTTTTTTTTTACTTTAACACAGCAGATGCAATAAGCTGAGATAATTGGTGTACAACTAATTTACCATATAAATGACAAAACATCAGATTACTATTTTCTTGATGAATTGTTATAGTTTTTGTTTGTTTGTTTATATTATATGGTACTGTATATGGGGAGATCTACACAGTCAAACGCGCACAACTGTAGCGTTTTAGGACGAACGCTGTAAAATTTATGTCAATAATTTTACTGAATAAGCCAAATCATTTTTGGTGTTTGTCATAATTTGTTCAGGTAAAGTCACAGGAAAAAATAGACAGCAGAATAAATATGCTGCACTATAACTGCATTCAGACAAGCTCTGACTGTATTTGCACAATGTAAAACGATCACTGTGTTTGTAAGGACTTAGTAATTTCCTCTGGTGCAACCGACTTTCTTACCAGTTCTACATGACTTGTAACATCCAGGGGCTTAGTCACTGACCCTGTGACGTGTGAATGACCTGGCAGTTTATGTTCTGCGATCTCAACCCAAAGGGGGTTTAGAGTCACTCCTGTGTAAAAAGACCTTTGTGGTTGTGGCATGCAGCAGGGTGGTGCAAGACAGAGCTGACTTTTCCTCCCAGCGAAAACGTGTCTCAGTACACAGGCTGTTCACCTTTTCATTACACGGCGTTCCACGTCAACAGTGCTCTACTGGAGCTGTAAACTTTCCCGTTCCCATTCGGAGAATTTCGCAGCCAGTGTCCAACCATTCCCCGTGTTTAGACTGCAGTCATTTGGACCGACTTCTGTGCTTGAGACTGGCCCAGGGCAGAGGTCGCAACAGGATGTGAGACCTGGACCTCCAGATGTGTTGCACAGAAACTCAAAAGTCATTCAGGCTCGCAGAGAAGTCAGAAAATTATGGCCATGTATTGGGTTTACCACACTGTTGCTGCTTGTTTCTTGTCAAATACTCAATGAAGTTAGGTTGATCTGATGCTTGTGACCCGGCCAATTAATAGCAGCAGTTTGACGATGCGATGTGATGCTTTTATGTTATTGACCCATTCACTGGCAGACAAGGTAGGCAGGATTATGCTAAAATCTAAAGATTAGTCAGGGATCTGAGTCAGCCTGCTATTATCTTTAAAGAGACTAATATTAATCTTTCAGGAATGTGCAAGATACTCACAAATAGGCCCCACTAAATCCACCCTTATCTTCATTTGACTACCCACTGCCTGCCCTCTGCAGACTTATAAAATCACTGAATGGCCTCCAGGCTCACTGCACTACAAGTTATAGCTCTGTGACAAGCAGGCTTTCCCCTTCAATTTCAGCACTGCACACTTATACCTATTAGTGTTAGGACACGTATCGGTCTCACTATTTTAGAAGCACAAATCTACAAGTAGCCTTTGCCACTGAGGGCCTCTGTTCAAGATATCCTCTCACTGCTGACATGGAGGAGCAGATAGCAGTTTGGACATCAGGCTGTTCTTTTCCCTACATCAGTGGGAGGCAGACAGTATCACACCAAGCCAGACAAGTCTCCAGTTTTTTGGCAAGCAGCCTTGCAATTGTGGAATTACAGTTTAATTGGCAAAATTGTGCTTGATTGCAGTCTGCCGCTCGTATTTTTTCTTGCACCCATCGTTGTTTTCGGCTCATTTTATTTAACTAACTTCCACAAAGACTTACTTATAAATACAGTTTCTCTGTCTGCACCAACCCTCAGTCTTGCACGGTGGGTGGGCATGTTCCTGAAATGCACTGTTGCACTTAAAGATAACAAGGACTTCCTCGTGGCAAAGACTGGCTTAGATTCCAGTGGAACACTCAGCTATTTTCTACTCTTATCTTCTTAATATAGGACACTTCTGTCTGCGAGAAAATGCCTCCATCTTATTTCTGGAGTGTATAATTGAGCAATGCTTTGCACACCTAACAAATTGAGGAAGAAAAGAGTCTAATGATAGAGAAGAGGCCTTGTGTAACCACTTCTCTGACTCAGCATCATGGTTTTACATATCGTACAATCAAGTGTCAACTTCCCCGTTTTCATGAGTTGTTAAAACAAAAACCAAGAAGTGTTACAACAGAAAGAATTGAGACAAAGTAGTTGTTCTGGGCTGTCCTCGAATGTGCAAAATGTGTAACTGACAGGTTGATGTTCATTTCATTTACAGGATGAAACATTGCCTACAACGGGGAATACAAATAACTGGAAGGCTCTTTAAGAAGGCAACTGGAGACTTGTGAGATTGGCAGAACCTATTAAGAAGCAGTCTGTAAAACCATATCCAGGCACAGCTACATCCAAGAATGAGGATCAAATATACACTATCCATCGTCTTTTTTGTGGCACTTGTTATCATCGAGAAAGAAAGCAACATTATCTCAAGGTAAGCCCATTTCATTCATCAACGGAGCATTTTTATTCCATCTTTTCTCAGCTTGAAACAGATATTTGACACAATTTTCTACAGATGTAGAGTTCGACAACAAAGCAATGACTGTTTGGTAACAGAAATATTGTTCCTTTCATATTTTCAGGGTGTCAGACAAGCTCACCTTAAAGCAGACCCCCCAGACCCCTCTACAGCCCAGTGGTATCTCCCAAACACTGCCTAAGCACAATGGTTCCTTCCCCTCATTCGGCAAGATGGACTTCATGCTGATGAAGCGGCGCTTAGAGAAATACAGTGAGCACCAGGAGGTGACGACAAAGGGCAGAAAACACATTCTCCTGTTAGCCACCACCAGGACAGGCTCGTCGTTTGTGGGCGAGTTTTTCAACCAGCAGGGTGACAACATGTTTTACCTGTTCGAGCCATTGTGGCACGTGGAAAAGATGCTGACTCTGGAGACAGGAGGCACTAATGCTACAGCGGCAGCCAAGGCATACCGTGATGTGCTCCAGCAGCTCTTCCTGTGCGATTTTACCCTCCTGGAAAGCTTCATCGAACCCCTTCCGGTGGACCACATCACCACAGCCCTCTTCCGCAGGGAGTCCAGCAGCTCTCTGTGTGAGGACTCTGTCTGCAGCCCCTTCATCAAAGGGGTCTTTGAGCGATATCACTGCAGGACCAGACGCTGTGGCCCCCTGAACCTGACCATGGCCTCTGAATCGTGCCTCCAGAAGGAGCACAGGGCCATCAAGTCGGTAAGGGTGCGCCAACTTGAGACTCTCCGTCCTCTGGCTGAGGACCCACGCCTTGACGTCAAATTCATCCAGCTGGTTCGGGATCCTCGGGCTGTACTGGCCTCACGAATGGTGGCCTTTGCAGCCAAATACAAGAACTGGAAAGAGTGGGCCATGGGTGGGGACGTACCCATCGACGATGACGAGGTGAGGAAGCTGAAAGGGAACTGCGACAACATCAGGATGTCTGCCCAAGTCGGCCTCAGACAGCCGCCGTGGCTTCGCAGGCGTTACATGCTGGTGCGGTACGAGGACATTGCTCGGTTCCCTATGAGGAAGGCAACAGAGATGTACAAGTTTACTGGAATCCCGTTCACTGCTCAAGTGAAATCCTGGATTCTGAAGAACACCCAGGCTTCTAAGGAGACCAGCGGTGTTTATTCAACACAGAAAAACTCCTCTGAACAAGTAGAGAAATGGAGGTTCAGTCTACCATTCAAGATAGCCCAAGTTGTACAGAGAGCCTGTGGGCCAACACTGAAGCTTTTTGGGTACAAATCTGTGAGCAGCGAAGAGATGCTCACAGACAAATCTGTTAGTTTGATCGAAGATAAAGTGTTCAACTTTTTATAAACTTCAACAGACCTAAACTCCAAACACCTAAGCCCTTATGCAGGAAACCCTTCTAGAAACTCCGCAATGAATTGTATTTATTAGGCTCTTTTATCCTGATACAGAGCTATATATTTTGTGCTATTTAAAGTTTTTTTACTATTTAAAATAGTTTGATGAAGAAAATTGATTGTTGAGCAGAAAATATAGATATATAAAGCTTTCAGCTATTGAAGCAAAAGTGTTTGGAATTATAAGAAACCTTGAAATACGGGAATAGCACGGTAATAACAGGAACACACCTTTGTTTTTTTGCACTCCTCACTTACTTTCTCTCTCCAATGCAAACAGTGCCATTGGCTTGTCCTGCGAGTCTGTCCCATATATAATTCCTGAGCAAATATAGGAAAGTCCTGAGGGAGATACTTGTGGGTTTATGAACAATCATGAACTGTCTCAAACACTTCCAGGACCCTCCATTAGCTATTTTTGTGCAACAACTCATGCGTTAGCAACATAAGCTGCTTTTATACCAAAATACTTGCAAAAAAATGAATTGCTTTGTACAACGGCGTTCATTATCGAAAGAGGAAATACCAGTATCTTGCCAGGCAATTTTATTTTTCATGAGATTTAGATGTACTGCCTATGCTAATTTATTTATGTCTTCCCTTTGCTAAAAGGTCATTATGACTCCAGGTCTGAATGTGCTCCCCCAGGTTCTTTCTCCCTCTGCAGGGATAGTGTTTTTTTGCACATCTATAATGTAGTTTATTGTTCATACATGTTTGTAATTTGACCAAAAGTTGTTTGAAGTTGTCTTCAGGACTGTAAGGACCAATCATGTAAAACAGATGTTTACACCGCTACTGTATGCTAACATTCCAACTGCAGCTGGTTTGCAGGATCGTGCGAGGTTTGTCGGCAGGTCTCTGTCTGTTGACACAAGTCTCTTGGCTGGTGATAATAAGAGGCCCTGATGCTCTAGCCTGCCAGACTGTTTGCTGATGTTGAGTCTGTTCTTTTTGAATTTTGTTTGTTGCAATAAACCTTCTTTTACATTAACTCTAAAACATCTCATTTCTGAGAAGGACAAGCTCTTGGCATGAAAATACTGCCTCCGGAAGTGGCAAAACTCACTGAATGGACTGAAACTGTTTTAGATTCAGGTCACATGAGCACTTTGAGCATTAGCACATCACAGTTGGTCATTTTTGTCAGACAAAGGTTAAATAATGACAGTGTAACAGGAAATACATTGTGCAGGTCAGAGTAAAAGATATACAGATGGTGTCAATACAAGACAGAATGCTGCTTCACTTAGCTTTACTGGGAGACTGATTACAGCTAAACTCTGTATCTACAAATATCGTTATATATTTGCAAAGAGGAACAATGGACACAAGTAGACTTACTAAGTTTAAAAGTTCCTTCACAGATTATTTGCTTAACAACATTACAAAGTGCAGCTTCATAAATGGTCAGTCAAATCTCTCAAACTAGAGTCTGATGTCTGAAAAGTCTGTACTGTGGCACACTGGTGCTTTGTTCACTGTGAACATTTGGCAGTACTGAACTGAAATTTTGACCTGATGTCGGCTGATGATATATCCTGCAGGGGACATGAATGTGAGTACCACAAGTGTCAGTTTGAGGGTATAGGCACAAAGGATGTCTGTATCATGGATAGCAAACTTAATGACAGTTCATATAACAGCTGTTGAGACATGTCACTAAAAGAAAAATCTCAACCTCATGAAGGAGCAGCAGGAAAGTGCAGTGGATCACTAAAGTCAGTAGGACTCCTCCTGGAGTGACTGCACTCCCACTAGCTGTCTTCTTGTTGTCTGGTCTGTTACCAGTAAGGCTTTTCGCGGCTGCTTCACGATTTTCTGAAAGAGTTCGGCTCAAGTTATTTTTACTTTGAAGGGACCTCTATGAAAAAAACTGAAAAACAAATCTAAAGAAAATCTATAAACATTTAAAGTTAATGTCATAGTTTTAGTTGTGAAACACAACCACTTACTGATTTCCTCTTTGCTTTTTGTTTGAGTGGTTAATTAAAGTGACTCTGGCTTTGCTGTCCCATTTAACCAAATGTTTAAGCTTTCTGCACAGCGACAGCGTTTGACTCGAGAGAGGCAAGAAGGAAGGATACTGCAGAGGCAGCTGCTTTGACTTCCAGTGTGTTTACCACTGTGGGCCCGGCTATTTAAGTCTCCCAACCTAGTAATTACCCAAACTTTACATATAATGTGGTCCAAGACATTTTTGTCCACCTGACCCCACCCGCTTCCAGAAATGCAAAGAGGCAGCCATTTACACAGCCTCTCTCTTTTTACCTTTACTGTCTTTTAACAGAAAATAGTGACTTTGTTTTATTTAAACATGTACTATTTATTCATCTATGCTCTCACTCGCTGCTGAGCTAAGTGCACTTACGGTGAGTTCACTCATATCAACAGATCATTGTCTGGTTAGGTTTTATTTTTGTAAAAAGCATTGCCAGATCTGCAGAATCTGACTCCAAACCTAATGAGGAGAGGCTTAGTATTCACAAACTCTTATATTGGAGTGGCTTTATGTGGGACGTGTGGAGGGTGGAGTCACTGTACGGTTGGGGCAAATATAGAATAACCACTTTCCACTGAATTAAAGCCTTCTCAGCCCCCCTCCTCAGCAGTAAAATGAGGGCATTTAGGTAACCACACCCTCCCGCTCTGTTATATGGTGTTTTGCCACATCAACCATGAGGGGTTAGAAATATGCAAAACAGACTGAGCCGAGCAGCTG
Organism: Amphiprion ocellaris; assembly: GCF_022539595.1. Lineage (NCBI taxonomy): Eukaryota > Metazoa > Chordata > Actinopteri > Pomacentridae > Amphiprion > Amphiprion ocellaris. The sequence goes on along the minus strand of NC_072783.1, from coordinate 30,940,888 downwards.
AACGTTAGCGTGCTGCAAGATCTGTGATAAACAGACACAAAATGAAGGTAATGCAGACATGTCTCAGAGCTACACATAAAACTGTTGTACGCGATAATGACAGTTGAGGAGGAGACATAAATCTAAATATGGAGCAATTTATCTCACACTGAGGAATGCAATTCATAAAGCTCAGGTTGTTGCAAGTGATAATGAGCGACAGTGCAAGAAGCGGGAAGACAATTTTCACCTGGCAAGACTCGCAGCACACAATTGATTAGTGATGTGGAGACAAACTGAGCGGTTTTATCTGTCATGTAAAACCAGCATATTGGAAATGTCTCTAATATTGAGTTTTCAATCATTTTTGACAATTTTCCAACTGTACATAAAATCCACATGGGCAGTTTTCCAGTGTATCAGCAGAAGTTGCATTAAACTCAGTGGTAAACTTTGCATAGGAAGCAATTCTTGGAGAATATCAAGCTGCTACACTACAGACTATATGAACTGTCTCTGCATTATTAAAGCCAGATTTTTTTCTGATTTGTGCTTAAACAGGATATGGTAACCTGGGGATTTATGAGAGCTGTTTGGGTTTATTTTTCTTCACATATAACCATGGAAAGACTTCAAAGATCTGATGTGGTTTGGGTTCCTACAGCAGCACTGATGTGTCTGCTGTCAACCAGGCCGTGTCACAATTAGAGTTAACACTGTTTTTCCACACTAATATACCAATAACCATAACAGCAGACACTTGTCCACATACATATTTTACCCTTATCTATGTTTTCACACATCTTGCAGTCAGAAGCTTGCAACTGCTTCATCATGCTGCATCACAGAAGACTTTAGAAATCACAATTAGGGAACTCTGGCCTTAAGATGTTGATACATGAATATCACGACTTCAGTTGTTGAGTAGCATTTTGAAATGTCTTAGTTACATGACACATTATGAAACTTTTGAACTTTTTTTTTTAATCTCCTTGAGGGCTCCATTGTGGCTGACCACAGTGTAAAAGCCTTCGACAGAACGGAAATGGTTGCCCATTTTCTCTGGATTTAGACTCTGCAAAAACATGTGAAAAGTGACTGAGATGTGGGCAGAGGCTCGAGCTGTCTGACCATTACAGCCACCAAAATGTATAAAGAAACAAAATAACAATAATTGTAATGAATGTGGTCGCTTTAAAAACGCAGTGCCTGATTTTCTAAACAACAAAGTCTTGATGGTCTCTCTCTGAGGTGCTCGCCAAAAATATACTTTTAAAAATAATTTGGAAGTTCCCATTTTGTGGGGAAAAAAATGTGAATTCATAAAAAGTCAATTTGTAGTTATGTTGTGATGACTTTGTTTTTTAATCTGGTTAAGGGTTTATGGATGAGTGACCACTAGTGCCCAAAACATGCAATTAGAGTATCAAGGCCTTTTAGACAGACACTCCTTTCCATTAATGTGATGCATCTGAATGAGTTGGCGTCATGTCTGAATGAGCACCCTGGTAACTTTTCTATAAAAATTGCGACGGCAATTTTACTAGGTTAGACCTAGTAACATTTTTGTATCACTTTCAACACAGCACAAGTCTGAACTGCATGCTGTGGCATTAAAGGATAGGCATGCAAAAGTAAAGTACTTCCAGCTGTTTATAGAAGTCTTTCCTTTGAGTTTATTACATACCTGCAGCATCAAACCGCAGTGGGAAAGATTTACGCGCGTGCAGCAACAGCAGCAACTTAATTGATTACTTAAATTATAAATTATCCCTGTAATGGAGACAGGATTGATCAGGATCTACTTTTCTTCACATATGACAGGTGAACCGTCACACAGGGAGTCGCACTTTATAGGCTACAATGAAACTATTTGTTAATTAGCAGATCTTGGTTTGGTCTTTTGTTTATTAGTGCGTTATCATGCATAATGTCACTTGACGCCTGAATGAAGGCCATAAGGGACAATAACATAAAAGTGACCGATGTCTGAATGACAGAAGGCTGTTACTTTAACAGATTAATTAAGCAGCAATGTTTCCAAGTCTGAAAAGTGCTTTACTGGAAGTGACACGTGACAAACACCAGAGATTTTCTGACCAAATATAGTAAAATCTTTCATTTCTCCACTTGGTTTTCTTTTCGTTGCATCTATTTTCACTGGAACACTCTTTATCATTTCAATTATGACCTCAGTATTTATGCAAAGAACTGCCAACCCTTATACCCGGTCCCACAAGAAAACATAAAGCATTACACCCTCTCTAAATATAGATGTTCATTCTAGTTTAAAATAACTTTGACATTTCATGGTTTTGTCAAGCTAACGTGGCATTTAGCTTCAGTGAGCTCCCCCCTGCAACACAAACAATGGCTTTGTGGGTGAGGGGAGAGATAAAGTAAATACTTGGGGTTAAGTCAGCAGGTGGTGCAAAGAAAACAGGACGACAAAGCACTTCTCTGATTCTCTGTGAATAGGTGTCATTCCCATATTTACTTGCTGTTTCCTTACATTTGTTATGCATTTACAACCCAAATTCCTTTGTGAAAGAATTTAAAGGCACAAAATTAATTTAAACTATGACAGAGTAATATAACATTTACTATTTTCTAGATTTTTCTTTATTTCTTTAAGCCTCTGAGAAGCTGGCCAGGACCCTAAACATCACGCAACATCACCCTGTCAGACTGTATGGGGTCATTCACATTACAGAACACTGCATAGAGCTGCTACTGTATAGACCATATATCAAACAGTGTCACTCCTTAAAAGTCTGTATTGTCTGTTGCTAAAAATACAGCCCAGCAAAAATAAAATGGGCCCACTGTAGGTGCCACCATTTCCATTCTGAATTAGGGTTTGTGAAAGAGCTGCTTTCTCTGCCACAAGGCTTCAGTCTTTCCTTACATCAATACCTCCTTTTGTGTCAGCACCAAGCCAGAGTGAAGAGGCCTTTAAAAAAAAATTTAGAGCCGCTGAATGGGTCACTCCATTTGTCCCACTCTGCTGGCTTCACTCCAGAAACAGTAAGTGCCCTTCTACTGCCACTACTAGTCACAATACAACAGGCAGCACAGCTAAGGGCTCAAAAGAAGCAGAAGGCACAAGGGTTTGCTAATGAGAAACATTATGCATCAACAAAGAATCTCCTCATTTCCCATAAGATGTGGTGCCGGTGCATTTACCAATTATAGATTAATCTCCAGCCTCAACGGTGTAATGACAGGCCTTCTCCCTTTTTGACGCAACATATGCCATGTGAGCACCGACCATGTGATGCTGCTGTGCAATGGCTGCCACAGATGAAAGGAACCAATAGAGATGCTGAAAAATGTTTGTACTGCAGACCACAGTGACCGCTGGGAGCAGGCAGTCAGTGTCCATTTTTACATGTAGGAAATGCATGTGCAGAAATGGAATCACAGTCATTAAATAAGTCCAAGTTGTGGGCTTTTATTCCCACCTTTCTTCTCACTTTGAGGTTTTTCTTTTTGTTCTTAGAGGACACGCTATGGAAAATCATTCATCCCAGGAATGGAGACAGTTTATTTTGTCTTTAAGTTGGACTATAATTACAGAACGTTGCACCCTGTTGTGGGATTCTGAAATTGGACGTATCTTAGCAAACATTAAACAGATTTTCGTATATTTATGAATACTGTGACACTTTAATATGGGTCAGTGACAAAAATAGAGTTGCCTGCCGTATTAATGATATGCTTATGTCCACATTTTCCCACAAACCACATTGCTAAAATAACTGAATCCACCCCTGACCTGCATGCCATGCCGTGGCAGGCCAGCATGGAGCGCCTAAAGGAGCAAAAAGGGGCATTTGTTTAACCTAATGTTGCAAACATGCACTTAAAATGCAATTTAATCAGTTTTAGGAGATGATGAAAAGAAATCAAACCACATTCTGTCCAGCCTACAATTTTAGCAAGTATTTCTAGGGCATCCAATCAAATTCAGTCCAAACAATGAAACGTTAAGTAGAGATATGCAATAGACAGACAATAAAAGCCATCATGGTTTTCTTCTTCATGGTTTTGTCTTTAGTCCCGCACCATCTTTGCCTCGGCTAAATATACACTGTGTAAAACTGTGAGAGGAGTCAACACAGGAGGAAACAAGTCAGCCACTCACTCTGATTGCAGTGGCAGGAAGAGAACATTTTCATACCTTTGCCTCTGCCATTTCTCGTACACAAAGCTGCTCTATTTCTAGTGCACAAGGCTGTGGTCTTATATGGTTGGTGGGCGCAGATAAACTGTGGGTAAAATTCCCCTCGGAGGAAAACATGTTATATAAGGAGGGCAATGCTTCAAGCGAGCTAACATTTACCTTCTCTTATTGCAAGATTCTTATCAAAAAATTGACGTCTACTTTGAACAGGGCATCTACGATATGAACACATTGTTTCCACCTCGGCAACCAGTTCTGCCTTTGCCTTGTGTGAGTCAAACTGGTTAATAGTAGCAATACATAAAATATAAAATTAAAACAGAACCATACACTAAATACAACAATTGCTCACTTTTTAGAGTTAAAGGAGCACTTTTGTAAACTGACAAGGTTTACATTCAGTGTTATTCACCAAAATGTTTTGTGTGTATATGTGAACAACATCTAACAAATATATAAACTGGAGTTCCATCCTTTAATTCTGTTTTTCTTCTTCCTTGTTGTTGCACATTGCAACATATTTTGGCCTGTCACTGCCTCCTGTTGATCAGCGAAATATTGTGAGCTGAGTGTGAACTGAGCTGACCTCAGCACTCAGTCACCAGTAAGAGCAGCTCCACTACTAAAAGCTAATGGTTTGGCCAGTCAAAATGATTAATCAGTATAGTCAGTCCACTTCAGAGATCTGATTTTACCATTTGCTCGTATATGTGCATTCAACACTCCCAGTGACACGCAAACGTTCAACTAGAAACAGCAAGAACTTTCAATTAAACCCTGCATGTGCCACAGCTAACCCTAGCTAAAGCTCAGACTACATTTATTTGTTTACTTTTTCTTTGTCATTTATAAATAAAAGCATCCATCTTGGCTCAGGTACCGCTTCCAAAATGAACTGAGGTTGTAGCTAAATCCAATCATGATGAATAAACCAACATTTACTGGGATTAGCAGATCAGATTATTTGCTGGCAGACTCTGACTTGAGTTTAAATTATGTGACCTGGTAGTTAACTTACCTTTAAATCACATACTAAAATGCAATCATTCTGAAATATATTTAATATATTGTTTTCAATATAAATTTACTTGACACCTATCAAAATAGATACCTGTAAATATCATAATAAACATCATTTTTGTAAATTATATAATATGGAAAGATGAAAGAACACATTTTCTTGTAGTCAAGTGTCTTTTAGAATGTAGTGAAGCTTAGAGTGCATTAATTACATTTTTATTGACGTTGTCACAATTCCTTTGTGGTGGGAAAATGCATTTAATAAAAGCATTTCAGCTATTCTGCCACATGGTGTACCAGAGAGCCTGAAAACGTGAATAGTTACTGCCCTGTACTTTAAAAGGCATTTTTTTGCTGCTGCGCACCTGCGTGTCCCAGGGAGGTCAGATTCAGGTGTGCATACTTTTAAACAAGGAACAGAGGAGACTTATATTATTATTATCATTACTAAAGAGGCAGGGCAGCTGGATGGGCGCTGCACATACCGCATAGCAAAGCCACTGCTGGCCTCAGAGCGATGTCCCCTCCAGCTACAAAAACATCTGTGTGGCACTATAATGTGCAGAACAGGTGGTAAGGCCAGGACCCTTCATTAATGCTTGATGACAGATGAGCACCAGTGAGATCGAACTCAAAGCTCTTCTCTTGTGATGACTCATAATGTTGGGTTTTTGTGTTTCGGTATGTAAACCATTAAGGAAACATACACTTTAAGGGCTCTGGATTCAAGAGCTGCCAGGTCACTGATTCATTTGGGACTTGAAAACACTCTCATCAGGAGCAATTTGTGGTTCATTTTATTGTTCAAGGACACTTCAACATGTGGACAGAAGGAGCCAAGGATCGAGTCAGCAACCCCGTTAATGGCCAACTCACTCCACCACCTGAGCAGCACATTTCTATCTTTGGTCCTTGGCTACTAAAAGTTCAAGAGCCCCTTCCCCCTTCTCCTATTTACCCTCCTTCACCCACCTTGGTTAGTTTGTGCAGGAAGGAGGCCTCTCTGAGGGGAAAACACACCTCTCTTTACTTTTCCAAGCACAGGAGCTCAACTTTGAAGTTCACGGAACACCTAGTTTCTTGTATTTACGGAATTTGGTGCAGTTTATCTGTGAAGGCAAAAACACAAATTTAATGTGACCTTTATCCAAGGTTTACATATGCAAAATTAGTAGGAACTGGGATGATATGTCAGATTGTTCTTTATGATTCTCATGTCTCTAAAAGAGCAATAGAGTTTGTTGTGCCATTGATAAATGTATGTGAAACAATAAATTGGAAGATGTGAGGTTAAATGACATGATGTAAAATCGGAATAACGTGACTATGAGTAACCACAAAGCACGAGGGCCTCCCACGTGGCTTGTAAATGACCAGTTACTCACAGTCAGGTTAAGTCGGTTCCCATGCTCACCCTTGACTTTTCTCTTTCACAGATGCCACTAATCAAATCTCTGGCTGGCCGACGTGTAACCCAGCGGCTGATAATCTGATGGGAGCAGCTCGAAGCACAAGGAGCAGTGACTGTGGCTCCGGGGGCCTCTCCAGCTGGGTGGCGTTGCTGGTGTCTGGCTAAAAGAAAGATAACATGACATGTGATAGCAAGCATTTCCTCACTGACCAAAAATCTTGACTGGCAGCTTGGTCTCACATCCATAAATCTACTCGTTCAACACTTGACTAAAGAATGGTTTATGTGCTCTAATAATAGGGTAATTCATTGTCAGATACTGTAGATGCAGGCATGCATGACAAACTCACAAACTCGCACATCATTTTTTACACAATAAAACAACTGTATGGTTCATATATCTATCAAATAAAGTTGCAAATAACATTGAGTTACATTATTTAAAATGTGTGGACTGACATACGTCTTGTTTTTTGCTACTTTCATCTTTGTTAAATGTATAGAAAGAGTCTATATGTGTGTATACTAACAATGGCAGTGAAACTCAGCAGAATCTGAACCCCGACAAGGTAAAAATTTACACAATTTTCTTGAAATCAAAGCTGAATATTTTTTGTGATTAAACTCTTGATCACAAGTCACACAATTTAATGAGTTTTTAATAGTTTTATCATGGAATTTTATGCATTTTTTAAGCAGTAAATCATTGACCTGTGAGGAAAACCTACATGTGGTATAATTGTCTTAAGGTATTTGCTTTTTTTGTACTTTCAAGCTGAAATCAAAATACCTGAATTATATATTTAGAAGCTATAGTTTCAACTATATTATATTACAATAGTATAGAATAGAATGGAATAGAACAGAATGGAATAGAATGGAATAGAATCGAAGAGAATAGAATAGAATGGAATAGAATAGAATAGAAAAGAATAGAAATATGGGCAGTACATTATATATAAAACAAAAAACTGGTTTTACTGTAGGGCAATACGATTACAAATGTGAATAAGCTCTTTTGTTTACACACTTTAACATCTATTCTCTCATTTGTTTTGTAAATTGTTGCCTTGGCTACACCTCTTTTATTGTTAGTTTATTAGCATTTACTTTTAGTTTTTGCAGCACACAACTGAGAAACCAGCAGAAACTGCAAAAGACTTTTGAAGCATCGATCAATGTTACTCTTTTAGTAACAAAATCAGAACAAAGATAAAGTATAAATAATGCAGGCCAAGTGAATGGCTTTATAGACACCACAGAGGGGGAAAAGGCAAAGCTGTAAGGGCATAACTGCACCTCATAAAAGAGATAATTCATATGTTTGTGTTTTGACTGCACGTCAAACTAAACTGAGTAAACACCCACACTGCAAGCACCACAGCACAACAGCGGCTTTTAAAGACTGCCTCAAAACTCTCGGTTTACGTGCAAACTTTAAATACAAGTGCAATCTCCAACCTTCAATTTAAACTGCCCCAGGTTTTACAAAGTCAGTGATTTAGGAACAGAAATACAGAGACAGTTTTGAAAGAGTGAACAAACCCTCAGTGCTATACACAACACTATATGGTCGGATTCAACAACATGCTAACAATTTACCAGAGAGACCACCAGAGGAAACCAGGGAGAAACCTGCTGCTTTTCTGTGGCTTCTACACACAAAAACACGTTAAAGAGTTTTAAATAAAATCCACAGATCATTTTCCCCCATTTCAAAAATGTATGTAAAGAAATCTGCCTGGAAACACCATGTCCCTGTAGAGGTCAGTGTGCTCCTACATATACCACTAACAGGCGAAACTTTCTCTTTTTTCCCGCAGCAGTATAATGATTCATGCCCAGTCATCACTCTCACTAACATATATATATTCTTGAGTTCTCTCTGTGACATCATGATGATCTCCTCTCCAACAACTTTTATGGTTTAATTTACAGCCTCACGCGCGCTCAGATATATTGTGTTGACAGATATATGGGAAACTGTGAAGCGTCCGTGCTGAGTTAGAGCGATTCCACAAGCTTGTAAACAAAGAAAAGAAAAAAAAGAAACATTTGATCTTGCTGTTACCCTTTTCCCCTCCTCAGTTTTAAGCATGCCTGCATGACGGGCTGGCAGCATTTCCTGCTAATTCTGGTGTCCCCTTGAATTTTCTGATGTGCTAAGTTTGCACAATGGCCGAAACTACTCCAAGTCTTAATTATGGCTGAATAAAAAAATGGTCATGGGCTTCCCCTGTCTGTACCATCTGCATGGTTTCTCCTATGATCGCTTCCTGATTTTCTATAGCAAGGAAGTGTGAGGAATTACCTCTTCAAAGAGATCTGTGCCCCACCAGCACTAATCCCCAGTTAATGGCCAGTAGAAGCAACAGACCCCAACAACCTCACAGCCTGCAGAGGTTTCATGTACATAATTCCTTTGCCAGGTTATAAGACAGCGAGTCCCACTTTAAAAAATGCAGGAAAAATTACTTTAGAGATCTTCTGATTGCAGAAAGAAAAACAAATACCACTGTCTGTCCTTTCCTTGTGATTGCATCTTATAAACTACGGGTTTAAATGTGGAGAAATAGCTCAACTTCATTTGAAAAGAGTAAGAACTTTTGAAAGACAGGATGATCATTACTTTCTTTATGGTGAGGCTGAGGAGCGGTGGATGTTCCAGTGACTCTGAGAAACAGGCACAGCTCTCCCTGGTGGCCTCAGGCTGAACCAACAGACCGTAATTGGACTCACAACTCCTCAATTTACAGAATTAAGGAGAGACATCAGCCTGCTTTTAGTCCACTGATTTGTGCTCAAGACTAACACATATAAGAAAGTCACAGCAGCTGGGGTTGCCAGAGAGAGAAACTGAGCTCCTGTAATGTAAGCAAGTTAGGGTTTTGCTTACACCAATTAAAGAATTTTCCATTAAAGAACTCCCATTACGCTGTGATATACAGATTTCCCTCAATTTCCTTCCTTCTCTCCAGAAAAGGGACCCCAATTAACACCTTAGAGTTTCATACTCAAAGATTTACTGTAATACAAGCACAATTAATTGGAATTAATACAGTGAAACATGGATGTTTTTGCTGCACACATGTAGAACAGATGCCACTGAGCCTTGGGGAAGCGCAAACACTTCACTTTCACGTCGCTGATCTCTCTGGCTGCTTTGCAATGATTTAGCATTTGTTCAAATTATTCAGACATCTCAGTTTGTGCCATGTGACCTGTCAGCCCTGGTTACGGGACGGATAAGACTAAGGAGGTTTGACACGCCGAGGCCACTGTATGCACCGGATGGTTGAAGAAGACAATGTTTTAGACTAGAGCCAACCAAATTTAGGGTAAGGTTTAAGAAATTGCTTGCTAGTAGATAACACAAATTTAAATCGTTCAGTTTTGAGTTATGTGATTAAAAAAAAAAGCACTATTTCATGAGAAATAATTTCACAATCGACATTTCAGTGCTTTTCAATGTGTTATTTATTTATTAATGTCCATAGATGGAGATTGTGTTGATTTCAGTTATACCACAGGTAGTAATTTCACTTCGATTGGTCATTTCAGGATTATTTGTTCTCCTCTTCCAATATTTATGCCCACCGTAATGGATATCAAGACACTTCTCAGCTAATGGTTGAAAAGGTCCCACCAGAGCTCAGCGAGGAGACCATTCATTGGTCAAACCACAAAATGTTGAATCTTTAATCACCTCACCTTTTGGCTAATTCATAATTCAGTGAACTGGGAGTGAAGCGTTTAGCTTTTCCTGACTATGGCCCGCTAAGTGAAATGGTGTGGAAAGTGTGAGGTCATTAACCTGTTACAGGTATGTTCTCTCCTAATATTGGGGATAATGTATTCCACTGGAGTGTGACAAAAAAGAGGGAGAAAGTCGTTCGCAGGTAGGCGCCAGCGATTCGTTTTTTAGAAAACTTCATTTAAGAACATTAGGTTATGAAAAGTTAATATCGTTTTTAATTAGGAGAGATATCCCTTCATATCTGGGTGAGATTTCCACTCTGCTGCTTGAGGGCCGATAGAGGAAGAGTACAAGATAATTTCATCATCCTCCTGTGCATATCACAGTGTGCTCATTTATAGCACTGGATTCTCATTCTGAATATTTTCTTTGCCATTGACCCTCGATTATTCAGCTTTAAGATATCACTGCACACAAACACCTTATAGCTCAAAAAACAAATAAATAAAAATAACAACATTGCCTTTATTCTTTGCTTATTAGTGACAATTTCTGTATTTGTACAGGACACATTTGCGGGCGGATGATAATTGCATCATCATAATTTGAACATATTGTTATACAAAACCGTATCGATTCCAAGCATATGGTAATTAAAAAATAAACAACTGCAGGGAGATTTGTTAGATGTCACAAATTACAGCAGAACACAATTCATTGCACTGAACGTTAAATTAATCATGCCTTTTCTTGCACACGTTGCACCACACTGGGCATTTCAGTTTAACCATCTTGCTTCTATATGTAATAAGTAATAATTTCTTACCTTAGTCTAGTGTAGAGGGTGTTCGTTTTTTGGTTTTGTTTTGTGTGTGTGTTGCTTTGTTTACTGGAGATCTGTCAGTCACCTGTCACAAGGTTTTTGGTTTTATTCTGCATTAATTACAATCTTGAAATTAAATCTGCTGTCCATCTGTTTATGTCTAATAAACCTAATAAGCCTCATGCAGGTAAAAATATGATTAAAACTGAATGTTAAAATGTAGTAACTCTACACATCGTTTGTATATATTAAAAATCCACTTTTTAATCACTACTGTTAGTTTTTAATTTATTGTATTTTAGGTATAACTAATTATCTTTGGTTCTTATGCGCCTTGTTTTTGTGTAATTTATGTGACTTCCTGCTGCAACACTACAATTTCCCTTTTATCCATATCAATTACAGCTTATATGTGGCTCATAATGTGGACATTTCTGCATTCTATTATATTTTTTGCATCTGTTCTCTGACTAACTCCAGCACACATCTCAATACACTTAATGTTTTCATGACACTCCCTTTGACTCGGTACAGACGAGGCCATAACTCCTGACATTTATCGATCCTTCAGCCTCTGTTGAATTTATTTCTACAAGTCTATACAAATCTGTTTCTGCGCAGCCTATTGTACCAGAGGGGTTAATGTATTATACAAAGTGTTCAGATCAGGGATTAGATTTTCCCCCAATTCCATCAGTCAATTCTCGGTGCTCTCCAGGGCATTCATCATTTTGACAGTTGCAGATAAGGCAATTATTTTCCTCAAGCAACTACAAAATGTAGACAAGTGCTTCTATGACAGTGTGTCTGTTTGAGGGGGGAACACAAATATTATTGCACCAGTCACTGATGGCACATATTGCTTGCTACAAAGCAATATCCTTTGTAACACAAAGGAAACAGATGTTAGGAGCGTTTTCTGCGTCCTAATGTATTTCAGCTTTTCGTCTTTTTACAGTGAATTGAAGCTCAATACGGTGATTCAATAAGATGTTCTTTAGAAATGGTTTGTTGTAAGGATGTTGTTTTCTGCTGCAGAACTACACATTTACCAGAATGAGAAGCTGTTTGCTGCTAAACTGATGCTTTAATTGTCATGTTAATATCAATCAGATGTATGCAACTCAAAAATCAGAAAACAACATTTAATGTTATAATACCGAATTATGTGCATTAATTTTCATGGTAATGTTACACATAACAAAAAACTGCAGCCCTCACAACTGCAATATAATGAAATTTTAACATTTTCACAAATATTAAAAGAAAAAAATACTCTGGACCTGCAGTTAGTTTTACTTTGCTTTACAATATTTATATAAAAGCGCATTATGTCCACCTCACTGTCCTGAGCTCTGTTGCCTCAGCGTGACTGTATACGTCTAAGAGAGCTGTGTGATCTCCACTATGAACCCCTGGGGGGCAGCAGAAGACCTTAATTTCTCCACCAGTACAGCTGCTTACCGCTGACTTACACCACTGTCACCTTTTGCTGAGGCTCAACTCAGGACACGATTCAAGCTGCTGATAAATCCTTCCAAAAGACACAATAAAGTTTTCTCTCACAAACAAACAAGCAAGGACTTCATAGAAACTTCTTTCTTACTCTGCCTCTGTCTTTGTCTGATTTCAAACCCATGTAGCAAGGTCAGACTTAAACACAACATTGCTCTAACCAAAACTGACAAAAGATTGTTTGATGCCAGTGTGCGAATATTCAGAATTATGCATATCTACCAAAAATGTCATTAATACATTAGATTTATTCCTGCAAACTTGATAATACGAGCATAAAAAGAGATCAGTGTGAGATAATTGTGAGACTACCAAGAAAAACATTCACATTTCTTGGATAAAAAGGCACTAATAAGCATGGTTGTTAGATGCGAAATACTAAATATCAGCATCTGAACAGATACTGACAACTAAAATTAAGAGATACAGAGAAACAAAGTCATGTCTAAATATCCCTAGTTTCTATTTTCTTAAACTGTGTCCCACACAAATCTGGATGGAACACCAAAGATGCGCAGACAGTGGACTTTTGGTGGATTATGCTCCTTATATGCTATAATACCTCTTATATTGAAGTGTTAAAAGTGTGTATTTGCCAGCTTTTGAGTGGAAGCCGCTTGTTGGCTGAACCTCAGAGTGAGAGAGCAGCAGAGACGGAGCAGGAGGATGACGTTACACTGAGCTCAGGTCTGTCATCGGATCAAAGCGGGAACTTGTTCTCCCATCGCTGTCAGCACGTTTTAATGATGGTCGAGCCAGGCCGAGCTGTTCCTCCCCAAAAACTTTCCCATACCAAGTGTCTGATAGATTCATAGCTTAATCATTAACCTGTACTTAATTCGTCTGGAGCAACACTGAGCTTAAATTACAAGGGGGATTTTGGTAAAGGTCAGTCAACTCTGTCACTAAAAACACTGAAATACACACTGCCAAGAGTAAAAATAAATAGCTTCAAAGCAAATTGTAACCTATGCTATGCTTAAACCCACACATTTTGAGAAGTGGGAAGCAAATCTGCTAATTAATTTCATCATGAATACAGGCTTAGTCTAGTGTAATTAAAAATTTAACAGGAAAAAGAAGGGATGTTAAGCACTAAATGAGAGAATGTGGATTATGTGTTCACTTAAAAAAATGCAAGTGAGGTACACTACACCCTTGAATATGAGCCATCTACTATAACGAGATAATTGTTGGAACAAATATATTATTATCATTTATTGGGCTAAATTGTAGCCAGCAGTATGTATGACCAAGAACCGCATGTTGTCCACTGACATCAATATTTACTAAAGACGTCACTACTGACTGGCATTAAAAACAGTAAGGTTGTCTTTAGTTAATTCCATTATAATCAGAGAACAACAGGAGAATTACTACATTTTCTGAATTTATCAATCATAAAATACAGAATAGAAGACAACACACCATTTATGCATCCTAATGTTGCCACATATAGAAGTAAAGCAGCAGGATTACCCAACAAAACAGTTAAAGGACAGCAAAGAGGCCAAAAAAATCAGATTTTTGTTGCAACAAATGGACAAAAACTGTGTCATTAGTGGGTTGACAAAGGTTTTGTGAGGCCATCTGAGCTGGCTACTGTGACAATAAATCAAACCCAGAAAGAAGGCCAAGGCCTTTATGGGGAGTGCCACCCATATATTGACTGCACATCATGGCAGCCCTCATGTTGTAGGCTGGATTATAAATCCCATTTCTCAAAGATATATGAGACTTTTGATGTACAAGGCCTGCTTTTTCTTTAGTCTAACCATATGTTTGATTGTTTTCCTATTTAGAAATGCAATTTTCCCAAAACAGTTTCAAGTCTAAAAAACTTTAAAGTAACCAAAAGTAAAAGTAGTACAGTAATTACTCAGAAACATACAGTGTCAGTAATACTTCTAGGAGACTTACAAAATCTGCGTACTTGAAATTAGCTTACCCATTTTTTGTCTGAAAGTGTCCTGCCCGTCTGTACGTCTGACAGGATGCATGGTGCATGTAATGAGTGAGATGGCTGATGTAGGCTTCTATAGAGCTGAAAAAGTAGTTTCAGGGAGAGGGAGAGGGAGAGAGAGGGAGAGAAAAGGATCGGTTAACAGATGAGGAGAAGAGAATCCAAGCTGAACCAAGGATCATCCCCTTCAAACTGTCCCAACACAGGCCTCCGTCCCAGCAGAAACTGATCTCTCAGCCTGCCGGGACCATAGAGCTCCCACGTTAAACCTGGATATGAAGCCTCAATGTTGTGGAATTTGACAGGATGATTCCTGATTCAAATCATAATTTAGTTGATTGTATTTAGACAAAATGCTCTTCCTCATTTTGCTAAAAACACAGCGTTGCATTCAAAAAACATGTTGATACTCAATAAATCAAGTTAGCAATGATACTGAGCTCACTGAGGATGCAACATCGCCTTTTGTCCTTTATTTTCCATCCTTTAAATTGGGAGATTTAGTGATTTGAATTGGTGTGAATTCCACAAATGAAAGTTAGACATTTACTGCCTAGCAGCTATTGATTATCAATTATTTTTACGCTCTAAAAATGATTGAAAATCTCGGAGATGGTTCTTGCTGCTGGAAAACGGCAGTTACAGCACCAGGAATGCAAGTTGGGCCTGTTAGAGCTTGAGTTTACAGAATATACACCTTAACATAAAATAAATCTATTACATGTCGCAAGAAACAAGCAAATTTACTGTTTTTAATGTGTGGTCAAAATTTTCCATTTTTATTGTGTGAGAACTGAATGACCAATTTTGTATTTCTAAAGAAGAACTTCAGCTCGCTACTCATGCTTAAGTTCTCACTATTCAACTCCTGGAGAAAGTATGCATTTATTCTTTCAGGCAGGAACACTTTGTGACAATTAATACCTCCATATTGTCTTTGCATAAGGAAACCTATTTACATTTCCACTGCATGGATTGTGCTGAAACTATTACTGTGTCGAGAGTGACTTATGGTAAGTTTACAGTCAGCGGTTTGGAGCGCAAACAGATATAAACACACATACACTGAGAGAGAGCTAAACACAAACACATGCATGCACGCAGATGACCACGCGCTCACACAAACATCCTTCAGAACCATCGATTCTGTTGTGAATAGTGCATTTTTTTCCCTCCACAGTCTAGATAGTCTTGCTACTGCCCATGCTGTTAGTGCGCCAGGCATTTTCAAACTCTTTACATCCATTACATTCCACTAGGTAAATACCTAATGCTGAAAACATTTGTCAATGTATGCGCCTGGCTGAACAGAATAGATTATTGGGGGCTGAGTAAAATACACTGCATTTCCAAGCAGCACTATGCCTGTGACATATTAAAAACTTCACACAAAACCCTGTGCAGTTTCCCCCCCTTGCACCAAGGCTGGTAATATTTCAATGAAATAAAGCTTGCAAACAATAGTAGACATTCTTGGTAAAAAATAGGAATGTCACTGTTTAAAATAATATGAGCAGCAAGGCTATTTCTGGCCCTTTATCAACAATAAAACATTTAGATTATTTACTTTAAAAGACAGGGACAATTAGCAGCACCCATGTTATTCAAACTGAAAGCATTACTTTTCTGAATTACATCTGTAGTATGTAACCAATTATCCCATGTACAAGTTGATCTCATGTTCATCCTGGCTTATTCTATTTTAGCTTATTTCTATCTGTTTTTTAATTTTACTTAATTTAAATTCTCCATGTGTCCTTGTGTTCCTTATATCTCTTTATGTCTCATGCAGAGCACTTTCAAATGCCTGAAAGGTTGATGAAAGGTGCTATACATACAAAACTCGCCCTGCCTTATTAACATTTCGAAACAACATTTGTCACTGCCTTTCAAGTACTTATGGTTTACACCTGAGGGAAAAATAATGACCTAAAACACTGGATGGCGGGAGAATGTGATTTCGTCCATTAAAACTAGGTCAGAGCAGAATTAGAACCATATTGTTCCGAAAAACACTGCATTTCTTTTTCCATCTATTTTGATGGAACCTGTAATAGAAACATTTCGAGCTTATTCCTCAAATTGCCACAACATTCAAACAGGGATAACTGACTCATTTTAGCGTCTAAATACACCTAAATAGCAATGGGGAGGGTTAGTTTCATTAACTGGATTAGCACTTCTTTAAAATGGCCGGTATTAATATGCATGGAGCCGTGGGATGTCTCTAAAATGCGAGTTGCAGGAAACAATGTTGATTTTGTCAGCTTCAGGTAACTAAGTACACCTAAATAACGAACAGAGTTGTATGTTAAAGTGACAAAGTAAAGCACTGCCTTTTGTAGGGTTAGTTATTTGACCTCTTAGTTACTGGGATATCTAAAAGACTTTCTGATAGATTAAGGTTAAACAAGAAGATTGTGAGATCCAACATTATTTAACATTTTGGTTCATTTCTCGTGGTTTATAATACATGCACAAGTAGCCTCTTTTTTCATCCTTTGTTACAAATACATACGAAAGAGCAGAGAAAATGTCTAAAAGTTTTTATACTCCTAAAGAAAATTATTATAAAGGGTTGTGCAGCATGTTTATTACCCTTTAAAATCTCTAAAAGGATAGTGAGTTTGTTTCTCAATGTATGGCTAAATATAATTTGCTAGAAATCATTTAAAATCATCATTTAAAATCTCAGAAATGCCTTTCCTTCAGTTAGAATGGTTCTTCTCCATGCCTCTTTGATCTTCAGTAATTAACAGTGAATGGGACTCCTGTGGCAGACCCTCTTCAACAAAGATGCACAATAAAGAGCAGGAGCTAAGCGTGGACAGGGGTAATATTGAGGTCTCTTATTTGGGTGCGTTTCCTTTCATTCCTTCAATATTCCATTCCTGGTTCTGCTTCATAGGTTTGTCTATTGTGGAGCACTGAATGGGAGAGTGCAGGAGCGTCTCTGCTTCCGTTAATTAGAGCTTTATGCAGCTTCCGCTCCTTGAGGAGTCAAAGTTGAACCAGTGGAGGAAAAAAAAAGAGACCCTCTGTGTTGCTCCAACCTCAGTTCTCCATTGTGGCTTCAAAGACATGAAAAAGGTATAGCTTACCACTAGTTTGGGTAAAGGAGGCTGCAATGTTGGAGTGGGCAAAGCAATGAAAACAATGACAAAGTGTGATTTAACGCCAAAAGAATGAGGACGTTATACAGTAGAATGCATTCTATTTTGGGAGTTTTAGAATTGACTTAAACGCTGCAATGACAGTAAAGTTTAGCACATATGATCCTGAAGTTCATGTAGACTTAAAAGCAAGGGGACATTCCAAGGACTATTATATGCATACTGATGGTGCAAGAACCCCTACTTGTCTTTACACATGAAATGACCAATTGTTCGTGCAGGCTTAAGTGATGCACGAGGAAAAAGAGAAAAAAAAAAAAAAAGTCCTGGGGTCTGTTATGACATGTGGCTATGGGTGTCCTTTTATACCTCGAGATTCCCTTTGCCTCATTAGTTAACACACTTTCTTAGTTTTGAACAATACCTTAGCTTGAGTTCTCCCAGCAGAAATCCCCCCACTCAGTCGATATTTCCAGGGCCTGCAGCAGAGTTTCAGAGAGAGGGCCCTTTCCCCCCTGTCCTAACAGCTTTAATACTTGTAATTATCCCTTGCTGGGGGAGGCTGGAAATTGGATTAGGGTGGTGAGTCTCAGCTGAATGAATTACCTCCATCTCCCCACTTGGTGGGCCACACACTGATAAAGTGCGGAAAAACGGATTTGGATTCAGCCTTAGCATTCATGGCTTCCTTGTGGAAAAATGAAATTTTCCAACAGAAGGGGCCAGTGTGCCAGCAGTATCTGTCCACAGCATGTTTCATCTGCTCCTGCTCTTCTGGAAATGCAATTACCTGCGTTATCAGGGCCTAAATGGTGACAGTTTGGCAGGGGAGCAGTTCCACCTGCCAAAGGCATCATTCCACACTGTTTTTGTTGCATACAGTACTCTTTCAGTTTGAAATTATTCCCCCTTAAATCCACCTGTCAGAAGTAAAACAATTTGCTGATTTGTTTACAGGTAGAATAATATCGTTGGTGACAGCAAGGTGGAGAAAAATGAGAATAAGAACCTCACCTCTCATATCAAACTATGTTTATGTGACTAATTTTCAATGATTTAGCTTTTTAGTAGTATAATTTATCATCAGCTCGCATACAAGCCTATGACAATTTTATTAACTTGTCTCAATGTTTAATGAAGTAAAATAATAACTCAAGTGAAGTCAAATATTTTTGATGCTGTAATATTTTGTAAAGAGCAATGAGAGTAGAAGTACAGAACAAACAAGAGAAAAACAAATAGAACAACCAATGACACTGTTTCATCCCTGTCCTATACTCTGTGCTTTTACTTGAATGCATAGGTTCATACTGAATTATTCACCAACATCAGCATCAATGTTTTACTCAAAGGACAAAAGTACGCTCTTTCAGAAGGTCTACTAAATCAATGTGTGGGAAGGTTTGCCACTGTGTACCTCTAACACATCACACAAAAATGGAGTAATTAAACTGCTAGATTTTGCACCACAAAGTCTGTGTACATTTCTTGTATTGTGAACTGTTTTTGCACGTATTTGCAAAATAAATGCCTTGAAATTAGGATTTTATTACAAATCATCAAACACTTCCCTAAATGTGGTGTCTAAATGAAGCAAAAATTACCTCAGACTAAGCTGAACTAAAGAGATAATGCTCCGAGGAGAAGTTAAAGACTTTCGCTTAAATTGAAATGGAGCCAACTTTTTTTTTTCCCGTTGTTCATTAAGCAGTGGTTTAAATTCGGTTTCATATTTAATTTCCCGCTGTGTCATTGTAAGGAATCAGATCAAACAGAGGACAAACTAGCCCTACATACCCAGTGCTTGCTATCAGACACCCCCCTCGTCTTTTCCACTTCCCATTCTTTTAACCCCCCACTGAGGACAATCCTTGAAGGTAGATAAAAAGAACAACAAAAGATAATTAAATCTAAAAAAGGAGGGAAAAATCTCTGCTTTCTCACTCAAACAGTTGGGGATAGATTTCAGCACAGTAAGGGTTTGGCTAATTTATACAAAGGCCTGATGGGAGTCCTTCAACATTTACACTCTGCCTGGGACATGGATGGGTAAAGAGAATATTATACTTCCTTATAGTTGTTATATGTCCCTATTTTTACTGTCCCACCTTATCACACTTTCCAGCACAAATAAAACACACTATTTGCATTTGTCTGATTGCATGACCACCACAACTCAAATTCATATTAACCAGCTGTTATCAGAGGAGTGAAGCCTGTTCTGACGTGCCTTGTTGTTCCAACTCAAACCCGAATCCCATCGGTGACAAATCTAAAATTATAATACAGTAATGCTTCACATAGACCCAGCTATTTAGGCGTGAATTTAATATTCATTGCTTTTGCAGCTTGGTTGGTTTTAAGGTGCTATCACCCTTATCCACCCTCCTCCCAACCCCACCCACTCCCAACATCGCTGCCATCTACACTACTATATCCACCAAACAGGGGCAAATGGCAGTCACTGGGACAGACGTGCAAACACACATCCAGCCGTCTCTTTGTCCCTCCCTCCTTCAGTCATTTTCCCCCCATTCTCTTTCTCCGGCTGCCTCTCTCTGTCCCCCATCACTCTCCCTGTCCTTGTTTTTGATCTTCAAACGCTGGTAGGGATAATGACTACAAATCAGGGATGAAGGTGAGTGATCACAATGTGGCCCACCCATCCCAGCTGGCCTTTTTACTCCCCTCGTATGATGCATCTTCCTGACTCTTTTTGAGAACCCACTGAACTGCACCGTAAGGGTTTCATGTGTGGTTCACAGGGGACTGAATACAGTTTGACAGAATCGGTGTTTAAGGTTTCCTAAATGGTTTGATTGTGAATTTGCAGCAAGGAAACAATTCACTACGACATGTGTCAAAGCAACATATTTAGTTTGTGTTATATAATTGAAGGAAAATTCTATTTTCATTTAACAGCCACGTCTTACACGGTTATAGTTTTGGCTATTATTTTTCCCAAATAACTTCCTAATGTAACTATATCTTCAAATAACATGACGAAATGACAGAAAAAAAATTAAGATTACTACTAAAGCTGTGTAGATTAATGTTGGCCTACTTGAGCTGTTGACCTACTTCTATTTTTCAAGAAAGTGTAGTTACTGTGGCCGGTACCTATAGTTTAAAACTGTCAATTACAGCATTAACAGATATCAGGTGCAGTCATCGAATAAAATATACACGTTTAGAATAGATCAAAATGCGTATGTGCCTTGTGCTATGAATTGTATCTATGTATATACCCACATATCAAAAGTTATGCTACTGAACACAGTGAAATACAACCACAATACATATAAATGACTGTGACATTTCAGAAATTGCCTGTAAACGTGTTAAAGTTAAATAAAAACATCTGAATAAGAGCTTGCTGCCTTTGACAGAGAAACTTCTCGTCCAAACGGCTGCAGCAACGCTGGACATCAACAATTACAGTCTAAAAATGCCGCAACTTCAAGATCTCCTTCCTGTTTAGTCGACAAATTAAAAAGTGTCCTAGCACCAGGAGTCCTATCCTTTCACATCATAAGTTTCTAATGGGCAGTTTAGATGATTCATGCCAATCAAACATCTGTTCTGCATTCCCCTTGTCAAGAAGAGCACCTGTTGACCTCTACCTGACCTCCGCCGGTAAGCAATGTGGTGGGAGAGAGGGACTGTGGTTTCCTGTTTCAGGCAGGAGTACAGAAAAGACCAGGAAGAAGTAGTTTTATGACCACTGTTTACCTTGGTGGAGGTCTGCCTCTTTTCCTCCTTTTTTTTCTTAATGTGCCCAGCAAAAAAATGTTTCACTAGGGAGCAGGAGGTGAAATTTTTCTCATCCAAATGGATGGCAATTTCCCACCATTTAGCACCTGAAGGTAATTAGCTTGAAGAGATTGCGGAGTGAGAAACACGTTCATGGAACATTAACTCTCGTACATTCTCCAGTTGCAGAGAATTAATAGGAAAGATTAAAGTTTAAAGAGAGCAAATGCCATTACCACACAAACCACCTCTCTGTGGCACCATCTTGGGCTAACTTTTCCCCCTCTTTATAATAAGTCTGTATTTCACGATGGCATCAGGGTCTGGATTACAATAGCAGGTAATAAGTGGTGAAAATGAGACGGTTGTGTAGGTTTGTGGTGTGGTTGTATATGAGACAATGGAGAGCCTCAATACCCTGCAGCTTCATTTTTCTCCCTAACAGCTTGCTGCTTGCTTCCCCGACCCTCTGATGCAATATGCTAATAACCAGTTCAGCATCCTTTCTCTCAACAGCATGTTAGGCAAATGTAAATGCAAACCTCTATTTAATAAAAGACTTAATAATAACTTATTACCTCAAATAGCATGTCTGAATTACCCAGCTTTTAAGTGTAGTTCTATATGCAAAACAATGTCTGAAAACAAGCTAATTTATGTTTTAGAACATGTGAATGTATACTTCTGTTTGTTCTTCTTTGGGTAGCAAAGTTAGCTACAGTGGAAAACAGTATATTTTAAAGATAACCAAAACCATACAATAAATCATATCTTCAGATTTAAGGGTTGAAAGAAATTAAATTGAGACATGGTGGAATTTATAGCCCAGAAAATCCCATTCTACTATCTGATTTGAAAAGTCCAGTCCTCCAAGCTCTAGAAAATCTATTTTCCACATTTTAATACCCTGCATAACAGTCCTCATAATTCATTCGAGTGTGTTAAGCACAGTTTTATTAGATCTGAAACAAATTTTGGTGGGGGATCCTATAGGCCATTAACCATGGAGTAATTTTATCCTTGTTTCCTTAATGATGCCATAATGGCGAGTGAATTTCTTAACTAAAGACCAAAGAACATTTTGAAGGTCAGCTTCATCTGCAGACTCCTTCATGCGCTTCTCTGAGAGATTGGAAAAGTCGGAGATTTTTGAAGAGTCATTAATAACGCTAAAGCTGAAGGCCTATTTGCGTTCTCGCTTTCTACCTTTTAATGTTAGTTTCTTCCTTCTCTTTTCTCTCCCTTTTCCTTGCTTCCCTCTGTTTTGCAGTCTCTCTCATGCAGAAAGAATGGAGTGCTGATTGAGAGGGTAAAAATGGCAGCGCAGTGACATACAGATCCCAGATGTGGTGCCTCAATAATTTAAATTTTATGCCTTTGTTATCACTTTAATCATTTTCTTTATTCGTTTTGTTTCAGCGGACAGAGAAACAGTTGATAGGCCAAAATGCCCTGGGAACAATTTTTATTTGGTGTGTGGTGCAAAGTCTAATTAGAATTAGAATTTTGCTGAGCCTTGAAATGGTTGGTACTTTATCCTGATCGCCTTAGATATTGTTCGAAGTCAGTCATTTGTCATAGCAGAGCATGCTGGGAAGGCAGCTGCTAATCAAGACTCCATCTCCTCCTCTCTTTTTCTGCTGCCATTGCACCTCTGTCCAAATAAATGCTGTTAGGTAAGAATGAATGCAGTCTTGGCTCTGACACTGAATCTTATGGAAGGCTTGAGATGCAGCACTCAAGCCACGTTAAACCAGACTGCAACTTTCAAACCGAAGAAGTTTTACATTTGTTTAATAACAATTCTTACTTTCATTAAGTAATTTGACCATAAAAGAAGATTTACAGCAAGTGCTCCAATGTGATACTTGATACACAGCTGTATGAACTTTGGAGGACTTTTTTTGGAGACAAAGTGCTCGTTCATAATCAGTATTTATGTGATGGTGAGCAAATATGGCAACGTCTCTGCAAGGTCACCAATTCTTCTGGGGGGTCCCCCCTGTCAAACGACACACGTCTGAGCATAGCTGCTCCCCCTGAAGATTAGCCACATAAATAAATTAGACTGGGACAAAAGAGCTGTGGCTCCCATGTGAAAACTCACTGCTACTGTCTGAGGCCATAAGCAGTGGCATTTTTGTCATTGTCTGTCAGGGGCAGAGGAGTATTTCCCCAGAACCCCACAAGCATTTTGTCCACCAGGTGAGCCAAGCGTCTTTAAAGAAATTGAAGCTGACAACCCTTAACATTTAGAAATGTAGCAATAAATGGCTTTTATGCAGACATATCCCAATGCCTTAGTGGCACACAGCGTCAGGGCCAGAGCCACTGTTCATGAGTGTCAGATTGAGTGAAGCTGTCAGAGGAGGAAACCCTCTGCAAAATAAGACCCTCTGAAGACCTAAAGCATCTATCAGCCCTTTGGTGAAACCACCATTTCTGCTTGTCTGAACCAATAATATGGAATTACATAGAGTTTATTTACACACTTTATGTATTTACATTTCCTTTGTTACCAGCTGCAATAAGCTAATAACTAAGAATAACTAATGAAACGTTGCCCTTGATCATTCTTACCACCATTTAAAATTTACCTGAGGATGCATTTTAACATCTTATATCCTGCTTATAACTGTAAACATGACAAATTGTAACATCTGTACAAATAATGCAGGGAATTACTATTAGTGCCCCAGTGCAGTGCATCGGTAATTTTTCTATGTGATTCAAATGCCACTAAAAAGATCTAAACAAATTATTTAAGACAATGCAAATACATTCAAAGACATCCAGAACTAATCTAAAAAGGTCAGCTTTGCTCAGATCAGCTCAACATTAAGAACTGCCTGGAAGCCACAGCCTCCCTTGGGCTCCTTTCTTCCAAATGTTCAGAAATTACCGTTGGTGGAAAAAGCCCTAACATGGCAAAATGTGCCTTTAATAGCCAGAGACATTTTCTTTTTCTGCAACAAGTTTAATTGGAAAGAAGTAGAATTCACTTTGAACGGGCAGAAAAAAATAAATCGGTGTGACAAGATGATCGATTACCTGTAACTCTACCTGACACAGAAATTAGGGTTTTTTAATGATGGGCTGCCTCTTCTTGGACATGAAATTCAAATGCTCTCCCAAAGTCTACCTTCAGCCATCACTTGTCTCTTGCGCTTGTACGCTCCAAACGCAGGCACTTTGTCTTTGTCACCGGAGAAAGGACATTGTTATTACCGACATGCCTTTGTATTAACCAATTTCATTCCTCTACAAGTAACATCTCATTGGTTTTACCGATGCTGCTGGCTCACTTTTATACCCAGCACACAAGTAACATTTTATTTTTATGAATTTTATTAACATTGATTCATATTTGATATTTTTAACCATTTTATCCACGCCTGATCATTCCTTGGCTGGTTATCCCACAATATTCTGGGGAAGAAATGGCTCCAAAAAGATTATTCTAAATAACTAAAACTGCAACCAGATACACAATTAACTAGGGTACAGTGCAAATTGTATGGAATCAGTAATCAGCTACAGCCTCTCCTTCCTATGTATTTAATATATTTTGACACTAAAATAACCATCCATGAAGGGGCACTCATTTACACTTCATAAAATCCACATATTTCTCATTTATGACCGAAAGATCTGCTTAATGTGACACTTTTCTTGATCAAATTATTACATGAAGTGTGTCAGAGGAGTTGTGAAGCTCACATGAGGCTTGGCAGGCGGCGGGTGGAGTAGGTGGGGTTGGTGGTGGTGGTGGGGTGAGGTGTTTGCTACTCGGTCGCCTGTGAGAGTAGCGATGCAGCTCCCAGCCGGCTGTCCACATGGCTGGAGGTATTGATCCAGTTATCATTGCTAGATCATCACTATATAGACTCAGCAGCAGAGAGAGCTGGGACTCTGACTGACTGAACTGACGGGGGGAACACTGACTGAGTGACTGCCTGGAGGTAAATGCCAAGATTCTGCACTGGTCTGAAAAAAAAAAAAGAAAGGTTTAAAAAAAAAAAAAAAAAAAAAAAAAGCGGCATTCATCCAGGGTTGGGACCAGTTTTTGTAGGGGCTCTGAAGGGGCTCTGAGATCTGATTCATCGACCACCACCAGCCTAACCTATATCCTCGAAAGAACTTGTGCAAACAGTATCTCCAAATCCTTGAAGTCAAAATTGTGCATGAAACTCTCTAAAATATATATGTATTTCTTTTTTTACATTTTAGCACTCTCTAAATTTTGCATAACATCTGTGAAATTTCAGAATTTCCTACAACGCAGAAATTTTTCAGAATGCCAAGTTACCAAATTTAGCATTGTATCTGCATAAAAGTCTCATAGAAATCCAAATCCTACTCGCACTACGGCAAAAATCTACCTTTAAATACCTAAATTACAATCAAAAAACAAGCAACAACACCAAATAAAAGTTTTCATTTGTTTGTGGCTTCCGGCCAAACCCAATCGAGGCAAGCACAGTTTGAATCCCTGTAGTGTAGTCGACTAACTCAGCAAGTGGGTGAAAAAATAGTTTCAGATATTTCACGCTAAGAAGCAAGAATGGATCTGGCTCCAGCACCTACAAACAAATTATTCCAGTCTTTATTTTTACCGCCTTCAAGTATCCAAACAACAACATCAGCAAGCTCTCAAACAACGCTATAGACAAACACTTGGAGAGTAAAAACAGAACATGCAGCAGGAGAAGCAAATTGCCCAGGACATGCGAGGAATGGCTTCCCTGGAGCAAGGGCTATAAAGCTCACCTCACCTCACTGAGTTATATGCTAAAGCCCAGATATTTCATTTGCTTGATCACTTTACCTCATCATAATCACTTTTATACAGATTTATTGCAGCGTGGGTCACAGTGCAGTGGAGGTGCAGCATTCTCCAGATGTTTATGCCTCCTAAGAGCTTTCTGCTCACCCGCCTCACATGGTCTTTGTCTTATTTAGAATGAAGCAAATGTGAAATATGACAGGCGATAGTGCCCTCATTTGTTCTGTAGATTGCCTCACACACACCTCCCCACATGTCTGTGCCAGTCTCGGTCTACCAGCAACTCCTATTTCTCCACCATCCATGAGGACCCCCCCCCCCATTCTCTCACTTCCACCCTGCTACCCCCACTGCTCCCCAACTCTCCCAAGTGTTGTGTTGTCCCCGGCCTCCACAGTGAGGAGGAGGTGGGCACAGGGCTGTGGAGCACAGCCGCCACCACCAGCATCGCCTCTGAAGGATAATGCTGTTTATTGCATTTGTCAGGCGAACGCGGCAATACTTTGTAAGTCTATTGCCCACTTACTGCCATGTACTTTAAGCCTGCACTGATGTGCCTCTTTTGTGTGGTTCTGCTTGTGCTATTTGGCAAATTGACTCATGGCTGAAGGTTGGAAGCAGAGCTGAAAAGAATTATAACGCGTTACATTCTCCTGCTCTTTGTCCCTTTCTGTCTCTGTTTTTCTCTTTCTTTCATTCCAGCAAATATATTCCCTCTTTACACACCACTTTCTCCGTGTTCCATTCAAATACCTAAAGACCGGACTAGGACTGATGATTCAAAATAAGTAATTCCATTAAATGTTTTTTTTTTTTTTTTTTTTAAGCCACAGGAGCTCTAGTATATGAGTCCCAGTAACATTATTGATGAGATCATTATTATGTATAGGATCCCTCAGTGAATAATAACCCATTATCTTTCATTTTTCCTGTTTTTGTCACTGGATGTTGGAAAGGTTAGGCAATTTATTTTAATGTTAAAACTGTCAGGCACTTACACAGCCATGTCTTGGTTCCCAATACATTTTGCAGTTGGGGCCATGATTAGTTTTAAACTAGGCTACATCTTTGAACAAGCTATTCCCACAAATCTCAATGCAATTCTTTTTGCTTGGGTTTTCATTGAATTGATTCCAGGTCACATTAAGACAAAACACTGCAGCCTTAATAGTTAAGCTTATTTAAAATAATTTGAATTTGACCCATGCTAAAAACAACAAGAACAGTGTGCCGTTGAAGTCTTCATTTTTAATCCTGCAGGGTTACAACACATAAGGCAGCTTGATAGTGATATAAATATACTCCCACCCATAGACAAAGGAAGAGGAGAAAAAAATGCTCTGAACGCTTCAGTGCATTTAAATTTATACAAACTCTCTCCTTGACAGTGATGAATGTTACACTGTACTCTACAATATGTTTAATGCATAGGCCTGTTAAGTTAAGTTTTCTATTCCAGTGCTGTGCAGTCGAGTCACCTCTATAGTTTACCAGATACCACATAATATTACCAGAGCCACAACAAGAATACATCAGTCAATATCTGCATGGATGTTTTTATCTAGCAGAATATATATTTGATGGCTGTGGACAGAGTTCTAAGATACACTGTTAACAACTATCAGAATAATTATGCAGTTGATGAATGATATGCAACATTCTAATATACAGTAACAATACCCAAAATGTAGTCTTTTCTGCTAGTTATTTTATTTTAAAAAATGTTTGCTGTCTTCCAATAGCTTCACTGGATTCAAGGTTTGGATTCCTACTGGGCATTTCCTTGTGAACTATTCTTCCTGGGGTATTTACTAAGAGAACATGATCCAGTAAACAAATTATCCTGTAGAGTAAAACTATACTCTGTAGTTATGCAAAGTAGTTAATATATTTACTCAAGTACTCCACTTCAGTGCAATTTTAAGGTACTTTCACTTTATATTTCTACTCAGCTATAACAACAATATATAAGGTTGTTAAAGTGGCTGCACACTCACGTAATTAAAATGCTACTTGCATGACAACGCAACACTTTCAATAGTCTAATAATAGTGTAGGAAGTAGGTTGTTCCAAGCTTCTTGTAGAAGTAATATATGACCAACATAATGCTCTGAATAGTGCATGTATGCTTTGATGTTGTATTCTTTGCTTCCAATTACAGTTTGATGTTTCTGTACTTACAGCACAACCGGCACAATAAAACTACATTAAAGCCAAGCTACATAAAAATGGAAAAATACAAAATTGCAGGACAACTGACCAGTTAAAATACATTTATTTTTCAAATCTATCAATTTTACTGGTCTATGCAGTTTTGAATACTCTCGAGATACAAAGTTAAGGCAGAGTAATCCTTTAGAACACTTATTCTTCATCTTTAGCAGCATTAAGGGTCATATTATTGTTATTTGCCTTGTTTGAAAACTGTAGTAACTAAAGCATCCAATTAGTTTTTTTTTTCATTTCACATATGTGCTGTATCTCTTTATTATGTAGTGTAACCAGAAATCACTAGCAGTTTAACACAAGGTCCTGTGGGTTTACATGTGAGAATGAATTCACAATCGCTTTAATGCAAAAGAGCAAATTGTGAAACATTTTGACAGTTCATCTGCATCACAGCGGCGACATGGCAAAACTGAAATGTAGTTGTTCTAACACATTGTTGGTGTGTTTGCTCAGGTACCATGCATGCACCATCAGCAGTGAATGTTTGTATAGAGGCGAGAGAGAGAGAGAGGGTGAGGGAGTTATCTGTTCACACAATACATAATCACTCAGGCAAGGCTTATAGATTCAGGGGAATGGATTCCATGTCAGGATATCACACTTACCAAACCTTTAGAGTGTGGCACCTTGTATCCAGTCCTGATTTGACGTTGACACAAATACTCTCTGGCCCATATAAAATCACCTCCACAGACAGGGGGTTTACAGACGATCCGTGACAACAAAGAGCATGAGAGAGGTCAATTAATTAGATCCTGAGTAATAAAATTGGCTGAATGAGAGAGCCATGAGCAACATGTCTGCAAGTCTAAGTTAACAACCAAGTTTTATGACCTTGATACAGATCCAATATAACTGCACATTGGTAATGTAAATACAATTAAGTATGGTTGTGCAATTAAGTAAAATCTTTACAAGTGTTTTGATTTGGAGTGTGGGAATATGCTGCAAAGTTTTGTGATCACAAACTTGAAGGTGACAGCAATAAGTAATGTTTTACAAGACCACGTAGATGTAATTTATTGCATTTTGAAGTAAGGCCATCATAAATGCAAGAGGCAGCTGTGCAGCGACCTCTTGATGAGCAGAGGGAGAGTCTATAGCAACAAACAAAGACTGATTTGTATTTTCCTTTGCAGTATCTTATCACATCTGAGTGTGGTAATTTGCCGAGGCACCGCTTTAAATTGCTCCCCAGTAACAGCATTTAAATGGATACCCATTGAGATACAGTAGTGCTTTGTGGTGCAATGTAATTCAAACACAGTGAACTGAGTGCAAAGGTAGGATGTACTGCTGCTCTCTGCCCATGAGCTTACCTACTTGCTTTAATACAGGTGAGTGTGAGAGGTAATTCTTGTAGAATCTATTTTTTTAATGAGTGTGCTGGTGTACAACAGCACACTCAAGAGTTCAATAAGAAGGAATCCTATATATTAACCTCTAAATAAAATGTGAAGTGCTGGATTTTTTTTCCCTCAGGTCAGTCAGGGTAAAATCTGTTCTTAAAGAGGAGCAACAACTTTCTATTGAACACTACAGGTCTTCTTTGAGTCTGTTTATAGCAGTACATTTTTCATGCTGTTACAAAATGTCAATTTTCGCTGGTTTTCGTTTCATACTGGAATATAATTCAGCATATTCTTCGATGTTTCCATGTGTACTAGTTCGACAATGGTGCCACAACACACTGTTGAAGCAGCAAACCACAGCAGCATTATATTCCTTCTTTAGTTTTATGAGCCATACAGAGAGGTAGGGTGATGTAAGGGCTGCTGAACCCTTCAGACTAGAGTAAAGACTGTAATATGTAAACAAAGCTGCTCATAGGCACTCTGATTTACAATCCTCCCTCCCTACCTAAGAGCACAAGTCCTGCTCCCTGCTGAATTGGTTGCACCGCTTTAGTGACAGTATGAGCTCTGATGCATTTTACCCCTCGCCAGGTTTTATGGCAACTTCGCAACTTCTGACTCGATGCGATTTCACCGCAAAGCAGGCCAAAAAATTTTATTTTGCCACACACTTGCGTAAACACAGATCTTCACCCTCCCCAACAGGGAAACCACTTCTGTTGTCAGAGATCAAGCATATCCTCAGACTCTTGATACGCCATCTGTATCTTCACCCCTCCTTAAGGTGGGGTAACCAAGCCGCGAAAGGTTTTTAACATCTGCGCTGGGCTGCTGTAAGTGATACTGAGGAGTTATAATTAAAGGTTCCGACTGAGGGAACAGTGTTTAATGTGGAGCACCCCTCTGCTATCCATCTGAAGTAATGGGGTGCAATGCAAGCACCCGACTGCCACTCCCCAGGCCCCGTCTCACTCTCTCATCTTTACCCCACCTCTGATGGATGGGGAGGACCGGGGGCCAACTCTACAACGACTTCGACTGATAGTGTACCACATATCTCTCTCTTGCTTTTGGCTTTCTTCTCATTTAGCTGGCATTGTGCAGCGTGTTCTACAGTGTGAATGATAGTCGGGAGAATGACTGATTCCAGATTGCGCCGCAAGTTAATTGAGAGAACGTGAAAAGGATGATCTAAAAGAGTTCAAATGACAGATATCGTAGGAGCTGACTTTCAGCAGATTGACCTTTTCCGATGATAGTCAAAGAAAAATAAACGTCATAATGCAGGATAAATCAAGCACAGATCATTGCATTAACATAAAGACAGGCTCTTAGGTTTGATAGAGCCTGGAGATGAAGCCGGTGATAAACATCAGCTCCTTATATGAACATAATGCCCTCCAATGATGCACATACTAACCTGCATGCTATGGCAATAAGGCGGATGTGTGATTACAATGAGGCATTTTCTGGCACTGCAACAGATGTAGTATTAAGGCTTTGTTTAAAGAATTTTGAGCTTTAACACAGATGTATAAAATAAAACAAGCAAATACTAAGCTGAAGCTAAAGACCTTTTACACCCTTAATGCCACTTTCATCTGTTTCTGTTCTTATTTCTCACATCCAGACGAGAATGAGTTCCTTCAATTGCTTCAAATGGTGCCCCTCATTTTTCACGTCTGTGCCAGAAAATCGGTTGTGACAGGTAAATTCTGACAGTACAGAAAATCTAGCCTCAGCCATTAGAGTTAATATTATGTTTCTTTGGCAATCCCTCATCATTTTTGGGCCTCATTGACTATTTTTCTTTATAAGATATTAAGTATTCAAACCTCATTTACATCCTTATTTTTCAATTTGCTGCCGCAGTAGTTTAATTTATTCCATATAATTTCTTTTTCTGAGAGGGACATTAATCATTGCCTGTTCCTTTTAGTGCCTCTGGGATTTTTTTTTTTTAAATCAATAAAATAAAGACTCTTCCTTTGCTGAATATGATAAAACATTTTGCCAAGGGATATCAGTGTCCTAGCCAGCCAGCTTCCTCCTTCTTGTTTTATTCATTTTAGGCTTTCCAGGCTTGTTTATTTATCTGTCAGCCTAATGCCTGTACTTGTCATACACACATACAGTACACAGAGAGAGACGTTAGTCCATTCAGTATTAAAAAAAAGGGGTGAAAGTGCAGCCAGTCGTTTTATCATTCCCGGCAAGTGGCCTTCCCCTTGATCATCTTCATAAGACACCACGTGATTTTTTTTCCTTTTCATTTTTAATAGCTGATGTGGGATAGTCAAGTGTGAAGAAGGGGGAGGTTGTTATAGAAATTTAACTATCCTTTACAAATTGATTCACACTTCACCAGCGTACAAGGTCCAGTAGGTAAATTACCAGGAGGACACAATCTTAATTCTCTGCCTCCATGGCATTACTGCTGTGTCCGGAGATGATCACAGCATTAGTGGATGTAGATAGTTGTAGGATGATACTTGCCACAGATACTCTGAAAAAGTGTGACTGTATCTCTTGCACAGAAATTGAATATATGCTTCACAATTTGCGCAGTCATACTCATGACAGAATCAATGTTAAATCATCTATTATCTTTTGTTTATTCTTTAACAAGATCAATGTCTAACCAATACAACATTTCACCCGTCACTTAAAAAACTTCAGGGAATAAGTGACATGATCATAAAAAAAAAAATCTGGAGTTTTCCATGTGTACAGCTTAATGAATGGTGGGGTCTTACTTTAAATGGTTGCCCCCCTCATAGTTAAAATGCTCATTACTATGGAGCGTTAATCTATATTAAATTATTATAAAAATGGTCGTCCAAAAGAGTTCAAGTCAGCGTTTTCCAAACATCCACTCCTAATGACATCATTCTTCTGCTGTCATTAAGGATATTAAAAATTCATTAAGAAGAAAAGTACTGCTGAGTGGTAACAAATCAGTGAGCATTTCCCCTTCAAGACTAAAGAGTAAAGACTGTGGCAAAGTTTGAGGTGTATTTTTTAAATGGCATCGTGTGGCTAAATCTTAATGCCGCTGCAGTAGTCAAACATGGCTGTCAAATGGACCATAATTCATTTGTTTAAGCACAAACACAGTGTCACTCTAAAGCTATTTTCAGTGATCATTCATAACTGACTGCAACACTGAATTGCACAAAATCATGCTTCTGGCTAATGATCAGAATAGCGTTATAGAATATGATCACGTGCCTTCAAACCTCAGAAATAACTATTATTAACAACTGTGGGGAAAAAAAAAAGTACAGGATTTTTCAACATATAATCCTTGAACTTTTCTTGTTAATTTGCACAGTTAGAAGCTATTTGGTAAATTAGTTTGTATCATAAACACAATGCAAATTCAGTTTCAATGTACTTGTAAAGTTACACACTTTGCACAAACTAAGTCTGTAGGGGGTTCAAAATATTCGATTAAATCTAAACGTAATAAAAAATAAAACATGACTGCTTTACAATGCATAAAGCACAATCCTCAGCGTCGTCTTAAATGTCATGACTTAATACCAATTTTTTTTTGGCTACTTTTTCCGGGAGTCAGAAACATCTTTCTGTTTTTAAATTTAAAAAAACAAGTGAGCTACAGCAGTGCAAGGATTTCTCACATTCTCTGGTTTGCGGTGTTTTATAAGCTAATACCTGCCCATAATGTGTTTGTACTTTACATCTCGCAGTACTTAACATTTGCACTCCATTTTGTCGGTCAGGGCCCAGTGAGTATGTACAACAATTTCATTTATGCTATAGGGTTCTCTCAGCATTTTAATGGTTTCAACTGAATACACATCTCGTTGGATATATACTGTATACACAGTACGCTGCATTTTATCGATGTAAGCCTATGTTCAGTGCCACCACGGCCCATTGCTCTATCAAGTTTTCTATCAAGATGCTGAAGCCTCTGTGCTCCTAGTTGCCTGTCCAATTCATCTGAGTAAAACAAGTGAAGTCTTCGACCCCTTCAGTGTCTCAGCCGATACCACACACATTACATCCAACCACAAAACTCTCGGTTTCTACAGTGAAGCCTCTCTACAGGCTATCCAGTGTAAATTACAGCTGCTTGGCTGTAAATTATGAATTGCCCAGAAAGTGACAGCTTTAATCTTCTTGTTTATCTGATTAACAGTATAAAAATATCTCACTTTGTAGAGACACACTTTAAAATCTCACTTCTGAGAAACTGGAACCAGCAAATATTTGGATTTCTTGCCTGAAAAATAATTTAGCAATTGTTCTACCTCTTATTGTTTCAGTTACTGTTAAACTTCCAACTTTGAGCAAATGTGTTAAATTGAATGGCATTATGTCTTTAAGCACAGCAACATGAGATTTAAAATAGTCCTTTCCTGTTTATTCCCAGACAGGAATTTAGATTTTCAGCCAAAAATCATGTGCATCATGTGTCTGTCTATCATATTTGGTCATTTGAGCTTCATGTTGAAAACAAATCTAGATATTTTCTATGATGTAACTAATTAAACTTATTAAAAGCACTGTGCACTCTTAGTTTCAGTGGTCACTAGCTCTATTCGGTCATAGCTGTCCAGTACTGTGACGTCTTTGTCTGTGGCTTTTCTCGTCCTGAAGTTTAATCCTCCACAAGTCATGCTCTTTTATTTGCCTGCCATCGCGAGTATGTATTTCAAACAAATTACTGGAAGCATAAAATACATTTTTCCTAGGGCAAAAGAGTGATAAAAATGAGAAATGTAGAGAAAAAAAGTCCCTGAAAAACAAAGTAGAAGATGGTAATCCACCTCCTACCCCACCTTCAAACTGATCAACATTAGTTCAGACCACATGAAATGAAAAAGGAGTGGTAATGACTGTGAATGTGATGGCCGAGGCCTGCCTTGCTCGGTGGGACACACATGGACAGTGGAGAAGGAAGTGGCAAAGCGCAGGAGTAATAATGCTGATGAGATCTTAGCAGGGCGATCTGATTTCAGTGTGAATTAGAGTTAAAGAGAGCTCCCTGTGGGCTCATACTTAGGACAATCTCCCTCACTACCAGACATTCATTGTTAATATGACATTCCCTGTGATCTTGGCTAATAACAATCTCAGAGGGTGGGGTCTTTTATGGCTCCAAGAAAAAAAACAAAGACACAGCTATTCTGCCTTTTGCTTAATGTTTATCTCTCGGGAATTGCACAGTGGCATGGCACACAATGATACGATCTCTTTTAATTCTCTTTCTGGTCTGTTTACACTCAGAGGAAGAGCTAAGAAACCAGGAAGGTGGGGGGTTCTTCAGCAGATAGGCTCAGCCCCATCTACCCTACAGCAGCTAATGCTTCGAAGCCATTATATTCTGATTGGAAATCTAATAAACAAATCATCGATCTTAATGTGACTCCAAATATTAGGGGGCTGAGAGAACCACTTCTGTTTCAAACCTGACACAACTACACATACAGTAGATAGGCATGCTCACCTATGACTTAAATCCCTACCACTCTGCCAAGTTCCAATTAAGGCCTTAGCCTCTAGGATACTCAGAGATTTTCCCATTTCTTTTTCTTCACCAATTCAGTAAATATATTATTGAATCACATTATCTATTTTTGCTTCGGTCCCATTACTCACAGAGAACAATCTGTAATGATAGTCTATCATCAATGTGGTGGGTCGTGTTGCACCATTGATTATAATCTTCCAAACAGCTTTTATGTTTATGAGAAATCACCCTAAGAGCAGTGTGCATCGTATTTTCCCTATCTGCTTCATGCAATTATATATTTTAGTCCGATTGCAGATAAAAATATGCTATTGATTAAGGTGTGCTGCAGACATGAGACAAACCTTGCACAGCTATCTCCTTAGCTTTCCGGTGTCTGTAGTGGGACAAACAATCTGGCAGAGTTGAAAATCCATCAGAGCTGACAGGTCCATTACACACCAACATCAAACTGCTTTTGGTTGTCTGAACCTTTTTGTCCACTATGTCCCACTTGAAGTATTACAAGCAACTTGAAATATTGCAGAGAACATTTTTTCTCTGTAGCAAACAGAACACTTAGCTGGTCTAATCTTGTGTGCATTAGGCTTTAAATTATTAGGGCAAGTAACAAGAAATAATGACTATGATGCATTAAAAGTAGGGCAACTTTTTAAACAATATTTATTCAGTTAGTAATAATGAGCAGTATTAAGAATCCTTCATCACACATACTGTAAAGTCTAAGTGCTGAATTTGAATTTACAATGAGGAATACCCAGGACATTCATTATGAGAGACTGTTTGTTATTGTTGCATAAGGGAAAGAGCCACTAAATCAGCTCCCACAGGACAACTGCTCCACCAGGTCGCACACTGCTCTGCTTACCCTTTGATGCGTCTGGCTATAAATTCTGAGTGCCGCTCATCTGTTCGTGGTGAGACAGTCTGCTTAAATACAGGATTGGACATTTAAATGATTTCACTAGTGACAGGCCTGCTGTGACAGAATAACAGATTCTGCTGAACAAATAGGCCGTGGAGGCTGCTGGGGTCCCAGGAGTCAGCCTCAAGCCCTCAGGCTCTGTTTTGTTAAGGACTTGTTTCAGTATGGCAGCACTTCTGGAAACATATTGGCCTTGTTACATTGAATGAAATGCTAATTCTCACAGACTGTCTGGATTGAGGGTCTTTGTGTGCGTGCATGTGGTCACACACTTTGCACATGGGCAGAGGGAAGAGTCAAATTAATAGGATTTATGCAGTGAAATCACAATCAAACACAAATAATGAAGCAGTAATCAGCATTTTAATTTAAAACCTGGACAGAATTCAGTCTTAAGATGGTATCTGTAGCAACATTTAATGCAATAAATTATGATTTCTTTGTCTCTTGCAGAACAAAGTTGGGGAAACTAAATTCATTTACACACTTCATGCTGGCCTTGAATTAAAATTATTCCTTGATTTAAGAGTGTGAATGGTGCTGCTTGTCCTTTGACAGTCTGCATAGGTGGGAGTCCCAGAAGGTATTACAAGTTTATGATGGGATGATGAGGAGTAGGCCAGCCAGCATGTGCTTAAAAAAGCCAACCCCAGCTCTTTCTGAACTTACCTTTCTTTGTGTGGGGAATTGGACAAAAGCCATAGTTCCCTCTGGTCTGTCAAAGCTATTCTATAATCAACCAACCGTGGCCCTCCCCTTAAAGAATAGGAAGACATTATTCAGCTTCCTCCTTCTGATCTTGGGGCCACAACAAACCATGTAAGCCATGGCTGACTGGTTAAAGCAAAAAAAAAAAGAAAAAAAAAAGAGGAACACAATGTCCTCCTGTCAGCAACTGCAGACACAGAGGCCTATGAGCCGGGCACCACGTGACCCTTCGTCCACCACCTCAACCATGGTGGCCACGCCGCTGAGCACTGCCACACAGAGAGAGGCCTTGAACCTAAATGCTCTCAGTCTTCTGTAAGGTCAGATGTCAAAAAGAAGGAGTCTGGTTATTTCAAACTGTGACCATAAGTCAAAGATGTTTCTTAATCAAAGCCATTACCAAATATTTAAGAGTCCACTGAATGAATTGACCGAAGTAAATGTCATCCACACAGTCGTTCTGCCTGCCAGTTGTCATTTAAAGAAGAATTTGTACAGCAAGAAGTGAGAAAAGGTAAAATGAAGGGCTTACTATGTATGTGTAATCGGCAGACTGAAACTACCACAACACTCGAAGCTTTAGCTCATTTCCACGACTGACTGAAATGTAGAGACTTAATGCTCACCCAGAACATTTACTGGCTGGATGGTCTCAGTTCGCCAAATGGCATAAGGGGATTTTAAATTAAAGAGAAGGTAAAGACTCAACACAGCTATTCTCACGGGCACTGCCATGTCAAAAAAAAAAAGCAAATGGATGTGAATTCTGTAATATTTTCACTTAGCAGTACATAATCCAGCACAAGCACAAGACCACACTTGAAAAACTATGAGGCATTTGATGTACTTAAGCTTAAACGTACCATAGGACTCAAAATTGTGTTTTTTCACATAAAAATCTATTTTTTTACTACTCTTGACAAGCAGACTAAAATGTGGTTACGCAAATAACGTATAGATTCTCTATTTGTACAACACAAAATCCCAGCTCTTGTTGTGCTTAGAAGCTAAACCGAAGCCACTTCAAATATTGTTATTATTCCACTGAGCAACGTTGATTTTATAAGTGTACTGCCAATGATCATGGAGTGAAGCACTGAATGTTAAATAGGTAAAGAGCCCCATGGCAGTGGCATTGGCCCCCTGTTACCACTTAGTCCTATTTGGCTGGCCTCACTCACACTCATAATTAAGACCCCCTACTGTGAATATAAATGGCCCCTCAATCAATAGTGATAGAGAGAAGTAAAGAGAGAGAGACATGAAGACCATGGGCATACCTCAGGGGCAAACATGATAGCATTATGAAAGGAGCAGCTTGAAAGCGGTTTTTACTCTGACAAGGGAGCTAACATTGTAATTGTCCCTCGGGGGACCAGAAGCTCTTGTTATTAGAAAACAATTTCTCCCTCTAGGCCTCTTCTTTCTTTAGCCTTAGGGCACAGATACCATGTTTCACTCCTGCAGCCTGTTATCCAGGTAAAGTCTCATGTACAATATATAAATGAAGCTTAAGTTAGAAACTTTTTATACCCAGCTGTAATAAGCAAAGAGATTGTATGTTTTTCTTGTCAGAGCCCAGTGATAATAAGTAGGTCAGAATTAGCAAAAAAAGCTCCTTTGGTTTAGGAATAGGAGTGAATATGCACTGCTGGTTTTGTTGGTCTGTTTTCAGCTTCCTTTGTTCTGGTGGGACCTTTATATAATTTACACTGTTCTCTGTGAAGCATATATCATTTCAAATAGTTACCTCATCCACTGGTTAATTTCAAAGGTTTATTTCCTGAAATGAATCCCCTTTGTCAAATCCATTGATCCTTGCAAATCTAGTGCAATATCACTGTTTGTTTAATAAATTGACCTGTAATGTAGATTAAGTTAAGGGGGGAGGAAAGAATAAAGAAAAAAAAGTGGGGGAAAAAAATGCCCATTAACATTTTGCCTTGTGAGTTTGTGTGGTTAATTTAAAACATTTAAGGCTGGAAATGAGCTTCTCCATCAAATGTCCCACTTCCATTTACATTTCTTGCATACAAGTCAATTTGTGGCTGCCCCACACCATAAATCATTGCCACCGGAATGCTGTGTCTGTACCTCTAGACATTACCCTGGCGCATGGTACTTAAAAAAAGCAATTTAGAACTCCATTTGCTCAAAAAACAGTGTGCTTTCAGCAGACTCACACTTCTCCCAGCAAAATGAAGATTAAACAGCATTGCCTAAAAGAGTTTTATAGTATATGAATATCTTCCAATTGTTCTAGATGTCTTTTTTTCTTCTTTTGTGTGATGTATGGTGTATAAATGAGTTGGATAAACAGGTATTTTGTTACTACTAAACTGGGGTCATTTTTCTTGCAAATAATCAAGATATTTTGTGCAATAAGAGAAATCAAAATAAATCTATATTGCCATTATTAGTTTTTTGTTATCTTTCCTATCCTCTATGTTATTGACCTCGCTCCTCACCCTGTACAACTGCAGCACCCTGGCAGAGAGAAAGTGGAAATAAACCTACACGTCTGTTTACTGTGCTTCCATTCACCATCAATAATGGGCTGATAAAAGAGATGCTATCTGACCAACCAGAAAGCAGTGGTCAGTAAAATAGGTACAATATTGTGTCATGTATCAGGAAATAATTGATGACCCCTTTCACAGGGATCTCAAACGGGGCATTGGGAAATCATTTTCAATCTATGGCTTAGCAGATGAAACAAATGCTCCTGGCTTGCTTTGTCAATTCTCACTCCTTAGGGTCAAACAAACAGCTTTTCCAGGGCCAGCTCAAAGGCTAGTGTACAGGCACCCAAGCTGAAAATGTCCCTTGTCCTCCACAAAATGATACAACGAAGCATTTCATATACCAACAGTTTGTTATTTGTCATTGACAAAGTTATAATAAGTGGGGCCTTCATATTCATTGACCAGGTGACCCTTACATTCCCAAAGCCTCCAGCTCCATCCTCACAGACTCCCTGGTCCATGTCTCCTCTGTGCTCTCATTAATGTCCCGGCCAACTCTTTATTAAGACACAAAGGAGGAGGAGTGGAAAAACAGAAAAAGCAGTAAATACAACAGGAGAAAGCTTATGGTTAAAAAAAAAAAAAAAAAAAAGCAACAAAACATAAAATTGTAAGCTTACATGGACAAATTAAAGCACTGCGTGGGACACAAGCATTTGCAAAAATATATGTACTGTATAGAGACCTGAATGATTCATTGATTAAATAATTAGTCAAAAGAAAATCATTTTACTAGCCACAAATGTACTTAAGATACCTACAATAATAAACTAAATATCTTGGACTTCTAGACTGCTGGTCATATAACAATAGACATCTGAAGACATCACTTTGGGCTATGAGAAACTCTCTACTATCATACATTATATTTAGAAAAAACAGCAACGTAAAACAGTGAATTAACTTAGATTAAAAGCTTATTTAATTAAAACAACTATTTGTTAGAAAAGGAGCTAAAAGTTGGCAGCACTCTGTTGAGGCCAATTAGTAGTCTGTTTTGTGTTTTAGCATGTGTGTGCTTCTTGTCTACTCAGCAACTTTTTGAATGATTAGTTTAGCCTCAGTGCTACCAGCAGCCAGACAATGGAAACTAGGAGGAAATATTCACAGAGCCCACATGAAAGATACGGCCCGAGTAAGCTCTACTGCTGTGCCAATAGCTAATGAATCAATAAATTAAAATATTTACAATTATTTGTTGATGGGTGTTGCTGTAATTATTTGTTGATGGAGTGTGTCTGAAGTCACAAATCAAAAATGATGTATTAAATTAATCTAAATAGATGCGGAGGTGACACGTTGCTCCATTTTATTTTTACATTGTTGTCAATGCCAATGTCTTAATTGAGTGACATACTGAATTTCAAAATTGACTTAGTAATGTGTGTGACAGGAATCGAGTCACGATAGGATGCTGACAAACCAACTAAATACAAGGAATGACCATCCAAAACAACAAGGCTCTGACACACTGAGACCGGGTGCACTTTCCCTGTTTCTAATTACCTCCGACTTGTTTTTTCAAACACATTCTACTGTGGTGCAGAATTACTCCTCCACTACTCAGAAAACGCTTTCCATTTCTTCAGCTGGCATGTCACTGGCCGAGGGGGGGAATCGACCGGCCACGCGCACATCTTACACACTTATGTGTCCACGGGCCTCCTGCTCGCCTCTGTGAAACCAACAGTTTATCCTCTACCAGCAGGGCCGGGAGCATGCTCTGGAGGGGGGAGCATTGTACGGCATTACCAAGACAATAGGGCCATATGGGGAACAGAAGGATCTCCCGCTTGCCTTTTCAGCACACAACAAACGGTGTAGCATATTATGCGCAGCAGCGGTCACTTTGAGGTTACAGTTTTTTGCATAACAACTGATGAGAAAAGGAAAGTAATTTTATTCCCATTTAGGACTATTATTGGCACAGCATAAGGGGGGTGGGGATTTATGGGTTCTGAACAATACCCATCTTGGTCAACATACTGATGAAGGCTTGGGGAGAGATAATAGTAGCACATCATGTTCATCAAATCAACATCATGTCAAAGGCGGCTGCTCTGTTGATTTGTGTATGTTGACTCCTGGGCCACATGACATCTGATTATTCCTCTCTGCCTGCTTCTTAAAATGCATATTTGGCACCCAAGAGACACCAAAAATAATAATCCAAGCAACAAAACACATGTATGTGCCGATTTATCTAGCTGACAAATCCAAGAGTCACAAATGTGAACATGTGCAAACATAAATGAGGCGGCCGTGACGTCACAAGCAGGGTGCTGCAAAATGATGCAATTATAAATGTCTGAACATCTTGTGTGTTGATTGGAGCATCGCAGATCTTGTGATGGTAGACTGCAGATCCAATCCATTCCTGGTGTATGGCATCTTCACACACAGTCAGCAAAGCAGGAAAAATCATATGGTGAAGTGTTGCTTGATCTACGACAAGTGCATCAATGCCAAGAGACTCTTTTTTTTCTAAGAGGATGCTTTAAATATCCTCTTCAGTGAACGGCTGAATTCTCTTGAGATTGTGCAAAAACTTTAATGAATTCAGCTGAACACGTTTAGTCACTTTCACTTATTCATACAGTTCGTTTTGGTTTTTAAAAATAATTTAGAAGCCGCAAAAGATATGCGCTTGAATTTATTATTGGTGCCTACGGTGTCAATAATTATCGGCCTACCTGCATGTAATGAATTGACTATCCTCATAATCTGGCTCATAATGACTTTAGGACACCAAAGGGTCCTCTAAGGAAGATGAGAGCCTATTGATCCACAAGATAAATGCTCTTTAGGATGTTAATAGTCTAATTTGCTTTAATGATTTCTCCTAGCACTTCCCCAGTCAAGGACAGGATAATATACACTTAAAAAGGCATTCTAAGCAGAAGCACAGAAACTGGATGCTTCCTGCATAAAAATGTAGGGCATTTGAGTCGAATGTTTGAAATTGATGATCAACCCTGCCATTAGTTTGTCTTTATTTGCTTCCTTCCAAAGTAATTATCATGGATTAATGCTTTTCTGAAGTGTCGTGCGAAATAACATTAGCAGTATCCATTTTGAGAATAACCTGCCCAGGCCTAATAAGCAGAATAATAATGCTTCCAGGTTTTCTTTGATGTGGCACTAAAGTGCACAGTGAACACATGGTGTGTGGGATGGATGGTTGACGCATTATTTCATTAATTAGCTGTCAATTATCAAGCACAAATTATCCTAAAGATGTTGGTGACATGTACTGTAATTGTTAATTATTTGTGTGAGGAGATCAAACCTTTTTTTTTTTTTATCTCAACAGGAACAGCTTTTTAATGCATTTAATTTTAAATACTGATTTATGTAAATTGTGTTACTTTTTATTTCAACATATTCTGGATACATTTGTTAGTAAATCTTTGCTCTATGCCATAAGTAACATTTTAGGATTTCAGCTCACCACCAGAGCAAATTTTAATCTCAGACAAAGGCAGTGTAGTATGACACACCAGAGACAAGATGAGCTATTGCTTTAGCAGTTTCAGGCATAAATGACATTGACTTCTGGGAGATGGAACTCTTTAACATGCTCTGCACCAACTGAGTCACATCTGCCGTTGACAAACAGCTAAGGAGTAACCTGAGTCTATGTTCTCTTTACTGGCAATTTTTACATTTTATCATTGAAGTCAATGAGCCAATCTGCAATTTACGCCGTGGAGAGCGGGATGAGTGTATTCAGAACCCGGTCACACACCCAATCTCCTACTAAAGAGCAGCGATAATGTAATAATGCCTCACTGATGTGCCAGGCAGTAATGGTGCTGAACATCTCCCATTCATCCAACACTACCTGATCATTGCTTTAACGGAATAATACATTACGGCTGGAAATAGCTGTAAACCTCCAACTTTATCTTGGGAATGTGCACTCCTTTTTACCTCAGGAAACGTTCCTGTCCCTCGGTAATAAAAGGCAGAGCTATCAAGATGAAATGAAAAAGAGATTGAAACCCTTCTGTCTCTGTCAGGC
Organism: Amphiprion ocellaris; assembly: GCF_022539595.1. Taxonomy (NCBI): domain Eukaryota; kingdom Metazoa; phylum Chordata; class Actinopteri; family Pomacentridae; genus Amphiprion; species Amphiprion ocellaris. The sequence goes on along the minus strand of NC_072783.1, from coordinate 30,897,372 downwards.
AATGCACAGATATACAGAGTATGGCCTTCTTCCCATTTTGTAGCCTACAGGCTGTTTGTATTATTATGAAAATAGGTATTATGATCTTATGTTTTCTCCAAGAGGAAAATGAAATATTGGACATGGCTGCTTTTTCCCCTTATGACTGTAAAGTAGGTTTGACTGACCGTTATTTCTCACTGTTTCTTATCCTTGTCAATTCTTCCTTCCTTGACAAATGACACTTAGCCGTCTGTCAATAATGGCCCACGTAAATGTGCTTAAATGGACCAGGGCACACCAATGTTATGGCTGTTCATCCTATTGAAATTACTTTCTGCCTTACATAATTACAGCAACATGGTATAAGGGGGTAGTTCAAGCACAGAAGCAGTGTAATGTATGTATAGAGGTGAAGGCAGAGATGCATACAGTATAAGGCCATGTTACTTAAGGATAGAGAAGCATAAATGACACAGTGAACAAAGCTTCATGATAATTGAGAAAAGACAGAGGCGCAAGAAGGTGACATCAGCCATTAACCTTATATCAGGCCATTTTGTAAATCAATGTCACTCACATTTAATAACAAGTGTAATCAAAGGAATTATGCAAATTTAATTTGATGCCTCTTGCATTATGCAAATCTCAGCCAAATATAATGAGACCTGACACCTGACCAGTGCAGTATACAGCATGGGTGGTTCTCATTGTTAGGAACTGACTACCGGCAGTATTTGAGGAAAAACACAAGAGTGAAAAAGGAAAAATGCATCGGGGAACATCAATTATGTTATTGCTACCAACTATACAGAGTCACTGATGTGTGTGCCTGTTTTGTGTTCTGCATTTGGTTGCTATAATAAAGACATTTAGATTGCTATGATTCCATGTTCAAGCTACACTGGATGTTATTAAAAGGTCTTTGTGTAAATTCGTCTGGCAATTCACGAAACGTTTCTGTAATGGATTGAACACACTGAAAAACAAGAATGAAAACAAACAACAAATGTCTGCCACAGAAGCAATTTTCTGTGTACTGTATTAGTGACCAACATGTCTGCATGACCCACCGACTCTGACAACAACCCCACAGACACACCGTTACAAGTGGTTCATAATAACAAGGGGACTCCTCGCATCAGACGCAGTCAGCTGGTTCACTACAACCAAATGTTACGGAGTAAAACAGCATGTCATGCTGCCGTTTGACACGGTGAAATAAGATTAGATGAGATCCGTTTCAAAGTGCAGGAAGTGCAGAGGCTGGTCTATTCCATCATGCAATCTGCAACATGCAAATACCAAGCAAGAGGAGGCACAAACAGTGACACTTACAGAACAGTCCTGCTGGCTGCTTTAGAAGGATGCTGCCACATTTTGATATTTATCCTCCTTTCAAGTGGAAACCTGTATCCAATAACACATTTAGTTACAGCACTGCTTTAATGTATTCATCATCTTCAGAGGCTTACTGATACTCTCAAACTAGGATTCTTGACAAAACTATAGAAAAATTAGTCCAAGATATTATTACCAGGTGATCCAGTAAAAGGGCAGATGGATAAATAGAGCTAGAGTAAGACTAATTTATGCTGTGTTCTGAATCAATAAAGGGATTTAGACAAAGACCAATAGAGATGGAAGGATTAGCTGATCAATCCATTTATCGAGTAACAGAAAAAATAACTGACAACAATTCTGACATTAACTTAGTCATTTTTAATGCACTAATGCAAAAAATATATACATAGACCTCTGGTTCCTACTCATCAGATGCACTTCTGGTTTTCTTAGTCTTCTAGCACAGTTGTATATATGTGGGTTTTGGACTGCTGGCTATATAGCAGTCGCAACACAATTAAAGGTGGAGTCTGTGACTCTCGAGAAAGACTGTTGATGCTGAACTAGCTACCATATTTAGCAGATTTATCGTCCATTCCGCTCCCACCACCACCTTTCCTCCAATCTCCCCGCCCCCATTTGTTGTCCTGTACAAGAGCATGGACATGCACAAGCATGAATGTACATGGGACACGCAGGAATAGTGCTGTGTGAATCAGTCTGAGGGTCTGTGTTTGTCCTTTTACAGAGCCAAGACTGTGTATGAAAACCAGATTTTTTAGCACTCACACCAAACAGACAGATAGTGGACCAGGAGGAGATATTTGCTGAATTTGGATTCAAATTGCTGACTTCACCTTTAATCAAGAAACAAGCTGCCTTCATAAAAAATTACCAAAATAAATAACTTCAACTAAAGTCAGAATCATTTTTGAAGCACTAACCATGGCTTATTTTTATCCAAGTACAGAGCATGTTTCTCTCAGAGGCTGTACAGAAGGATTTGTTTGTCTCAGATGGTGTGTGTTACTAAGGAGTCCTTTAGTGTGCACATTCTAGGAGTAAAATGAGCTTCGATCTGTCCCAGAGGTAGCCCATCAAGAGGTGGGGAGGTTAGTTGGTCGTCACGGCCATCTAGACCCTGGCCTGTGAAAGCCTGCCAGAATCAATGCTAATTATGCTGCCATCTGCGAGGTGCCTGTGCTAGCTTGACACCTGTTCACTTCCAAGTGACATACAGAAACTTCAATCAAGCCGGGAAACAAGACGCTAACACTGCTGAAGAGGGAAATGATTGGTAAAAGTATTGACAGCAATGATTGTTAGTGGATAACCAACTGCAGGAGGTATACCTGTCATTCCTGAAGTTTTCTAGGCAACATTTAAAATCTTGGTGTCAAACATAAAGTCTTTCATTACTAGCTCAAGCAGAACATAACCTAAAATATCTTCTCGCTTTCTGAAATGCTGTGTGCAGTATGAGCCCACTGAAAACGTCTAATTGACCCTTTAACTCTGTCAGCACTCGTTTCTCTCCTGGAATCCCAGCTCAGTCTATGTGTGTGATAAATGCCCCTGGGCTACAGTAACACTGTCCCTTTCCAGATAATTTATCATGCAAAGACAATCAGTCAGAGGACTTGATTAATATTTTCTGGGGGATCTTTTCAACTTTGGAGGCTGATCTAGCCAGCCACATTAGGCAGAGTGTTTGCAAGAGGAAACCAATAAACTAGGTTTGGCTGTTTGCTCACTGAGACCGGGGGCCTGTCAATTCTTTGCCCCTTGAAAGAGATCTGCCATTAAGGTGACATGAGAAACAAATGAGGCCAATTTCTCCTCCAATGTCCCATCTGATATGTCAATAAAGGCCCAGCAGCCGCAGGATGCTCTGAGATGGATTTTTCCCAGCAGCTACACAATCAGTGGAATACATCTAACTTTCCTCCGATAGGTGAATCACTCAGACAAAACCAATGGACTAGTGTTAAGTAGCAACTGCAGATCTGGTTTCAGACAAATATATGAATGAGATTTACTTCTGAGGTTTTGTTTTCCATCTTACAAGATAAGATAAGCCAAGCAATGCATTTGAATTATGTTTGTCTTGTTGGGTATAAAACTGGGGGTGGACAAGACATCATCTCCCTTACAGTGAGATATAGTGACAAAGGATTCTGTAGTTTTGTTCAGAGGGCTCACATCAGGCTGTATGTGTAAGAGGTAAAAAAAAATGTTTCTGATCATGCTATATGGCAGGTGGATTTGCATAGCTGACTATTAGGAAGCTTGGTTCCTTAATTCACAAAATGAGTGACCTAACCAGTTTTAAAAGCTGTTTTATTTAAATGACCAGCTGTAAACAACACTGACCTGGATTACAGTCTCTTTTAATGTATATGAAAAAAATCTGGCTAGGACAAATAAAGACAATGTTAACCTTGAAAGGAAATAAATGACTGTACTGCTAATGTAGCTCTCTATACTAGCAAAAAAGAAATATCAATACACATGGTGATGCAGACCAGTATTTTATCCAGCCTCAGTCAAGGACTGACAAACAGAAATTAAAATAGATCACAATTAGAACCAACATTACGGGCCATGTGGTCGTGATACTTATATGTAGAATTATAGCCTCATCTGCTGAGCTGCGGCATCGATACGCATTCATTACGTATGCAGCTCATAAAGTCAAATGTTTTTCAATAAATATCATGGGAACGAGGCTCGAGATACTCTACATTCAGAGACTTACAATGGCAGCATATGTTGAGGTGGATTGAGTCCTCAGGCTCCAATCTGGCTCTCTCTCCCTCGGACTTAGAAGATAAATTATGTGGGCTATTTTTCCATTATGTTAATCAAAACACTTGCCATATGCATTACTATTATTAGATTGGTAACAGAAGACATCCTGTTTTCAATGTGAAATTGTGAGGCTGAGCCTTAATTGATCACAAACACAGTTTTAGGATAGTCAAAGATAATTCAACAGCTGGCCTTGTTTATATCTCTTGTTAACACGTTATATATGTTTTATGGGGTGTCAATTGATGTCGTTTCATATTACAGCAGCAGCCTATTTACAAGGATGTTGCAACGTGTAATGAAACGCAGAAATGACAAATAAGGTGATCTAACCGGATTTTTAAAATAACAACACAATGTCCGTTTTAGCTGCAGAGCCATTTGAGTGAAGGATGTGGTTTATGTGACTTTAAGTAAAACAAACAAAACAAGTGCCGCAGTTCTGGCACTTAAAAGAGTCTGAGAATGTGTGCTGGCCCACCTGAGCCGGGCTAATTGATTCTGAGATACGCATAAGGTCTCAGGCACCATCTTAAATTCCAAGGTTGCACTTACAGCCTGCTGGACGTCCTTGACTGGAGCCAGACGCAGGTCTAGAGAGGGTCGTTTGGCCAACAATGTCATTGTTATGGCCTTTGTCATCTCAATTAGCAGGCGGGTGCTAAAACACAGAGCTCTAAATGGTGGCATCAGTGTTAACCTGGGACACAACACACTGCCCATAAAGCCCAGCACTTATGCCTACTGCTGACCACGCTGTTTGTCTCTCATTACCTTCCGGCAGCAAAACGAGGCCCATGGTTTACACTAATGACCCACTCTTTCACAAAGTTACTGCAACTACTCTGTTGTTGTCAGATGGAAGTATGAAATGAAACAATTAAGTTGGCCTGGCTGCAGTTTCACTAGTATGTGGTGGTCTAGTAAGCATCTGAAAAGAAGGAAAGTCAGTTTATCATTACAAGTGTGTTTCCTTCATCAGAAACAGTGGCTGATTAAATTAGGCCCATTTTAAGGTCAATGTATTTCTTTAATCAGTTGTCCCTTTTGATCATCCCGGGGAAGAGTGCTCCTCAAACTCAGTCCTTGGTAATTGGTCCTCCTTACTGGCTCACTGTCTGCATTCATATGCTCATGGTTTAATGTTTCCAGCATTTTCGGCACAGGCAGAGCACATAATGCTGTGCATGTTTAACAGTCATTTCCATAAGTAAGTGCAATTTCTGTACAGTTTGTTCCTGTGTAATGAAGTGAATTCTTGTTTGTATTCCCCCTATTTCACAAGGAAACCCACTGAAGCAGCTACATGGGAATTAAAGCAGCTAAAAATTAAAAACCGGCACTATCTTTAACTGAATGTCACACTATTAGGAAATAAAATCAATTACTTGCATACTAAGTAGTTCTGTTTTTGTTATTTTCTGATTTTATATTCGGAAAGAGATTTTTTTCCCTCATTGTTATTGTCTGAGTCTATAAGTGACCTTAACAAGAAAAAATGCAAATGATGTGCGAGAGAAAATGGCTAACATTTATTTATCCTCGCTGTTCTCTTGTCTTGTTGGTGTCATTAGAACAGTTCGCTGCGTCCCATTCTCTCCCATTATCTCTGCTATCAACGCAGCACAGCAAGATTCCAGCAGGGCTATAAATACTTCCCCTGGACCACATACGGCTAGCACATCATCTCCCAGACACAGCTTAATGATGGAAAAAAAATCTAATGTCTTTTTGCTCCCTTTCTTCTTCACATTCTCACAACAACATGAAAAAAAGTCAGCCAGCTTGCTGAAGTTACACATACATTTAGTTAAAAAAAAAAACATTTGCACCTAAGTATCAGCAATGTCTAAGAAGGTGTGTGAGGAATGATAGATGTCTGTCTTGATCATCCACTGGCACAGGTTTTTGTCGATTGCACCAGGGTCACTGACTGGCTCCGCAAAATCCATTAGAGCGAGAATGCAAAAAGGACACTTTATCTGAATTCATTATAAATGGATCTATATCTTATGTTTAGGGCCAAGGACACGATTTGTATCACAATGCAAATATCTATCATTAAATGTTGACAGTTCATTTTTCCTGGCAAAGAAAGAAAAATGTTTTCTGTTCAGCACTCTTTCTGTGCTGTTCTTTTCCTGATAAGGCGCCACCAAGTAGTCGAAGCTGATTTGTTGTCTAAATTGAATGGTTTGTCATAATTTCATAAGGGCAAAGGATCCGGTTGCATGATTTGCATGTAGTGTAACATTACAGGTAAACACTATGACAAATATTCTGAAATATAACCAGTAATGCAAACATACAGCACAACACTGTATGCTGTTTTTGTGCATTTTTCTAATATTGGAAAAACAATGAGAATCAAGAATCGCACTGGTGATTACTCAAATAAAGCTGTAAGGATAGACTGGTGTAACAGTGGCAGAAACTTTGCCTTTTACACCAAACTGGCAGAAAGTAATATTACTGCTTGCTATCTGTGTATTACTATCGAGTCAAAAGTAACCCTGTCCAAGCTCTCCTTCCTACAAACTGACACATCATCATTTCTTTGCACTTTGTCCGATGCAGGGAGTTGAATTGCTGAGCACATGGCTGGGCATGTCAGTCAAAGAGCAAAAGGAGCATCCCGTTGTGTTGCTATCTAAATAATGGCTATAAAGCGTAGCTAACGGTGTCCTCTGAAACGTGCTCAGGTGGAAAGAACTAGACAAACAGAGACAGCCACTGCAGTGCTCCCTGACACAGAGGACAAAGTGAGGGCCTCATTTCCTCTCTCTAATCAGTGTTTACATCCACCCCAGTGCCAATGGCTGGTGACTGAGCAAGACGTGTATCAATCACCAAAGGCAACCTAGCTGGGTAGGACACACTCGTATACACAAACTCACAACGCACACTTCAACGCAAACAGACACACACCAGGCCTGGCACCAGGGAAAGCAACACTGCTTTCATCTTAACCTCTTCATTTCTCTTGTGTCCCCTCATCCTCTCTCCTGCTCGCTCTCTCTCTCTAATGGGTGCAGAGAAATTACAGCTAATTAAGGATGTAAATGGTGGCAGAGAGTGACTTCTAATTCTGCATTAAATTGTCTCTTACCTCAGCAGAAAAATTTATCATAGGAGTCAATGTCAACTTTTACTGGGGTGGGTTATTTGCATTTCTGCATGCATTAATTCTGGGATGTGCAGTGCCTACAGAGCCAAACAGAGGGCATGAACTGCTTCCCAGGAATCGGAAGGCTTCACAGCACTTCTCGCCCTGTATTTTAATAGCTAGCAAGCCCTTTTCACAAAATAAATGCTCGACAAGACACACTAGGTAGCACAGCATGCAAAGCAAACACACAGAAATACATGTGCCAAGGCTGCAAACCGCTGTCACTTACTTCACTCCACAGCTGTTTACAAGGTCACAGCATGGCCATTAAGATTGAATGAATGCATGAGACACAGCTCAATGTGAGGAGCAGAACCCCAGGTTAGGTGTTACAGCTGAACGCATTAATTATCTTTGCAGCCATTCTTGAGGTGAAAGCAGCAGATCTGAGGCGCGGCCAACAGAAGCAGTCCACACGGAGCGCAAAGTCAGAGGGCACGGCAGCAAACATGTGGTAGGTGCCAGGCTGCAGGGTTTGAGAGCTGGGCACCAGGGACGAGAATGGTTAGAGACATATTACAGCCTTTCTGCAAAGTCATGCAGTCAGCCGTATGTATCAAAGAAATGTCTATGTAAAAGACATCTAAAGCATAAATACAGTTGTGCTGCATACATGCAACACTACTTAAATTATAGCAGATAAAATACTCCTCAGGTATGACCTCATGGAGGCCAATAGATTCTGTTTGCTTGGCCATTGATTGACCCCCAAGTGAAGGACCTCATCATTCTCTCAGCTGTTTCTACGTTTCATCCAACTCAATCCATTTACATTTAAGCACAGCTCTGCTCGGCCTAATTAGTTCCATGGCTCCATTAGTCTACATTGTGGTCAATCCATTCATCACTTTGCATGTTAGTTAAAAGCCCATTTCTCTGATCCTGTCACTGTTCTCTGCCTATTACTGTTTTTTTTTTCTTTTCAGAAAGGAGAGTGAGGGGGATTATGGGTAACTAATTAACAACAGGATGACATCAGAGCAGGCCCAACCTTAACAGAACCTTGTGGGTCTGATAAACTATGGAAATGGTAACTTGTGCATAAAAGCTACACATGAAAGTGTATAGATAATACATGTATAAAGGCTTCATGTACTGTATATTTAAGAATCAGAAAAAAAAATGTAAGTGGCAAACTAGAAAGCAAAGGAGACATAATATGAAGGACAGAGAGGGGTGGTAATGATCCCTGCATTGAGAGACTTGGCTCACCCACTGGCATACTGGCTCGTATGGTCCACTGGCTCCAAACTTGCTGAGGTCTAAAACTCACATTACGCCTCAAAAAATGCAGGCAACCAGGACCTCCACACACTGGAGCTAATTAATTCTCCGACATAATGAGACATTATCATGTTTGATGTACACTTCACATATTCTCAGGGAGCTTTCTGCTATCGCGAAACAAACTGTTTACAAAAACTTGCTCTGACAATGAGGAAACAGTGAGTCAGAGGTGACAAGACTCATTTAGTAGATACAGTTGTCACATCAATCTTGTGCACAAGGATTTCATTTTTTGTCAATTTGTTGCTGTTTCACTAAAAAAACCATGCAGAAAGTATAGAACCCTGGAAAGGTTTACATTTATACTACTTGTGTTTGAATGGCTCTTCTGTTTCCGTGGTTGATTATATCCCACTTGTATTCACTTTACCATGGCCAGGTCACCAACGCTTTATGTTTGCTATCTGCTGAAGACAAGTGCAGCAAGTATACCTCTCAGGATGATTCAATGTCTGGTACAGTCCCTGAAAGCGGAACTCATTTCCAGGCCAAGCTACCCCGGAGTCCCAGCAGGGAGACATGAAGCAATCTCAGGCCCGTGATGCCCTCCCACAGTACCTGCTGCCCTCTCACTCCCACATCCTTCCCTTTTATCTGGAATCTATTTTCCTGCTCCCCCCGTAAGGTAACTCCATCTGAAATTTTACATCTCCCCTCTCTGGTTTCCTCTTCCCATGATGGATGAGCTCCACTCTAGGGTGTCTCAGCCTGTCCATCATGCCCTGCGATTAGGAATTAAAAATTGCAAACGTTTCACAATAGCCACCCCCATTTTTCTCCAGCCCCCCTAACGCTGCCTCACATCCCACCACACCTGCCATAGCATCGCCATCACCACCATAACCAAAAGCCTCATCAACGCCACATAGTCATGCAGCCTAACATACTATCCCCAATTCAGATGCACCAAACACCTACATTCATCTAAGTGGGGGGAAAAAAAACATAATTTATTTTGTACTTCCCAGATAATTTACTTTTTTTTCTTTCCTTTCTACAGGAATTCTCCATTTCCCTATAAAATGAAAATTCATCTAGAATTACATCTTATGTCATCATTATGTTTATTAAGCGTGGATGATGTATATGAACAGCACTGGCTTGCCGCTGAGTGCTTAATGATGCATAAGATTAAGCCGAGGCTCTCAGCTGCGCTGTGACTCCCCTCTGGTACCCATACTGCCGAGGCATGCTGGGAGTACAAGCTCCAAACGGCCATCAGGTGAAAGGAACTAACATCTCTCTTTTTGTCTGTGTGAGTGAGACTGAATGTGTGTGTGTACTTATGTTTTGTGCACACCGCTGAATAGAAGTGTGTTCTTTTCTGCGCACGTGTAAGCGCTGAAAAGCAATGGTACACTATCACCGTGCTTTACAGCATCTGTCCACCTACATTAGAAATAACTTGCTTTTTCCTTGCTCACTGTGCTCTGATCATGCCGTTTTCTCCCTTTCATATCTTCCTTTTCTCTACCCCTCTATCCATCCCTGGACCCCTTCTCTCTATGTCCTTCCTCCCTTCATTTCTCTTCTCCCCTTCTCTCAGCCACACTGCTGTTTTGCCGCAGCAGTCTATGACAAAAACATTATCCTTCTGCTGCTAAACAATCCAATAAACCTCTCCACAGGGAGGAAGTTAACCTCTTGTCTGTTCGACTGATGCCTTCCAGACCACGTGACGGCTGCCACAGTAAATTCAAATCATTAGTCTCCTTGCCCTCCATCAGAGAAAAAAACTTCTATTAGTAATGGAGACCTCGTAAGAGACCTTCCGCAGAGAGCACTGCCTTCCCAATTCCCAGTGGAGAAATCCCGCGCAAAAAACTAATTCTACTTTTAATAATCTGTCATCAGGACCAGAGGCAGTCATAAATTATGTGGGGAGCATGTGCGAGAGCGAGCCACAAGAGGGAAATCAGGGTAGAAAATCAGAGCCCAAGTTTGACAAACTTTCCTGAAGATAAATAATAACTTACAAACCGGATTAGTTGTTAAGTCACAGCTGAGTGCATAGTCAAGCCATTCCAATAAGCCAATGCAGATGAAGAATTTATAGGTAGAGCTCATCATTTGTTTTCCTGCTCTCCTCCCTCTTTTTATATGCATGCCACCTTTTCTCATTCCTGTCTCCTTCAAGCTTATTATATTCAGGGCCTGTTGTCACACCCTGGGCTGGTTTTATCATTAACTCCTTGTGTGCCAAACCAAAGACTACGTGTGAAAGTGTTTTTAAGGCAACTGATTTTTTTTTTGTTTTTTTTTGAGGGATGGGCTAAGGCCAAAAGATGACAGAGGGAGGAGTGCCTGGCTTGTGTTGTAAAGTAAATTCAAGGGCACACTGGGCTCCCCCTCAGCAACTACAGCAATATGGGTGCTCCAGACCTTAATTGACAACTAAAACAAAGGAAATCATCACGGGAGAAGCACAGTGAGGGAGAAAGACACATTTGAAACATGACCACGGTGCTTTGTGGAACTGTGAGAGCAAAGGCTATCAGCCACAAGGGTCTGCTCTTTGTTTCTGTGTCAATATCTCTGTAAACTATCGACATGCATCATAATCGTTCCCTTCTATCAAGTGCAGACTAAAGAACAATCTCCATTAGGTGACAGCGTCCCGGCAGGTTGATAAATGCTCCCTGACGAAAGGGAAGGAATTGCGTAAAATAAAGAGGCATGTTCCAACAAGTCTTGTCAAAATGGTATTGATTTAATCATCTGCAGAAATACACATTCTTGGTTAGTGTAGCGTGCAACGGAGATGGCAGGAGCAGCAGAAGCTGGGATACGCTTTACAGTTGTTGACGCGGAGACGCTCTCCCTCATTGGCTTTGCAGGTGATGAAACACACACTGAGCTGCGCTCTAATTTTTTTCCTTCTCTCCCTCTTTCCCTCTTCAATCAGATGTTATTCTAAGAAAGTGTCTGCAAATCTGCTTTTCTATTTTTATTTAGCGCCAACAAATATAACTTAATGTGAGTGGGCGAGTCTATATGAAACACACCGCTGTGACCAGCCTTCTCCTTGGCCTCTCAGCAGAATGCAGAGGCGATAGATAACAATAGCCCTCCATCATCTAGACACACCAATGGTATTCCAGCAGCTGAAGTGAGCTGGCCAGAGGTCTGGGAGTGTTTATTTAACATCGGGGTATTGGAGAGTGTGTCTCACCTTGGGACAAATGGATCCCCTTGCCTTCCTCCTCTGGCAGCCTCAGAGTAAACACTGTGGCAGAACACTGGAGGTCTCATTGCTCTGAAGTACAAGTTCATCAAGCAGGTGGGTAGGTTCATCATTGGAGTCTTTTTGTAGGAGGGAGCCCCTGTAAAACATGAACCATGCTTTTACATGTGTAATGTAAATAGTAGAATAAAGAGTTACCAGTTGTGACTTAAAATGAAAATCAAGCCTGAAATCAAAGCACAAGCAGTGACAGCGTCAGCAAAAGCAGTTGTTTTCTTACAATTGTAATCATTTAGAAGGTTAAAGGGGGTATTATTATCTCTGCACAGCCCATCTGAGCAGTGATGAGGTGAACACAAATAATGTGCGTCCCCTACAGAGGGAAGATGTGTGGCTGCGGCCGCTGGGGGTTGGAGACAATCCCACAGTGACCTGACCTTGACATGTCTGAGTGAAATGGTGGTGGAGGCTAATACCTCATCATATTGAGATTGACTTTGGGCTCACTGTGGTGGGCACCATAAAACAAAGGATAACACCGTGGACAAACAGTTATAAAATATGGACAATTAACATACAATCCTATAAAGACAGCATGTTGTTTACATCATTATGTTAAGGAAATGTATAAAATTACCATTCAGAATTCTGCTTATGTGCATCTACTCATCAGCTAATATTTGCAGATTTTGCTAAAAAACAAACAAAAAAAAACAACTACCAATACAATGCTTGTAACAATTACTCTAAACATTAACTTTGTTATTAATGAATAACTCCTTTTTTCAGTCATGCTATTATTTAGGTTAGGGAAGAGAGAAACTTTTTTCAGATGTTCCATTGCTTCACAATGTACAACCATTTGAGTGCTGCCTGCAAAATAAAAAACAAAACCAGGACAGAAAACATGGTACACAACTTCAGATTTTTGGATACCTTGGCTTATAATGTCACAGTTTTTGTCTGACAGTAAAACCTCCAAAGGAATCATACATGACTGCATCATAAAATGTCTACATTACAAAAAATGAAATGTCCACTCCTCTGAAATCAGGATATAACTCATCATATCAAGCCAAGAGCGAAGCTTCAGACATTATTCAGTCCAGGAGGACAAGTGGAGAGGTGAGGGAGACACCTCATGTGAGCACAGACCTTTATATATTACCTCCTGCTCCAAAGTAAGGACAAAGGGAATGAAGATGACTACCCTGTCACAGGAAAAAACAGATGAACCAGCCAGACCTGACTGAACTGTTCACTTACTGCAACCTGGGCCTCACACTGCAACTCGACGAACATTTTTTGATATATATTTAATCAATAGCCATTCTTGTGGAGTATGTTCACCCATGCCTTATGTCTGCTTACAAAGTATGTCATATACACAGTGAGGATTTTTTGTTGTTTTTGTAGGTTATTGATATTGATACTATAACAGCCTGCCAAGTGATTTTGATAGAATGTACAATATGGGCGATTACACAGATTCTCTATGTTCTGTATGGTAATTCAGGGTTATCATTCAGGAATTACTAAAATTCAGGCATTATTTTTCCTTGCAGCTAGCATGCTACTAGCTCAGTCTTGAGGCTTATTCTACTAATCCTCGTTGGAGAAGCCTGTGAAGTAATCTAAGCTGCTGATAGCTGCTACATTCCAGAGTAGAGTGAAAAATTTCTACCAGATATCTTACTCCGTGTACTTTTTTTTGACTGCTTAAGTAAAATGAAAATGATGACATTGTAAGTTTTGCATGCATTTTAAGCGCCGTTAACATGGTCTAAACTGTCTTCTGGATATAACATTTTGGTAATATTGACAAAATGTTTTGATAGTAGATCCAAATAACTTGCTTCATCAGACGTAACTGCTGGTTCGTTACCAAAGACAGGCTTGCTTTGTCCTCAGTTTTTATTGCCAAGCTTGTCATTTTCTGTTGTCGCTTTCCAGATCACAGAGCAAAAAAGGCAAAAACAAACAAGAAAACATCAGATAGGATGCACAAGGAAGATCATTTATGATTTGAACCAGCCTCAAAACGAGCTAATATTCATACTGAATGGGTACTAGATGAATGCATCACTTAAGGTTCTCGATTCATCTAACGGTTAAGGCAATCTTAATCTTTATGTCGATAATGAAGATGTGTGTGGTATCAACTAGTCAGGGTAATTAATAGGAATGTCACCGACATTGTATTAATAGCATCATGCATAGCATCAATTTAGCATAAATTGTCGTTTTGACAAGTCACTTTAATTAAAACTATCACACAAGAATTAAAAGGACCGTGGTAGTAATTTTGGGAGACTATCAAATAATGCTACCATCTGGTATTTTTTGCATGTCTTCTCCCCGCTAATTATAAGTGATACTCGAAAGGTTAGAGGCACTTTGGCAGATGCAGTGATCACCACCATACTGTCACTGCAATAACCTACAGGTCATTACATTATACATAGCAAAGATACTGTTCTATTATGACCAGCAATAAACATAAATGAGAACTTTGAATGCCCTGGCTGCTGATACTATTCTACCGTCATATTATTTACGTGTGTTTTTCAAATAGATTTTTTTTTCAAGCCTTCAAGATCATGTGATACATGAGCCTAAACCAGAATGCACTTCAGTCTTCAGTGAGCGGTGATCTAGCTCGAGTATCAATCTTCCTGACCAGTCCCGGAGCCCAGGAGCGAGCTCAATGTAGACTCTCATTTCTGTGGGCTGCGCCATGGATGAATTGAAATAGCAGTCCTGTATAGTCATCTCGCAGACAGTCTTTACAGGAAATGTTGCTTCTTATTCATCCAAATGCAGCAACTGTGCTTCTCGAGAGAGCGCAAGCGTTCCCTCTATGACAGTGGCTTTCACAATCCTGTAGAGGTCACAACCATGACTAGCTCATCAGTAAGGTTTTAAAAACGACAGGCATGTCACTCACCAAAACCATAAACACTGAATAAATTCCCACACTATAAGAAATATGATAGCATTTTGTGCATCTGTTCTGATGAGAAATGGAGCAGAGTATGCCCATTTTTTCTTTGTTACACAATGTTACTGTGCATTTTTAAACCATGTTACCATGACACTTTTAACAGGATTGGATAAGTTGCCACATTCACACAAAATATTATTAGGAGAACAGAGTATTTTCACTAAGCCTTAGTCATGACACAAATTTCATTTTAGAGATAAGTCTCAAATTTGGTGACATTTTGCTGAGGATGTCACACAAATATTTAGTAACAAATTGTCACATATAAAATATAGATTCTGTTGCATTAATCTGTTGAAATTCTGCTAATAGCAACCTGAGACAGATATATATTAGGCCACAAAGAAAATTAATTATTGACATTATCTGGCACCATGTGGCAGACTGCTGTTGTTTGGTTGGAAACTTTCAAGATCATTATGGAAAAAGACGTTGGTAAAAAGTCAAAGTTATAATTTCCACAAATTTTTGACGGCCTGCATGACTTAAATTCACCGTTCGCCTAAGTATAAGAAAGTCCGTGTAGACCCTCTTGAGTGTGTCTACAAGCAGGAGAAAATTCATGTCCATGCAATGATTATGATTACAATCATCCAGGTTGACGATAAAGCAGTATAATAACCACAACTAGGCATCCACGATGGCTGCAGCTGTCCATGTGTGCATCTGCATCAGGGTATTAGCAAGCTTTAAATTTTTTCTACATTTTATTCCCTCTTTCTCGTCCACTTGTGTCCCTTAAACTGTCCCTGTAAATAATCGGCAAAAGTAAAAAAAAAGAAAAAAAAGATCTTTAAATAGATGTGATGGAGGTACATAAAGGTTGGTTGGTCTGTTTATGGCTATGTATATCGATAGCAGAAGTATGGCAATAACGCCTTTTGAATTGATAATAGATTATACCAATCATATTACAAAAGTGAGTAACTGAGTGAGCAATACATGAGTCATGTGATGGAATGAATAAATGAATGAGCATAGCGGATGTTTGCAACAAATGAGAGAGTGAACAGCCTGACCTCTTTGCTGACTTGTGTTTTCAGTCAGTCTGCCTGGTTACTATGCGTCATGCTTTGTTTCACCTGACGTGCAATTATTTTTTCCATTAAATACACAACATGTATTTCACTTAGTTTTTCTGAATGAAATTTCAATCAAAGGCCATTACACTCTTCAGACAGAGAAAGTTTAGAAAAATAACAAGACGCAATGGAAAAGAAAATAATGCTCTGTCAACGGAGATGGAAAACACAAAAATAATCATTTGCGAGAAGCAGGTGATGCATATGTTAAAGTGTCAGGAAGCAGAGGAGAAATTAATAGCTTTCTGCCATAAGCATTCTCTGATAAATATGATTACATTTGCATACTTCATTTTACTCTTGATCTGCTGTCTTGGTGATTTTTGTGATTCTTGTGCGCATGTTCCAGAAGGAAAAGTAATTTTCATTACTGCTCAAACATGAAACAAGTATTTCGGGTGTCATTAGGGATTTCTCTGCTGTTCGTCCGTTGACAAAATCAAATGACAAAACACAGAAATCATACGTCAGTGAGACCTTGTACGCTAATTGTGGATCAAGAGTAAAAGAAATGGTTAAGTTACGTTTAGTTCACGTTAATTACCTAGACTATTTCTGCAATGTAAACACTGCAATGTGAATAATGTGCAAATCAATGGCTTGAGGAGATGGTTGTGGGGCGGGTGGTGGATGGGTTTTCTAGGAGGTGTTTTGTGCCTCATTAACTTATCAATAAGGCCATCTGACATTGTCTTCTATTTGCCCTGATGAGGAAGGCTGTCCATTCCAGTGTAATGGACCTGCATTTGTCCCACATCCTGACATGCAGCTAAAGAATCAACTCCTGAAG
Source organism: Amphiprion ocellaris (assembly GCF_022539595.1). Taxonomy (NCBI): domain Eukaryota; kingdom Metazoa; phylum Chordata; class Actinopteri; family Pomacentridae; genus Amphiprion; species Amphiprion ocellaris. Next base: position 30,880,722 of record NC_072783.1, on the reverse strand, counting down.
ACAGATAACCTTGATAGAATGCATCACAATGACTTCACATTTTTTAAGTGTATTAGCATTAAAGTAAATTCAAGCGAAAGGTATAAGTCCAGTTTAATGTCCCTAGATCTCAGTGGTTTTCCATCAAGCTGCTTTAACATGTTGCTCTGATTATGTTTATGCCAAAAATTACTATGTATATTGTACATTGCATCCATACGTACATCCTCACATTGATTTCTAGAAGATAATGAAGTATTTGCGAGCCATGACTCTTGTATTACGTGTTGTTAAGTGCTCTTTAGAAAATAGCTTAAAATGATTAAATATTAGTAAAGAATCCTAATTAGCATTTGTTAAAATGCGCTCTTCAACACTGTTAACATTTTATGTCTCCACCATGGATTGAAATCGACACACATATTCATGGTCTTCATATTGTGAATCTCTGGGCGACAATATTTGCACTTTTCCCCTGCTGTTTTCCAGTTCAGGATTCCAATTAACCTGTGCAAAGCGTGACGCCAATCACAGGACGCCGTATCGACAACGGGCATGAAAAGAATAATGCCGTTAGGATGATGTAGCTTACTGTGGGGGACTTCTCCCTCACTGGTGACAGAGAAGTTTGCTCCAGTCATTTATCAAGTCCTCTCTGGCCACCAAGGGGCTGGCGAGTCCCAGGGCCGCCTGCTGCTTGGGGGGCCAGCATGCAATATGTGCATTTTAGGCCTCGGGTGGGCTGGCAAAAACTGCTGATGTGCTCAATGCTGCTAAGTTTGATGGATTTGTTGTTGTCATTTGCTTTGGTTCTGTTCCCCGCAACAAAACAAAGAGAATCATTAACTCTTTTGTGCTGCATGGGACTTTTATGGTTTAGGGATAATGCAAAACGAGATGGGGTACAGATGGGGTCAGTTGGAGTGTTCTGTTGCTGGAGCCGTCCAGAATGGGGCGCTGAACATGCATGGATGATCTTGCATAGAGAGCTGATTACAGAATGATTTAGTGACCACTGATATCCCCTGTCTTTCTCAAGCTCCCATCATCGGGCTCATTTCAGCCGCAAGAGTGCAACTGGCAGTGTTCACCACTTATATTTATAGCCACTCGCTGTTTAGCACCTCATGCGATGTTCTGGCCAGGCTCAAGTCCGAGCCATTACAGTGCATCACAGTTAGAAGCTCGCAGTGTTTACTGATGCTGGCTTGGCACAGGTCTGCCATGTCATTTAGGGCTGCTGCTATGATTGTGGTACACTGTAAAGTTGACTGCAGTCATTTAAAAAAAAAAATAAAAAAAATCAACCCTAATTTAACTACACTGTTAATGTTCAGAAGAAATATTTAAAGCAGGGCTGAAATGACTAGCTACTTTACTGGTTGATCAAAATATCAGCAAATATTTTCATACAGGAAGTATTGTTTCAGTCATTTGCAATGCAAAAATGCCAAATATTTACTCTGCCCTGCTCTTCAAATCTGAAGATATGCTGCTTTTCACTGTTGTATCATATTATTATAAGTTATATCATTGTGAACCGACTATTTTCATGTTTTGGACTCTTTGTCATACAAAACAAGCAATCTGATGATGATATTGTGTACTCTGGGAAACTAGAATTGCCATTTCTCATCATTTTGTAAGAGAGTAGAGACTAAACGTATAATAAGCCAACCTAAAAAAATAACTACCAGACAAACTGATAATGAAAACAATTAGTACTGAATTAATAGCATGCATAATTTGTAATATATGTTTTTTATTTAATGTCTTTTTTCATAAAAGCAAGAACTTGTGACTATATATTTTGTCTCTGGTAAGACTTGACAGCTTCTAATGTTAAACTGAAAAGAAGACATAGATAAAGCTGCTGTTGATGCATTTTGACAAAGGAGACAGTTGGCTGTACTAACGTGTAATATAAGGAATGAAAAACACTTGGAGGAAAAGTTCAGTGCCTAAATACATTATTGGAATGAAAACTACGCCAGAGCTTCTAGCAAATACCTAACAAAAAGAAAACGATTATGTGTGATGTAAATGAATAGTGAATAATTGACCTACTCCAGGATACTTGTTTCGTATTTGTAAAAAATCACAAATTGTCATAAATGAAGAGATGTATGTAGTTTTTACACTTCAAGGTGAAGACGTATTTCCTCAAGGGAGAGTCGAAGATCAAGACAAATCCTCTTATTTTTCTCTGTCAAGTCATCACAGTCTGAGACGAAATACAAATTGAGATTGTAGCAATGGGCTGCGACAGTGTGCTGTTGACTGCAAGGGTTACAGGGGTGATTGAGTGTGTGTTTGACTGCCCGAGGCCGAGGGCTAACAGTACTGTTACACAGACAAGGTCGTCTCAGAGAGAGAGTAGCCTCAGCACATAATCCCTGTGTTCCTGACTACTATGAACACAGGCAGGCCACAAAATTGATTAAGGTGGAAGAACATTCTTTGGGGAATAAGATAATCAAGACAGATGGAAGTGTGTGGTTCAAGCCAAGAAATGATCTGCAATATTTCAGTCTCCTCTTGCGTTTAATAGACATGGGCTCTCACTTTAGATGATCTTGCCTCCGAAAAAGAAACAATGATTTAAGTTCTACATAATGCTTTGACTACTGTTGACTCATACTGCCTATTTAGGGGTCAGCAGTCATAATTTAATTTAGCTTAATGTTACATGAGCATGCAAGAAAAATTGCTCCACTATACTCTAGCAATACGATATCAATACTGACCAGAGGCTCAAGCCAACCTTGATATGTTCCCCTTGCTCTCATCAATAACGCAAAAGAGGAAAGTTATTTCCCATATAAAACTAATCTTTCCTTTTTATTGTATTTTAATGAAACAGACTTCGTTTTATGGCAGTAATTCGTTCCATTTGTTATGTTTGGACAACTCATTAACATTATCATCTATTATCATTAGACTGAAATTTTAAGCTTCTTCTCCCTTGAGATGCAGTGCGTTTCTTCTCTTCAGTTTGCATTAAAACAAATGTGGACCTGCTGATGCATTAGATTAATGTGCTCACTCACTGCCTGCTTCAAAGCTCTATTCCAGCTTGAAAACTAGACCAAGAGTCTGTCTTTGGAGCATCACCGAAACATGGTGCTGCTTAGAAAAGTCCTTTCTCTTACTTTACTTTACTGTTCTTTTTATCTGCTCAGACAGTAATAAGTGACGGGGTCTTTATGGGTTGAATACAATCTTACTAAAATGGATAAACAGGGGAGCTCCACATTATACATTCCCTGAGATTTATTTGTGTGTTCATTTACTGACTAATATAATCATCCACATGTTAAGCGCTAACAGCACCGACTTCATGTAACATTTACTACATAATGCTAATGAGTTATTTAGACTTCCAGATCAAACTCAAAGTTCCTAATTCTTGCTGAGTCTGCTCTAACAGTTCAAGCCAATTACTAATTACAAAGTTAGCTTTTTCCTGAATAAATAATGTTGATTAATCAGCAAGTCAAAATAAGTGAAGATGATCTATGCAGTATATATCACTGTCATAAAAACTTACTCAGACGTTTCATTTACATTGCCTGACTTCTTAATTACATGCACCCAAACTTTACCAATTTGATGTGAAAATGATTAACGTGTCAGGTGAAAGGTTTCATGGAAAACCTGCCAACTAAAAATAATCAAGATGTTGGAGTCATAAACGGATCTAAACAATACGCCCTTGTCTTTGTTAGCAATTTCTGCATTATTTATAAGAAATGCTTAGTTCTTCTCTCTCAGGCACAGCTACAGTTTCCAGTCTGCCTTCAGTAGATGAATAAATAATGCCAAAACTTAATACTGAGACATGTAACTATTGATGTCTGTGAAATTGTTGCACCTCATGCAGTGATTTTTTTTTGCAGAACAGGTCAATGAGGGTGCAGTAAACAGATATGGATATCATCATCACAAACTGATGGCCTTCAAAACCATAAAACGGAAGAAAAATTTGCAGTTTGATTCTGGATTGCATGATATTTTTCAGGGTCGATTGTTCATATCTGTTCTTATTTGGCCATCACATCATATTTACATCATATGATCAATTGTTAGATTCTGTTGAATGTTATCAATTGTCATGTTTCCGGTGTCTTTTCTGCAGTGTCATTTTAATAATCAAATTGCTATCGTTCATACAGTATACATCATCTACTCACCTGAATTTTGTAAAGGCAGGGGCATGTCCTCCATGTGCATTCTGCAGTGTGGCTCAGACATCCCTTGAGACATCTGTGTTGTATTTCTGCCCTGGACTTGCGCTGGCTGGATAGAATTCATTCACCACCAGATTTGGCTGTCATTCATAACCTAAACAGAAATGCATGCTAGATTTATATGACTCATCTCATATTTTAAGCTTACGTGGGACACCTTTATGATAGAAGAATGCCCATATATCTTAGCAAATCCTGTGGGCATCAAAATCATACATAAGGCATAAATTGTCCCAACAACGTTTTTCACGTGGGCTAAAGCCGCTGCTAACGTTTAGCAGCTAGCACTAACGTTAGCTTATGGCTAAAAAATAAACTCAATGTTTTGGCGATAGTTTTAAACGTCCCTACTATTTGCGCGTTTTCTGTGTAAATATTTCCATTTTAAGTGGACTAAAGGCAACATTTTCAGGCTAACATTTAAATATTTACCGTCAAAATGTAAACAGCGCTGATTCAAGTAGCTCACCCAACGGACATGCGCACTTGATGTTCGCTGCGTGGTGAAGCGTGTCAGGTTTGACCAATCAGATTTCGTTGTAGGCGGGACATCAGTATGGACACCTGTTCATCAAGGTGAACTGCAACAACACAAACTAAAGGTCAAGTAAAGTCAAAGAGCTTCCCAGTAGAAAAATACGACTGGCACTACGAGTTATCCTAACAAGTTTAAATGTGGAGCTGATTATCCTGTAGTGTGATTTATAATGTGCATCTTCCTAAGTAATTTAAATATTAAGGATTAAATTGAAACAAAAAATAGATTAAAAAAAAAAAACGAATTCACCTGACAATGACAAATATTAAGGCTAAGACCTTACAGAATTAATAATTATTGAGATTAACTTGATTAATTTGAAATCACATTGCTCCCTAATTTAGTCTCTTTAACCTATGCATTGTGAATACTTTGTACATTTAGAATTTTTTCTACATATGGCAGAATGTGCAAGATGAATAAAATCAGAGCAGTGTTATTTTTGACATTTGTGTTTTTTGTGCAAAACTGGTGTCTTTTTATACATCGATTACCCTGTGCAGCATTGTTATTTTCCACATTCATTGGAATCTGTGCAATATCTGAATTTCTGTGTATAGTTGAATCTGTACTAAATCACCACGAACTATGTAGATTTATTTTTTTCTTTTTCTACTGATGTCCTTATATTTTTTCTGTACTCTTATCTTATCTTATCTTATCTTATCTTATCTTATCTTATCTTATCTTATCTTATCTTATCTTATCTTATCTTATCTTATCTTATCTTATCTTATCTTATCTTATCTTATCTTATCTTATCTTATCTTATCTTATCTTATCTTATCTTATCTTGTGTCTTGTATTTGTAACAGTGGAGAACCTGGCTCAGGGAGGGCGGCCATCTGCCTCTACCAGTTGGGGTTCGGGTAAAGGGGAGAGAAAGAAAAGAATAGCACAGACAAACAAACAAGAGAACAACACTGGACCATCTGTCAAAAAGTCAATGTGAGCTTTAAGTGAAAGCTGAAATGCCCAGTTTTTATATGTCTACAGCTGTGCTCTGGATCAGTCCTAACATGTCAAAACACATAACTTTATGACCATGGTAATAGTAAAATTGCAACTTCATAAAGCTTTAACATTTCTTGTAGCTGAATAATTGTGACCTAAAAATATTTGCAGTTAAAAACTGCTACATTACTTCCAATGTGAGAACTGCGAGTGCTTTGTATGTTTAGTATCTTTGATTGGACAATAATCAACAGAATTTACTGATAGGTTTCATACATAAAATAAACCCAGTATCTCATTTGCAACTATTCTTTAGGTTATAGCCTTTAAAATACAGGCCTCATGAATGAAATCAAGTCATTCTGATGCATTAGTAATATTTCAGTCACAATGTAAAGGCTGAATCAAGTGGAATGCTGCTTTATATGAGTCAAAGTGGTCATTTAAAACTATTTCAGCCGGACTGGTCTAGGGCATAGTGCAGGAAAAATAATGATGAGTCACAAGGATAATTGCTCCCATCAGTTTTTAGCAGAAAATCACTTTTTGGCACAGCAGCTGTATTTCACAGACAGCAAGAAATGCTTAAAAATGTATAGAAAAGGGAAAGAAATCTTGTTTATAATTTACTTGGTGCTGGTGTATAGCTACTTTTGGTCCATTTGTTTTGGATCCCATACTGCCAGACTTCAGACACTTATCAATGACCATAACCAACACATATATGTTGTGTGTAACATATAATATCATGTTATATCTGCATCATGCTTTAATTATATCATGTAGAAATAATATGTTGATCAGATTATAGCATGTGGCAATATGGTTCTTGAATGCAACCATGGTTTGAGGAATGTTCAGAAGTCAGTTACTTCACCACTAATCACCGTAACATTTCAGTTTCCAGGGATTTCTGGACAAACTCAGATTTTTTTAATACCACAAGAACCTTCAACTCACAACAAATTCTCCTCAGATTGTCACGTTGTCTGCTGTTTTTCTAAATATCTGAATGTGACAAAGGTGTGAGTAACACAGACGAATATGAGGCTGCTCTAGAAGGATCATTTCCATCACAATGTCAGAGACTCCTGCCTTTTAGTCCCTATAGTTGCAAGTGACACCTCCTTCAGACACCTTGGTCCTATTCAGCAAGATTACACTGCAATTGATATTAAGGTAATTGATAATCCCTGTGTGAGTAATGTTGTCAATTTGGCACCTAAATCCTATTTTGGTGGCCATCTGGGCTCACTGAATTGCTCCCTTGAGAGCAGAGGTTATAGATAGTAATTATTCAGAAGTCATTTACCTTTAGAGGTGTTTAGTGCTTATCTGTTTTGCAGTTAAAATGCTGACATGGTGCCCACAGACTTTCCTTCTTCTAAATATTATTTGGCAGGATAGGTGCAGACAACTACTATAGACATGCAGTGCTGCTCAGACTCCTTCGAGGATCAGAATCTTTTTTTGATATGATGAAAACTTCTGAATAAAATGTTAGATAATCAGAGTAAAACTGCATGAACCAAAGTTTTCATGCTGGGCTTTAGGGAAATCGCTGTGATCTTTTTTCCTGCATGATTAAGGTTAGGTTTTGTTTTAATGAGGAGGATAAAAGATAGCTGCTCGAAACTTTCCAGGCTCTTTCTCCATGCAGATTGCATGTGTGATCTGTGTGACAAATGTGAGACTTACACAGGCTTATCCAACATGCAATGTCTGTGCATTTCACTCACTTATTGCTGAGGCACTCTGTCAAATTGATTATCCAGTCAACTAATTCCCAGTCTATGTTTAGCTAAAGTATGATAGACTCATTGTGTCCCATGGGTGCAATTCTCATTTGTGTGTCTGTCTGTGTGAGTGAGTATTTATGTGAAAGAGGCTAACTAATCAACAAACTGGGCCAGAAGCTGAATATTGAGCAATCTGGGACAGTTGTGGCTGTGCTTTAGGGCTCATCACAGCCAAATCTGGGATTGTAGTGTTTGATAGACAATAGCTACAAAGCAGAATAATCATGGAGAGGTTGTTATAGGGCTTCATCTAAAGTTGATCAGGCTATAAAGTAGGATGTTTTGAACACTGATGAATAAAGACTATCCATACGGGTTCATAATGATGTTGATGATGGTGCAAATAGTATTTGAAATATATTTTTCCCTAGTAAATGTCATATTTATTCACTGTTCTCCAAAACAATTTTGGCAAACATTTGGACTTTGAAAATACATATATATTTCATGTGTTGATATCAGTTCTATGTTACAATATCTAAACACTTACAATATTTTTGTATGTTATTTTCGTTGTGTAATGTTTGGATTTTTATCTGGACAATGAATGTGTAATACATTTTGATTGACTGGTTGCAAAATCTTCCACACTTTATTAAACCATTTATTTATTTTATGTACTGGCCTAATTGCAGTCAAATGTTGAGGACAAAATACTGGAATTAACATCTAATATGCACATTCTAGCAAGCTACATTGTACAGTTTAATTTATTTTTAAAGTGCATTGAGAAGAGAAAAAAGTTTAAAGCTGCTGGTTTTGACCTCCCAAAGCTACGAATTAAAAAATAGATAAATACAGAGGGAATTTACTCACTATCCCCATATGCAGCTGCAACCATGCCCAAAAAATCTATTTTTAAAAACAATAATCTCCCCATGTTATTTTCATGTAATCAATTGCAAAAGTCTCTGTTTTTCACTAGCTCTCCAAATGACTTTTGCAAGAGAAACTAAACAACATGCACAAATCAGTTGGTAACAATTCTGCAAAACTGATAGCGCTGTTAACTTAAATGGTCATATCTTTTCATAAAATGTAATATTTCAGATGCAGATCACATTTTTAATTTCTATTACTATTTTCTTATTTAGAATTTTTTTTCACTCTCAGCCCACGTTACTGTACTTTACTATGTTGTTGTGCTTCTGCTCGGACCACAGACTTGTGCTCAGCGGGTCAGTTCAGGTCCATAGTAGATCACAGTTCAAAACCAGTTGGTCACAGAAGAACACCTTCTTTATTTCCTATTGGAGCAGACATATCTTCATTATATTATCTGGTGTGTCTGGCCAAGCAGAGTCCTCGGAGAGGAGAGCAGAGGGTGAAAGAGGTCATGTAGAACCAGACAGAGACACTGGCATGACACTGTGACATGTTAAGATCCCCTCCACTGAACTGTGCCTTGCACAACAACATGAAACAAGGAAATGAGCCACAAACATTTTCCTGACCCCCCCAGCTACTCAAATGTTTACACACGCATGCACAAACAACACATGGATCGAAAGACAGGGATGGAAATAGCACTGCAACAACTATAAATATGATGTTACCAGTTAGACTGATTTCAGTTTTAAATATTTTGCCAAATAGGTGGAGTATGATTCCATGTCCTCTGCAGGCTTAGGGGTGTTCAACTAGACAGCAACACTATGGCCATGTGTTCATCTTGTTTAGTGCACCGAGCTGACAAGACTCCACTGAAAGGGAATTATATGTCCTCCACTGGGTCTTCTCTCTAAATGAGAGCCATTGCCCCTATTAGATAAAGGTTAATAGTCATTTGGTGAAGAAAAAAAGCTGATTTTATGTCTGATCCTGAGCACAAACACAACCAAACTGAGGTTACATTTGTCGTGCACCTCGTGAGACCTTTTCTGTTCTTGAAAAGCCTAAATATTTTAATTTTGATCAAGTGAAAAAGATTTTATGTTCATTTTGTCTGTGCCCCGCAGGCAGGAATCAATGACATTTGAAATAATTGTTGTTACAGGGGTAATCTCTGGAGGGAGAATGGGGCAAAACTGTAGAGAAGATTTGAGTAAATTACTGTGTCAGCTTCTATTTATTTGCGACCGGATTGCCAGAGGCAGCACTTCAAGATAGCCATTAGGAGTCGGGGCAATAAAGACAGAGCGTGTAGCCATTGTCGAAAAGTTAGCGTGTAATGCAGCAAGTTATCATCAAAGTGCTCCCTGTGGAGAGAGCAGGGCGCACACTGGGGAGAATACATGTGAGGAGAACCAATTATAGCTCCTCAAATCTCTCTTTCTCAGAGGGAGAGGTCATAAATAGATTGCTATAGTTGCGTACACTTGCTGTATATCTCTCCATATGGAGACTCTTGTCTATACCATTAAAGGTAACAGCCATTACTGAACTGAGTACACATGTTACAGTTTACCAAAGTACAGTAAAACGCTACAAGCATGAAAAAAATCACTAACAAAGTTTTGGACGAGAGTTGTGGAGAACTTTTTTAATGTGTTTGCAAATCAACTGACTTTGTTGCCACTGCAAGTAGGAGTGTCTCAGTATAATGTATTCCATTAGAGAAAATCAATAAATCTTTGAATAATGTGTTGTTAACTGAGGAGATAAATAGTTAAGGAAGTACCCAAATATTTTAATTCATTAAAGCAGAAAGCATAGAAGTACTGTCTAAGAAGTGAAACACTGCATTCAAAATAAACTGTAAGTACCAACAGCACAACTTCTTGTTGTGCGTAATGGAAGATTTCAGAATAATAAAAAGCACTGTGCACATTTTTTTGTCATTGAGCATGAAGTGAGAATGTTTTAATTTAGTTATTAACGCCATACAAATTGCAATCAATGGAAAACACCAAAAATCCGTATAAAATTTGGTGTGAATAGCCTTTAAAACAGTACCAGTTCTCTATGGCCACCCAGTATTTCAGAGTACTGTGGCTAGTAGGTTGTTCCAAGCATCTTAGAGAACGTTTCACAGTTCTTCTGCATCTTCTCTCCCTTCATATAATCCCAGGCTGCATCAACAATGTTGACATTTTTCATATCAGTTCCAGAAATTGTGGGGTCATTGTCATGTGTTAAAATGAATTTCAGGTCAGTCAAACACCTCTCTGTTGATATTACATGATGGATAAGAATTTTAAACTTAAAGCACCTACATTTTTTGCACATTACTATATCTTTCATCATTGGATTATAAGCATTGAAACAAAAATGCACACAGCTGGTAAAGGTTAGGCTTCTTTGTATATGGCTGGGTAGCTTAGGAATTTCAAATCTTATCTCAGGATAAAACAATACATCATAATTAATTTTTTGATGAAGTGTTCCATAAAAATAAATCTAAATTAGCAAAGCAACAAGGAAAGTTGTCGAATTAATGCAAGAGTCAAAGCATAGTTGGTTCTGAAATGTAAAAACTGAGGAATAAAGTGTCAGAAAATTAAAGTTTTTAAAATTTTTCCTCATGAACACACCAGCCAACCCCTTATTGCAAATGATTGATTTGATTTTTTTCACATCATACATTACAACACTCATGCGTGGATTCAAAGGAGAGATAAAGCGAAGATTATTGGACATATAAAAACAGAAAATGAGCAAGAAAATGCAGCAATCAAAACAGAGTAGAGGCTGGTTAAATACTTCTTTGAGCTCGTATAGTTGCAGTTGAGCAATATGAACTCATTTCAAATTCTAGTTATGGCCCTGCCTTTTCTTTTAATATGGCAGTTTTATTTGCTTGTTGTCGTGGTAATCGCTCTGAATATATCATTATGTAACAGCTATCTACTCCATTTCAGGCGTATAGTCTCCAAATATAACTATGCCTCTTGGGATGTTCAAATTAAAATGCTAATTTTGTGAACAATGTGAAAGTACACAATTAGCAGCAAATTAAATCACATGAAGCTGCTTCAAATAACAGCGAGCATGAACTGGTTAATCCCTTTACTCTGTTCTTAAAAAAAATGAATCAGGCCTGTTTAACTGCATTTCTGAGGATATTAACAGAAGTAATGGTAAAACAATGAATATGTAAGAAAGTCATAATCCACAAAAAAGACACCTTTTTAATCCCCGGCCACTCAAATATGGTATGATAACCAGGGGAGGCAGTGACTTTTAAATCTGGGACTTAAGAGGGGAGGGGGGAGAGGATCAAACAATGAACAGGAAGTGGAGATGAAAAGGGAGGCTGCATTAATTAGATGACGGCGATGGGCTACAGCAGTGAAGACAAGGCCGGGAGAAAAGGGATTGAAACTGTTTGTAGGGTCTGCCAAACAAATGGTGCAGGTCCCTGCGGGAAAGAGATTATTATGGGCTCTGTGTCTGTCAAACATGTGAACACAATACAGAAAAAGGGGAGGGAGGTGGGGAATGAGGGGGTGTCGGTGGTGGTGGCGGGGGTCCCGAGGCTGTGCTGCAGCCTCTGAGGGCCCGTGAGGACCCGGAGCTCTCCGCAGCAACACTGGCCCTGCCAAAGAATGTCTGTAATCCGTAGACTGACTGAGGCGATCCCGTGGCTCTCCCCGGCAATGCAGCAGGCTTCCCTATTGTCAGCAAACGCTCAAAGAAGAGGAGAGGGAGGAAGCCGGGGAGAGGAGGGGGGGAGGCACAGGGGAGGTGGTGTCCTTTCTCAGCCCGGCCTTATGAGAGCTCCCTGCCATTGTCCAAAAATTACAATTGCACTTTTCTGATCTTTTGTCCACTCCTGTTGACAGTGGTTATTGACTAAGCGGTTGGACATGGAAAGGATATGACCCCCACCCTTAAACTCCCTCCTCCTGTTTTTTTTTTCTGTCTTTGGGGGGCCTCCGCGAACAAGAGAGGAAGCAGGTTCGAGGTTTACATGTAGCATTAGACTTAAAAAGAGGTTTGAGGAGGCTTATGCGAAAAAGGAAGACAGAGGGGGCGGGGGTTTTGGCTCTGACAAAGACAGCGGAAGACACAATGAGCAGAGAAGAAAGTTGGAAGAAGAAGAAGAAGAAGAAGAGGAGGAAGAAGAAAGAACAGACTTTTCCCTCGATGTGAAGATTTTTCCTCCCCTGTTTCTCCCCTCAAACAGATGCTAAGGCAGATGGTGGTGAATTAGCAGGAAATGGGCAAAAAAAGAAATGAGACAGTATATTAGGGGTCCGGGGAGGACGGACATGACGAAATAAAGATTAAAGTGCCACTGCAGAGGGGAGGAAATCTCACCCAGGGGTTGTGGGAGGTCCGAGGTGTCATCTCGGAAACATAATGTACAACGGCTTTGGTGATGATGAGCGATATGCTCTGGGCCTCATGTTGCAAAAGACCCATCATACAGCAGCAGCAGCAGCAGGACATCGTGTTGCTCAGTGTGGGGCTCTCTGGGTGAAAAACATCTTATTAATGTAATAATGGGGCCAAATTAGATTGGGTTAACAATGGAGGTAGAAACTCAGTTGAATTAACATTTTCATGTTAACAGTGTCTCTTCATGGATTAGGCCTTCACAGGAGACGTTTTCTAATATTAAAGAGGACCAGAGCTGAATTAGTCAAGCAAAGCAATTCATTGGACCTCATATTTTTAGATAGAAACACCCATTTAATGTGTTAATTTGATATATATATTAAAAAAAATCTACAGATAAAATAAATGTAAAGACGTCATCATGAACCTCTTTCCACACTGTAAGAGAAATATTATTACTTTCAATTCTATAACCTCTTTCTGGCCTTGTGCTACATTCTACAAATCTATAAATAGAAAGCCGTCCCCAGCTATTTCTGCAGAGTATCCATTAGTTTGAGAGATTGGCAGAAATAAAAATAGTGAAAGAGCAGACTAGGTTAAGACTACACCACATTACAACCAGTAATTCTGGCTGCCTATTAGATTTATCTGTTGCAGACTGAGGGGAAAGCATGCACTTTGTCTTCAGACATGAAAACAGCATCTCAAATGTTACAATTCCAGAGGGGGTAAAGTGGAATTGCTGTTTTTACATTTCTGTACCATTTTTGCCCATAAGGAATATGGATAACAAATGAAATATTCAGCCACATTGTCTGATTTATCTCTTTTATTATCTGCAAATATCACCCCGGCAATTTAAAGGATAGCTCGCTTCATTCTGGGCCTTTTCGCTGGGGGCCTGACAACCTATCAACTTTATACCGCATAAACAGGTCAGGATTGTATGAGCGTTCCTATATGTTATACTTTAAGGTTTTGAGCTTGCAGAAATTCTAAATAGAAACTGAAAAAAAGAAAGGATCCTTAAGGGGATGCTACAGACCCCCTTGCCCAAGAAATGATAAATTTGCACTGTGTCCGTTTTTGAAACGGGGGAACAAAATGTTATTAATTTCAAACCAACTGGAGACCGCCGTATCACAATTTCTCAGACTGTAAGTAATATGAGTCTCCTGCAGAGGATGATTGACTGACAGGCGCTCCAGTCCGGCTTTTTGAGTGTTTCGGAGCATCCCCACGCGTCAGTTTGTCTTGAAGCAGTGAAATGATATAATAAGTCTTAGCTGTTGTCCTCTGACTTTAGAAAAACTAATAGTGTTTCATAACTGACTATAGATGCACAATTGAGAGCATCCAGACTTTTGGAAATAAAGCATTTTATTAGGTCAAAACAAGGCCATCTGAATAAGAAATATATTTAATTGTGACTCTTAAAGGCAGAATATATAATCTGCTAGTTGATTGTAATATATACATTTAACTGGACTGGTATTAAATAAGATGATTGGATAATTAGAAACAATTTTTGTGACTTATTCGGCTGATTTGCACTGATTTGTCAATAATACATCTGGAAATTAACTTCCGATTTATATAAGGCCAAAAAAACTATTTATTTTATACTATATACAGGTGTAACAATACTGTACATAGCATTGCTTAACCAAAATGTACTGTTCAATTTTCACAGCTCAGAAAAACTAATTTTTCATTATTTTATCACCTTTGGCATTTAATAACTTCTAATACCACAAGAACTAAATATACTGTTGAATTGACGCTGTTTGGGGTCTGCAATGTCTTCCAAAATGCCCAACAAGACATTTTATTTTATTTTGTTTTGTTAATTGAGCTTTGTAATGGTCTTAATTGTAAAATCCATATTTCAAAATGTGCAGTGTCTTCACCTTACCATGGTAAGTGCTATGAGATGACACATCTTGTGAACTGGTGTGCTATAAATAAAAATAATTGAAGTGAATATTTACTCTAGCATATACAGATTTTTTTGCATGACTTTTTGGGACAGAACAGGAATTAATGTGTCTGTATGGCTAATGCAATAATGAAATATGACAGATTTCCTTGCTCGTAGCCTTTTTTGTCACCTTCATCCAATTCTCAAGTCCATTTGTGGCAAAATAAAAGGGTTTCTATTTCAGTGCCTTTCTATTGGTTTGGATTTAATAGGATCTGAGGAAAATTTTCGTTTAGAAAAAAAAAAAAAAAAAAAGGTCATTTTGCTGCTAGTTTTAGTATTTTACACATACAGCAGTAGGTGCACGAGGCTCCAAACAATGAAAAAGTAAAGCCAATGTCAACCAAACACAAAAGTTCACATGCTTGTTTTTTGGCATATATAAAATCTGTACTGTTATAATGCAAAAGACATAAAACTTTGCCAAATAAAAACAGCTTCATTGTTGTTGACCAATAACTGAGACAAATTTATAGATTGAGGGCCAGCCTCATAATGAGCACAATGCAGTCAGTAAAAAATGTATCATAAACTTGACTGAGAGGAAAAGGTCTGCCCTATGCCCTTGACAGAAACACTGCAGGTTGCTTCGCCTCTCTTGTTCCTTCCAGGTGCTCCGTCTCTCCTCTCTGCATTTCCAAACACACCGCATGGCTAAAGATAGTTATTCCACCTTGAACCGATCTACATCACCTCCCCGGAGAGCGCAAGTCCCTCTTGTGAAACCTTATACGATGTAGCATTTCTCACTTCCTAAAAGGGGAATAGAATGGCAGGGGGGGGGGAGAATATTCAGCAAGCCTCACTTTAAATCAAGATAAAAGACTGAAATGGAAAATAATAGGGGGAACAAACCCCTGGATAGCCCAGGGCTCCTAATGGAAACACATGGCTGAAGGCTGAGGTGTTGTCAGCAGCCAACACTGTGACATTCCTTTTTGATAATCTGGCCTGCCATAAAATTAGAATAGCAAATACCGCCTGACAAAGATGCATGTTCTTCCTCTATTGTGCCATCATATAAAAAGAAAAAAAAAAACTCCACTGGTGACTCTGAATGCCACAAACTTCAATTTAAATTTACAGCGCTGCGAAAAGAGAAGTGATATGCACTCAAAAATTTTAATAACCTATTAAGTTACGACTTCAATTTCATTTTATGAATATTTTCCTTAGGGAGCACAGCCATCACCAGAGAAAGATCGAAATTTAAAAAAGATAAATAGTGCCATTAATCTACAACATTTCTCTTCCATTATCCCTGAAAATGAGGAGTTATTTTTGCTCAGATCCTCACGTAATTAGCTCCTTACACTTGATTCACTAGCCAGAAAATGACCATGTTCAGAAAATTAAAAATTTGTCATTAAGTGGAATTTAACATAATATCATTTATCTTTATATATTCCTCGGCTGACAAGCAGCAGCCTTGGATGTTGATCAGGCTTTTGTGTCAGAGGACTTAGCATTGCGAGAGGAGCAGGACTGTTAATGTGTGCGCTGGGTTACCAGGTGAATATTGGTGATTTTAGCTGCTCTCACTCAGAATATTTATCCTACTAATGGTGCTGTCAGTTGAAATGGGGAGTTGCCATTTGTGGCGAAATGAGAATGAGACTGAAACACCATGTTATACCGTTGCACTCTATTATGAAGAGAAACGAGTCCACTTTGGTGTGAAAAGGCAACCTGTGTTTATTTGTCACATGTTCATGTGTAAGGTTGTTTTTAAAAAAAAAAAAAAAATCAAACATAATGTTCTACCTGAGATGATTAAATGTCAATACACCAAATCATTTCAAGTGCAAAAATCAAAATAGATGGTTTAATGTTGGCGAATTATAGTGGATTCAAAAAGAAAATACAGGTTTGCTTTAAAAAAAAAAAAACTATAATCTTGTAGCTGATGTTGTTTTTTAGCAAATTTACTCAAAACTGTAATGACTAAAGCAGATAAATTTAAGTGTGGTTTATTTGTCTTCAGTGGAAGTTTAGTTGCATCTGACTCTAATTTGACTTGTTCAATATATGCATGAACTGGCACTAAAAATGAGTCCCCTGTTTCACTTTGCAGTCCAGTCTAGGATTTTAGCTCCCCCTAGATCATTTCAGCATTGAGGTTTCAGGGTTTTGAGGATCTGCCATCATCACAATAAGATGCATAAAGGAGGTGCAGCTCAAGACTGTTCCATTTTTATAATGCAGGAGTGTTTATGTTTGAGAAATGACATTTATCTGCAGCTATTTTGCAACAGAAAATATTTTTTGATGGAAACATACTGAATAAATATTGTTAATTAACATATTTGGCAAGTGAGTCATTTGGTAAAATGTTCACTGATAATGCACTCCATGTATTTTCAGCTCAAACGTTCCCAATTTTGCAAAACGATGCCTCAAAGCAATATTAAACAATTTTTCCAGTTGTTTTTAGACACTCACTGCAATTTATTAAGATTTAGCAAAAAATCAAGTTCTGGTTTATTATAAAGAAAATCCACAGTGACTTGAGATGTTTCCATGAAATCACCTTAACCAAGGAGCTTTGTTTTCTCTAAAAATCTCGAGTCAATTGACTTTTTAACTTTAAAAATGTAGCTTCTGATCATAATCCATCCACCGATTAGATTTGCCAGCACAATGCAACTGGAAAATAAACATTTAGCGCTATGTAAATGTCATTTAGTGGGTTATCAGGTGTTAAAACATCAAAAACCAAAAATAGCTTCTAGTGGGAGTCAGTGCTTATTGTAGCTAGATGAGTTAACTAGCTTTACTTTACTTTGTGGGAGTCAGGTAGGGTAGTTTTTCTACTTTTTGAGTTAAATCAAACATTTACTGCAAGATGAGTCAAAATGTTGCATTTTATATATGAGCAGATGTCCTGAATTAATGAAAGCCTCTTGAAAAAGTCGAAACAATCCATTTTTGTTGGATAGAAACCATGGAAGTTGACAGTACGTCTCCTAGCAACACCAGCCCTCACATGTCCGTTGACTGTTGCCATGGAGGCCCGCACTGTTTCCAAAAATATACCCAAAAACAATATTTATTCCTTTTTGCCAAACTGAAATTTAAGCACAGCAGGTGCAGAATCATTACAGTGTCAAAAAAAGAGACAAATATTCAAATTTTAGTTCAACTTTGATGAAAACACTCAGCAGACAGCAGCCCTGAAAGCCATGAAGGATTTACTGATGTCGAATTTTTCATTAAAACACCAGCAGTGGAAATAAATGATGTGAAAATACCAAAGCAAATCCAATGACAACACATTTAAAATGATGTAATCAATGACTAAAACATACAGACGGCGATTTGAATGGAAGGTTCAGTTATGTGCCGCTGTGTATGGTTCTGTCATTTACTTAGTTCAACACAAAAACATGTTGGTCATCATCTCACAGCACAGCAGGCTATCCATTAAGATCTAATTGATCATCAGAAGGAATGGGAGGAAGAAATGGAGTTGATAATGGTGAGGGAAACCATTTTGTCTCACTCCCATTACAGAATAACAACATTCTTGTTTAGTTATTATTCTCCTGTGACTATGAAAACAAGAAGTGAGGGCCCACATGCTGCACTTTTCTATCGAAAAACTTTTACTTCTCATAATAGACCTGCACAAATCTTGCAAATCTTCAGCCGCAGTAGATACAGATGTTAGAGAGACCAAAGAAATACATGCAAACAGTTAAAATCATGACAGTGTGAGGTTCATAATCATCCACTATTACAAGTCATTGCGGCACAGCTCAGTTGTTCTGCAATGTGCATGATGTCACGGTGCTGAACCGAATTAGGGATACATGTAGTACAATGGTGCCTTCACGTCAAGTGCTTACTGCGGCCTCTCGTCACCCATGCCTGCTCTCCTAAAGCAAAAGCATATTACTGCTAGCTTTAAAACTAATACACTCATTTCATAATAATATGTGCAGCTGGGCTGGTAATAAATCATTATGGGACTTCTTGTTCCCCCGATACAGTATTGAGGCATTGACCCCAATCAAGTGCTTGCAACAAATATTTGGAATTACAGGCTGGAGTTGATTAATTTCTCCTGATTTAGAGATTCTGTGAGGAGATAAAGTATAAACGCCTCTGTCGTTGAAAGAGGAATGATGACTGCTGTAGTGCATATTGTAGGATAAGTGCAGTGTTGGTTTACTGGCACTTAAATGTACATTTTATATGCAGACAATATAGGAGTTATTTGTTTGTCAGATTTGTATATATATATATATATATATATATGTACACTTTGAAAAAGCCTAAGGATATCCTAAACATCACACAAATGATACAAATACTTTAACATTAACCTAGGTTTCCTGAAATGTCAGAATTTAATGTCTCAAATGTCCACTAATTTGAAATACTAGGGAACTGTAGGCCTTAATTTAGCTTTTAATTGTTTATTAAAATCCCTAATATTTAATCAAAAAGCAGATTGAGAGGTTTAAGTCATACTTTAGGCTTCATTTTGATCTTGTTTTAGCTCAGAAATGCACCCATCCTCCATTTGACACAAGACTTCCATGCCCCTTGTAAATGTAAAACTGTAATGATGACCTCAGATGCCACGGAGAGCTAAAACAAAAAACAAAACAGGGTATTAAAGCTGACATCTCCAGTGTGGGCGCAGGGAGGCCGGTTGACACACTGTGGGGAAGCGTGAACATGGTAGTCAATCACTTGTAATAGCAAAGGAACAAAAGTGCATCTTGAGGATGCGCCAAAGTTCACTACACACATTTTTCACCAGCCCCTCCCTCTGAAACACAAGCCAGCAGCCTTACATGCAAGTCACACATCCATTCAGCTCCCTGGGGTTCAAACCAATCTCTCTTGTCTCCAGCCAGTCGCTGTGCTTCAACCTGCAACAGCCATCAAGCCCATTAATCCATCTGCCGAACATGACTATGACTGATCTGACCACCACACAATCAATTTGTACCTCTTTCGCTCTCTCTTCTGGCGTGGATGTACAAAATATCATGAAAAGTATCAATGGTAGTTCCAGCGCAGTAAAATAATAGAGTAATAAGGCAATCAGCGTCTGACCTTGGAGGACAGCTAATTCATCTGCCCATCTGTCTTAATTATTTCCTCTGAAATGGATACAAAAGACAACCTGAACATTTCATTTGTTCCCACATGACAATTTCATTTTTTATCTGTTGGCAGAGACGCGATTTTTCTTACATGAGCAGCATTTCTTTGTTATAAATTCTTAGGATCGGTCAAAAAGGCAAGACACCAGTTCAGAGTAAGTAGTTTGTTGAACTCACATTTCAAGGCCATGAACTGAAAGTCTGGGAGAAATATTGGTTCAACTTAAATGAGCCTTTCGGTAAATAAACCTACATGTGCAGTTTACAGCTTCAAAGACATTAAGTTCACTGTCGAGTTGGTTTTACATGCAGATCACAATCATATTGCATTGGAAAGTGCTTTAGAATCAGACATTACAATAAAATAATTAGCTTAATTCAACCTTCATTCATGACTTGAAACAACCTAAAATAATTATTTTGCTTCAATGTTTTTAAATGGTTTGCATGGAGTTATCATTTCAGATTGAACTTAATGGGTTATTTACATTAAGTCAATTAAGTTAATGAATGTTTTGAATTCAGGGCAACTTAAAATAACTGGTTTGGTTCAGCCTAAGAAAATAGTTTGCAATGAGTTTAAAAAATGCAGTTGAACCAAGTAAATTCTTTCCATTGTCAAATAGTTCTTGTGAATGATTACCCTGTCATTTGTAAACTTTACTAATTGATTATTTTTTCAGTGTAAGACAGAAACTTTTGAAGGAAGAAAAAGTAAGAAACCTCAGAAAGAGCAATGAAAAGGTTCCAGCTATGTAACTACTTGCTAGTTTTTGGCTCTTTAACAGCTTTTCACTCAGAGTTTGGAGCTTTCTTTTGTGTAAATATAAGGTAATAAATCAAATATTCTAGTGTTACCTGACTGATATTGGCTTATCTTAAATCTTTTATAAAGATATCTGGCAGTAATAGTAAACTTTTAACATTAAGTGAGTAAAAATTCTATGTTAAACACTGGTTAGCTAATGTGCAGTTAAAGATTACGCAGTATTTGGTGACTGTACACTTTTTGCATAACTCTACTGGCAGTTTTAGTCTATTGAAAGAAGTTAAAAAATAGTTGAAAATATGCTCTTTTTTGTATTTGTATGTCTGTTTTTACATAGGCAACATAAGTTAAGTCACACAAGGAATGTTGATTTGACACACTGAGCAATATTTGAGACAAAGTGTTGGCTTTTACAACAGAATATAATGATCTGCACTAACAACCAGGTTGCATCTTTCAGGTAATTTTGTTCTATTTTCTGCACACTAAACATAACGCAAGACAGGATATTTTATTTTTTTTCTGTTGGTTTATCAATCTGCCCTAGAGAGCAAATTTTGCTTTAATTTTGATTTATTTTATCGCTGTAATTTATATAAAAGTACAAATAATTCTCTTTTTCATTGTAAAAAGATACACATTTGTGTGAAATACTGTAAATTATTAAAATCATAATAACCAAGGGTAAGTTCATGTTGCTAAGTTGGCAAACTTTTTAATAAACTTATCATTTTAGTGTGATTTTTTTTCACAGTGGACATGACTGAGGTGTCCTGTTTTAATTTTATTGCTTGTCCTTCAATGCTGAATCAGTCAAGGCTGAAAGTGTCTCCTGTCAGCTACAAAGTGCTGCTGAGCTGCAGCTGGAATCACTTGTAGCTTGTCAGTCTCAGTTGGTCTCCATCAGCGGGAGTTTTTCTCTGGGTCTGACAGATGATTCAAAAGGCAGCTGAGGGCGGAGGCTGGTCGGACAGCCCTAAATGATGCTGTGGGAAGAGTTTTAATTTGACAGCTATGATTGGTTCACCATTAAATGTTCCTTTATTTTTTCCACCTGACATGAGTGATTGTCTGTTAGCTTTGAGATACTAATAACTGCATACTGTACCTCTTGGCGTTGGCATTTGATTTGTCAGTTTGTTTGTTTTCCTCTTATCCAGAGCTAGCTATGTCCTTCATACTCCATTTAAGCGTTTTTGACAAAAACTATATTTGTACAAGTATTTCTTTTTTAACCCAGATGTCAGAAAACTAATAATTTGACTAATAGATGATTGAAAGGAAATCATTATTATTTCAATCTGAGACACCTAAAATACCAAACATACAGTAATTATCTAAAATGTTCTTAGCCTGTCTCAAAAAAATTTGATTGACTTTAACCTGAATAAACACCACACAATCAGAAAAGAGGTTTTTCTGGTTTTTGAAGCTATTGAAAAGTTGATCTCTCTAAAAAAAAAAAATCTCACCTCAATCTCATTGCACATTTATAAAATGATGCTGATGAGTGATTTATTTGTTATTCTTTTCAGAGGGAAATAAGATTGCATTTGCTTGACCAGTTAAAGATAAGATAAAGATAAAGTTCTTTATTTCTCCCCACTCCAGGGGAAATTTACATTGTTACAGCAGCTTATGTAACAGTAGACATAGTGATAAGAATAAAATAATAATAGAACAATAGTAATAATATTTACAATATATACAAGGGTGACAGATGAGGGTAAAGTGGCTTAACAGAAAAAATAAAAATAAAAATAAAGTTTAAAAGTGCAGAGATGTGCAGTGCAAGAATGTCAGTGCAAATTTTATGGTTTGGGGTGGTAATGATATAGTCCAGTTTATGTTAACATCAGCCAGTTGACTTAAACATTTGATCTGTTTTCTTTGTTTCATTACTGTCATATTTTTAAGCTTTTCCTTTTCCAATTTGGGCCCAAGGAAGACTTAAGAACACTTAGTGGAAGTCAATGGGGACTCCAAAAGAAGAACAACAAACAAGCCCCATTCTGAAGGGATTAAGATGCTAAATCTGGATCAAAGACTCACTTTGATCAGCTTGTATTTGCAATTAGGACAAATTCTAACTCCTCTAAATTCTCAGTTCAGAGGTTCTCCATCTTTTAAGTTGTTAAGTGACATAATTTGTAAGTAGCAAATTGATGGAAGTTACATAGATTATAGTACATTTGCAAATGTAAAGACAAACATGCACCATTTGCTCATGTCATTCGTGCACAGTGCTTTAACTGAGAAAACAGTAGAGAGATTGTCCAAAACAAGGCAAAAAATAAAGGGTAAAAAAAGCCTTGAGCAGCTTGGACACAGACCACAACTGTGAGTTTGATGCTGGGCTTCTAGCAGCAGATAAAGCAGCTCACAGTGAGCCATGCGAGAATGCAAAGCAGGCCATCTGATAGCAGAGAGCAGAAGGAAGGAAGGAGGCATGTGTCTGGGAGAGGCAGCCGAGGAGCATTTGTCAGGAGACAGTGACAAAAGGGGGTTGAAGGGGCCTTGCTCGACGCTATTCAGAGACAATTTGTAAGCCCGGCTGTTGAAGCCAGGCCAAAGACTTGCGAACAGCTGGAGCCCTGCCGTGATTGATAAATGTGGGCCTCCAAGAACTTCATTTTGATATGAATGAAGACAAAAGCGCGACAACATTCTGTGAGTGTTTAATATTACCGTCATTAAGTGGCGACAGTGGACAAACGCCCTGTCCTCAGCTGGGGATACACAACACCAAAAGGGAGGTCAGTACCCCCTGGTAATTAACATTTTTATGACAAAATACCCTTTTTGTAGGGGATTTGTAATTAATTCAGGTTTAAAGTGAGTGATTAAAAGCACATTTAATCTGGATTTAAAGGTTTGGATTACACCAAGGAAAAAAAATCACTGTTTGCTCTTCAACAATAGAACATTATTGTGTCTAAAATCACACCATGAAAAGTAAAAATGTCACAGATTTGTATTTTTTATTACTAATCAAAATTTTCTCCTTGCATCTTTACAAAAATGCATTTTTTTGGATGTAGCAACCTCAAAGCAAAGACAAGGAGCCCCTTTTCTGTCACATGAACACTAATATAATTAGACTGCAGGCAGTTTGTCATGCTAATCATGCAACAACCAAATTTCCAACATGTATTGACAACGCACTGTAAAAAGAGTTTCACTGCTTTCTCTGTCACAGGCTTTTGCAGATGTTGTGACCCATGCACACATGGGTCAATGAGAGCGAGAGTGACCAGCTATGATCCCTTCACTTACTGGGTTCACTGACTTTTAAACCTCTTTATCAACAGTTGATTTATACCTTATCACACTCATGATCTGGGCTTTTTCATAAGCACTGACGAATTTGACTAAAAGCAACACAATAAAACAGGAAGACAGATGAAATTCTACGAGCGATCCTTTTTCCTTTTTGATGATGCCTTTTCGAATAAGCTGTTTTATCAACATAACAGGATTTCCAATCTCTTTTATAGACTTGAGAGCACTGTTCCCTCTAAGCTGCACGCTGCTGACACGGTCTCCGCGCACAGAAAATCTGCGCTGCGCACACAAAAAAAATCCAACCTAAATTGTAAATAAAATAAACACGTAACAATTCATTCTGTGCTATTTTTCAATGTGAGTCAGTGAGTGACCGGTGACTGGCTCCTGCAGCCAATGATGCGATTCACATACGTATTTACCATAGACTGTATATAATGGTATTTACGCAGCTAACCAACGTCAGACGTCCTTATGTGCAGCCATTGTTGTTCTCATAGATATGAATGAGTAGATAGGACACGCCTCTTTGAGCTGCGTGCTACAGCGAGGCTAAGCTAGTGGGGGCAAAGTTTCAGTGCATTCCGTTGATGTAGACGGCGTGAAAACGGAAACAAGAAGTATGCCGTTTTTTTTTAACTCGAGTCTAGACTCGACCATTTTTCTCAGGAGGTTGGACTTCAGCCTTTGTGCTGGAGGGTTGAACCCTCAGTTCCAAGACTTTCCAAAGCCTCCACACCTCCCGAGTCCTCAGGACCTGAGCTTTCACACAGTCTGAGGGCTGAAATTTTCTAAGTCCCACAGTACTTCTCTGTTAGTTTGAACCTTCAGACAGTCTGAGGGCTGAAATTTTCTAAGTTTCTGAGTAGTTCTCTGTTATTTTGAACCTTTCGACAGTCTGAGGACTGATATCTTCTAAGTTCCTGAGTAGTTCTCCTTTAGTTGGAAACTTTAGACAGTCTGAGGACTGAAATTTTAAAAGTTTCTCAGTACTTCTCTGTTAGTTTGAACTTTCTGGTTAACAGAAGCCTTAAAACTTGTGACCATGAGTCTTGATTTGACATTTAGATCATCCATCTGAGTTCTTCTCAGACCTTCACCTGTGGGTTTTTTAGAAATCCTCAACAAACTTTGATTCTCTTTACTGAACAGTAAAGTTTGTGGAGATCAGAAGGTAACATTAGTTTGATCGATGCCTTCAACTACTAGTAGACTTTATCTGGAAAGCAGTTTTCTGAAATGAGTTCTTAGTAAATCTGTCCACAATCAAACCAAGAACATAGAAAGAGGAAATGTTTGAAGAAACAACTTGTTTTCATTTCAGACTAGAAAACGCTTTAAGAGCTTTATCTGTTTTTGCTGTTTTTGATCGTTTTATTGTCTCTTCTGTTTAATTTGATCTTCTAAAGTTTAACTGGTGTCTTTTCAAATGTTTTGTCTTTAGTTTGATTCTTCTTAAATGTTTAGTTTTGCTCTTTTTTCACCTTCTATTCTTTTCTAATGTCTGATTGATTTCCAGATGTTTTGTCTTTTTAATGTTTGTTTTTTGAAATGTTTTATCGGCTTGTTTGAGTTTTTTTTCTTTCCCAATATTTAATGTTTCGATTAAATCTTTAAGGTTTTTCTTCTTAAATGTTTTACCACCTTTTAATGTTTAATTTTCTTTTTAAATGCTTCATTGTATTTTCTGTTTAATTCCTATTTGAAGTTCTATTGTCTTTAAGATGTAATTTTCTAATTAAACATTAAATTTTTTAATTAAATGTTTTGTCTTTTTAAAGGTTTAATAATCTAATTAAATGTTTTGCATTTTTTTAGATGTTTAATATTCTTCTTGTTTAATTGTATTTTTTAAATGTTTAATTGTCGAAAATATTTTGTCCGTACTTTTTAATATTTGTATTTAAAAATTTTGTTTAATTTCATAATGACATGTATTGTATCTTGTTGAATTATCTAATTCAATATTTTGTCTGTTTAATATAATTTAATTGTATTTAATGTTTAACTCTATTAAACAGATAAAATATTGAATTAGATAATTCAACAAGATACAATACATGTCATTATGAAATTAAACAAAACTTTTAAAATACAAATATTAAAAGGTATGGATAAAATATTTTCGACAATTAAACATTTAAAAAATACAATTAAACAAGAAGAATATTAAACATCTAAAAAAATGCAAAACGTTTAATTAGATTCTTAAACCTTTAAAAAGACAAAACATTTAATTAAAAAATGTAATGTTTAATTAGAAAATTGCATCTTAAATTTCTTAAATCTTTTTATTAATAATAAAAATTTTAAAAAGTTTTATTGTATTAATTTTTTCCTTTAATTGCTTTTTGTTACGTAGTTTATTTCTTTAATCTTCTTTTTCTGTCAAGATTTTAATCCCAACCTTAAAAATGAAATAAACTCGTAAATCACAACAAAAATACTTCTGTTGTCAGAATCATGAGTTAGTCAATTATTCAGTTTATCAATTCAACTTTATTTGTTTAGCACCTTTTACACAGATGACAAAACTAAACAGGCAAAGAGAAAAAAATGCTAAAACTATGATTAAAACTCAAAAACATATTTAAAAACAAAAGATTTAACATGGTAATAAAATGTGTTGTGTCCAGGGGATGGAGGGAGTTTATTGAAGTCTTCTTGGGCTCACATGGGAAATCATTTAAAATATAAACTTGATATTCAGTCTAAGGAAACTGCAGAACGACAGAAGAACCAACAATATCTCCTGTTTTCTCCTTTAATGAGTTGACTTTTCTTGTGCTTTCAGACCAAAGAACTACAGACTCTTCACAACCTGCTCAAACTCTTGGTACAGGACCTCACCACACGGGTCAAGAAGGTTTCCGTCTCATTTCTACTCTGAAGCTCACCTTCTCCTGCTCAAACTACTGACAAATGTTTCTGCTGCTCTAAAGTCTGCTTTCCAGAACTTCCTAAAAACTCTCAAAGTCTCTTCTGCTGCAGGTTGCTTTGTAGAACTGTTCCAGAAAACCTCACTAAACCACATGGAGGGGCCTCAAGATAGTCATCCAAATGAAACCATACAAAAACCAAACTAGCACAACCCAAACGCTAAAGTCTCCTGCAGCCTACCAGAGAACCTCTGAGAACAGATAATCAGGACAGGAACTCTTACCTTCTGGACAACCAACGTTGGTTCTCAAACAAGAATACAGAATGTGTCTGACCAGAAACCTCTAAAGACTCACTACAGCCAAGATAAAGACACAACTCAGCTGTACCAAATCCACTAATCACTGCACACATTAGCACCATGTGCTAACTGTGCCTAAAGAACCACATTTACCAAGACAACTATCCAGTACAAAGCCCTAAAACACACCAAGAAACATATTAAAGACGATTTTACTGCTGGAAGCTGCAAGCCAACGCCTAAAGAACAAACTAAGGCAACAGAGCCAAACCTGATTCAGTGGGAAGAGAAGCAGAGGAAATGTTTGTCTGCAGCTAAATAAAGCAGGAAGACACTGAGCTGCTCAGGTATTCCTGATAACACCGAGCTGCTCAGGTGTTCCTGATAACACCAAGCAGCCACCTGGACAGCCAATAGGAACACAGCTTCCTGGAAGTCCAGAGGGCTGGCTTAGTCAAGGAAATTTAGTTTAAAGTTGAAGCAGAAAGTTAACAAAGAAAGTTGAAAACCACCTTCTGATCCCTGAAATCTCTGAGTTTTCACACAAAGAACACCTGAACATGTCAAACTGGTTCCATAGTAGAACCATCATTGTAAAAACGTCATAGTATGGTGTGTTGCTCAAAAAACATTCTGACCCGGCTGTCAGGGGACAAACATGTAAGAAACATGAGAACAGAGAGAACCCAACCAGTAGGTCACAGTTTATCATCCCCCAGTCATCTCCTGAAGTCCATATGGTGAGAGACATCAGTATCTGGTTGTTCATTTACCAGAGGATGCTTATAATCATGCTGATGTGGTCTGTACTCTACAGTATCTTAGTGACTGATTAAATGCCTAAGTTGTTTTTTTGAAAATGCTTTTTAGTTTTTAATAAACATTTAACAGCCTATATGTAATCAATAAATGGCCTTTGCCTATCTTAAGAAAAATTCACTCAGAACTCTGTTATGTTAACAGTAATAAATAAATCAATAAATACATGCATACACACAAACATAAGTTAATACATTAACTGTGTTAAGATAAGATTTAGATTTTTAAAAAAGTTGTTTATGTTTTTGCAGAATCCAGTATTGCTCACTGGTTGGTCATTACATTTTGTTAGTTTGATTTCACTGTTTAAAATGATGCCACCTCTTTTCAGACAGAACCTGTGATAATAAAACAATACAAAATTTTTAGTTCCCTGTTAATAAAGCACTTAAAGCTTTAAGTATGGCTAAATGCTTTTTTCAGAATTAAATATATCACTCCTTAGGTGGTAGTGGCCCCAAGTTCAGTAAAGTTGGAAAGATATTCACAGATTCAGACTTCCAGCATCAATAACTCATTAGATATAGGTTGTCAAAACATAAACGGTGCCTCTTTCCCATTGTTGCAAGGCAGACAATGTGCTACAAGCCCAGTTTTATCAAAAGTAGCTGTCTTTCAAGCTACAGGAATAACATTGGTGTCTATGGAGTGAACAGGGTCCGTCTGCAATTTGCAAAACCGCTGCAACAGTAAAGACAGACAAATATTCAATAACTTCACTCTTATACATTGTAGTGTCACTAAAATCACTGCAGCCTTCAACTGGCTCCTGTTGACAAAGTGTTTTAACAGAAATGTAAATGCTGTAATTTGATTCTTTTAATGAACCATGTAACTTGAATGGATGTGATGCTGGTGTGACCACAGTGCACACGTCTGATGTTGCTCACAGTGGTCCAAGGAACGCTCAGGGAGTTTGTGTGTTTGCTCACACTCAGGAAAAATTAGAGGGAACATTGCTTGAGAGTAAACTATGCACATTCATCCCTGACCTATTTAATGGCTGGATAGTGCCACAGACCTACACAGGGAAAATTGAAAAGTTTTCCATCATTAAGTGATATATATGGCTGTGACCGAAGTCCATAAAAATTGGGAATTGTTCTATTCTAATTTAAAATTCCATTTCAGACACTCTTCACGGTGACAAAGGAGAACATCCATCCAGTAATACAGTCGAGAATTTGCTGCCAGGATTCACGATGAATGAGTGAATATTGATGAAGTTGAAAAACTCTGCCGGGTCCCTGTTTCTACATCACTCCAGTGGAGGATGGGATGTGTGTGTGTGTGTGTGTGTGTGTGTGTGTGTGTGTGTGTGTGTGTGTGTGTGTGTGTGTGTGTGTGTGTGTGTGTGTGTGTGTGTGTGTGTGTGTGTGTGTGGGTTGGGGGGGGGGGGGGTGCAGGACTTACACTTGGTTTCCATGGAGAGAGGCACCTTTCTCAATATTCAGAATCCCAGTGTTCTGTGCCGAGTCTCAAAAGGAGATCAATCTCACTTTGAAGCACTGGGGGCTTCATTTGTTTGTGAAGGATGTGAGGTGCTGCCTAAATGACTATGCCAATTCTTCAAAACCCACTTTCAGTTGACACGCAGTGCCTCTGCATTCATTGTTTCAAAGGGGGCTCAAGTTCGAAGACACATGACTGAATCCAGCTCACTTTAGGGGAAAAAAAAGGCCTCCTCACAATAAACATTTAGACACTTGGCATTCAGATTTGTTACTTAACTGAAGCCAAAGATCAGAAGAGTGATCAATAACAAAACAGGGAGTAAAAGGGAAATTTGGTGAAGTGGAAAAAAAAGATATGTGAGCAATATTAATATTCAGACAGCAGTAGCTCTTGTGCTTTTTTTTAAAGAGTTAATAAATAAGACAAATGATATAATTATAGCACAAAATAACAAGTATATTAACTTGAGTGGGAAAGTGTGGCATTTTAGATATACTTCATTCCAAGCTGATGTCTTTTTGAAACAGTATGAGTATTTTTAAACATAATGGGATCTTATATATTGGTTCTGGGGTGTTTTAATGCACGAAATTATCAAAAAAATATAAACATGTTATATAAAAATATCAGAACTACTCTTATAATCCAGACTTTCAGACCATAGGCCTTAAGATGAAAATACATTTTCAGAAAGACACCTGACATTCAGAAGAGCGTTTTTTGTATGTTTTCTTAGCTCATAAAAAGGTGATATTTTTATGGTATATGATTTTCACACAGTTTTAAATTTTAAATGCTTTTAGCCTCAGACCAGCAGAAATACAGCACAGCACATGATTACTGGTTTTGAATACTTAAGATCAGTTTAATGTTCATTCATTTTTTTCCTCAAGTTTTTATCCAGTCACTTTGGCAAATGCAATTTTGTGAATTTCATAGTAATTCTCTGTCAGGTTTCTGGATTTAATGTTGAAAATACAGCTCAAAAGTGAAGCCAAGTTAATGATTCTTTGGTCTAAAAACCTGGATCCCTTTTCCACATAAGAAAGAATCATTATGATTTTGAATTTGTGTTTTATTGAAATTTATCCTGCATTTTTCCTATTGTGTATCTTTAACAACAAACTATTTTAAAAACCATATTGACAAATTTGGCTAGAAAGGACAAAAGGGCTTAAAACATCTTTTATGTAAATGATGTATATTTACTTGTTTTCCGGTGAGTAAAGTAGAATTTCTGCAGCCCAGTTTTGGAGCAGTGTTACAACAGTGTAAGTCTGCCAGGGATCCCAACATAAATAAGAAGCTCCCCGAGTCGCCAGTGCTTAAGTAGCAGCGCGTCAAGCCATTCTTCTCCCAGTTTTAGCAGTGCAATGGCCCATGCGGTTCCCTCACAGTGTGTTTAGAAGAGGACCCTCCATGTCTGCTCAGTTGTGCCTGCTTTACCAACACTATTGATTGCAGGTGATGTTCTGGACAGAGTCCATCTGACCTCTGTAGGGGCTTAAATACATCATTGTCCAGAGAGAGGCCTCCTGAGACGGTGGTTATACTGTGTGTGCAGCCCTGCGCCTCACTGCCAGACACACTGATGAAGTGGCAACAAAAAAAGTCAACAGGACACGTGGAGAAGCACTTCTTACTCCTTTTCACTGCTCTGCAAAATCTAAAAATACAGCTGGAGGACGGATAACTGTGTTGGTTGATAGTATACTCTGATAAGTTTGTCTACTTTTAACCTCCGGACGCATAAAAAAACGAAAAGAAAACGCTTCAGTCGAGTCAGTTTGTTGTGATTGCGACCATCTTCCTTCCTCCTGTCATAACGGTGCTGATCTGCTCTTGTCGTCGCCTTGCTGTGAATTCTAATTGGCGTTATTAATCAGCAATCATGTTAACACTCTCCCTAATCTGTGTGGCAAGCTTTTGTTCCATACACACCTCAGAGCCATTGATGGAAATCCAATGAGACATAGGTTTACCTGCCATGAAAGTACCTCAGCAGCAGTCATCAACACATTGTGGGGAGTGAGGGGGGAAGTACACTTTAAATTAATTAACATCAGGCCTCTTGTAGCACTTCATTCCTGTAAACAAACGTTGTAATATGTGCTAATTAATTAAATATGCCAACCTTCGCCTCTGTTTGTGTTGATCTTTCTTTTGGATGTCAATTTCTTTATTTCTGTGGAAAATTTTTACGGTTTATCTCCAGTTAGCATGGAAGACTGGTGGACAAGTCAGTATAAAACAAAAAACTTGCTGTTAGCCTAAAGAATTATAGTATATTACAAGTGATAAAAGTAAAGTGGCTCCTCCTTAAAGCAATTTTTTCATTCAAATCTGGCAAAACATATTAAATCTATTAAGTAAAGTAAGATAATATCAATAGTAAATGAAAATTCTGGACAAATACCAAAAAACATAAGCCCATATAATTCAGAAATGTGCAAATTTACACTTATTAAATGAGTAAAATGGTCCAAATTGTTAAGATTCTAATGAAAGTAGTTCTAATTTCTAATTTCTTAACAATGCAGATTTATGTTCTATTGTTTTTTTTTAAATACATTTCTGATATGTACAAACATTTCTAGCATCAGAAAGCATGGATGTCTTGTATTTTGCTGCAATAATTTGTGTACCTGTCAATCAATTTAAGGGCAACAGCACTTAATAATTCTGTTTAATAATTTTTTTCCCTTGTGGTGAAACCCTTTGGTTTGTATTTGCATCACAGGTTGCATCATTTCATTTTCGAGCAATAAAAACTTCCTGGTGAGTTTATTTCTCAGTGACACTTATTTCCAAAACAGGGCCCCCGCTTTTCTGTTTTCCTGATTTCCATTTCATATCTGCAACACTCACACGCCCAGCTCTGCATGAGAGCCGCTCATGGGTGATGATTTTTGAATCGATTTGCCATTCTCACAAACGAAGGGCACAAAAGGCTGAGCAATCAGTCCAAGGCTGGCTGCTTTTGGCCCAGAGAGAGGAGAGATACTCCGCGAGTGGAGGGCAAGCATGGCTGATCTGAATCATGAAGAATAATGTTTAGCCTGGCAGATGATTAGGGATGTTAATTTTTTTTTTTTTTTGGGGGGGGGGGGGGGAGAGGGGGCAAAGGGGGGTGGGGGTAGGCTGGCACTTGGTGATGTCACTTTGGCTATCTGAGCAATCTGGCAGGGGCCGATCCTGGCGAAACGCTGCTCAATTTGCTGGGGCTCCTGCTCCATTTGCCTGTTAATGAGCACTGTTGTTGGAGGTACCCATGTGTACCATGTCATGAGGCTAGCAGGCAGCACCTTCACCTGACGCTCTGACCACAGAGGAAAATGGCAGCCGCCGTGACAGATGTTTTTGCAGTCCTGGGGTACGGAGCCATGGGAGACCTGTACAGTCAGAGGGGCCTGGATGTATCGCTGGCAACAACTGCTACAACATGTGTCCGCTTCAGCGTACATCCAGCATGCACCGAAAACAAGGAGTCAGCTCTTTCCTGTCAAAACAGCATCAACATGACAAGAATAAAGACAAATCAACACCTAGCCAAACAAAAAATGTCACAAATTCTTCTTTTAGTGCTATCATCAGGAGCATTAAAACAATATTGGCACAGATATCTAATTATGTGTAGCACACGTGTCAGTTTGATTAGTTAAAGTACACTTTCCTGGTGTGAGATTCGGTGGGAGGAGCCCTCGGTGTCACAGGATGGATGGCCGGGTTAAACTCATTACGTCACACTGTGACAACGGCACTTAATTACTAATGAAAGGGTGAGATCTCCACAGTCCACTCCAGTGGGTTTATGAATCCAGGACTGAAAAATCAGCTGAAACCACCACTGACTATCTGGCAGACAGACAGGATAGCAGACTGAGGAGACAGAAAGAGAACAAGGTGACATGCAAGCCTTAGACAGCAGCATTCTGAATGGTTAAAGCACTGATCTGAGATAAGCGTTAAAATAATAACGTCATTCAGGTTTTGGTGGTTTCTACAGATATAGGGTTAAACCTCTTAGAATAAGATCTTTATAACCAGCTTACACATTATACCTCCCACAGGATTTTTTTTGTAGTTTGGTTTACTTTAATACACCTAAAGAGCCTAAATCAATCACAATTACAAGAAATTCTGCAAAAATAAACTCGATATGACTACTTTTTAGGCATCCTGTAACTGCTAAATCTTGTGTTGTGAAAACTTGTAGGATTCTGACTCCCATACATTGACCCATCGCTGAAGACAGCCATTGGTTTCCAATAACTTCAATAAAAATCAGTTGGTAAACAAATATTATGTAAAACGCTGACAGCTGGTTGATTTTAGTAGCATTTGGACATGACTGGAAGTCAATGTCTGCCTGCTTGGAAATGAATACAATCAGAAATCAAATCTAAATTGGTCTGAAAAATGATCAACAACTCGAAGTATGAAGTAAAGCGATGGAAGGTAACTACATATGTTACCTCATATCACGTGTAATATTTTAGGTTCATATGCAGTATTTCACATTCATGCACAATATGTCAATGTAATGTGCAATATTTCACTTTTAAGGGGCAATACTTCAAATGTATGTGTAAAAATTCATTATCATGTGTAATCAATTTCAGGTGCAGTTTTTTTTAGGTGCATGTGGACTATTCCTCTTGTGTAATGTGCAATATTTCATTTTTCATGTGTGACATTACTTTACTACCTCAGTATCATTGCCAGTACTATGTCATACTACTATTACTTCTTACTATTGACTCTAAAGCCTTATTTTAGCTTACTATCAGCCTAAAGTATCATACTTTCATCTTATTGCTTTTCTACTTGGCAATGCATTTCCTACTGTTATGTAATTTAGTTTCTGATCAATATATCAATCATATCATCATCATCATATCAATATATTTCCTTCAGGATTAATAAGGTTTTATCTTCTCTTCAAGTTGAGGCATTGGCTTGTACTTTAGTGTTTCCATTGGATGTTACTTTACAGTAAACTTCTACATTTAAGAGGCAAATATTGTACTTTCTGCTTTTATTTGGATCTATCTCCAACAAATTTGAAATATACGTATGGACCTAAATTTACATATAGGCCCTTTCTGCACTGGTACTTTCACTTTTGATACTTGTCATACTGATATCTGCTCAGATTTAATGCATATTAACTAAATTAAGTGCAAGATTCCTATTCGTAATAGAGCGTACTGTATATTAGATTGCAGTATTTCTACTTTTAAGTAAAGCATCTGAGTAATTCCTCCCTTCGTGGTGAAATACAATGTACACAACTTGTTGCAGACTCAACAAAAACAACAAAGGATTGTGTGATCCTCTGAGTTGTGATGAAGGTTGAAGGTTGCTGTGGTTATTTATCGAAGCCGCTGAGTGAAATGTGCTGATAGCCGGGCTATACATTGCAACACCATCACACAGTGCATCATTAAACAGATCCATAAAACAGACAGGCAACCGGACCAAATTTTAATGACAAAAGCGCTGATCTGAGATAAGTATAAATACACTGTAATTCAGCAAGGTTTCATGCCTGGTTAAGCATGTACATCTTTTGGCGCATCAACATCCCAGTGAAATGAGCTCTGATGTGTGAGCAGACCCGGGTCCGGCACTCCAAACTGTCTCGTGATTGTATGGAGATAGATAGAGCAAGTTGTGTACAAAACTCCCCACAGTCTACAAGCTGTCCTGGCAAATTTAAATACACCTCTGGAAGAAGGGAAAAAAATGGCAGAATCGTTCTCTAATGCTTGCGCTGCTGGGAAATAGGTAATAAATGCAATGCCCTGAGAGTGTTTTTGGAGGCAGTTGGTTTTTCCTCCGTCTGATTATTAAATCTAGGCTTGATATACAGATGTAAATACACTGCTTAGAAGCCCCTTCCTCCTCCTCTAGCCCTCCCTCCTTCTTCCCTTCCATCTGCCAGACAATAGTTTAAAATTCTTAATCCATGAGCAACCATTGAACATTAGTGAATTGCAAATTACAGATGTTTTACTGTCTCCCCCCCTTCTTTTTTTTCCTGTTTTGATCTGTGCATCCCACTGTCACTCAGTGTCGCGTACGCATCCCTCGCTCCTCTGCATTCATTAGACACCCTGTGCCATCATGGCACCATATGACACTGTCATCATTTGGTAATTAAACCTTTGCTCGTTTAAATATGAAAAGCTGGCAAGGGTGTGATCATAAACAATGTTGCGCAAACCAGATTTTCCAGACTAAATGAGAATTCAAGCAGCATCATGCCAGAGATGTTTTTTCTTCTCTCTCTCTCTCTTCACTTGGAGCAAAACAAAATGAGAATCCGATGTATTAAAAGTTGCTCCTCTGCCAAACGTATCAGACTGTCACTCATTAAGATTCATGTAAACAGATACTTTATTTAAAGCAATACACTTTAGAAAACAAACTCCAGTTTTGTCTTTTTGCAGCTGAGCTCATACAAAGCAGAGATTACAGCTCTCCTATTCTAGTCCAGAGGTGAAACAATGATAATAAAGCCATAGATGACAGCTCTCAGCACCACTGTGTGCAACATAAGCCAAGGATTTTTAAATTCTGCTCTTAAATGATAGGACATAACATCAGTGTTGCACTGTTCTATCCCCTAAACACAGTTATGTGCTTGATCATGTTGGACCAGCAGACAATAAAATCTCCTGTGTGCCTCAGGACAAGCGTCAACATCTCCCAGATTCTCATCTATATTCACAGAGGCCTCCATCACTGAAGATTTAGCCAAATGGCTGTGAAGAGGAGGAATGCCCGAACCATTACAAGGCAAACTACTGGCTTTTTATTACCACTAAACAATCTTCTTCCGAGCCGTCCCTTAGCGTACCTCCGAGCTCGGAGCCCTGTGAGAAAGTGCGTGGGAGGAGGCCATTCAGTCACATTATGGCTTTCCATAGATCAAGGTCACAATTTTCATGATCATTACACCACTGAAGGTGACAGGAAGCATTTACAGAAGTGATCAGGAGCTTATGTGGGAGCTGCTCATCCGTAGATTTCTGGGGAGAGGAATATATGTGTACACACAGCCTCACGCACACACCCACAGACACACAAACTAATCAGCAAATCACACTGTGCAGCCATCATTCCTCATATTATCATCTGATCATTACGCTGAAGATAACTAGCAAGGACAAAGACGAGAGGGGAAAAAGGAACAAAAACAAAAAGACAAAGAAGGGAAATTAAAGAAATCCACTGGAAGAAAATCTTTTCAGTGGGGTTCAAAGCCTGCCACCAGGAGGTGACTGCTACATTATGCATTCACATGCCATAGGCTAACACATGTCAGCGGCCCACCGGACAGAAGCTCTGTTTCCCATATTGCTGACATGTGATTGGAAGCTGTTGGCTGTCTGGTTGGGACAGAGGCAGCTGGTGGGACACCTCCGAGCCGCCTCAGGCTGATCTCTGCTGCACACACACCCACACACATGCAGAGAAACAGGGAAGCTGGTCCACTAAAAGATCCCGCTTCTCCCACAGCGATGAACCCATGGCCTTATGGGAAGGCTGCCTAATGTGTGCCGCCTTTATCCACCCAAAGAGGAGCTTATGTGCAGTCTGCTGTAGGTGGATGGTGGCGTTTTAGTTCCATTTGCGCAAAAAAATAATAAGAGAAGGAAGAGAAGGTCACATGTGGATGCAAGTTGCAGAAGATTCATATGCTGTTCTTGTACAGTTATTTAATTCCTACTATTTTGCTGCTGCAACGCCTTTTTCCAGTCTTTGTTAAGTTACAACCAGAGGGGCACACATTTAACTATTCATGTGGAAAGTTTGATGTGGGGAAAGGGAAAGAGGATTTAGCCCCTTTTCCCAGTACAATAAATGCAACATGGAGAATACTTTTGAAAATGACAAGATACAGTTCTATTTTTAATCCGGCACTGCAGGGCATATTTAACACTCACTTGACAATCTGCATAATGAATGAAGAGACAGTGTTTCATTCCCACAATTTGGTGTCCAAATGCATGATGGGAGATACAGAGACAAATGAAGCGCCATAGAAACTGATTTTGTCCTTACATTTTAAATAATAATAATAAAAGGAGAATAATAACATATGTTTGCATTTTGGTCGTTCTTTCATGTTTAAATGCAAATGAGATGTTAATTTTTCTTAATGATTTGTTGTACCTGAGGCATGGAAAAGCTCAGAAACTCAAGTGTCTGACTGCTTTTGTGCTCAGGGTATGAAAAGTAATTTAACAAAGTGTTTTCTAATCAAAGTAATGTAACCTGATCCCACTTGGATCTTTAATAAAACACAGAACCACTCAGTATATATGTATACACATATGGATATGTATGTGTGTGTGTGTGTGTGTGTGTGTGTGTGTGTGTGTGTGTGTGTGTGTTGGAGGGGGGGTTTTGGTTGTTGAGGACTAATGATGGGATCATCAGCTGAACAGCCAACCTGAAAACACTGTAGATATCAGAGGAGTTTAATTGGAGGTAACACCAAAAGGAATTAAAAAGAAAAAGAAAAGATGCAGCTTTGATAAGTTTACACACCTCGCCATGTGGACTTTTGCAGTGAAGAGGCTCAGAGCAGCAGAAAGTTCTTCTTGTGTGGGTTTTATCATCTGAAATACGACCTCTCTGGCTGCTGTAAAGTTTGGCATTGACTTTTACGCCTATTCTTAATTTTTCATGATTTGCCATCAAAGACAGCAAACGGTTAAATTGGCTGCACCGAAGTGACACGTTTACTTTAAGCACAAACGCAAATCTGTGAAATATGGCGGCTTCTAATTGCCAATTCGACAGTCAAGACATTAAAAAAATTATCTCAAAAATGGCGATATTTTTATCCCCTAAACAGACTTTTAGCCACTAATTTCATCCTTAATCCTGATTGGATAAACGGTATTCTGCTCATTTACACTCCTGACATGCCTGAAATCAAGGTAAAAGAAGCTTAGTATCTTTCATTTATTGCATATTATTCCTATTGTGAGGCAAAGTAACCAAATTACGCACAACAGAAAATGCAGTGAGGAGCGTTTAAAGCAACAAAAATGTCATTTCAGTTGTGCACAATGTGGATTTATTAATTTAACATTCGTTTATCAATAGTTTAGTCCTAGTTATAATAGTTTATTGACATATTTTCAATATATTTCAATACATTGTTAATATGATTGGATAAAACTCTGCATTACATGGACATTAAAGGAGATGCACATATGCAAAAATATAAGGTGGCTGTTAGGAAATATAAGGATCTTTCGTTAAGAGGTGTGTGTGTGTGTGTGTGTGTGTGTGTGTGTGTGTGTGTGTGTGTGTGTGTGTGTGTGTGTGTGTGTCTGTGTGTGTGTGTGTGTGTGTGTGTGTGTGTTGAAATCAATAGGCCACATTCTGAGCTGATAATGGCTTTATATTCTCATATATTAACCCACCGTTCACGTTCGGTTTAACTGCATTTCCCTGCTTCAAAACCAGCGTAAAATACACTAATATACAATTATATATATTTAATTATGTAGAAAAAATATGATTTTTGCAGTAGGATCTTCTTCAGCAGACCAAATAAATAAATACACACAAATAAAAGCAGCGAACAGAAACATAGATCACATTGTAATTTTACGTTTTAAACTGAAGAGAGGGGGGGATCAATGGAAAACAGTTGTAATGATCCAATTAATTATGGGCAAAATTAAAAGCGAGCGCAAAATCAATCTTTCACGGTGTCGAGGATGGAATCAAACTGATGCTCCATCTGTTCACGCCAGCAAGATTTGTAGCCCCGGAGTGTAGTAGCCTGGCTTGCTGGAGCACAGGACACGGTGCGAGGAAATTCAATATACAGTACAGCGTGGAGAGCTTTTATTTGTTGTTGTTGTTGCACGACTTACTGTATCACATGTAGGTGGAGAAATGTGGGGAGGCTGCAGCTGAACACGTCAAATCTCCTCCTGCTTGTAAAAATCACAAAATTATTATAATTATTGCTCATTTGTGTGTATTTTTAACAGCAAATAGCAGATGTTTTGTGCGTATTTTTTGGCAAATGTCGTGCGTAAAAATGCTGATAATAGCACTGCTTATTTATTTTATTTAAGCATGCAGAATATGTGTCATATTTGGATATTATTCTCAGGTTTTGCAACAAATTCATCCAGAAAAAAAAAATCTAGAATCCAAATAGGATTAACTTACAAACCAGTGGTGTCAACTGCCCTCGATTGGGGAGATCGATTGGTTAACCAGCAGCCTGCACAGGAGGAGGAAGAGGAAAAAAGGCGGGGTGAAACTGATATGACAGACGAAAGCGAAGTTCTTTACCACCACTCCTCGATCATCCTCCACCACAGTTACCCGGAAAGTGTGAGCTCATGTTCGGCGTGCGGATGCTTGGACCCACCGGCGCTTCTTTTCCTTTCCTCCTCCTTCCTCCTCTCCTCCTCCATGCCTCCTCTCTCCTCTCTGCACAGGCCATTAGGAAGCGGGGCAAAAGATAAATTGCTCTCTGTCAATACATTACACCTCTCCTAATGGGTGCACGCAGGCTCCAAAAACATTTTCCAAACTCTTGACATGCAGTGTGGCATCGTCTTAAACGCTGCAGCTGTGCGTCAGAGTGGAGACGCGTCTTGGGTTTAATTCGTCTTATTTCAGGGATTTTTAGATCAGAAATATTAAGATTTGATTATTGCAACTTCAAAAACAACGACGCAATGATTAATTCACGTGTCCTATTGTTTAAATTCCCCCGAATGACCTTTTATTTTAGGCGCTCTCTGACCCCAGTGTTGGAGCTGCGGAATGGAGCGCCCCCTGCCCCTAAAAAAAGAGGTTAAAGGGCCCCGCGAACGCACCACACGTGCTGTTCAAACAAAGTAAACACACGAAAAACGGTGTATTCAT
The DNA here is from genome assembly GCF_022539595.1 of Amphiprion ocellaris. Classification (NCBI taxonomy): domain Eukaryota; kingdom Metazoa; phylum Chordata; class Actinopteri; family Pomacentridae; genus Amphiprion; species Amphiprion ocellaris. The sequence goes on along the minus strand of NC_072783.1, from coordinate 30,840,446 downwards.
TTGGATATGTGTTCAAAAAATAATGTCAGCATTTGGCCTCCTTCCTCCTGCTTAATTTTTGCAGTGGAGAGATCAAATTGTGGGGAGCAGGAGGGCATGTGCGGGAGAGAGGGGGGAGAAAACTGAGGGAGGGGGGCGACGATGGTGATGGTGGGGGTCTTATAGGAGGGGGAGAAGGAGGGGAAAAAAGAATGTAGCTTTAAGGGAAATGTGCAGCCGGGTGTGAAATTACAGCCTATAGTGCTACATATTGTACCAGAAGCTCTCTCCAAAAACAGTAACAAAAAGAGAAATCATCCTCTAACCTGACCAGGAGGCAGAGCGAGAGATGTGGCCGTCTGCCCCTAAGAGATGCCCCCCACCCCCTCAAAAAAATTTAAAAAATGAAAAAATAAAAAATCCAGCAAAGATCCCCAAAATGGCAACAGATCTGGCGAGAAAAAATAATACTAAAATTTTTATTAAATTAAAAAAATAATACAAACACAATTATTTATTATTATTATTATTATTATTATTATTATTATTATTATTATTATTATTATTATTATTATTATTATTATTATTATTATTATTATTATTATTATTATTATATAAATTGCTCATTTTTAAATGTATGTGTCTGTTAAATGTGTGTTAAAATGTATTTACGTGTTCCTTAATGCATGTTCCTCTTACTTGGCCCTTTTCCAGCTTTTCCCCCTTAATTTGCTTTGCTTTTTTTTATTATTATATACAAAATATTTAATATATTCAATAATATATAATGTAATAAATGAAAACTGATTTTTACCACCATTTTATTTTTATAAGTAATATATTTTAAAAAATCTACATACAATAGTTTAATTTCAAGATTTCCCAATTTCCAGGTGACTCTTTTCACTGCATCTGTTCATTTCTTTGCAACTCCTTTGCATAAATCTGTAGCTTATAAATAAGTTTTCCCTGCAGATTTTTCTTCGTTTTTTTTTTTACTTCTCAGTTTTTAAGTGCACCCCAACTTTTACTTTTTTTTGGCAGCCCCTTTTAAACTTGAGAAACTATACAGCGCCATCTACAGAAGCTCATCGGCACTGCTGCTTTAAAAGAGCAGCTTCACCTCCAACCATCACCACCTCCACCAGTGCTCCCAGTTTGGACCGCTGCAATCATCACACCATCAGCTGGCTGTAATAAAAGGTCAATGCATGAGCGTTAACACAACCGGTTTGGACATGTCAGACTACAGAAAGGAATTACATCATGAAAAAAGATATTTTGTGGGGGGCCTACTTGGATTCCAGACAGGTGATCATGATCATGATAAAATACAAATGTAAAATTAAAGATGAATTGAGCTGAATCCTGGCTTTTGGGAGGCACATATATCCTCTAAACAGGCTGTTAGTCCGTTTAAAAAAGGGGGGAAAAAATCAGATTTAAAAAAAATCTCTATTTCATTGATTGAAAACTTCCATTAAGCGCAGCAGCAGTTATAACGTCTAATAAACTGATATTTGTAACTCCGGTCCTTTATTTATCTCCCTCCCCTTCCTCCTGACGGTGTGTCAGACCCAGAGACCTCCTCATTTGGACCCCAGGTTTTTTCTTTTTTCTTCTTCTTCTTCTTTGCGTTGGCGAATCACAAAGTGTTGGCATCTATTGCCTTTGTCTGACAAGTCATCCATATAAGCAAAAAGGGGGTGTGGGGGGGTCCGCAGAGGGGGAGGAGAGGTGGGGGGGAGAGAGGAGGAGGAGGGGGGAGGGGGGAGGAGGAGGGTTGCAGCTTTTAGAACCACAGACACACAGAGAGAGGCTTCATTCCCAGCCACAAAGATCCAGCATTACGCATCCAGCGCCGCAAAAAAAGAGAGAGAGAAAGCCTCCTTCCGATGAGCGTCCACGTTTCTCCGCCGTGTTTTTTCCCTGCTTGACGCGTGAATCAGGCCACCGGGACTGAGGAGATAACCGGGCCTTGCAGGCTGGAACCGGAACGTTTCGTTTGTGTCTTTAAAAAAAACAAAACACAAGAGAGACGCGTTTTTTTGTTTTTTGTTTTTTGCTTGTGTGCTGGCATTGCTGTGAGAATTACCTCTGGTTACTCCAAAATAAAAGAACATACCGATAAACTGGTCGCTCCACTGAAACAATCCTTCGGTCATGCTGTGCACCTGCCAGACCTCCGCTGCTGCTGCTGCCGGACCGGACTGTTGAAGAAAAAAGAAGGGCAACTTTGGGGGGGGGGGAGAAGTTGCCATCAGATCGGTTGTAGAATCCGGGGGGTGGAGGGGCAAACTAAGTCTCTCCATCGAGTAGAATCACCTTTTTTTCTTCACATTTTCATCCTTGATAGGAAGGCGAAACGGCGACTTCAGTTGATTATCTCTCTTTCCTTTGCTATCCAATGGATATTCACTGCAAAGCAGACCCCTTCACAGCGATGCACCGTAAGTAGCACAACCTGAGTTTCTATTCCCACTGCAGCTTTTTCCCCCATGCATGCGGATAAAATAGAAATAATAGGTCATATATTATTTATGCGCATTTACGCAGCAGAGTAGAGCGATTTTTATACGCAACCGGCATGGAAACCTGGAAAAATAACACTGATAATGGAAGAAAAATAATAATCTTCTCATATTTCACCCCTCATCTCATGTGTTGTCACTTCAACCTGGTAAAATATTCTTAAAACATCACAGCAAAGCAGCTCCACGCACGCAGAAATGAAACTTGTCATAGTAAACAAAGAACATGCGTTGGCAGGTACTCTGTAATTTACACGTGTATCACTCTGTAGCTTCCCTCTCAGCCAGTGTGTGTGTGCGCGTGTGCGTGTCTGTATGAGTGTGTGTGTAGGCCTAATAAGTCAGGACACATTAGTTACACATCTATTATTCAAATTATCCAACAAACAGCAAAGCTCCCCAAGTCCAACTTCAAGTCCAAATGCAGCGAGGCTCCCTTGTAATGTGGATAAAGTGCGTGAATATTTGATGAGCTCTTCATTTACGAAATAATATGTAATATGAGTCATCAAAGCTCGTTCAATAATTTAAAATTACCATGCAGGGAAAACGAAGGAGCTCGCAACTTAATAGCCAACGTTGAGCCGTGGAGCTGCTAAGAAAATATCACAACAGTGTTTTCCACTGTGAGAAACTTCACTGGAGCCTCAAATAAATTCTGTTTTTAAATGCAATTTCAGAGAGAAAAAAATACATGTCTGTTATGAAGAAGATTCACAGGTTAAATTGAACTTGAGGAACAAACTGAAGCTGCTTAATCATAGTGTGAAAAGTAAATATAAAATGTGTACATCCAGCACTTCAATGCAACGATATACTTCCTTTTTTAAATTAAAGTACGATCATAAATACATTTTAGTTATTAATGATCATTTAATTAATTGCTGCTAAGAATATATTGTTTTGTATTAAATTAAATTCAGTGTGAGGGAATAAAGATATCACAATGCACTAAAACAAAAAGCTAAATAATGTAACATTTCAGCTGCATTTTTGTTCAAGAATAAATTTAAAAAAAGTATTAAAATCATGCACAGGCTTGCTCTGTTGAAATTATGTCTACTCCTTCCTTGCTCTTAAAATACCCCTATGCCCTCTTAAATTAATTTATTTAGAATAATGACTGATGTGTGACAACATATTATTATTTGATCATTGTGATGTATTTATGAATCACACAAAAGTATGGCTCCTCAATTAGGCCAGTAAACAACCTGCTAATTAAATAAACTCAAGCATATATACACATATTTTTAATGAAAGCAATTAGTTATTTTTATATCTTTACATTCCATAATAATAATAATAATAATAATAATAATAATAATAATAATAATAATAATAATAATAATAATTATAATAATAATAATTATAATAATAATAAATACCTGCTTCACAAAAAACAAGAAAGAAAATCAGATCTCAGCAGCTATCTTCTGTGATTTTTGTCTCCCTAAAATAAGTAGAGGAAGAAATAAAACACTCACCTTTGCCTTCCTCTCTCTGACGACCTTATGTAATGTTACGTCTGTGTGTGCTGCTGTTGTATCCCACGTAGGGCACGGAGGTGTGAACCAGCTCGGCGGGGTGTTTGTGAACGGCAGACCCCTCCCGGACGTGGTGAGGCAGCGGATAGTGGAGCTGGCCCACCAGGGCGTCCGGCCCTGCGACATCTCCAGACAGCTGCGGGTCAGTCACGGCTGCGTCAGCAAGATCCTGGGCAGGTAGGTGGAAAAACTCTCCGGCCAGATCCCTGCGAGCAGTCAGGAGGATGGAGCTGAACCTGCTAAACTCAGCTCAGTTTTTAATTTTAAATGAGGGTTAATTGTACTTCTAGTCAACATAGAATATAGAGGAGCGTTCATTTTGAATATTAGCAGCGTTGATATGAGTTTAAATGAGTTAACATTCTTTTTCTTGTGTGCGTAATTACGCACGACAGTTATCCAAAAGGGGAATTAAATGTTTGCCGTGTGTTTCTGGAAGAAGTTGTGCTTGATCCGATATTCTATTAATAATTATATCTCTTAAACCCACATGTCTGACTTAAAGCCACTGTCCTGTCAATAATTTAAAAAAAACAAATACAATCACTCTTGTAATTCAACTCATAGGTTCTATGTTTCAAGCCATCGCCGCCTTATTTGGGAATATTATTATTATTGCAGATACTACGAGACTGGCAGCATCAAACCAGGGGTGATTGGTGGGTCGAAACCCAAAGTGGCCACGCCAAAGGTGGTGGAAAAAATCGCAGACTACAAAAGACAAAACCCCACCATGTTCGCCTGGGAGATCAGAGACAGACTGCTGGCAGAGGGCATCTGCGACAACGACACTGTTCCCAGCGTCTCATCCATTAACAGGTAGGAGAAAAGGCGTAACTTAAAAATAGATTCAAATTTTAGATATTTTTTTCTTCTTCTTTTTTTTTTTTTTGGATAGTTGAACCACAAGCTGGCGCATGTAAACAGTTTAATGAAGAGGGCCGGCAGTGCGCAAATTGAAAATCGTTTATCAGAGTGTATCTGTGCCATAAGCGCACAGCAGAATATTGTTTGACCAACTTTGTGCTGCCCGGCGCGTCGAGACTGCCTGCGGTCTCAGAGGTGCAATTCAATCTTTCAGACCAAACTCCCTCAACAATCAGCAGTACATCCAGGACTGAGTGAATCTGTCGAGATGAAAACCGATCAATATTCGGTGACCAGATCCCGTGGCGCTATAAAGCAGGCCAATTTTCTTTAGCACATCTAATGTGCTGGAGCTGCTGCACAGAGAGAGACAGCAACGCTTTTTCTCCCCTGCAAGATGCTGTTTTGGAGAACGTTTCACTGCGTAAAAATAAAAATAAGGCCATAAATGACATCATAATTTAGCATATAGGTTATATGTGTGTTTAGTGAATGATGGAAACGATGCTTCCAATTTAAATCCTTGCATCAAAATTCGAGATATTATCTTGCTGTAATTAATTCTAATGCAACATTATGATAATGCATAAAAACGCAGTATAAAATTTGCCTTCATTGTGGCACTAAAACGCACATTTTCCTGCATTTTCTTCAAAAAAAAATCTTAATTTTCTTGTTTTTAAAAAATGGCTAACAGCGCTGTAGTTTGGAGAATGGCAGCTACAGGAGGACCCAGGACACCCCCTCTCACTGCCACCTCACCCCTCCTCACCCACCCTCCAAACCCTCCCACCACCAGAGATCCCTGGTGATGAACTTTGGTTAAGAGGCACTGTTCCATAGAGCCAGCATCAGCATTACATTTTAATGAGCTGATGGGAGAGCATGGACAGCTCCACACAAGACATCTTTTAAATAGAGAAAAAGGCTGAAGAAAATTCATTTCATGCTTCGTGGCTGCTTAAAAAGCCCCATTTAAGGAGGCTCAGACACATGTATGTGATAAATTCAAAATGTACATTAATATCATTAAAAGAGCCCTATAAAGTTTTTCAATTCCAATTAAAGCTTTCTATTTTGGAAGGAAGCTGGGCTGGTGGTGGGGAGGGGAACCTTATGTGTCTTTGTTTATGAGGGAAATTAAATTGTGAATACAAAGAAGCTGTAATTCTATCAGCCAAATATGAGAGCTACTTTGAATTTCTATTATGGCTTAATGCTGAATATTTTCTCTCTTTTTTTTATTCGAGCTGAAGAAATGTAAGATTTCAATGTGTCTGTGCCACACACACATTTATACACAGACACAATGGAGCATTCTCACAAAGGAGAGGAATTTGTTTTGATTTAGCTCCAACTATTGCAAGATGTCTGAAGTTTTTTTAATGGAGCAGTCCGCGAAAATCAACAAGAGCGTCACTTGAGCAAACTTGGTTCCTGATCATTTGATGCTTCCTTTAAAAAATCACCTGAAAAAGTGATTTTCGTGTTTAAAATAAATGACAAGAAAAGTTCTCACTCCAGGTGCTTAAATGGGGTTTTCCCAGTTAAGACCCAGGGAAAAAACACTAAAGACTGGAGCCAAAGCCTTTTCCAGTTGGATGGTTCAGTCTGGGGCCAGTTGTGGGTTTCCGTGGCAGACAGTCTGACCTCAGGACTGTTGACAAAAGAGGATGCTTGATTTAAACACCTTTCCCCTGCATGCATTATTAAATGCTACAGAGATAGTGTTGTAGCACGCGTCAGGGGCCACCACAACCAACAAGTAACGCTACCTTGCTGCTAGACATGAAAAAAAAGAAAAAGAAAGAAGGGGGTTCTCAATGGCACTCGATATTATTGATTCAGAAGTAAAGCAATTTTAATATCTCTTCAGGGGATTTTCAGCAACAGCCAGGTCATTAATTCATTCTCCCAAATTGCTTATTCAATATGAAGAACATGGATACCAAATAAAGTCTTTGAATTTATGTAGCACACACAAGTCAAGGGGTCGAATAACTGTTATGGGGGAGAAGTGAAAAAAATTAAAACATCAATATGCGCTCTCTGGAAAGCCTTGTTGTTAGGGAGCTTTGCCTCCAAGGGGAGTTGTTTTTTTACTTATTTTATTATGATTTGTGACAGTGTTGGATTTATTTCTCTGAAGCCTTCTGGCTCCTACAGTAGCATCAATATCCAAAACACCTGTGTAAAATAAAAGGAGAGGACGGTTTTTGATCTGAACACGGTCTGGTTCTTGAGATTTTCAAAAGAAAATATGCAAAGAACAAAAGAATCCGAGTCTAAAAAGGCAGCATGGTCCTCACCCAACCTCTCCTTCTGCTGCTCTTAAATGGCTCTCGTGGCATACATGATGAATAGTTTTAAAGTTTACAAATTATTGTGACAGCTCCCTTTCTCCCCAAGTGCCATTCAGATTAAAGGAATCTAATGCTGGCGTAAGCTTGTGCAAGGCAATAAGGAACTATTGCTTTCCTGTCACATATAATTTATAGCTTTCTATTTGCATCTGTTTGCCCGTGTGACTAATCCCCAACTTTTCCTCCCCGAGCCCTCGATCAATACAACCTCATCCGCATTGGCACATGGGGGCCACTGGTTCTACAGAGATGTTTGATCCGGGAAGCTGCTATAGGTGCTGCGATCGGCCCCTGTGAAAGCCCCTCCACAGCTGGGGGGGAGACAGAGAAGGGGAGAGAGAGGGAGCTGATTAGTGTGGGCCAGGTAGAGTCAGTGAAGCCGATCATTGAGGTGAATTGATGTGATTTCATGCTTTGTTTGCAAGATCACTCAGACCAAAAGTGCAATGAAGACTTTTTCTCCAGACCTCACCTTTAAGGTAGAAGCACTGACCAGATCCGTCCTCGCGTATGAGTCACATTTGATATCTTAATCCCGCATTATCTCCATGTAGTAGGCCGAAATTAGGAGGGGAACTCTCCAGGAAGGACAGCACCAGTGACAGCTACTTTTCCTTTTGTTCCTCAGGATCATCCGAACTAAAGTCCAGCAGCCTTTCCACCCATCTCCGGATGGGACGTCTCTGTCAGCACCGGGACATACAATTGGTAAAACTGCAGCTTAAAAATCAGCAGGAGTGTTGCATGGAGTCAGCACATGTTATACTTACATGATTTCTTTTCTGTCCTAGTACCAAGCACAGCCTCTCCGCCTGTAACCAGCGCCTCCAACGACCCTGCAGGATCCTACTCCATCAATGGGATTCTGGGTATTCCACGATCCAATGGTGAAAAGAGGAAAAGAGATGAAGGTAAGAGAGTTTTTTCCCCCTATTCTGAGGGAAAATACACAAGCTCAGGTGAAAATATCTTGAAAAAGCTGAAAAATTAAATGGAGCTCTTTGCTGCTTTAATGCCATAAAACCCTCTTTGCTGAACTTGCAATTACAGCATTAAAAACCTGCTTCAGTTCCACTAGATGACCCTTATAAAACACCTAAGTCTAAACTCTGTTACACCGCTGTGTCAACCTGCCAAGGAGTCTTTTGATTTGAAGACACGACCTCCGCTGTTGTCTCCTGCAATTAATCTTTATGGAAGTGATTAAAGGGCTTTAGATAATTACATGTCAAGATGATGTAGCCAACCACCCAGGTCAGTCAAGAAAGCCGCTATAGCTCTGTGGAGGGCTTCTCTCTTCTTTTTTCCTTCTAACAAAAGTGGCTCCACTACTCCTGCTGCTGCTGAAGTCGTAGGTTAGTGGATGGAAGGGGGGCCTGAGGCGATATAGATTATTGGTTCTGTAAGCAATAGGCTTCCTTAATGTCACTACATAAGAAGCTGATGAGAATAGCTAAACAGATGCACTCGTGTTACAAAGGCGGGCATGGAGGGATGATGCTCGAAAAAGGGGGCAGTTATCTCAAACAGGGTGGGGAATGAGGGCCTTATTTCTGCAGTAGCTCTGGAATGAGAGCTAATCAGAGCACGGCAGCAGTTTACATAGCGTCTTCTTTGTTCTGGCGTTTTGTCGAGAAGCGCAGGGGTTTGCGGGGATATTGAGTGGAATTGATGTTTTATGTGCGTGTGGGGAGGGAGGGGATGACTAATGACCTGTCAGAGGTAGATTTCCTGGCAAAGATATAAAAACCAGCATGACGTGGACATGGCAAATGACATAATCAAGTCTTTCCCTGTAAGAGATGCAATCGCAGAGGTATAATGCAAACGTCTGGTATTTTCGAAGGGGTTCATTTCCAGTCGTTCGAGGACCTCTCATATTAGCCAGGGTGTAATGTCTAGTCACTGAATGATAGAATGCACACATTTCTATGCAGATTGCTACTGAAGGGCAAAGAGGTATTAAAGGGCATGGGGAGGAATAAGGTGTGTGTGTGTGTGCGTGAGAAGGAGAGCTGGCCTGTTTTGTGGAGGTCTTCCAGGTGACAGCGCCATGTTTCTACGGCTATTCAGTCTCAAATGATTCCCCTGATGTGCTGCCATTTCTGTGATTTAGGTGCTCGGCCAGCATTACGGTGAAAGAGAAGAAAGCTACGTATGTGTGTGTGTGTGTGTGTGTGTGTGTGTGTGTGTGCGGATACGTGTGCTCGCTTCTGTGTGTTTGCATCAGGGTAGGACTTGTACTGAGAGTTGACGGGGGCAGCTTTTGGCTCTTATATACTCTCTGTGAACGGCCAGCTGGTGCCTACCTGGAACCACAGGGTCACGGATACTTTATCTTTCCAAAACATAAACCTCAGGCCACACACACACACACACACACACACACACACACACACACACACACACACACACACACACACACACACACACACACACACACACACACACACACACACACACACACACACACACACACACACACACACACACACACACACACACACACACACACACACACACACACACACACGGCTGCAAAAGCAATGTCTTGCCTCAAGGCACAGTTTGTAAGAATAGTACATTACATACAATGCTGCCCTGTAGACACAATCGTCCTGTTGCTGTCTTCTTTTAAAGTGCACTTTACCAAACAAAAACTCCTGAATGTAAAGATTTCGTTGCTTGTAATTTGAACCATCTACTGTATATTGATGCAGTCACAAGCTACACAGTTTTCAGCTAAATTAGAGTGTCATTGCATGAAAAAATTTTGGGAAAAATTAGGCTGCAGCACCAGTTTGACTTGCCTATGAAGCCTGATATTGCAATGTACTAATTTTTAGGAGGATTTAACTCCATTTTCTCGCATCCACTCAAGCAGTTTTTGTATCATTTACATTGAACAAACTGACATTTTTTCACTTTTTATGAGATATATATGAAAATGATTAAATACTATGTCTGTATGCCTACAGGTTAGCATTTTTTCTAACTTAACAAGCCTCTGAAATGAGAGATTTTACAGTGTTTCATTGTTGTTTTGGGTTTTAAAGCAGCTTTTTCCACGTTTCCGTAATGCCCTGTTTAAACTGTACTTAACCAAACAGAAACTCCAGAATGTAAAGATTTGCTACTTGCAACTTGAACCATTTACTGTGTATTGAGTAATGCAGTCACCAGATGCATAACTTTAGCTGAATATGAGTGTCATCAAGTACTTTTTTGGAAAAATTAGGATGCCTGACTTTATAGGTGGTGTGTGAAGCCCTACATTGCCATGTAGTCATTTTTGGGGTTGAAACTTCATTCTTTGCATCCATTCAAGCAGTTTTTGTAACATTTACATGAAAAAACAAGACCTATTATCACTTTTTTAAAAATATGTATGGAACTGATTAGATGCTATTAGTCTTTGAAATCTGAAATTTTATAGTGTTTCATAGTTTTTGGGCAGATTTTTCTGCGGTGCCCCGTTTAAAGTGCACTTTGCCGAACAAAAACTCCTGAATGTAAAGATTTTGTGGCTTGTAAGTTGAACTATGCACTGTATACTGACAAATACATTCACCAGGAACATAATTTTAGCTGAATTTGAGTGTTATCACATAAAAAAATTTGTACTTTTTTTTGGAAAACTTAGACTGTAGGCCCATGCTGTCATTACCTGTGGTGTATGGAGCCTTTTATTGCCCTTTTTAACTTTATTTTTGGGAGTACACCTTCATTCTTTCAGCTTTTGTTACATTTACATTGAACAAATGAGACATATTGTCACTTTTTTAAGACTCATGTATGGAAATTACAAAATACTAAGAGTATAAACCTACTGGTGAGTCTTTTTCTAAACAAACAAGCCTTTGAAATCAGTGTATACTGAGAAATGCAGCCATCAAATGCATATTTTTTGCTGAATTTGAGTGTCATCGCATAGTTAATGAATATTTTTATTCAAACATACAGGCTGCAGCATTAGTGTTATCGCTTGTGGTGTATGGAGCTTTATATTCATTCTTTGCATCTTCTCAAACAGCTTTTGTAACATTTATATTGAACAAATGAGACATTGCCATTTTTTAAAAAGATATATTATTCAAATTATCAAATGTTCTGACTGTAAACCTACTGGTTTGTGTTTTGTCCAATCAAACAAGCCTCTGAAATTACTCTATATTGAGCAATGCAGTCAAAAGAAGCAGATTTTTTTGCTGAATTTGAGTATCATCAAATACCTTTATTTAAAAACACAGTCTGAAGCTTTAGTGTGTCATTACCTGTGGGATAGGAATCTTATATTCATTCTTTGCATCTTTTCAAGCAGCTTTTGTAACATTTACATTGAACAAATGGGATCTCTTTTCAGTTTTTCAGACATATGTATGGAAATGATCAAATGCTATGGGTTTTTTTGAACCAAACAAGCCTCAGAAATCAGAGATTTTACAGCGTTTCGCTGTTGTTTTGGGTTTCAAAGTGGATTTGTCTGTGTTTCAGTGATGCCCCGTTTGCTCTTCAGACATATTTTCCTTTGCTCAGTAGGCAGTAGTCTATAGTCAGTTAATGCTTGGATTAAATTTCCTCACAGCACAGTAGCTTGCCTGAGCCCTATTTAACTTGGTAAGCCTCATGATTATTATGGCACAAGAAGTCATTATCAAGGGTTGAAAACACGAAACAAAAATGAGAGAAGGAAAAAGGGGGAAGGAGGGGAAAGGGGTGAGGGAGGGGAGGCGGCGTGCAACACAAGCCCCGGCCAAATGGATTGGCTGTGTAGCCCAGAGTATTTGTTTTAGGCAGCGGCTGTGGCTCTCTGCCAAGCAGCCAGACAGCTCCTAAGTTTCCAAGTCAGCAGTGCCCTTAAAAAAGGCTCCCCCATTACAGGAGGGATGTAGAGATAATGTAGTGTGACACACGTTATGTACACTGGGTCTCGGCAAGAGGAGCTTCAGGGACACAGGTGTCATAAGAGCCATTAATCTACTATAGTCACGTGTTATTGCAAATTAAAAGTAGCATGTTACACTTGGCAGCCATTGTTGCAGATGGACAGAGTGTGGGAGAGAGAAAGGGGGGAAGTCGGGGAAGGGAGGGAGGCAGAGCGAGACCCCTGGAAATGGTGTCTTTGGTGACCACGGCTGTCCGCACGTTTTACAAATTGACATATATTAGAATTTGCAATTCTGCAGAGAAAAGCTATTACCTCACAGATTAACATCCAAGTAACCCAGCACCCGCCTCACCCCTGCATTCCACCGCCTCCCCCGCTGCTTCTTCTGACACTGTAGGCTGCAGAAAAGACAAAAAGAGAAAAAACTGCTACTCCAGGACTTAAAGTAAAATAATAAAAACCAGTATCTGAATATTTAAGTACAAATTTGCTTTCACAGGTGTTTTTGTTCGTGTTATTAGCGCGCTGAATTGACCCCGAGCAGACAGCTTCTTTGGAGGTCTGTTGATAACATGCGGTGTCCATGAAGTGTGTCCAGTCTTTCAAAGTCGTATCACACGTCCCCTTTTCACAGCGACTCACAAATAACACAATCAGGCTGGTAGATGATTCTTAATTTCAGCTATTCTGAATGCTTTCTTGCTCTTTTTCTTTGTCTGCCTTTCTTTTTTTTTTTTTTTGATTTACGAGAGGAATACCAAGAGAGAAATTTCATGATAAGATGATCATCATATATTTCAAAAGCCAACAACAATAGCCAGTGGCAGTCAGAATAGATGTGATTCTGTGCTTCAGTAGCTGTTGAATTAATTATTTCTCATCTGTGAGTGTCATGAGGACTGAACTGATGCGTGTGGATGGAGATGAGTGATGGAGCGGGTTACCCTGCTCTGTGTATCAGCATCTGTTTTGGGGGAGAGGAAGAATCAACACAGGAACTGAGAGTGCAGGGAAATGTCAGCACCGAAGTGCAGCCTCCAAATTAGATTAATAAAGCCTTTAAAAGCTTGGGAACATTGCGGCAAATTAAAGGCCAACAGTGAGTGGTGTTACCTAAAGCTTTTGCAAGCTGAATCTTAGGGGGAATCGCATTTTTTTGTGTAAGAAATTGATTATGCTTGGTCTATAAAATGGCCATCAGAGTCTCCTGAACCTCAGAATTTCCATTTAAAGTCATGTAAAATTGAAAACAGCATCAAAAGGCTCTAATTTTCATTCAAATTTGTTTTCAATTAATTGCCAATCGATCTACTTTTGCACATCTTCCTTCATCCAGTCCCTTTCAGTGCTAATCACAGATCTTTGGTGATCCATCGGAGTTTCCTGAACCCCAAATTTTCAACTTACACCGATACAAATCAGGAAAACGCAGCAAAAGGCACTTTTTTCAATCAATTGATTATCAAACATGTCTTCAATTAATTGCCAATCAATCTACTTTCAGTGCTAATCACAGGTCTTTAGTGATCCGTCAGAATCTCCTGAACCCCAAATTTTCTATTTACAATCAGATAAAAAAGAAAAAAATCAACAAAAGCTACACTTTTTTTTCAATTAATTGATTATCACATTTGTCTTCAATCAATTGCCAGTCAAACTACTTTTACAATTTCTCCTTCGTCCGGTCCCTTCTGACACTAATCACAGATCTTTGGTGATGCAGAACAAACACATTACATTCCAAAGACAGTATTTCATTCATGTTTACATAATCAAAACATTCAATTAGAAAACCAAAATGCAGCTGAGTTCATCCAATTTGATGCAAATGAGTTTTAATTTGATTTCATTTAGCCAAGAATTGAATCAGGCGGGAAATTATAGAGGTGTATTATTTGTGAAATACATAACTGCGCGTTAAGGGAACGAGAGCGTATGTATGTTGACATGTTGTTTAAACAAGGAGCAGACTGGGTGGGAGTAAAGCTCATTCATCTGAGGGGGGCTCTGCTGACCTCGAGGTGCGAGGACGAGAACAAGAACTTAGAAACTCAATTTTCATTGCATGAAAGAGTTTTGACTTTTATTGTAAAATTGCTCTCTTCCACTATTTGAGACGGGCTTTCAGAGGCAACGAAAAAGAAAAAAATGCTATTCATACTCACTCTACACTTCATTAATGGTAATTGTTGTGTTTTTGTTGTCGCTCAGACTCGCCACAGTCTCTGCAGTTGCGTTGGCTGAAGCCTCCTGCTGGGGGTCGTGACCTCTGGGTGCCAAACCCGCAGAGAGGAGCTGCTTTATAGAGCTGGTTATCTGATCTGATGGAGGCTGCTCCCTCGTTACCAGAGTGTTAATACACACCCATGTCAAGATGAATACACTCAATGCCAAAAGTGATCAATAAGTGACCACAGAGCGGGACAAGCATGTAACGCGCCAACAAAAGCCACCGTGGTCAAAGATTATTATCACTGCTGCATAATGGGCACGTTTGGAAATGTCCAAATAACGGGTTTGACTTTGTGGACGTGACAAGAGCCTGTAGACATCTTCTACAGTCCAAAAACTTACGCAAATTGAGGCAATTCTTTGCACTTTATTAAATATTTGTGAATATTTAAGTAAAACTCTGAGCTAAAGCTGCACTAAAAAGTCAACTAATTAGTTTTTCCAGGACTATTTGAGTGGGACTTGGCTAAATTTGATGCATACTACACAAATAATGCAACAATTAGCCAGATGTCGAGACTTTTTTAAAATCAAATTATTAAGAAAAGTACCACACATGATCAATTTTCTTGCAATCTTGAGAGCAGATTTGTACTCTGGTGCCACTTGTCTAAAAACACAAAAAAAACTTCTCAAATTTAGGAAAGGATCATGTTTTGAGTTAAAAAAAACTACTTTGTTGAAGTTAGAGGACCTTTGTTGTCCTGGTTTCAACAATAACTGCATGATTAAGGTGACGGAGCGATAGTTAAAAGATACCAACTTTGGCTGTCAGTAGGAAACTAGAAGCAAAAAGTCAACTTATGTGTTGAAATCTGATGTTTTTGTTGCTATTTGGCTCTTCAAATATCATTGCTCTTCTTCCGAATTTGCTCCAGATGGACAAGAGTCAAGGCTTTGTCACTTAAACACAAGTTTTGCTGTCATTTTTCACTCTCAAAACTGTTTAAGGATGCATAAACTTGATATACACCTGAGGAACCCTAACTATGTTGCTCCACAACTGCTCCAAATGTCACTAGAGTCATCTTCATCACCAGTCGCTGCTGATTTGTCAGCTGGGAATCAGTAGCGGGGAGGGCAGATGGGACTGTCTTCGGCCTTGAGTGGGAGGAAGAGTGTGTATGTTGACCCAGGATGGTTTGTCTTGTGTGTGGGAAGTGTATTCCACAGTGGTGAATGACAAATATGGTAGGGGGGGTATTGATCAGGTGTTGTGGCTCAGGCTGGCTGATGGAAAGTAATTAATGACTCTATTTGCTTTGGTAGCAAAGAGAACAATTGAGTTTGATAAAGTGGCACACGGTGGCCGTGGTAGGTGAGGGGCCTTCATTGTGTCTGTGCAGAGAAACATGATGAATATTCACCTGGATGAGCCAAAATCAGAGCTGTTGTTCGTTTCTAATGTAGCAGCTGTTAAAAAACGGCTTATTCACTTCCTTGCTCCGAAGATGAGCCATATTTGCCTGTTAGATGTGAAGCTACAGCTAGAAGATTTCTGTTTTTGCTTGTGTTTGTGGACAGATTGACATATAGTGTCTTATTTTGTGTTTTTTTCTTCTGGATAGAGCTCGGCTAGCTTTTGCTTCTTGCTAAGCTCTGCTAAGCTAAAATGTCACCTATGATTTCATACCAAATTTCCACATTTACTGGCATCATGCTTACAACTATTGGTACACAGATTTTTCAAAAATAAATATCATTTTAGGACAATTTCTGCAAAGAGCAATGCTCATGCTCTTTTTGCATGGACAGATTCAATAATAACAGATGCTTTTAAGGGTAAATAATGCTCCAATCTGACACCTCAATCTCCCAAATTGATGTTTTCCTCTGTGTGTGTAGCTCTTTGGAATCTTCTTTTCATGCAAAATTGATGGAAGAAACTCATGTTTGATCCTCAGTCCACCAAATCAGCTCAGTAATTTTACCAGATGACAATATTACATATCGGATTGGTAGATTTCTTAGAAATTCTGCATTTTTTGTGGGGTAAAAATAGTCTAGTGAACAAGATGTTGCTCCCAAACTTCTATATTATGTGGCATTTCTGCATGATGTCAGCACAGTTGCAGGGTATACACACTTGCACATGCTCAAACATATACACACACATACACACACACCTACTCACACTCTCTTTTATAGCTCCTTCAGCTCTTCTTTGGAGAGTCGGGTTCATCCTCTGGCCTCAGCCTGTGAAAAAAGGTCAAGCAGCAGAATGGAATGGCAATAACCCTCCCAAATGGTACTATCACACAGACATGATTGATCAATTGAATTCCATGGCAGAGAAAAATGTGGGATTAAGTAGAGTATTATACGCACAATGAGTTGAGGCATGATGTTCATTTCAAGTTCATTTCAGCTCCCTCTTGCCACCAGATCAGGCAATCAATAGCGGCCTTGCATATCATATATCACCACTCTCCCACTGAGGGGAGAACATAATCTGCCGCAAATTTAGAATGACAGATTTGTAAGGGAGCTGAAGCTTTCTGGGATCCGGGGAGGAGACCTACAGACACAGCCACTGCAGCCAGGAGGGGGGGTGATGGTGGAGGAAAAAAAGGGAGGGAGCTATGGAAGGTTTTAAAGCGTCGCACGCAAGTAGCAACGGGGAAAGCTAAGGCATCCTTCTCCCAACAGTCGAGTAATCAGGTCAGGAGTCGAGGAGAAAATTCCTGTGTTTGGAGAGCAGCATGATTGAACTAGACTGTACAATTTTATTCAGCCTCTTGTCCTCCGCCGCTGTTTCCAAATGGAACCACACGCTTGAAGAGATTGAAAGCAGTATTGAATTGTGAAAGGGAAATTGTGCTTTCTTAAAAAAAAGAGAAGCCGCTCTTGATTTCAATGAACATCAGTAAGGGCTTTTTGGGGAGGAAAGACAGAGAAAAAAATCCTCTGGCTGGAATGAAAAGGCACTGTAATGGGCCTAGCTGCTGCTTTCATTAGTACACATGCTTGCCACAACATGTATATATTTGCAAGTGACGGTAATCCATCAATTACCAGAGGGGCTTTCAGATCATGATGGTGTTAATACAGTGGTGGGGGGTTACAGGGAAAAGCCTCCATGATGTAGCCAGTGGCACACTACAGCCATTAAGGTGCAGAAAAAAAACCTGCACTTCATCCCTTACTGTCCCTCCTCAGATCCCCCACAGAGGTGGCACAGGAAAGAAAACATGAGGAGAATATAAAGTGCATAGCTTGAAGTAAAAGGCCAGCTTCCCGGGGTCAGTGTCTCGAATGTTGCTCTTTCTTCTTGTAGATGGTTCAGATGGTTCTGGCCCAAACAGTGATTCTCAGGGTAGTGTGGAGAGTTTACGGAAGCACCTGAGGGCAGATGCCTTCACCCAGCAGCAGCTGGAAGCGTTGGACCGGGTCTTTGAACGCCCCTCGTACCCTGACGTCTTCCCTACATCGGAGCACATCAAACCAGAACAGGTTAGTAGCAACGCAACTCTCCACGCTTTTCTTTTTCTTCATGTGCAGAATCAAAATTGAACATGGATTGAAAAAAAAACAAAAAAAAAAAAACCCTCTGTCACAAATATTCCCAAACCTTATCCAGAAACAAAAAGCTAATTAAACAAACGCCTGAGATGGCCAAGCAGTGGATTACAGTCCCAGCATGTATAATGCTGCAGGGATCACCAGGAAAACTCCCACACATTATTGATTTTGTGATGAAAAACACATTCCTTGTACCCCCTGTAATTGAGAATAACAGTAAAGCAACATGAGATCAATCAATATCTAGATTTTTCTTCATTTTTTGCTGTGTTATTCAACTGCTGCTTCTCTCCTTTTGTTGTTCATTTTGCAAATTTCTCCCACACATGAAGTGAGGCAGTCCGGAAAGCTGCTTTAACTGCAAACCAGCCTCCATCTATTCCTAGTCCTGATATTAAAACCACGCTTGCCATCAATCCTCATTTTAAAAATTAAGAGGCATTTGGGAAACAGCCACCCCCATGCCAAAACGACAGCCACAAACCACCGCTTATTAAAAGCTCTGGGCTTATTACAATGGATAACCTTTATTTACTTTCATGATACTGTTAAACAACAAGAGACTATTAATTTCTCCCACCAAACTACAAGTTGGACCCATAAAGCAAAAGCAGTCACCTAATTGAGTTCATTTTAATTTCTCTCCAATCGGGGCGAATTACGCAGGTGATAAATCAGTGGGACAGGCCTCACCTCCAGAAGAGGGCCTAATTTGCAGCTAATTACAAAACTGATTTCTACTGGAAGATCAATACCAAAACGAATTGGAAATGACTTGCAATCACAAAGAGCATCAGGGAGAGTATTAAAAGGCAGAGGGAAAAGGGTTAGACTAGAAAAAAGGGGGTGAGTAAGTGAGAAAAAAGAAAGGAGGCCAGGAACAGTCCAGAAAAATCAGCTTTAATTTAATGCAATATTAATCAGAGCACTTTCCCTTTATGGGTGCCTCATGTTTTTTTTTTTTTCCTCTGGAAAATGTGGCCCTATTAGCCAGTGTCTGGGTTCTGTATCGAGGCATTAAAAACCCATTCTGGAGATGCAAAACTCAATGGATTCACCCCTCCCACACTTCTGCTAGCCATTTGGTCATCCTTTTCAGGCCTATCTTTTCAGTTTTCTCCCTCCTGCCCTTTATCTGCATGATAAAACGTCTGTTTGGCGTCTGAAGCCCGGCGAGAATAGAGGAAAACATCCGACATTGTGCCCGCGAACAGTTGTAGCAGACAATTAGAGTTTATCTGTGATAGTGGCAGACAAGAGCGGGGTCACAGGCGTCCCCCTGTGGGAGCGCAGCCCACTGAGCCACTCACACTGGGCTCTGGACAAACATTGTCAACACTCAGACTCCGGAAGTCTCATCTCATTAAAAAAACCTGCTAACATCTGCCATCAGTGTCTTTAAGCTTATTTACAAAAGGATACATGACGGTGAAAGAGGAAGTTGGGGAGGGATTATTTCTCCATTGACTTAAAAAAAAAAAAAAGATTAATTTTAACCTAATTTTAAAACGAGATGTTTTGTTTTATCTGCCTCCACTTCGGTGCAATTAGAGTGAATGAGATTTTGTTTATGGAGCTGAGTAGCTTTTCAAAAACACAGACTTTAGCATATATGGTTTTTACCAAAACAACTTCTTAATGAAGAAATATTGCCTTTAAAAAGTGTGAATTTTGAAAATCATGTAGAGCTTACAGTACGTGCATTAGTTTCTGGAAAGACATGCTAAAAATAATCAATAATCTATCACAATTTTGCATCATGCACATTTTAGTGTCAAAACTCTTGATTTTTTTAAAGATAGAACGAAAAATCTGGTCAGAATTTGTTTTTTTTTATTCTATATTTAACCATATTTTTCTTTTGTTCAATGAAAAAATGGTTTAAGTAATGTTTTTGTAGTGTATTCAGGTAAATTAGCTATTATACTGGTGCTAGTAAGCCACTTTCCCCAAAAAAAATTAAAACAGCAAATATTTCATTCATCTCTTTCAAACTGCTTTGAGTGGGAAAGTTTCAGAGTTTCCTGTCGCTATTCAAATCACTCGACGCTGCTAGAGCAGAAAATATGTTCTTTTTTGTGATTTGGCTGCACTAGTCCTTTAAGCCAACATGTGAATGCAGACGAGAAGAAAAAAAAAGGCTTTGAGGTGACAAAATGTGCAAGTTGTACAAGCGATTCTATTCAGAGATAAGAGGTAATGAAATTTAAAGGTGGTTTAGACTCTAAATTAAAAGCAAAAAAAGCAAAAAAAAAAGGTGAATGGTGTTTCTCAAACAGGGCCACATGGTGTGTCTGTAACAAAGCAGAACTGCTTTCTCCCTTGGCTGATCAGGGGTAGGACTGCAGTCAAGCACAAAGGGCCAGCTGACGCCTTGGCTTTTCACTCATCTCAAAATCCCACTTCCTCTCAGACAATACCAAAATACATTCATGATATGCTTGAACTGCCACCCTGCAGCACGAACACACACACACACACACACACACACACACACACACACACACACACACACACACACACACACACACACACACACACACACACACACACACACACACACACACACACACACACACACACACACACACAATGCTCTCATACAAATTTATACCCACACAGGCCTGTGTAGAGCGCTTAATGGAGGAGGAGAAAGGAGGATTTCCATCTAGGTATTGTTTGGTTGTGTAATGATTCAACTGTCCTTTTCCCAGGCTAATGAGTACTCGCTCCCTGCCCTGAATTCCAGCCTGGACGAAGTCAAGCCCAGTTTATCCTCTAGCGCCAACCCAGACCTGGGCCCCAGCGTGTCGCAAAGCTACCCTGTAGGTAAGATCAAGTGCCGTACAGTTCGCCTTTATGCTGCTGGGCCACAGCTTCAGCTGAGGGGTTTGGAACAATGCAAAAAGAGCGAGAAAGTCAACGCTACACGATTGCTTTGTGCAAATTGACAAGAGACGAAAATGAAATGTGTGACAAATAAAGGCAAAAAAACCCCAAAAAGTTAAGTGTGAAGACTTTTTTAATGCCATTTCACTCTGAGCTGAAAAGGTGGTACGACGATGCGATAAAAGCCAGCAGCTGTCCTCCGTCTGCTTGTTTTTTCGCTGAGCAAGCAGGGCGATAAGAGAGATTGGGAGGGGAGAGCTGTTCAGTCACCGCTGGACAAGGACCTTTGGGTGTCAGCACATCAGAACTATGACTGTGTATCAGAGCAAGGTCTCGGAGAAAGAAAAAAGAAAAAGAAAAAAGAAACGGAGGGTGTGGGGTTGGTGGGTGGGGGCACTGTGCAGGCAGGACTGACTGTTTGTTGGCTGCTGCTGTGTTGCTCCTGCCATTTGTTCACCAGGAGACAGTCTGTGTGTCTCAAAGCCACGAGTAATGTGCCTCAGTAAATACGCTCTGGCATTTCTGCCGCCTAACTCTAACACCATGATCATTTATTTCGCCCTCCTATCTCTCTCTCCCTCCTCTGTTGTCTCCTCTCCTTGTCACAGTTAATGACTGCCTGGCTAATTGAAATATTGTTTGGTTGTTGCAGCGTTATTACCAAGAAGAAGGTTAAGTTTGCTGAAAGTTTACGATGACTGTTGGTGGGGCCTGAGATTAATATACAGAGCTTTTATTAAAATTCATATAATTATGCAGCAGCCATCAAAGGCAACGAGTTCTGAGTGTGTGTGTGTGTGTGTGTGTGTGTGTGTGTGTGTGTGTGTGTGTGTGTGTGTGTGTGTGTGTGTGTGTGTGTGTGTGTGTGTGTGTGTGTGTGTGTGTGTGTGTGTGTGGAGGGGGGGAGGACAGGGTGATTGAAAATTGCAGCAGCCCTCCTTCTCAAATGATAGCCAAGCAGCCTTATGAGAAAAGAAAGGGCCCTTTTCTCATTAATATGTGGGAGGTAGATTTCCCCTGTAAGGCAGGCCTCCTGAGAAGAAAGGTGTGTGTTTGTCCTTTGTGCACCGATGGCCTCGCAGAAAGCAGGCCTGGTTGTGCAGGCGGCTTTGTTTGCACCTGGGATATTTTAGACGGTCTCTGCAGAAAGGCTCTCCTTACTGCTTTTACAGGTGCAAAGAGACATGTAGAGGAAGAAAGCTGGGATTGTATGCATATGGCTGTGTTCCGGTGTGTGTTTGAAAAGCACATGACCTGCTTTCCGTATTCCTAAATAAGTTCATTCCGTGCCCTTCTCTGGCGCTGGATCTCAGTGGAGGCAGAGAAATAAAGCATACAGAGGTCAAACTAATGGAACAAACATGACTTCCACTTGGTAATTACTATTTGGTTAGTGGCTCCTCTGCTTGGTTTTCCCTCAGTGGCTGCCTGTGTGGATAGTAGGTGATATTCAGGTGTGTGGTCTCTCTAATGGCTGAGTATTACAGTTTACTTGCCAGCGATAAGCTTACCAGAGGAGTTTTAAGCCATGCAAAAAGTAGTAAATTATCTGCAGTATTTAGGCCCAGATCCAATTTCAAATTAATTGTGTCTTTACGGGGGAAAGAACTGGAGATTATGTTCATCCTTAAAATGTTTTTCGAACACCAATTAAAACGCCTACAGTTATTGATCTTGTTGATTTTATGTCCTGGAATTTGCATAATCTATTAAAAATGAATGATTCATGAACTGCTCATTGCCAGAGATCGGGATTCTCAGTGAACTGAATGACTTGAGAGATAGAAATCTTTTGTGTCCTCTGCTTATCCTATTAAGGCTCAAAAGTACCTGCAAAGCAGCCTCAAATAAGAAAGGGATTTAAGGGCATTGTGCACATCATCGAAATTCAGAGGCAAGAAGCCACTTCCATTAAAACTGTTTTTTTCTCTCCCTTTCCTCCACATTAATGCTGTATTACCTGCTAAATAGTCCCTCTTACCCCATAAAAACACCAAAGGGTTCCCTGAATGTGTGGATAGGACAATTGCATATTGTGAGGTAATTTCTATTGTTGATATGGGAAGTAATTTCTTTGATGAATTCCCTCCGAGAGATGGATTTCATCTCAAGTGCTTCTTATTCTTGTTCATTCAAACTGCTTAAAATTCAAATAGTGTGAGCTGTGGGTGAATTTATGAATAGCGGAGGGAGGAGCTCAGAACTTTTTCTGTGTATTTTGAGAAATAAATGGAGAGATGGCCTCGATACGGCCAATTGTCCACTATTTCTATAGAGAGTTTCTGTATTTTCCCGACATTAGTCAGAGCCCACCTGTTTTTCTTGATGGTGCTTCAGACTTAAGAGCCACCTTCGAGCGGCGAGCACATTTCCCTGAGCATTCAGTGGGAGTTTTACACGTCTCCACTCAGTCACTGCATACTGAAGACTCTTTAAGCATATTCCCTGCTGGGCCTGTTAATGGAGGCCTCGGAAGGCTTAAAACCCCTCAGTCAATGACACCTCTCCTCCTCCTCAAGGAACTGCTGCTGCACACTCCTTTATCCCTTCCTCTTATTCTCGGAAATAAAAACTTCATCCAGCTACCCACACTTAGCATCCAATTAAGGTGAGTGAGTGCACCCAGGGTGAACTACGCTAGAAGTACCGAGACCCGCCGTTGTCCAGTGAGCAGCGAGCAACGATCAGACAGCGAACCTGCCACCAGTGATGTGTGGCCTCATGACAAACCGCCGGCGTGTCTCCCCACAGGGGGAAACGCAGGCTCCGAAATTAATGCTTATTTCGTCTTCACAAAAGCAAACTAACCTTTGAGCACACATTTGATAATGAATGACTTTCAGCCGGTGTTTGGGGAATTAAAGCAATTTGGCTCTCCAAACATTCTTTACTTAGTTGTAATTAATTAGGGTGCTGAGATTTTTTGGCTGGTGATAAATTGCCCCATTCTGCATATAGCCTAGAAAATGGAGGTCAAAGATTTTTGGTTGTTGTTGTAGCAAACATGAAGGTGTCCCTGTCATGCTAAATTTAATACTCTTGCAAGCAAAAGAGTCATTCACAAATGACTTTGTTCGCGTGCCAAATAAAGAGAAGGTCACAGCTTTCCTGTTTGTGTTTTAAGAAAGCAAGCAGATGCAAAAGCGTGATGTTTCTTGCCGTGAATCAAAAGTTTTTTTGTGGTAAAATAATTGCATGACGTTTTCAGCCGCTCTGTCAGTCTCAGATGTTGAAGTCAGATATTTCAAGTCACACCACCAGCAAGAAATAGTCCATTTCTCCCGCTCAGCTACAAGCCACTTCTCAAATTAAGACAGAAATCAACAGGCTTTTTGTTAAACAGCAAACCAACAAAAATCTTTGAATTGATTTTCGTGGGTTGGGCAAAGAAAAAGAGGGCAAGGGGAAAATAAATAGCTTGATTTGCTGGCGTTCAATCTAAGGAGACCGTCAGAGGAAGCAGACAATATAAAGAAGCCCATCTTTTAATGAGAATCTGGACCCACATCTCTGTTGTAAAAACAACAAAGGCTTGGAAGCAGCTAATGAGGCTATCATTGCTGTACAGAGAGTTCTCGGAATCGGCGCCACTCTGAAAGAGGGCTTTAAAGGGGACATAAAGCAACAGTCACAGAGCTGCTGGCAGTCACTGCCAACTGAATATACAAAAACAAGATCCAACACGAGCTGCTCTGATGGCGAACACTTGAGCATACGTGGATTTATGTTTGCATGATTTTTTATCGGGTTGAGTGAAACTTTTACTTTCATATTTTGCATTTTAAAATAATAGCTTCTGCTTTTACTTGGTTACCCGGAACAAAAAATATGTTAAAAAGTGTCTTATTGATGCTATTCAAGGTCAGAATGAAGGTGGAAGTTTCCAGTGAGGGTTAAGTTAAAAGTATTGATGCACTGGATCGGTATCAGAGCTGATATTGATGAAGTGACCAGCCCACAGTAAATACAGTTTCTTAATGATTCATTGATGTTATCCAACTCTCAGATGGCTATTTTATTCACCTTTTAAGTAAGATAGCTAAACTTAAAATCTCAACTTAAAGCTGGGATGTTCACAGCATCCATCAGAGAAACATAGAGACAAAAATCTTGATCCCAGAATTGATATCTGATCGATTTTTGACAATCAACAGTGGATAAAGTGCAAGTGGTATATTTAACTTTCAGAAAAACGCATTTCTTGCTTTGCTGTGTTGCTATATTATAAAGAAATTTAATTAGATGCTACAGTAAAAACAAAGGAAACTTGGGGTCATTATGTACTTCAGAAGCTAATGAAGAGATAACAGTATTTACTTTTATTAAACATGCAAGTCAGCTGTAGCTGCTGCAATAATAATGAAGAAAAGATAGGGTTAGTGTGTTGCAGAGACAGTTAGACAATAGTTACCAGTGTCTACACACACACACACACACACACTCATACACAATGGCTTCACCCCTGCTGGACCCCCCACCTACAGTACTCCCACGGCTCCCTTTGACTTATGTGCACTGGCTTGTGGCTAACTAATTCCTATTATAAATGAAAGGTCCGGCATGACCTCACTCTTCTCTGTAAAGCTCTTTAACTCTGCAGCCCCAGAGTCTGAGCGCTTTAAGCGAAAGACACATCTCACCAGGCGCTCGTACAATATAGCGATCAGCGCTGAGATTTGCTAACAATAGAGAACAGTTGTTCGACATTAGATTGAATCGTTTCTTTATCAGACAATTCATGACCAAGAGTGGAAACATTCTTTCTCTTAGCTTAGTAGGGGAAAATTCACTTAGATTTGTCTTTTCTGTAATATTTTACAGCTTTGCAGTTTTTTTTCTTAATCTCTCCATAGTTGAACAATAGGCTTGAGCTGGATCTGCACCATAATTTGCCAAGAGCATCTCTTAGAACTTTGTGTGGTAGAAATGTGATGTTTCAGAAAGACACAAACACATTTCCTGATGAGTTTGCAGGCCTGCATTAAAATAAAACAGATTCAGATAGAATTTCTGCTGGTGGAAGATGTTCAGATCATTTATTCAAGTAAAACTACCAAATGCACAATGAAAAAATCTTGCAAATAAAACTATATGTAAGTAGATGTGTGAAGTGTGTGAAGGGAAAGAAATGTAAAGGTATCAGATGGTTATTATGCAGAATGGTTCCTTTTGGAGCAGTACATTGATATTTGTTGTACATGGTAGATTATGTGTCCTGCTTTAACATGTAAACAGGATTTTAATAATGCATCAGGTCAGCAGGTCAGGGTGGAGCTATTTTTTTTAATACTTTTTGTAAACTTTATTACATTTTTGGCATTGCATCATGTTCTATTAGCAGGTCATGTAAAATGTTTGCATGTAAAAGCTTAAACTGCACTGTAACTATACATTTAAAGCACATTTAGTGGAGTAAACAGTGAAATTTGAGGGAACAGCTTTGAAAATTATGAGAACTTTTACATATGTTGGTAGAGACACATTCCTGTCTCTGTTGGTATTTAGGGATTTAAAAAAGACCTTCATTCATCCACACTCATGTTACATTAAGGAGGAGCCTTCTACAGCTTCTATGGCTCCTTTAACCCCCAGCACCACCTTCACCTCCTCTTCCTCCTCCTCCTCCTCCTCCTCCTCCTCCTCCTCCTCCTCCTCATCCTGCCTGGCAGACCTCAGCCTTGTGCACCTTCATCCCTGCCATCCTGCCTCTCAACAACCTTTTCACACCCCTGCCCCAGTAGTAGCATCTATAATTAAACAACTAGGTTGCTCATTATAATGTTACAGCTATATAATTAATGTTTTAATGTTGATATATATTTGCCAGTGTTTTATTTGCAAAGTTAATCACTGAAGCATGTTCCTGTGTAATACAAATGTCTTTTGTACTTGGAAGAAAAAGTGCAGCTTTAATGTTGTTTTCTCTGTGCAGTATGAAGCATGAAGACTGTTTCTGGACTATTTTTTGTTTGTTGATTTTTTTCACTCTTTATGGAGTATTTTTGCTTTGCATATACTAGGGAGACAAAATATTAAGTTCGAGTTACAGATCCTTGAAAAATGAGAGCTTTTAGGTGTAGTGCAGGGCGCAAAATCAAAGCCAGCTGGAGAAAACAGTGTTCCTAACAGACAAGAAATTAAAGTTTGTAAAAAAAGATTGAAAAAAAACCTACAACCATTAAAACACAGTGATCTACAAGCAAATGCTCCACGATAAAATGAGTAAATGAAGACTTGACCTGGGCAAAACAAAAGGCCAAATCATTCTGGATGATCATTAGAGAGTTTCTCTGTTTCTGTTTTTTGTGTGTGTGTGTGTGTGTTTATAAAGGCAACAACATGGACAACTGTTGTCTTGTGGCGTTATGGTGCATTTCATCCACTGGTTCCTCATTAAAGCTCCATTGGGAGATGATTCTCCCTCTGAGTCCGAGTGGCCCTCACAGCTGACAATATAGCAGGGGCCTCTGTTGCCCCGGCCGCTGTGCAGATTGGGGTTACATGCTGTCGTCCGAGTGTCCCTGTGGCCAGCGAGGACAGCCCAACCGTCACTCTCAATTACAGAGCTGAATATCTGCAGCCAGACGCTTTGCAGAGGGGCCTGCGTGTTCTGCCTTTACAGAGAAGACAGCAGCTTCATGGGGTTCCGTTCAGAAAAGGCTGCCATATTTAGGCAAGTTTGAGCCATTTAATGAGGAGACGTATTTATCTGACTAGAATTCAGCTGTTGAATAGTTTTGAGTCCCCCAGTTGGAGACGCTTACTGGTGTTGAGTAACATGTTTACGGGACAAGCGTTTGACTCTGGCAGGTTGAATGTCTACTGCGGTGAAACTGTAGAAGTTTTGGTGTTGACTGACTTGAGGTGGTGGTGAGGAGTGATGATGTTCACAGTAAATGGTACATTTACAACAAAAATACAGGCTGTTTTTGTGTAATTGCAAGAGTTGGTTTGCACTTGGAGAATGGCGCACAAAAAGGAGAGGTGAAAAGCTACAAAGCACACTTAAATGTAACTTTTTAACTACACTACTTTTCTATTTTATAGCAACACCTACTTATATTCACTTGGCAGATTTGGAATTTACACATAAATCATATGATCAGGTTAGAAAAAAATGAAATTTTAACTCAATATCTTCTTTTTTAAGCTGCTGCTACATTATAATATTGTTTTTATTACATGTATCAGATACAGTTGAGGCAATTTTGTCATAAACGTACATAACAATGTCAAAGCAGCCAATCAAAGTCTTATTTTAATGTGCTATCACAATGAAAGCATTTGCTTTTATCATATGTATCAGATTCAAATGAGCCCATAAAGTCAAAAAAAGTATATAACTATCTCAAAGCAGCCACTCCTTTGGCTTTGTATATGTAGTTTTACATTTCCATTTACTGATTATATATTTATACAGAAGAGCATTTTACCTCCTAATTGAAAGATGGAAATAGCTCTTCTACTATTTTTCCACCTGAATAGTCGTATTTTAATGCATTATCACAATAAAAGCACAGTGGAATTTTTCAGGTTGCTATTCACTTTCAGCAGAACATCTGGAAAGAAAATAACAATCAAAATAGAAAACATGGTGCTACCACATTGGGATTTTGCTTTTATTATATGTGCCAGATACAAATAAGCCAAAAATGCCATACATGCGCATGATGTATATAATTTAGATTTCACTTTACTTATGTAAGTTTATGTTGTCTTAATTTTACTGCTTAAGGATGGAAATGTTTCTTCTATTATTTTTCCATCCAAAAAGTTGTATTTTAATGCATTATCACAATAAAAGCACTGTGATTTTTTTCAAAAAATCTTTTATGAAGGATGGAATCAGCGTAAAATCTCCATTAAACACTCACACTAACTGTCTGAACCCGAGTTCCTACTATTATCCATGTACTTTTGCATTTAGTTGTTATGCACTAAAAGATTGACCAATTTAGATATTCTATTCTACTCTATTCTATTCTTTTCTATTCTATTCTATTCTATTCTAAACTTGTCATTTACTTTCACCAGAGCACCTTCAAACTTCAGAATTGGTTTGTCCGTGTCACAAAGTAAAACCCAACATCCCCTTTTGACAGCTCTTTTGTGTTCTGTTTTGTCTCTGCAGGTCGGGATATGGCCAACACAACCTTACCTGGTTACCCCCCTCACGTCCCCCCCACAGGCCAGGGCAGCTACCCGACCTCCACACTCGCTGGAATGGTTCCTGGTGGGTGAGAGGCTTCGTATTCGGTCATTAGGGCCCATTTAACAGGTGGCGTTGCCCTCAACGGGAACATGTGTAGGAGCTGAGAAGCAGAGTGAACAGAGAGGCTTTAGCGGCAAATTATGCACAGAGGCGATGAATATTGACCCGCCGAGTAAAAGAGGCGCACACATCCTCGTATTAGCTGTATGATTGGATTAGACAAGCTGAATAAGTGATCAGAGAGGACAGTCTTCCTTCCTGCTTCTCCTCTCCAGGCCCTTATTGGCTCGTTATCTCCCCGCGTGGCCGTCCTCGCTGGCCTCCATAAACAGCACCGGCACCAGCCCTCCCCAAGCCTCTGCGCTCCAGAGCATATCCCCTTTCCCCTCCTCTACTTAACCTGCAGTTCAGGTTCACGGCAAACAGTTAAGGGTCAAAAGGCAGAGGCATGGGAGCCCGGTAAATATTCAAATCGCTGTCTCTCTCAGGAGGTCAGGCCTGTGTTTGCCTGCCAGGAAACAGGGCAAAAGATGCAGCTTTTTGGTTGCTGGCTTCCAGCATCACCGCTTTCTGCAAGCTTTGATGTGAACCACACGGACAGACAGAGAAGGGGGGGGAAACCAGTGGAGTGTGTGCTGTGTTAGCATATCATTTACCAATCATGCAACCCATCACAGACTCTGGTTTTTCCTCTAGTTTTCCTCCATTATAAAGAACTGCCATAACATGTTTCATTATCGGACAGGGAGGTAATATTTAGTTTCCATTTTGTGATTTTTTTTTTTGTTTTGTTTTGTTTTTGTCTGGTAGTTAGCAGGTAATCTTAAAAAGAAACATGCATTTGAATGAAACTTGGTGGTAAATTAGATCTTAGAACATGGAGAAACTGCTTTTGCGAAGGTTTTATAGAGGATTTTTAAAGGGGCAGTTCATGCAAATTGCAAATTTTAGTGATGGTGGCATCTTGTCCTGCACATAGTTTGATTAGTCTATGCAGATATTTAGATATGTCTCAGTTTTCTGTACTCTTTTGAATCATTTATTATTATTATAATTATTATGTTTTCTATGATGTCAAGTCATGTTTTTGTATTGACCTGAATTGAATTTAAATATATGCCATGTTTATCCAGTTGTGTTTGGTGCATATTTGAATATTTCTGATACTAAAATGACTCTGATGATTTGGAGTATTTTAGTTTTTCTTTCCACGTTTGTTATGCAAATATAGCCATATTCTAATTTCTTTTCCAAACAGTTGAATCCATTTAATAGCGACCACTAAAAAACAAAGAGACACGTGGGAGCACCCGGTGGCAGCACAGTCCAGATTTACTTTAGGATTTTGGCTAATAAAACTGTTAAACCATGTGGGTGGAAAAGAGTCAAGTCAAACATACTTTTACTTTCCATTTGTTCTTATGTGGCGTCCAGCAAAAGATGAGGACCTTAATCCCATGGCTTGTGGTTTTGTGTTACAACCGATTCATCTTATACACAACCGCTAAGATTTAGTGACAGGCGCAAAATACTGTTAAAGCAAAGCCATTTCTCACCAGCTTCATATAAAATCGAGCCTTTATTGTCTCGTAAAAGGAAGAAACGTGTTGAACCAACAGCAGTGCTCGCTGACATAGTCCACGTTACTTCCCCTCTGCAATGTAATTTCTGTTGCAAGGGGCACCAGATCCGGGGGGGGGGGCTTCAGATTGGAAGACGTTAAAAAAAAATTCCTCCAAGAAAGGCTGCAGGATTTATTGCAGCATATCAAAAATGTATGCATGAAGCTGTTTATTACCACTCTGTATTTATTAGACTGGTTTGGAATATACTGGAGGAAGAAGAATGGGTAGATATCCATAAATGGGACAGGGAAAGCCGCCTTCACTGTCACATCCTGTATTGTTCAGTGTTGCATAACTTAAGTGAAATGAAAAAGAAATAAATTACTTGCTTGACTGGCCGCACATCGATGACTATCATTTCCACCCTCAAATTGCATCCTGTTTTGAAAGACGAGAAATGAATGCATGTGAAGGGGTAATGGTTTGACGCGTTGAAATGCTAATTGATTTGTTGTTTTGTTTTGCAGGGAGTGAGTTTTCGGGGAACCCCTACAGCCATCCGCAGTACACGACCTACAATGAAGCCTGGCGATTCAGCAACCCAGCATTACTAAGTGAGTAGAGGCACTTGATGAAAGTGATTAAATGACCATTTAGTAAATCCCTCCCTGAAATAAAGAGAGATTGTCCAATTGTGGCCTTAGCAACCAAACGCTTCGGATTTCAGGCTTTGGATTCTTCCACATGTCAAAACAGTGTGAATAGGGCACTAATAAGAGCAGTGATATGTTTTTTGAGATTTTTAGTGGAAGAAATGGAATAAAGTGTGTCTCAATCTACTGTAATGCAAGCTTTAATTGGTACCATGTCCCACTAACTAGCTTATTATTAATAGTTTACCAAGTGTTACATCTGAAGCCAAAAACGATAGTGGAAAAAACTGCTATTGTAATATTTTGGTTGTTTTTGCAACCAGACTACTTCGATAACTCTATTTTTCTGAGTCTTTTTTGAGTGAGAAATAGTTTTTATTTTCCTTTAGATGGCATTCAGATCTGGCTTTGCACTCATCATACAGAGCTTTGTGGTGTGGATTTATACGTCAAACTAATTAGTCGTGTACTAGTAACAACTGCAAGACACTGCCAACAGAGTAGTTGTTTTTGGGCAACATAATTCTTTCTGTAACTGAAATATTTCCACTGCTTTAAATTCAATGTAGTGCTGTATTCCTGCTAATGTCCAAACTCTGCCTTAAAAAACCTTAATAACCTGAATTTAGTGCATCTCTTACAGGCAAACCATAAATAAAATCGTAGCCAAAACACTTCACTTTCTAATTTGCTCATCAATAGACACAACAACTTGTGGGTTTTGGGAGATACTAGCTAGATGGTCGTGCACAGAGAAGCCTCTAGTCTCCGTAGCTAGAGATCATTCTTAAAGTACTTTCGATTGTAATCTTAAAAGTTACAATTTATTATTTGGAAAAGGTACTTAAACGAAGCAAAATCAGCAAACTGGTTTATGGTAGAACAGCAGCCCGATCCAACATCTTTCAAAGGACTAATAGCTCTACACTGTAAAAAGAACTACTTTGTTGGTGTTTCATGTTTTCTGCATGGATCATGGATCTAGGATGGTAGCTATTTACCTGTAGCATGTAGCTTTAGCTTCAGGTAATTATTAGGACATCATGTGTTGAGCCATCAAGCTACAGATTTATGACTCTTGTCTTCAATAGTCATTTGCAAATCTTAAAAAGTTAAACTGAAACACGATCCGATTCGATACTTTAATGTCATTCACAACATGGACCATGAGGAACGAAATACAGTCCTCAGGTCTTGGCCCTAGCAAAAACAGCAATAATAATCAAGTAAATAATAAGATAGAGGGATGTTTTTCAGCTAGCATGCACCTAGCATTAGTTTGATTTACTAGCTAGCAAGCTATAGCTGCAAAACGAGTCTTTTTTGCATGTAAAACTGAATGAAAGTCCTGCATTTGTTGGTTTCTGTCAGGAATCACTGATTGTCCAACATTCTGAAAAATCTGTGTTTATTTAGCTACTATTATCACTGTTGGCTGCATTATATGCCACGCCAGTGTGGAAACGTTGACAGTCGTAGCAGTAACTGTAACTTTGGGGGGCATGGTTTGACAAATTTTGATGCGTTTGTTTGAATGGTGTGTGTTAGCCGAATACCTAATGTCTAGTGGTGCAACAGTAAAAACTGTATTTGTTGTTTCAAATGGCTCGTTCTTCTGTTAACTTTCAGGTTCCCCTTATTATTATAGTGCCGCATCGAGAGGCTCCGCCCCTCCCACTGCTGCCACTGCCTATGACCGTCACTAGTTACCATGGAAACCAAATCAACCTGCAGGACCATGGCCTCAGCCTCCATATTGCCCCGGTGTGAGCGGCATGGTCCACTGGACACTGAGCAACTGCGCATAAAATGTTCCCGGCTCACACAATAAGAAACTTAAGGGTTTTTTTGAGGGGATTCAAGATGACTTCTGTCTTCTCTCTCTGTCATCGCAGCTTTTTTGGACACTCAAAGCCAAAAGAAATAAATAAATCTCCAAGACATCACCAAGGACACTGAAAGACACACATGATGACACTTGTGGCTCATAACAGTGGTTTAAAAAAAGAGAGAAAAAAAAGAAAAAACAAAAATATCCAGAATTTATTTTCCCTTCTAGCAGTGTCGCAGTTTCATCCCATCGTGGATCAATACTGTACATTCCTTTTCTTGATGGCTCTCTGCAGGGACACTGTTCGGAGCTTAAAATGTAGCAGCAGCCTTTTTTTTCCTCTTTCTGTTTCCTCATTCGTCTGCCACTTGATTCAGACCAGAGGGGATTAGCAGCAGCACACGCAGGCTGTGGCAGGCTAACGTTGTTTTTACCCATTTGAACAGTCACCGACCAAACATCCAGCATGAGTAAATCGATCGCTTTTTTCGATGCCATGAGAAGATTAGGACATGTTCTCTGTGATACACAATCAAGATGTAAAAAAAAAAGAAAAAAAGGAGAAAAAAATGAAATAAATAAAGAAACATCAGTTTGAAAATAGAGGGAGCCATGACAATATAGCATCGTGGCACACCGGCTATTTGCAAGATTTCAAGAAACTAGTAAATATATTCTTAAAAATGATTTTTTTATTTCATTTTTATAATTCGTAAAAACTGCAGACTGCTTGGCTAGTGTTTTACTATGTCTTATTTGTCAGGATTCAAGAGGTCATCAGGCAAAAATCCTATTTTTTTGTGTCTTTTGTTTTGTTCATTTTGCACTATTTTGGAGGTTTGCAACACTGGAGCGTTATTATGCAGAAAAATGATGTGCATATTTGCTTTATTTCACACAAAAATTGGCTGTAAGTCTAATAAGTCTCAGTCTGAAGAAGGCACTTACAGTTTTTACAGTTAATCTCGTAATTCAAGGCCCCATCGTGTCACTGCCTTGATGTGCACTATGCTACGTTCTCACAGCTTCCATTTCTATTTAAGTTAATTAAGTCTTTGGCATTACAACCACAGAAAAAGGATACAACAGCCATCCCGAGTCGAACCATGTTTCATTGTTTGTCTAGTTTGATAACAGAAGCGGCCAGATTCACTCCGACTCTGGCGACTCCAATAACATCAAAAAGCAGGGCGACAATTTCAGCTAAATGCCTTAAACACGTTCCTCCTTCCTCAACTTTAGCTCCCTCACATGTTTCAGGCCAAGTCATTACTTTGAATCAAGCTGAACTGATGGTTTTCTTTTCTTCATCTGTCAAGTGAATGTATTTTGCATTTGCCAAAGACTTAGTTCTTGTTAATGTTTATTTACAGGCCGCCTATTATATGCATCATGAGAGCAGTATTATTATTATTATTGTTATTATTATTAGGAGAAAAAAAAGCCCACATTGTTCATGAGGAAAAGTCTATGTATAAATTCTATGCAGTGCAGAGATGGTCATCATATGCATATTCAGCTGTAAACCTAAAGGTAGGTGGAGTTTATTTAATGTTATGTTATTTACAAATTGTTCATTTTGTAGAGGCATTTTTTTGTGTGTGATGTGAAGACACTTCTCTGTAAATACAGTAAGAAAAAATGTCTTTCATGTTCATGGTTATTATCACTTTCATTATGCTGGTATCACTTGTACAATAATAAAAGTGTCTGAAATCTTTTACGCAAAAGGACCTGCATGGTGTTTCTGATCAGCTCAGCTCTAACGATTAATCACTGACGTAAGATATCAAGATATTAGATATTAAGAAAACAGGTTGGAGCTACTCAGATGTGAGGATTTGCTCTTTTATATCACTGTAGAGTACATTTTTTGAGATTTTATTCATTTTTTTTACTTTTTCCAGACAAAAAAGCAACCTAAAGACCTCGATTTGGACACAAAAATTTATGCTAGATGTTTTTTTTCACGGTATTTTCAGATCATTATTTGGACTAATATCCTTATACATCCTATATTATACAGATATTAGAAGTCCTCGGCTTTATTTCTTCATTGTTATACTGACCAATTGGGAAAAACAGAACATGTTTTTGCTAAACTGATCAATCAATAAATCAATATTAGGTTAAGAATAACACCTGATTTAATTCCGTACTGTATAAACATTTAATACCTGTGTTTGTATTTCTACTACATTACAATTAACTTGTACAACATATGAACTAAGTTCATAAAATATCACTTATTGTTATAAATTCAAGTGCTCCACTGTACATAAAGTAGCTAAAGTCAGATCCACACTGATGAACCATGACGCTAAATTTTACATAAAAGTGCACCAGTAACAATAATTCAGTGATATGTTATTTAATAATACAGCTATGACATGATGTGATTTTGTTGCAAAAAATCCTTTCCTGAAAAAATTTAAATAACAGTCTAACCTTCTGAAAGCAGCAAATCTACATGATGAGCACTTTTGATAGTTTAAATATATTTGGTCTACTGCTCGTGTGTTGCTCATCTAATATTTTGAGTACAGGACATTCATTTGTGGAGTATTTTCTACTGCGGTAATTTAAAGACATTTTAAGTGTCTCATGTATTTGTCAAAAAAAAGAAGAAAAAGAAAAAGAAAGAAAAGTAAATGTCATGAGTTGGAATATAAACAACTGATGAATGATTTATGAAACTATATAATGTAGCTGTGATCATAGATATAAAGATAAATGACTACATGTATCCTTACAGCAAGGTTTTACATTTTGTGTGGGCACAAAAATGTTTAGATTGAGGGTTAATTCTATTAACTTTATTCTTATTTTTGAGAGAAAAAAAAAGGCTTCCCTACTACTGCAGATGTTACTTGAGGGTTTGATAGTGTCCAGCAAATACTTCAGTCAACTGTCATGGACAGTAAGAAGTAATTAAAAGAAAAGTTGATAGTACTAATGCAATAATATAAATAGGAAAAATCAATGCATCACTATTTGTGCTGATGTAAAATTATTATAGTTGTGTTATATTATGTTATTTAGCATCAAGAGTCTGTTTAAACTGAAAAAATAAGTAGATACTATTACACAATATACTGTAAGAAATAAAACGTGAAATAAATAAAAAATACAGATAAGTACAAAACTCCAACTACATGAATGTAAAATATGTCACAAAACACTTTCTGGTAATCACTAAAAGTTCCAAACTGCCTTTAAATCCACCATATAAAGATGTTGTCCCTGCTGAGGCATTTATAGTCTTTCAAATCTGGAGTTGTTTCGAAAACCTCAAAATAATTCTGTAATCATTCTTATTACAATAACTTCTTGATATATTTGGATTTTGAGAACTGCAGATGTCAAGAGTCACAGGGACAGATGAACCAAACAAATGAGCCAGAACTTAACTTTTACAATTTGCAGAGGTCAGATGTGCTGACAAATGATCTATTAAGTGTTTATCCTGCTTATAAATGCTACAAAGGGTGAAAATGAAGTATTACCTTGCTAAGTACACATCTGATGTCTATACATTCTGCTCAAGATGGCAAATAACCTTTTTCCTTTGTGCTGACGGTTAGAAAAAACACTGTTTGCCACAATGAATTCAGGCACTTAATGAGCCTGTTTTGAGATAAATGTATTTACTTTCCAGGTATAAAGATCACACAGCACAGACAGACTACAGTGAGAATGCCTCTGAATGTTTTCTCCATGATTTGGATCACTGAGCAGCACATAAAGTGTTTAACCTCTCCTCGCTTTGTAAAGCTGAATTAATTTTTCTAGCAGTGTGCCTGAATTCAATTTGTGCTAAGTTGCAGCGAGAGATTTATGCATGAAATCCCTCTTAGAGCTTATTTTCACTCTTTCTTTCGCTCCGTAATCCCTCCGCCACCGCCGCCTTGTATGACTTAGTTATATCATTATTGATTTACAACAAGTGGACACTGTCCTGATTAGCGGCGTGCGATTTGCAGAGGATTTGAGCTGTGCGAGCGCACGATAAAGCTGAATGTACATTTCAATGATGTCAGTCAGAACGGGACTGAATAATACAGTAATTCAGACGTCCATTTCTTGCTCCAAATACTGTTTTCGAAGTTGTTTTAATAGCACAAAAGTGACTTTAACCCTCTGGGGCTGCTTAGATAGCAGTCATATAATGGAAAGGGTATTATTAAGCCTCCATTTCTCTCCTTCTGTCACATATTTTCCCCCAAATTTCAACATTGTAAAAGGAGAAAATAAGCTTCTCTAGAGCTGAGCTGTTTTGTGCTGCACCCTGATACCTCTGGGTCCTTGAGTGGAGAGTTTTTTGCTTTGTAATTCAATTTCTCTGCCTGTTGTTTATTTCATAGCTCCCCTGTGAAGCATCAAAAGCTGATGTTCTGTCAGCCTCTAACTGTCGTATATGTTTGTCATTCACAGCCCTTGTTAAGGGGGGGTGTAGAAGAGAGAAGAAAGAAAAAAAAAGGGGGGAGCTTGACTCCTTCATCTTCCCAGCTGAGAATTCCCAGAAGCAGAATTATTCTATTTAGATGGAAACTTTTTTGTCACTTTCCTGTCTAAATTGGCATATCTGGTTCTCTCTTCTGAAACCAATAAACTGTGAACCTGGATGTATCTGTCAATCACGCTCAAACTGACTGCAGCGTGCCAGATGACAACAGCAGCATCCTCTGGAATATAAATATATATATTATTTACTGTATACATAAGAATGGATGGAGGGGGGCCGATGTGATTGGCTGCAATCAGCACCTGTCAATGCTGTTTGCTCATCAGACATTCAGCTAATAATCTGTGGAAGAAGTGCTGTTTGTCCACATAAAAAAAGTGTATTTGATTTTTTTTTTTTTAATCAGCTTAATACACGAGTGCTGAAATCTTGATATACAGTGCATTCTGGGCATAAAACCTTAATTTAATTGAGAGAAAAACCACCTTTTAATGCTCTATGTTTGGCTCTAATTGGTCCTGATTTGACAAGCAGCAGTGACCTTAATGAATTGGCTTCATTTTAGTGATTGCTCCAAGTGAAACTGAATTTTTATGCCTAAAAGTTGCTTAAGATCAAAATATTTAGATCTGGAAGGAGATTGACAATCTGTTGAATACAGTTTTTTAAAAGAAACAGAAAAAAAGCAGCTCCAACATGAGATTAAATGCAGTTTTGACAGAAAACCTTGTACTTGCAAGTATCATAATAGTTAAATTCATGGCATAACTTCGAAACCACATTGTCAGATCTAACTTTTGACCTTTCAATCCGCCTCCACGCTAACACACGCCGGCTGTAGCACTCTCCTCGGTGCGATTTGTACATCGGTTCTATGAATATGCCGCAGCAACTGAATTATAATTTGGTTACTGGTGTGTCAAATGTACAATAAATCCTCAGGATGTTATCATTTGCAGTGACACACGAAGAAGAAGACGCTGAAGGAGGGCGGGCAGGAGGGGAGGGGGATGTGGAGAAAATATGAAAATGCCTTTCACGTCTTCATATCTGAGTGGTGGTTTGGACGTTGTGAAAAGCCGGGGAATGGATCTGCTGCTTTATGTGCTGTATCTAATTGGATATGGCAGTATATAATATGATTCTCCAGTATCCATCAATTCCTGTGTTAGACCTGTTTGTATGGCCGTGTCAGTGGGGCAGCCTAGCTTGTTATGATGCCTGAGCAGCAATTATGAGGTAATTTTTGACTCTTGCTGCATGAGGCCATCCAGAGGATACTTGAGGGGAGGTTCCTAATGAGTGAGCATTGATTGATTGGACATAATAAGTGCCCTGCTTGACTGAAAGTGAGCGTGAAAGAGGGGGGGAAAGGGGGACCTGTGGGGGGTTTGGATGACAGCATATTTCCAAATGCAGCAGCTATTAGATGTGTTAGGTGAGCGCCACACCTCTGCCAAAACTGGACTGGTTGGTCGGATGGCTCAGCCCAGCGCCAAACCTCATTTACCCTTCACCAGTAAATAATTACCCTAATGGCTATTGTGTGATACATGATGCAATTAAAGCCTAATGCAATGCACCTCACTTAGTGAACGTGTCAGGTCCCGCAAAACAGGCGCCGCTGGTCCACAGCTAACAGGGCTACAGCTTACCTGACTGGCCAGTAATGGGGATATCCTCCAAAGCAGACAGAAGAGCTCCCTAATCAGCTGGATCTGTCAGGACGGCCGTGTTTGTTTGCTGCTGCTAGCTGGGAAATATTCAGCGGAGGAGGAGGAGGAGGAGGAGGAAGCGGGAATTTGATGCGGGCTATTCCTGTTAGCAAGAAAAAGAGGGGGGAAATAATGGGGGGAAAAGTGGAAGAGAGAGGGGGCAGAATCGTCAACTACCCCCCCAACCCCTCGTCTATCCTTTCTCTATAACCCAGCGTCTCCTCGCCTCCACCACCACCACCACCACCACCACCACCACCACCACACTCCCAACACCCCAGTCACTGTCAGGCCAAACACATGATGAATTGCCCTGTCAACAGAATTCATTCAGGGACCAATTAATTCAGCAGAAATGAACTAGAGCCATCAGTCGCTGAAAAACTCGGAGCAAAGAGAGCAAAGTAGCTCTCTTTGGAAGGAGGGGAGAGACAGTGTGAGGCGAAGGGGGGAGAGAGAGAGGGAGAATGAGGGAGAGGGTGCCAGGGGAGTGCAGTGGAAGTTAGCCTGACAGGAATTGGTCATTTAATGCTTTAGCGCACTGGAGACAGCCCCTGTCATAGAGGAAGCCATGACAGGACTCCCCTGGTACTTTATTTATTAATTATCCAGAGCAGCAAGGGGCATTTAACTGTCTCACTCCAGGCCTGTCAACTTGACTTCTTGTCATTTCCTTTTCTTTTTTTTCTTCCATAAACAGTTCTTTTGGAAATAAAAATCAAAACAGGGGGAAATGTAATAATTCGCAGAGCAGATAAATATTTTTGTTGCAACAGCTGTTAGGTTAAGACAGGGGAAAAAAAAGAATTCAATTGACAGAGTTCGATTCAGAAGTCCCTCTCTGAAAATTTAAACAGCCGCTCGTCATCGAAGGAAACAATATCTGGCCTTGTGTTATGGCAGCCGA
This sequence comes from Amphiprion ocellaris, assembly GCF_022539595.1. Taxonomy (NCBI): domain Eukaryota; kingdom Metazoa; phylum Chordata; class Actinopteri; family Pomacentridae; genus Amphiprion; species Amphiprion ocellaris. The sequence goes on along the minus strand of NC_072783.1, from coordinate 30,800,280 downwards.
TCAGCTGTCGGCAGTGAAAGGGCTCCAGTGAGTCAGGTCACTCTCACGACCTCTTGACACCAAAACAACACAAACACAAACACCCGCTTAAGAATGCGTACTATTATTGGAAAAAAATGAATGCCAGCGCTTCTTTTTGTTTGCCTTTGATGCTGTAACACAAAGATGCTAGTGATAAGTGCATGTGGATCTGTGCATAAGTTTCTCTTCTTAGATGGATTCACTTTTGAAGGGATGGAAAAGGTTCAAAAGTACAATACTTTACAGGAAAGAAGGTAAGATCTGTGAAAACTCTAGTTTTTCTGTTATCTTCTACCTGGAAAATGAACTTGTGACCCCTTAGAGTCCCTTTGTGACCCCATCTTGGCATTCACTGATCTAATATACTTTCTCTGATTAACAAAAAAACACATATTCAAATCTTATATCGAAAAATTATTTCTTGATTTTGCACTTAAGTCATTCTCAGTGTTTTTAGTTATTCATAGAAAGGGATTTTTTAAATTTTAATCGTTCCATATTACTGTGCCACTGGTTTGCTATTAATTTATCTCCACAGTGTCACAAATGTCCTACACTAATTGTGCATTTGTCCAGTTTCTTTCAATAAATTGGTAATAATATCAAAATCACAGCAGCACAGAGCAATGAGAACTAATTAACGGTGTTGAAATATGAGAAAACAAGAGAAAAAAGTGATATTTTTAACATGATGAAGAGCAAGACAATTGATCATTTCCAGTGTAACACAATTTGAATTATATATGTCATGCAGATGTGTAATAGTTTGCAAGATGGTAAAAGAATCAAGAGTTTAACATGATTCCCATGTCAGGCATGTACGTAGTTTGCTTCTTCTTTATTATAATATATTATTTTTAACGTCCACTCAAGTAATCATCATTAAAATGCACCGACTGGTTGCTGTTTACATCAGAGCTTTACTTTTTTTGATGTTTTTGCTTTCTTTTAGATAATTGCCTGTTTTTCGTGCTCAGTCACCACATATAAAAGGCAAACGGTGACATGAAAGGAAGTAAAAAAATGCATAAAAGTGCTGAATAACAGCCTTTCCTTTCTAAATGTGAAACAAACAAAAAGGAAGAAGTCAATGCAGGGACTTTCACAAATAAGTTAAAAAGACCTTTGGAGCAGCAATGCATAGCCAAACTTTTCTAAAAGAATAAAAACACCAGAAAGGTTTTCTACAAAGCCAGCTACTGTCTCTCTACAGCTGATACGGTTTTGTTTTCTCTGCTGGAAACTCAATGAGTCTGCGTTTGACCTATTCAGTCAAAGGTCTGATCTTTCTCTATTGTGTTGTGTTGATCAGGTGGTAAATATTTGATGGAACCTTTTCTTTAGCACATCATGCATCTCGGTGTAACAGGAGGATGAAGGAGCAGCTGGGGAAGCTACTTACGCTATCAGGTATTCCTCAGTGAGATCAAAACAACAACCGAGAGCGAAAAACAACGTCAGGCTGCTCAAACAGCATTACAAAGCACTTTTTTTTTTTTTAATGAAACCAGCAACATGGGGGAAACTTTGTAAAAGAAAATACAGACTGTTGGATTCGCAAACCTAGAAGCACCTTGTAGCAAGTGGAGAAAAAAGTGTGTTAAGTCCAGACACGCTGGCATGAAAGCTGCAAATGAGCTGCAAGTTTTGAAACAAAGGCGATGAAATCCAGAGGAAGCCAGAAATAAGAAGATGTGCGGCAGTATATAATTAATTAAATGAGACTAATTAGGAACATGAGAGCAGGTGCCAGGCTATGGGGCTGACAGCATAGACAGCCAGACAACAGGAAGGGGAGGAAGGAAAAAAAAAGAAGAAGAAAAAAAACCTATGGGTAAGGGGTGTAACGTGACAAGAGGAGGGACAAAGCAACTTTCTGTGTTTTGTCACATGAAACCTCCAAGGAATATATGTGACAGAAATTGTAGACCCAGACACCATGGGGGTCTCTGCCTTTGTTTAAGACAGATTTTCATCTCACCAATTTGAGGGGTTGATGCAAGCAAGAGATTTTCCTCCTCATTATCCCTGCATGTGGATTGAAATAAAAAATAAAATTAAAAAAATCAGTAGTGTATGAACTACTGATTTTTCTTCTAGTGAGCAGCTCACTAGAGATGCATATAAATGATAAAGCAAAGTTTATATCACAGCTGCACTGCCATTCAAGGTCATTTTTACCACAAATCACGCCAATATCAGGACACAAAACAGTACAGTTGCATAAATAGCACACAAGATGGAAGAAAACCTTGTATTCTGGCCACAAGAACACCTCTCATCCTCTTCTTTTTTTCCTTCCTGTGGCTTCCCAACATTATGGAAAGTCCAGCTCAGATGCTCAGAAGGGGCATCAGCCTATTTTATCACAATTTGCTCACTAACCAGTTACAAATGTGGCATGTGATGACAATAATGAGGCTTGATGTCACTTAGCCTTTGGGCCGCATGTGTGTGGAATAGCAAAGCAGGATGTCAGAGAGAGCTGCAGGTCCTCCACTCCTGCACACGAGGTGACAGACACCTCGGTTAGAGAGAGAGCCGCCTCTCTAACAGCATTATAAATTACTGTAGATCCTATTTGTGTCAGTGGAGGCAAGTGAGGGGAAAATTCAACATCAGCCTATTTATTCATTTACTTATTCCCTGGCTCGGTCAGGCTGCTGTGGAGGAAGCTCTGCTGCTGCTTCGCTCTCCAGTGCCACTCTGCTTAAAGAACGAATGCTGTGTGTTTACAGCGACACATGGGCTTTTCATTTTAGATGCACCCATGATATCAGAGTCAATCAGACCAGGAAAGTGGGAGCGGAACAGGAGAGCTGGATTTTCTTCAAACAAGCTGGATGCAGTAAACACCCATCAAGTGTAAATAAAAGTAGTAAATGTAGAAGACATGTCCACAATGGTCCAAACAAGCATAAAAGACTTGTTGTTAAACGTATTCTAATTCTTCTATGTGGAAATTTATTGTATATGATGAAATAACCAAATGTGTTATCACAAATACAGTTCATATGTGTGTTTACCTCCCTGGTTAAGATCTGGTTTCATTGGTTCTGCAACTTAAATGGTAGAGTAAGTTAGAGACAGATCATGTTGATGATGAAGAAATGTTGCACCAGAATAACACAAGGTTGTTTAAATCCTGTTGTCAAACTTTATTTTTGGCAGTCAAGTGTATTGATATAATCAGAGAAGACTTCAGGAGCCTCTGAACAAAAGGTTACACACTATAAGCTTAAGCCAGTTAACACATGTGAAAGTAAAATCAATTGTAAGCTCATAGGCTATTAGGTATTCACATGTTAATTGTCTGTTAATCTCCTGTTAATGCTTAAATGTTTAATAATTCTTATGTGTTCAGAGCTACAGGTTGATTCCTGCTTAGTAATGCGAGATGTGCCTGTTGAACACTGGTTTTAATACATTTTAGCTGCTTTTTTGTGCAATTTACTATTGTTTTCCGCAAATTTGTCTGTGTTGTTAAATTACAGAAAAAAATACAGAAAAAAATAATTAATTTACATGTTAACTGTAAACACATCAAAAATCTATATTTTTACAGTGAGTGGCTGTAAAATCTCAGTTCTGCTTTGTTTAAATCAGCTAAAACTATCATTATTGTATAGATATTTGTTGTTTTTTCGCAGTTTTAAGAGTTTTGAATGCTACAGAATTCCACTGTTGTTAACATGCTCTTCCCCACTCTTCTCTACTCTCAGCTAACCGGCTCTACTCCTCTGTCGACTCGGCTGCTGTCAACTAATTTTACAGATATTTGTTGTTTTTCACAGTTTGAACAGTTTTTGAACATTACAGAATTCCACAGTTTTTAACACACTGTTTTTGGAACTTTTGCTGCTAGATTTTCAAGTTTTTTTGTTTTTGTTTTTTTTTGTTTTTTTTTTTTTTTTAAACAGATTTTTCACAGTGTACAACATGAGTCAAAAATTGAGATCTCAGGCCTTCTCAGAGGCTCCTTGGCCAACTAATGGAGGGAAATCAAGGCTGCAGATTTTTCTAAGGAGAAGCCTTATTTCATCTCGAGGAAGCTGTTCTGTTCATGGGATGTAGCAGGATTTAATTTTTTACATGGTATAGAAAACCATACTAAACTTAAGCACTTTACAAGAGTTTGTGTTTACATAATAAGTCATCATTCTTTCTTTTCTCTGGGAGGAAGAGATGCCAAACAAATTTAGTCTCTCTCACAAATTGCATTGATGAACTGTTACTCTTCATGTTGTATACAGTATTACATTTATTCAAGGTAACACAATTCCAGGCAAGTAGCCGCAACTGTTAGGGCCTCTGGTGGCCGTGTGTTCGGAAATGGACCTTGTATAGCCTCTGTTTCTGGATGGCTTGTGGAGAGTGGACTGATTACACCTGGCCGAAGACTGAGCTCCAGATCCCACCTGACACTCATGAGGAGTGATTAGCCTGGAGCTCCAGACCTCCTCCCAGCCCTGGTGCTCCACACCTCCCAGAAAACCAATCCACACCTTGGATAGGTCCGCCACCACAACTCCTCCTCCCACAAGACCCCAGCAATCACCACACATGAGTATATATCTGCAACCAAAACTCTGGTAACCACTTCAACCTGGTGCCTCGGTGTGATTTGTTTGTATTCCGGTTTTATCTGGTTCTTTGACTTAGCAGCATCCACCAGCCCTCTTTTCATTGTATTATCACTTTTCTGTTGTGTTAATTTCTTTTCCTGAACCAATAACATCTGACGATTTTTGTTACACCCAGCTGACCCTTGAGGTTAGATGGCAACAACAACACACAACTAAAATGTGACCATTAAATTGAATAAGTGCAACTTTAAGACAACAGCTAAAAAGTGAGTAAGACCAATGATTACTCTGAACTAGTGAGGCTATAAGCACATGCAGATTCTAATAATTCAAAAATGACATTAAAGTCTGGGTAAGTTTTTGAGCAGATGTTTTGTGATCAATAAACAGGCTCACCTGACTGAATGCTCAAAACAAAGTGCTAACAGTTCTTACTTTGCGTAATCAATAGCGAGTGACAGAGAATGGATTTGAGGGGGAAAAAAAGTAATTTCCCAGCTAACAACGCCACAAGTGATTTAAAGGAACAAAGTGACCGCGGCTCGATTTGCGTGGACCTGCTAATTCTCCACTCCCAAAAAAAAAAGCTAATACAGAAAAAGAGATGGAGCTTTCTTTTAATTATCAAGGGATGGCTTGGACTGTGCATCATCATTAGTTTGACTAAATAGCGTCGGTCAGTGACTCAAGTAGTGGTAAATGGCACAATTAGCAGGCTGAGCAGGGAGAGGTATATTCAATTTGAAAGCCTTCTTTCTTAATCCATCTCCTGTGATCACGAGAAATGCTGAGCTATGGGCTTTTATGCTCAATGACATTAATCAGGTTAATTCCGAGTAAAATGTCAACCTTGTAATCAAGAACTAGCAGACTCCAGCAAAACGTAAATGTCTATAGATGCTAAATTTAAACGTCCAGCAGCCTTTATCTCCTTAGATCCATCTTTTGTTTTTACACATTCCCTCTTCAGCTGGGCATATTTGATTAACAGCTGAGACAAAAAAGAAAAGGAGCTCAGATTAAACCGACGTAGCAACCAACAACAATGAATAGCTTAAGTACAGGCGCCCACCAGGGAGGTGTTGACATGCTTCCTTAACATGAATCTGTTGTTCCTTGTTCCTCTTCTCCCAGTGCCCCAGTGCCCCAGTGCTTAATCCCTAGGTGCACTTGCTCTGTAACCCCAGCAGGTGCAGTGGGAATCTATAAACACAGCTGGTGCGTCTCAGCGTTGAAGCCCTCAGATCTACCCTCACCTCGCGCCTCACCCCACCAGAAGACCCACAGTTAGCCCCAGAACACCGCGCATAACCCAGATTCACGATGCCGGCTGGTTCTTTAATCAGAGCTGCAGGGAAGACGAGGGTGGATGTCGACTAATTAGAAGCACTCAGTGTTTTCATCAGGAGTTTTAGGAATTTTTCAGGGTTAAAATGCCACTACAAAGTTCATGAGTCATTATGGGATGCTGTAATGGTGCCTTTCACTGCATTAATAAGAGTCATCTACAGCTGGCACCTCTTTACAGCAAGGTGACCATGTGGGTCACCTTGCTGTAAAGAGGCGCTTTGGTATAGCGACACAGTGGCATGTCAAGTTTTCTGATTGAGGGACTGCTGGAAAGTGAAAAATCTAACATTTCTTTCTTTCTTTTTTTTTTTTTTTTTACAGCTTTTCACTCTGATTAAAACTGTCATTTTATCTTTTTTTAAGGGACTGGCTTTCATGTTGATGCTACTAACACGCACCACCTGCAGACATCGTCAGCTCTCCTAGACAGCAGTCACCTTCCACAGCAAGTCAATGCACCATGCTATTCTGAAAAACTGCACAGGAATGGCTCAAGGAACACAACAAACAGCCTGAAATGTTGACTGGCCTCAAAACTTCCTGGATCACAATCTAACCAAGCATCTGTGGGAACAAGCCTGATAGATGGAGGCCCCATCAGCCCAAAGGATCTGCTACCAACATTCTGGCACCAGACACCACAAGACAAGACATAAGACACCACTAGAAGTTCTGTGTCTGCCTTCACAGCCTTTGGCAGCATATGGCAGATCTTCTCAATATCATATCAGCGGTTTTAATGTTGTGGTTGATCAGTGTGTAAATGCACAAGTGCACAAATTACACAAATTGCAGTTCACACATGCACCAACTACAGTTTCGCATGCTTTATTCCCTGGGAATTCTGTGTGTATTTACAAGCCTTTTCAATCCAGAATGCCATAGGTAATGCCACCTGCTGTACACACTAGCAAGTTAACTGAATATACATACATTTGAAACAGCAGAATAGATGCTAGCTGTGCATTATACCAATAAATTTGGGTTTGATATGCTAGAATTGCTCAGGATTGTGACTTTAAGCTAGTTTAAGTTTTTCTTATATGTCGCTTTAACATCATGCTACTTTCATCTCTACATCTTGTGCATTATTTGCACAGTAGGTCAATTGTCAAGACAACAGTAAAATAAGTAATTTGAGTATAACAAACTGTAATATAAAACATCATGTAACGTGTTGAATTTCTACCAGTTGAAATATGCATTCGAAGGCCTTTACTGGACATAGTGTGAACAGTGGGAAGAAAATAAATAGAAGTGGACTAAGCAGACAGACTTAGAAAAAAATCAAGTTGAATGAATGTTTAAAAAAATTTGGAGAAGTGATCTGGAAACTGCAATTATAAATTATAAAGCCTGTAGTGTAATAGATATTCATGCACAACTCAATATTGTGCTACAACTCCCTCCTCGTTTTATTTATGTACAGACATGTCATTGGTGTCTCCTCACTCCTTGTATCAGTTGCCTCATTCGGTCTGATTTAATATTCTACTTGGCTTTGCATTTTTACTCGTTAAAGTGTCGTAGTCTATACCTGCCAGGGAACGTTAGTCCTGATTGCTTAGGAAATTCACCACTGCCTTCCCGTAATGAGAGTGGACAGAGGTTAGAACAGCTCAATAGAAGAGATAACCAGTCTTTGATCCAAACAGCCATGCAGAACATACAGGCAATACCATCAGAAAATGTACTGTCAGGAATTTTGGATTTTAAATTACACCTGATTAACCTGGAGTGAGGAGGAAGAAGAGTTTGGTACTTCTTGGACAGGCTGAAAAGAAACATGGTGGTGCCACATCCTGTCAACTTTCCTCAAGTCTACAGAACAAAGAAAAACCAAACAAATCATCCTGGTAAACACGTACATCTAAAAATAAAATATGAAGTCTCGCCGATGATGGGTTTTATTTCATGGACCTGTCATTCACTTCCATCTTGTGAGCTGCAGAACTGGGAGAACAGCCTTTGCTGATCAAGATCAGTGAACAGTCTCATGTGTGCAGATGTCTGTTGTGTTACTTATGGAAGACGTACACACATCAGACTGCTGCCTGGAGACGAGCATCGTACAGAGATTTGAGACAAAACTATAATGATAGCGCAGCCATTTCTCAAATTGCATCCCTTTTCTGAAGCATTTGAAACAGTTTTTGGACACGACAACAGCTAACTAATATCTCAGAGGTGCCAAGTTGGGATTTTTGGTATCCTACAAACATTTATAATAGGCAATTTCCATCTTTTTTTTCAAGCATCCAACATAGTTAGCAGGAAGAAAACAATGATTTTAGCAAATTTTTTAACAAAACTCAACTTTGGGCAAACCTATCATATAATACTGCTTCACTAAATAGAATTTTTGTTCATTTTTTTTCACCACTTGCTGAGTCACACTCATCAAGGGACTAAAAGCTCCTTTAACTCACTAATAATTTTACATAATTCTGTGATTTTAATGTTGGCAGAGAGTAACTATGTCAAGTCACTGAGCAGAAATTTGAAGTGTTCGGATTTCTTTGTAAATTTGCTTTAATTCTGTAATTTTCTAAATGATCTGCAGCTCTGACGCGTGTTGCATTTCATTTTTCCTGCATTTGTGTCCAGATTTGTTCACCAGTACCAACATTTTCAAACGCAAACTGCATAAAAACAAAATTCAAGTAAAATGCATGTCAAACATGTAAACAGATGTCTCAGTGAAAGTTCATTTTAAATCCAGTTTTGTTTCAGTTTACTTTAATTGAAATGTCCTGCTCACTAATAAACCTGCACAGAACTCTCTGAATAAACCGGGCTGATAAGGATGCTAATTAAAAAGTGAGTTTTCCTCTCTATGTGATAAAACCTTGTGACCTTGTGTATTTCCCAGTAGACTGGCACAAAAAAACATCCTTTGATGTGATATGTCATTATCTCCTGTAATTAATATTTTTATTCAATCAGGTTCTTTGTTTTAACAAATCTGCTTGTCTGACTTTTATTAAAGCTGCAAATTGATACTAAACATTGTTTCAAATCCCTCGGCTCTTGAATATTCACAAGGGTCAGCTTAAAAAAAAATGGTTTTGAGCAAGCAGAATTGCAGCTGCATTCACACACTGACTCTGCCTTTCAAAACACCTGAGGGGAGGAAATGATTTCCTCATTGCCAGGCTAATAGTGTTCATTCCTGTTAATCTATAGCCCAGTGTTTTCCAATTTGGAGGGAGTATCCTCACTACTCCACTGTCTATTATGCTCCGGGCCGAGTAGAGGCCACTTTCTCCCCCATCTTGTGGCACTTGAATTAAATGGAAGCAACCTGATTGCAGGGACACACGAGGCTAAGTGAAAGCAATTAAGACTCTCCAGTTCTTAGCCAAAAGACGGGGTAGCGACGGCTCAGGAGAGAATTAATTTGTATATAATGATATTCTCCAGTCTTTTTAGTCACATTTTGTTTTGTGGCTCTTTTGTGGCTCTTTTGTGCGGAGAGTACACTCCTCTCTTGGAGTGTCAGGGAGATGAAAACAAATCTGTGGTTAATAGGTCTAATGTGGACAGAAGAGGTCTATTAGAGGGCTGAATGGGAGAACTGGCCAAAGAGAGCCGGAGAAAAGATTCAGACCCTGAGAACGGAGTGGACAAACTGTCGAGCTCCAGCTTCTGACTGAGGAGCACTTCGGTTTGGATCCTGCTTAGTTTCTTTTATGCTGGGAAACAGTTGTCGATGTTGTGGTTTAAAGTTAATTTACAAATGCAGGTACTGTGTCCTATAAGTGTTTGTTATTCCTTAAAGGATCAGTTCACCCAATTCATATCAAGTTATACATATTTCAATATACTAAAGATGCTATGAAGGTAAATGACATTTAGTTAACGGCAATAAAAATTGATAATAATGTAAAATAAAATAAACACCTCTTTCTAGATACCTTTCCCACAAACCTGCAGAATCAGAGTAGGATTTTGGTTGCACAAATTTGGTTTGGCCTCTCCAAAAGTGACATATTCAAGTAAGTTAAAAATAGTGTGTGAATTTAATTATTCAGGTGTAAGAATCCAATTTCTATTGCAATATATCTTTATCAGGTGGAATATTACTTCACTATGGCACAATCATTGCCAATGTTATGTCTTACTTTTCAGATCCAGTCTTATTTTAGCTAAATTATTTAATTTATGAATTTATTTTCAGTAGTGCATCATAGTCATATCTTATTTATTTCTATGGGCATTTGTTCTAATGTTACGTTTTGGTTTTCTGAGCAATATCTGGCACATAATTCACAAATTTCGTCGGATTTACACAATGACAAATAAAAGCCTCTATATAATTTCAGGATTTAATGAAGTTCTATAGTATCTTGTCATATTTGGACACTCTGGTATAAATGACTCATGAGTTCTGGAGTGGTGTACTACAAAGCAAAATTAATGTATATTCTGTACAGAGTTTGGAAATTAAATGGACTGTAAGAGGCACCAACTTTTCACCAATTATTTCCCTGACAATATTTTCATGGGCCATATATGTAGATTCTCAACTGAAGGAATAAGTTATATCTGCAAACATGTGTAACCGATCTATTGGCATTTGTCACAGAGTCAATGTCTAACAACTAAACTAAAGTAATTTTCATTTTGTCTTTCATTCATTTTATTGGGACAGACCTAAATGTATTTCTTGAGTATCGTGCTTCAATATCTGAAGTTGAAAGTTCCTTATTTGTGCAACTGTCGCATTAGAAATACATGCGTGCATTGAGATTACACTGAGAGATCAATTAAATAAATTAACTTAAATGATGTTCTACCAGCATTTCTGTCTTGCATCATTTGCAGTAACCATGCTTTTTACTGTAATACATTCTGATATTCCTCATAGCTTTCCGTTTTAACAACCTGTTCCTCTCGACTGAAGAAAGCAAGTCATCAGTTAATTTTGCGGAGAAGAAGACTTCTATGTTAACAAGTATAGAACCTGGTTAAGAAAGATGATAACCACTGCTGTGACACATATTGCTTCTGACTGGGGTTTTAGGTTTGAGCTGGCTAACACAAACATTACTCCATAGTACACCTGTCTGAGCAAAAAACGCTGCGTGTAAAATATTCAGGTAGCAGTTTAACAACTTAAGCTGGAGCTGTTTTTCACAGCTGACGCTTAAAATGACAGCAGGTCATATCAACCACAGAACAGAAACAGACTGTCACACAACACAACTGTCCGCACTCATTTAAAGATTGGCAATGAGGTAAAAAAAAAAAAGACCAATCAATCTCTCATCTACTGAAACTCAGATTGGAATGAGTGTTTCTGTAGTTCCAAAAGAGAGATAAGTCTTCTGTAAAAACAAAAAAAAAAAATCAACAAATCAGCTCACAGCTATTTCAGCAGTCATCCCAAAATCACCCAGCTATAAATGTAATTCACATCAAATTAATGTTTACCTCTGAATCAGAACCTGCAGCACTTACACATGAAGCTATTGAAAGAAAAGGTGTGCCAAAGTCAGCTCAAATGCAATGCTTTGTGTGATTTTCACCACCAAAAAGCTTTATCTTTAAATCCTTAAATGATATTTGAACACAACTAGTTTGCGAGAGAAAACATATTTTGCAGAAAAATCTAGGTTATATCTTTAAAACAGCATAGCCAGAGCACATTAAAGTTTGGCTGATCTGCACGGTCTCCGAAATATTCATACTGAACTGCAAATGTTCACTGTCAACATTTCATTTTTTATCTTTTCCTAACTTTAAGCAACTCTTAAAGTAGCATAAACCAAGCAAAAAAATACAATGTAGTGTGTAAACCACTGGAAATAGATGTCAAAATCACTATTTATCCACCCATTCTTTGTGAGAGTTCACAATGTGATATCATGAGATAGTGTATAAATATAATGCCACTTCAAGAACGTTTTGCATATCCTGTCTTCACATTTTAACCTTTTCTTGTCTCATTTTAGGCTTTAAAATACATCAAAATGGTTATTGTGTCCTGAAAAAAAAACATGTCATGGTAACATGTAAAATAGACTTTATCCAAGGTTGAATTGGATTTAAAAAATACTGATGTACAACTACATTTCCAGAAAATTTCTTGGGCAAGACAAATTAATGTTATACAAGGACACTTAAACAGCACATCCCTCAACAAGCCTAACATCCTGTCTCTCAAATTTAATGAAATCCACACCAAAATCTTAAAAGGTTCTTCCTTTACTCATGATCATCCTCTCCTCCAAATTAAAAAAAAATCAGCCTGGTAGTGTATTTTTATAATCTTGTTAATAGACAGACAAACAAACAGCACTGATCACGTACCTCGACTCTCCTCTTGGCAGGAGAATAAACATATTTTGAAGGAGACAGGCTTGGTTAAATGCCCAAAGTGCCACAAATGAAATCCTATTTATCTTCTTGGCATGGAGGTAATCTAAGAGACATACCTCAAAATCAGCAAAATATCTCCATGGATGGATACCACGGTGAGAAAATGTGTTTGTTTTGTTCTAATTTGGGTTAACTGACCTTTTAACTCAGTTCGCTCAGTTACAACCCATTTTCTCTGCACACGGCTGTAACTTGAGCATTTTTGTGGAATAAAAAAAAGAAGAAAAAACAACGTAAAGGAATTCGAAGAGTGATAATCATTTTCTAATCACGAGTGCGATGGCTTATAAGCACTAAATGTTTGAGAGCAAACAATTTTCTCTCCAGCTGGCCTCTTTATAGATCATAAAAATATACTACTTAAATCAATGGGAGACATCCCACACACAATGGCAGTCCTGCTGTTCAATGATGGCTTTTGTATTGGGGATAATCTACGAAGGTCATCAATCATGCCATGTAGAAGAAAAAAAAATACAGCCTGATGTAATGGATTAAAACGCACCTCTTCTAAAAGAATTCTTTTGTTCTCAAAAGCAAAAAAATGTAAAAAAATGTGTAAAGGAATATATATGTTTAGCAGGGAATACACCACACTAAACATCAAGGGAATCAATAAGGCAAATTGTTCCAAATTCACTGTCAGGCATGTGGTGAGACAGGCATTTTCACACTAAAAGACTCCCTGGTTGAGCTGGAAATGTACAATTGACCCTGTCTGCCTTTTCAAAATGGTGCAACATTATAACCTGGGGGAATGTGTTGTCATCCAAATGAGATAAGTTTATTTTCTGCGATGTAGCATTTGTTCCATCAGGCAGGGAGGCTATAAAGCTAGAAGGATCAGTGGGGAGTCGAGCTCAGCACATGTGGCGCAAATGAGGAGCCCGACGAAAAGGCTTGGCCACGGCCCAAATCTCTGCCTCTGCCTTCTGTGCGGGCCCAGCCTTGGAAAGCAGGAGGCCGCAATATTGTGGAACAAATTTCCTCTAATGTGAACGTGCCGGTGCCGGGCTCCGGTGGGAAGGCTGCTCTCCTGTGCCCTCCCCAGCCTGTCCCACAGATCAGCCCAGTTTACCCTTCACAGTGCCAACACACTGTAAGACGGATGAGATGTCGGCGGGGGGCGGGGTTAGAGCTGTCGGGATCTCGGCCCTTCCGTGGACCGCTCATGTGTGCTCTCAGCAGGCCGGCGCTTTGCCCTGGAGAAAGGAGCTGAGTGGAGAAGGGCTGGCACGAGATGGACCCGGCTCCCACCTGCATCCTCGCAGCCAACACTAACACAACTTTCACAACTTTCACTAAAACCATCAGTCTGAGAGCAATTACTGCTGTTATTCAAACCAACATGAGCTGATTCCTGCTCAAATTAAACCAAGATGAGACAAATCAGGTGGTGTAGCCTCCCTATTTTTACACGTATTTCACATTCCCACACAGCCAACTTCGGATCCTCCTGTTGTCAAGGACTACATTTAGATTAAATGCGATGCCATAGGCGCCGATGCAGACAGGTCACGTGCTCTGCTGGGGACTGTATCCATCAGCTTCCAGTCATTTTACAGCAGCATGCTCAGGATTGATCGAGACAGGAAAAGAGTGGGAGTGATGAAATGTATAGCAGATAATTATTTATGGTGGCGATGCTATGAAGCTCCTCCTGGCACTTTTTTCTCAGGCAGCTTGTTGGAGAATGAATATTGTTTATGCCATGAGTTTGAGTCTTGAAACTTTAAAATGACAGTTTAAAGATGAATACCTTCTCTGTGACTTGTGGGTGAAGCTTTGATTCTTTGAAGATGGCATTAGTACAGTTAGAAAGAGTTAAAACTTTGCATAAAATCTTTCAGATAAATGAATTGAAGGGACTTTTTGAATGTGATTCCTGTCATCCTACATCCTAAAGCACATGCATGAACAAAAATCACCTCAAGAACTTCTGCATATAACTCGTTTTTTTTTTGTTTGTTTGTTTTTTTTTTACAATTGTTGCTATGTTTACAACCTCTGAGGAAAATTTTCTGACACCAGGTAGGAAGAAAATATCAGAATTACACACAAACCCTACCATATATACCAACAGAAGTCTCCTTTTATCCCACTCAGCAGTTCATATTAAATGAACAAGTGACAAGGTGGGAAAGCAGCAGCAGAGAACTTGCCAATTCAATTCAAATAAGATAATTAGTGTGACTATCAGTAGCATATGCACGGCTTTTCATTTTTAATTTCTCTTAGAGCCACTGCACTGCAATGGAGTACAGCTCCCTTCAAAATAAAAGTTACCACTGACACTTGAGAAAATCACAGTGCAGTTTCACTGAACACTGAAACAAGTTATGATCTGTTGAGAAAAAATATGTATATGTGTGCCAGTATTACTGAATATATATGTTTGTGTGTATTTATGTGTATGCGTCTTGCATATGGGTACATGCAATACACTGTACAGTATATTAATTTATATGGAGATGCATGGAAATATTATCAAAAAATGGTGGTGTAACTGGGTTTGATCATTGTTGGAGTTGAATTCAAAATGTTAAAACATATTAAGCCAGCTTGTAACTGCAAACAAACAACTTAAATTAAGTAATGAAGTAAATAAAGTCAACTGTTAAAATCACTTAGCAAAAATCCAGATTTAAAGTTAAAATCTGAAAGATATTTGAAGTGACAGATCTGCTAACTAACAAAGATGATCAACAATGTTGGTCAGAAACAGTAGAACAGAATTAAACATTCACATATTACAGTCTGTATGTAAAGGCTTTGTTTCCTGTGATTCTCTTTACATGCATTTGTAATTGAAAATTTGAATTTGGTTTAATTTAATAATACAAAATCTTTTTAAAAATTTTCCTCAACTACACGTGGTGATGGATTTTCACCTCAAAAACAGTATGTGCTTGCATTAAATTTTTTTTAGTTATTTCAAAACGAGACGGACTGTGAAGCAAACAATTTCTCACTCTCCATCTCTAGCCGGCTTATCGGAGCCCATTCTAGGAAATTTTCCAGCTGCAAAGCCGTGTTGAGCACTGTTAAGCACCCGAGTGCACCCCGAGCCATTTTCCATTTGCAATAAACCCCGTTTGAAACAGGGCAGAACAACAGAAAAGTTGACTTGTTAACACGGGGAGAAGGAGGAGGACTTGTATGGTCTCAAATGAGCAGTCTGGGGCATTTTCATGCACACGGAGGGGTGGACGGGCGGGGAGGAGGAGGGGAGTGATTTCCATAGCAACAGTCAAGTCCCCAGCTGTCATGTTTGGGCTGAGATAGGTGCTGTGAGCACAGGGACCACTTAACCCCAGCCACACTTCAACTTAGGAAGTTAAAATGCTGCTGAGTGTCTGTGCTGTGCCTCACTTAAAATGCAAACTCTATACCCCTGGGAAGATAAGGGAATGCTTCTGAATTAACCCGGGGATACAGGAGCTATTCAGAAAGCCTCCTCAGAAATAATTAACCATCAATGTTTTTGGATGTCATTGAATGAAGTGTAAAAAAAAAGAAAAACAGACAGTGAGAGCATCCAGCCAGACACACAAACACAATGAATTCCCAGTTTATCGTCGTGTGTCACTTGAAACATGTCTGCTAGTCGATAATGAAAGGACGTAAAAGCATGAGAGGAATATTCCACAGTTGTGAGACATCGTTAAAGGTATATATTTTTCAGCTTTAATTTATGAAATGCACTTCACACTAGACTCAAACCTTTTTATACCAGCTTTCGTGTGAACATTGTCTAATTTGATGCAACATTGGGGCAGCTCTGGTTTATTCAAAATAAAAGTCTATTCTTAAAAAAAAAAAAAAAAAAAAACATCACTTCTTATCCTCTACCACTCTTCATGCTGCAGGATTTACCTCTCCAATTACAAGCAGCTGAGAACCCTTAATGCTCAAATGAGCCAAAGATGAAAGTATATCATGTCTGGAGCTACAAGCCTTAGACAGAGAACATGGTGGACAGTACAGCGTTTCAACAAGGCTCTTTAGCTGCTCAAACATGCTGTAGACTGTAATGTAAGGGCACTGGTGTGAAAAGCAGTGGAAAAACAGGCTAAACGGTAGGAAAAGTGAACTGCATCAGAGGTATTTTGCCAGTAAACAGCAGCTTATGGCAGGAAATTAACTCATTCCAAAGATTTTGACTATAAAATGTGTATTTTATGCATTAACGTTCAGATATTAGGACTCTGTTATGGATTGTGCTCCTAAATAGTCCAACAAAGATTCTTCCTCTTCTTTTTTTAGTTTTAATGAAAGGATCAAGGCTTTGAACCCCTTAAAACCCTTTAGGGATTGGACTGCATTATTCAAAACAAATGGATCACCATTTTTGGGTTTTTTTTTTGGCCCTTATGACAAATTTGGACTTTGAGGAGGGCATTGCATGTTTATGAAGTGAAACAGCTTTAAAAATACGGAAAAACTGATTTGACACTGTCATTTGTTGCACCTGTATTACAGATTTTCTTTTTGAAAATTACAAATAAATGAGGAATCTGTCTGTAATCATTATGAACAATAAAATAAATACAAGTTCATTTAACATCTTATAGCACTGTAGCCATCTATGGTGCAGATGTCTTGGATTTGGAACAGTAAAAACATGTACCACGGTTGAGGTGAGGAACAGATTCAGGAATACTACAGCATTTTGGGACTTCACTCATGCACTTCCTTGCTAAGAGTTGAATAAGAAAATTGCCGTCTGTAGAGTAAATATGAAGCTACCACAACAGCCGACTAACTGAGACTAATATAGACTAAATATAAGAAATAGTTCTGTCCAGTTTAACTAAATCAGTCTAAGATCTTGTTAGAACTGTTTTATCTGCACAAAAAACAGTGTGAAAACAATAATTCCTGATTTCTAGGGGGTCATGTTAGACTATTTCTTGGTTAAGATTTAAAACTTCTTCCTGGCCAAGAGATAGCAGTGCTCAAATAAACAGCATATTGTTATTTAACACTGTTGGACTAGATAAAATGTGGTAATTTGCGTGTTTTAGAGGACCTAGTGGGCAGGTTTTGCTAGGTTGAAAGCCAGGACTGCTGTTTTTAATAGTGCCATACTTGGAGAAATAAAAAGGACATCAATTTCTTCACTTAAATGCCAAAAATATATTACGTTATGCTTCATGTTGCAGAAACACTTGTGATGTGTGGAGAGTTAAGACCTTTTCTCACCAGGATGTTATGTTTGTGTCATTTACAGCATATTCATATAGTAGCTTAAACATCATTTAATGAGTAGGAAAAGGATTGAAATTAGCCTGGTCCTAACCTACTCAGAAAAGGGAATTTTGTGACTCCGGTTTGAACAACCAGTCGCCTCAACATGCAGGATTCACCCGGAATCCTCTCAGTTTTTTTTCAAAGCAGCCCTCCGCAACGTAACAGATATTGCTCACGACAGGCCAGACAAAATGTCCCTGTTGTTTTGAAAGAGGGAAAATGTGGCATTGTCCCTCCGATGGCGGTCCCCTTCTGGGTGTGAATGGCCATCTAATCAAGCTCTCCCTTTCACTGCAGCTGGTTTACAGCGAGCAGCGGGCTGACCTCTGAGGGGCCCGCCTCCCCTCCCCGTCCTCTGGGACCCTTCAACAAGCTTTAGAGGCCAAATGAGGTGTAAGTCTATTAAAAGGGAGTTTGTGTGTAGATCACAGTCCCTCTGGGGGTGGGAGCCTTTGCCTTGTCATTCAGGTGCGGCTAATTTCCTTCTGCTCCACACGCAGACATGAGGTCTGCCCGTGGTCCTCATCGCGGCTCAGACGAGACCCGCTGCTAGAATTTCAAATGACAGCTTCTTGCAGAGGCAGCAGGTGATTTATTAAAGCAGAAGATTGAAACAAAGAAGATGTCGTGCCTTAATGTTGTGGATTACATTCACAATGAATACAGTGTGACTGTGTTCACAATCTATGATCCAATTCATTTAGGAGGTGCAGAGCAAATATCACTCTATGCAAATTAGATGGAAAAACAAAGATTTCTGGCAAAAAAAAGTAGTCAGATTTTGGGTGGAATTTTGTAGAGATGCAGCCACCATGATAAATGTTTGATGTTGCTCTTTGCCGTTTATTGAATTGCCCGGTGAAACAGGCCGGGAAGGGAAAAGGGAAATGTAGGAACAAGGCCACAGGTAATGCTTGAGTGGATGCGAGTTAGAATTTGTGGCATAAATTGATTGGAACTGAGCGTTGTCAGAATAACATCACGCTCGACCAATCAGGGTCCTATAAAGAGATCTGTTTATCACATCTACTGGTGACGCACCTTCAACCTTCAGCCCCAGACACAGCAACAGTCGAGTGCAGTAACGTAACAGCTGACAGCTACAGTGAAGTCAGGACAGAGATGTGATTTTCTTGTGTTGCCGCTGTACTACAGCATGCTGGATCTGAAATGAAACACTGACTTTTAGCCATAGTTGGAGGCTGTTGACAGACTGAATATATCATGTGTAGGAACTGTAGTCACCTGATTTCAGTCCAAATTATCATGTTTTTCACCTGACAAGACCATAGACTGATGGCAAAAAGCCCCTAAATTAGGCATCTGGTCATGTCTATGGATTTTAAACTCAGAAAAGAAACTTTAAATCTAAAGGCCTCAATTAAGTTTATGCCAACTTTTCTTATTTCCATCCTTTAAAATTGGGCAACTATGTGTAAAAAAAAAACAACCAGACTGCCTACATTTCAGATTCTTTTCATTGTATGTGCATGTAACACCAAAAAATTAAGGATCTCTCCAGTTATTCATTACTAATTATTCTTATATACATAGTTTCAAGTATTATTTCTATCATTTCAGCAAAAATTTTACTCACCAAAATAAGTGCTAACATTTTGGGTACACAGTTATTTAAAAAAGAAGTCCAACAGGGCGAAAACTTTATCTAAACCACACAAACTTTTTCACTTGGGTCATCCAATTTACTTGATTATTTAACTGTAAGTGTTTCCTTTGCCATCTTACTGTGTAGCAATACAGCACCACTGACATGTTCCTTCATCTCAAGACATTATTATTCCAAGCAAATAGGGTCGACAGCCAAAAGTGCAAAACTAAGAAGCAACACTGAATTAAACTGTAATTATAACTGAGTCTGGTATTCAATAAATAATTGTTTCACCTGGCAACAAATATACCAGCGTACTGAGCCAACAAAACAAGAGCCAAGACTTAATTTACTTCTGCAAAACTGGAAGGATTTTCTCTATATCTGTTTGTGCACGTGAGTCGTTTCTCTCCAGCTTCTTTAGGGTAAAATTACAAAGATGCTGTTCACTCCAACAGAAGTCAAGCAGAAAGAATGAAGCCTCAACATCAGATGCACACTTTATGTTTGTAAAAAGAAGCGACCGCATCATTTTTGAATCACAAAAAAAACCTACTGGACGTTAATGATCAGCTGGCAGGTTGCCAAACTCAAATATGAATCCTAAACACTCTCAAATCCACCTTCACAACACGGCGACCTGATATTCGGCTGAGGAAGAGCTTTTCTCGATCAAGCATTGACAGTGTTTGTCAGAGGGGACCGGGGTCAGCCGAGCAGCATTAACCTCTGGAAGGCCATCTCTGTGAAGTGCATTAGTCATATAGAGGAGGAGGAGGGATGTCCTGTAATAGATTATTGACCAGCGGGCAGCGGTCTGCTCCGCACCATGTGGTCCTAGCCAGCTACTGACCTCTTCATCACAGATGGAGCAGCCCACCTGCAGTCCACAGCGAAGCACGAGGACACACAACACGCACATATATACTCCCACAGCAGCGGCGAACCCCCAGCAACTAATGACAAACACACAAGTAATATTCTCTGTTTGGTTGTGAAACAGTTAGCAGGACAAGGAACCTGAGGGGTATGAAACTATATTCATTCATAGCTATAAAATGGGAGTCCTTGGCTCATCAAATTGAAAGTGCTGGGGAAACAACAATTGCTTCCATGAACTTAGACTACCTAATTAAAGGCAGGCAATTTCTCTCCGAGAGTCACACTCAGGATCTTTAATTGAAATCAAAATGAATATCGCTGGAACACAGAGGGCAGGGTGGAGCGGGAGTGGGGGTGGGGATGGACACATCCTTTGCCATTTCACTGGTCTCACTGTCAGCTCGTGTGACTTCATATTTGATTGGTAAGAAACAGCTTCTGAACTGTATTTTTCTGCCATGTAGGGCTTTTCAAACACCTCATAACATGCTGCATAACAACAGCCATAAACAAGTGAATAAAACAAAATCAAAAGACAAACTGACTTAACCCACAAAGACGAGAGCATCTCCAAAAAAAGCACTGCCAGTATCATCTGTGCTCTGTTTCCCTTTGGCTCTGCCTCGCTTTTTTTAATTGTTTGATAATTCATCTCCAAGCTCTAATTTACCCCCCATCGTCAGCCCTGTATGTTCGACCATTGTGTGAGACATTCAGCTGAATTTCAAATGAGCTCGTAGCATATAAAGTCTTTCTTCCAGGGAAAGCACCTATTTATGGACATGTTTGTTTGTTTTCCATCAACATTAACCCTTTGGGCGAGTAATGCCGTCCGTATGCCGTCTTTTTCAAGAGCGATCCCGGGAACGTCCTTGGGCGGGAAGTCACACTGTTTTACTAAGGCTGGTTTCTCAGTGACTCCTAGGGTGAAAATACAAGATAATTAATTTTGTTTTCAGTATCAGAACACGTGACCTATGGGATGGTACTTATCTTATAGCTCTATCAGATGGCATTTTGAGGTCATCCTACTTGCCATCGCAGGTGTAAAATAATGAGATATGGTTTTATTAATGTGTTGCACAATGACCCGGATGGAAGTCACAATCTGAAAAGCATTTATGTCACATTGACCTTCATTTTCTTGTAAGTGTTGCTGGAGTTTTGACCTTTAAGGACTATTTCCTTTCTCTATGCATGTAGGAAGGT
This sequence comes from Amphiprion ocellaris, assembly GCF_022539595.1. NCBI lineage: Eukaryota > Metazoa > Chordata > Actinopteri > Pomacentridae > Amphiprion > Amphiprion ocellaris. Next base: position 30,778,986 of record NC_072783.1, on the reverse strand, counting down.
GGTGAAGTTACAGCAGAGATTGCCGTCTACTAGTATATTCTCTCAGGAAAAGGGATCCTATGGTAATTTCAACTGGCTGAAATGTTTATTTAATCCTACTTGTGTTGCAGAACAGAAACATTAATGGTGTTCAACTCGCAAACAAAGCATGTATATCTATTCAAGTTTCTATTTTTTTCTAGTATAACGTTTGTATAAGACTATAACAGACTGTATGCAGTGATTAGCAGAAGGTCCAATCAGATAACAGAGAAAAAACACAGAGGTTATACCTAGTTTCTATTATTTCTTGCATTTCTGTTGCCAAATGCTAACATTTTGTCGAATAAACTGGTTATTTATTAATGTTATTATAGACCCCCTCTTGGGGAAAAAAATCTAGTTTTTAACCCTGCTAGCATGTGAATATTTGTTTTTAATAAGCTAAAAGACATATTATGATAGAAATCATGACAATCGAAGCCATGTCTGAGCATTTCCACCTTTAAAAACATGCATTCAGACGACTGGAGTTTCATACAAAACAAACCTAAAGAACCAATCCTGTCCACCTACAGAGTGATGTTTTCTGTGTCATTATTCTTCTTCAGAATCAGTCTCTAGTTCAAAACTGAGTGGCTGAATTACTACAATATTAGGTTGCCATTGTGCAGCGTTAAGAAGTTTTACAGTGTTAATGCAGAGTCGTAGGTGAGCTGGTGTGCTAGAGCTGCTGCGAATGAAGCAATGCTGTAGTTATTTCTACGCCATTCTAAGCCAGAAGGGAACTCATTCATAGTATTAACCTCTAAATATGTAACTTTGATATCCAGAGATGAGTTTTTAGGGGTTTAATTAATGACCAAAGAGCAGCATTAAACATATAACTTGCTTACATTTTATATCAGAGAGGGAGATGAGAAGATCAGTACCACTTTTATACTTGTACAGTAAATACAAGGGTAACAACAGCAGTGAGTTAGCTTAGCTTTGCACAAAAAGTGGGACACAGTTAGCCTGGTTCTGTTTAAAAAGTAGCAACAAGATGTGAAAAATGTTAAACAATGTTAATATGTAAAGGTGCTAGTTGGGTCGGTTCCAATCCTTGTGATTAGCCAAACTGACCAACCACTAACTGTACCTTTCTGGGCAGTCAACAGAGACAGCTAAACACGATCAGCTCTTTCTTTTTTCTTTTTTTTTTTGCAGAGTTTTGTGGAAAAGGTTGTCAATGATTCTAACTTTTCCAGACTCGAGTTTTGAAATGCACTGGCAAAATATCCAAAGACTGCAGGTGATAAATACTTCATTAAGACATGCAACCACATTACAGTAATTATTGTTGCATTTTTCTGGATACCAATGAGTTTTAGAATTGATTTTAATATTTATTCCTTGACTGGCCTGTTTTTTTGCCTGTAATGTGCTAACTAACTATGAGTCGCATTTTGGCTTGAGAATATCTGGTAGGGACTTTTGAATCGTTCCAAAGTCTCAGCAAAGGTAATCAGTTGGGACCCTTGAACTGTGAAGCCCTGATTCACTGGAGGAAGTCAGACAGACAAACTCAGTATCATCTATCAAATCTATTCTTCAGACTTGCTTTTATGGTTTAGCTTTTTCCTAACTTTTCTTATATTTATTTACATTATATGCATATATTTCATCTTCTTTATGTCTAAAGTTCTGATTCTTATCACTTTTATTCTATGTTTTTATTGGAAAGCACATTGTAACTTTGGTTTTAAATGGTTCTACATAAATAATGGTTAATAATCATCATTATTAATATTACATTTTAACGGCTCCAGTTATCTTATCTAACTTGTGACAAGGAAGCAAGTAATTTCCCAAAGCATGTAGACCAGGATTTTGCTCTATGTGGATTTTTTTCCTCAGTTTTGTTATCTGTTGAATTGAATCCTTTAATCAAAACCTTAAACCAATATCCAACCTTTTCAAGTAGCCAAGTTAACTAACAAATCCCCGGTGTGGTTAAAGATCAAAAATGAAAAATCTTTAACCATATCAAGCGTTGCAAAAACATCCGTTCCTCGAAAAACAGTGAACCTTTCAATGAGCTCTTAGCAACAAGCGTACACGTGCACCGCGACCAGACACCCACACACTGAAGCAGGATTGAGAATATGAGGCTATCAGAGCTTTGCACATTACATTGACTGGTGGAGGTCTTCACTGTTTAAGTGGAGCTGCCTGCTGAGGTTTTCCTCCCCGGCAGCAGGCCTATAAGAGTGGTAAGTGGTGGTGATGAGACACTGTCCCCTGTGCCTCCTTCAGCTGCCATTCCCTTTAAATTGAAACAGAGTCCTGCAAATAAATGCCACATTCTGAGCAGGGGGAACGCCTGAAAGTTGCATTTCATATAAGCACCCGTTGGGGAATTGGCCACTGCACAGTCTGCCTTATTCGCTCTGCTTTTTGTTATTTATATGATGAAGGAACAGGGCTACATCAGGGTCATTCAGTGTTCATTTATCTTTTTATGTTGTGTTCTGAGGCAAGCTACCACTACAGTCAAGCTGCCTATAGCGGTGGATTCTGCATCATGGCTCCCCTCCTATGGTTCTGAATATTACAGACAATCTGATGCTTTCACCTCTCGGTATCAAAATGCATTAGTTTTACCCCCTGTTCATTAGCTTTAAATGGTATCTCTCTTTAAGATTAATTGAAGCTGGGATAAAAGAAGATGGCTCCCAAGAGTGGCCCACTGTTTGTTATTCATGTTGGCCTGAAAACGGCAACAGTAAATCCTCCAAGTTGTTGTTAAGCTGGCTGTATTACCATATGTGTGCCATTTCCATGGAGTGACAGACCCCCCTGGATCAAATGGGGACTATTGATCCTGCAGCACTCCATTTCAAGTTAATTGTGCTTGAAATGAGGTGCACACACTCAAGCATACCTGCATCGGGAAGGCTTTATTTATTTATATTTGCAAGGGAACACGTGTCAGATAAACAGCAAATATTCAATTCACGTCTTATTCAATTTTGCTCAAAAAAAAAAGGCCAGTTGTGCTGAAGTATGCCGTGACAGTGGTTGAACCAGATTGAATCAGACTTTGATCCTCGATAAAGCCAGTGCTACACGAGACTAGAGGCTGCAGGGGAACATGATTAGGCAACACAATGCAGGGGATTGACTGAAATTATACCAGTGGAGCAATGATTTAACCTCATCAGTGGCAAAAACCCTCATTAGATTCTGACAATATTCTCACCAGCTCGTTTCTCTTTCCTCCCAGGGCCTTCCAGCTTTGAGCTCCTTTCCTGCATGGTTGTAATATTTCAGAAGGGGTCAGGTGAAATCTGGCCTCCCCCTGACCCCTATTCCCTCCGACACTAACAAAGTAGGCTCTAAGGTAACCAGGCATGAAAAGTCTGGCTGAACCAAAGAGGATGGAAGCGCTGGAGCTCCTCAGCCTTCGGCGTGATCATGCGCCAGATTATGACTTTGAATACACGCCTACAAATCATTTATCTCCTTGGAGCAGGGTGGGATGAAAGTGGGGAAGTCAAAAAGAGGCACAGGAGAGTGAAACACATCAAATTCTCGTATTTTCACTAAAAAGAAACTGCATGCCCTGCAGTGTAAATCTGAAAAATCAGCAACAGAACACTCTACTGGGAGGGAAAACTTTCTGTAAAATGCAATGATGGTTAAATCTGGACTGATCATTCACTGTTTAAAGTGTAATTCCATTTTTCTACAACACTGGCAGCCACAGTGTCAGTGCCTGTCAATGGACGACAGTGAATATCACTGCTCCCTCCACCAGCCTGAGGGGAAAAAAACAGCAGAGCACCATTTATAGAGCACAACCCCTCCCTCCGTATGTTTATAAGCCTAGTCTTTTATAATAGTATATATAAATAAGTGAAACTGTGTAATGGATCGCATTAAACAGGCAGGCATATTGAGACAGGATTTAATTTGCATGCCAGATTAGCTTGCTATTGGTTGGGGCAGTGCCGTAGGGCAGCCTATTCATTAATAGGATCTAGTCTCTTCAAATCCATTAAGTCAATTGAACCCATACATAATCTGATTTCAGAGGCACCATGTAAATGTAGTGATACGCCTGTTCGAGGACAGGCCTTTGCACTCCTTTAAGTGCAGTCGTGTGTTTGGAGTTTTGGGGAAGTGAGGGGGCGCAGGAATAGCAACACAGAAAAATCATTTAGTGGCTGTTTTTGTAGTAAATAAGCAAATAGCCGCAACCCCCCAAACAATTATTTTTCTTCACATGACATTGTAAAAAGAAAAGAAAAAACAGCAGAACATAATATTTCCCGAGTTGCCTCTACAACTAGCAGAATATAGGTAGTGAACAGCAAGAAGTTTATTCTGTTATCTGCCAGTGAGGATGGAGGATGTGACTGCACTGCTTAAAATCGTATAAAACAGGTTGTTGTCGTCTCTCCCCTTCCATCATTTGTTAACTATCAGTATTTCTAAAGAAAAACAAACTAAGCTAGACTAGATATGTCCATCATTAGGGCTAATTATACTGTCAGACGCTCTTTGAAACAATTTACAGCCACAACAAAGGCTTTACAGAATATCTACAACTACTTTGATATCTGATAATTCTGCAAAACCCTGGTATATATTCAATGACAATGTTTCTGCTTGTTTTTCTGCTTTAAGGAAGTGTTGTATATTGCTCAGGTTAGACTAACAGAACTCTTGCAGATCCCTGACAGATATTTTCCAGCTCTGTAATTTTCTCATGTCATAAATAAAGAAAGACACATTACTTTGTAAAGTGAGGTTCTGTTTGAATTTGTCTCTTGTAATTCAAGGATTTGGACTATGTATGTTTTTATGCAATTGTTTTTTAAATTATTCCATGTGCAAAAAGTAATCAAAGAAAAGTAATACAAGATCCTACACATGGTGGCTTTAAAGACGGGCTGGTTCTGTTATAGTGACGTCACGTTGGTAGGATTTAGGGGTGCTATAGAAAATTTGGGAGTCAAAATAGATATTTGTTGCCACATTTTTGGATTCAGAGAGGCTGCAAAATCAGTTACTGCCAAGTCCACCGTGTTAACAGGCTCTGGCATGGAAGGCACAAAGCAAAAAATGTGTTTTGTGCAAACACTCCTTGTATCTTAACCTCTGCATCCACAGATCATCAGAGGCAGCGGCTCCCAGCCACAGCAACAAAAATCACGGGTTATGCAGGGGGGTCAGGATGACCTAAATCCTTGTTTGTGAGGCTGGCTGGTCAGAACTGAGGAGGGGAACACTGCTGGAGGCGCTCAGAAGACAAGGCTCGACATAGTCCAGGTCATGCCTGAGCGACCCGACTAGCCCCAGATTTACACACTGTACACACCCCAGCATCTGGGCCAACGGGGAGCCACACATGCACGACCACGTACACACACACACACGAACAACTAGCTCACAAATACACACACTCACATGCTGGCTGTAGATGTGAAGAGAGGACAGGGACTCACCATTGGGAAATCCATACAGTTTATAATTGGGGGGAGGCTACAGAAGGAAGAAGAGAACCATAACAAATCTACACAAGGGTGCATGAGGATAAATAGACTTGAATGTCTAAAAGGAGACTCAAAAAGTGGGGCAATTTCAGGAATAGAGCCATGATAAATACATTTGTAGTGGTGCAGCTAAAGATCTAAAAATATCTAAATAGCCAATCTTTCAAATATGATAATTTCCAGTTGCTTTAGTAAGTTATTTCTGTGCATTATTACTCAATTTTTGCGAGGAAATGCACACTGCGTTCAACTAAAGCATTCAAAATTAGTTTATTCTCATATACTAGGAAAACAAATTGGCTGGTTACACACTCTAAATTCTTAAATAAAGACTCCCAGTTTAAGATGCAGTTAACTGCCCCTCACCTGCAGACTCAAAGACTTCATTTACAGTCGCTAAACTGCACCACAGTGATTTCTGTGTCAGAGGATTTGTCACCGCTGCTGTGAGGTCTTCCTGCTTTTGAAAACACACAATGGGGGAAAAATTAAATCCCTGGAGGAGGATTTAGACACTTATATAACTCCCCAATTATAAAGTTTTTTTTTCCTTCAAGAAGCCTCAGTGCCCTCCCTTCTGTTTATATGACTCACAAATATCTAATACTGAACTGTGTATAATGCCAGTATGCCCACATGACTGCAGAAAAGGCTCTTTTGCTTTCTGCCCGACTGAGTCAGGCATAATGGGAGGCTTGAAAAGCTGCGAGCTTAAACCAGCACAGTCTTGACAAAGGCTTGGTGGCTTGCTGGGAGACTGTGCATCCTAGGAAGTTGCCAAAAAACTAATTTTCAAGAGCACTCAGCATGGTCTTAAAGCTATCTAATGGAACCACACCCATAGTGGACGTTAAATACTTCACTCCTGCATGGACAATTTGCTGACAGTGACGAAAGAAATGACCATGTAGGCTAATAACATGTAAGAGAAAAGAGGGGAAATAATGCAAATAGAACTGTATGTCATTCAAGTTTCAATACTTTCAGCATACACTATAAGGCCAAAAGTAAGTGGACACTTCACTATATGTGACTGTTAAACAAAGCATTGTAAAACAACGTTGGGCATTACAATGCTGCCTCTACTCTTCTGTGAAGGCTTCCCAGAAGGTTTTAGAGCCTAACTGCAGGGATTTTCCCCCATTCAGCCACAAGAGCTATAGTCAGGTCTGCCACTGATGTTTGGTAATAAGACTTGGCTCTTAGACAATGTTCCGGTTCTCACTGGAGATGCTCGCTGGGATGTTAAGGCTTTGTGCAGTGTCAGTTGTGGATTTCCACCCAAGAACTTGACCTTATTGCTATTATTTTCATTACTGAATAAACTTGTTATTTTTTTTAACAACTGATTAATTATTCAATCTATAATAAATTAAAAAAAGAGACTAAAAACATCAATCACAATCTCTCAGAGATTGAAGTGATGTTCGTAAAATACTTGCTTTGCTCCAACAAGTCAAAAAAAATGTACATTTCTTCCATATAACATTGTCAAGTTCCAAATCCTCATACATGAGAAGCTAAAACCTGCAGCTATTACTGAAATAGGTTAATCAACCACCCCTTGCAGCTCTAATCCACATCAAACTGATAAATCCATATCTTTATGGATGTGGGGATCCAGGTCTACTTCACAGGTTGTGACCTTTGCCAGTGATGAGCTGTGAGAAGCTCAACCAACGAGTGCTTTCACTTTCCAAGAATTTTCAGAGAGATCATGTGGTGAATATGTCCATTATCTCACACAAAAATTGTATCTTTGTACAGCAAATGTAATTACATTTACTCAAATTGTGTACAATTTGCAGAACTTTACCCGAGTATTCCTTCGTTCGGTGACTTTACACTTCTACTCCACTACATGTAAGATAGCAATAGTTACTGTAGTTACTTTAGATTACAGACAAAGCAGATGATAATTTCATAATAAAATTCATTGATATAGATTAATACACTTACGATACCAAGTGGGTAACAGTCAAGCAGCTACACTACATTTACTAGTAATAATCAAGCATCTATTATATATGATAAATAAATTCTGGAAGACATTGCGAACACTTTTATTTTTGAAACTTTGTGTATATTTTGTACTTGAACTGTTAAATGCACCAACTTTTATTGCTACTGTGACTTTAATAAAGGATTCTTCTAACACTGTTGGCCACCCATTAACTATTTCTTTTACTGAAAGTAAGTAGCTTGACTTAAAACCACAAAAAAAAAGCCATAGAAAGCAAAAGACGTCCACATATTTTTGGCAGTATATTATATACACTCAGACAGGACACCAACAGCAAAACCTCACTTCTGCATTTTCAAAATGAGGAAACAGGCCACTACACCTGAGGGTAAAAATCAAAACGAATGCAAATAAATGAAACTTAGAAATTAAAAACTGTAAATGACTGAAGAGTTATATTCTTTGTCCCATGAAGGCTAAGTTAGAAGTCAGTCTGATTCAGGCGTCACTATATTGTAAAAGAAGAATCCCTGGTATTTTCCTTGCTCTCTTACAGGACGTACTTTATGATAAACCACAATGACGGCGAGTCACTACGGGGTCCCAGTCCCCTCTGATCCCCCTACTGCTGGCCTCAAACCTCCCCTTGCCCTCGACTTATATTTCAACCCACCTTGATGTACCTGTTTACTTGTCTGTGGGTGGTCCAGGCCCTGATGCTAAAATAAATTCCCTTCCCCCTCCTCCTCACACTGGCAGATCCCGGCATAGAGTACCTGTTTATCCGATTTCAGGAAACAGCTAAAGCCGCCTGCTTGTTTTTTTGCAGTTTATGCCCTTGGTATGAGAGAGGTAGAAAAGGATCAAGAAGGGTGGGCACAGGGGCGGAGGGGATCATTCAGCAAAAAGAAAGTCCCCCAGGCCAGGCCTCAGGACCACCTAACCTGTAGCTTCTATTCCTGACCCCATAATGTGTGTGCGGGACGGGGGATATTACCTTTTTTCGCCGACAGTGCTTCCCCATATTCCCTGACCCCACAGAGACATTACAGTGGGCAAATATAAAGCAGTGCTTCATGAAGCCTGAGCTTATCTGGGCTCTGAAAGTATGTGAGACATGCCTGGGAACAAAAGGCCGTCTCTGAGCCTGGGAGCAGGCCAAGGGGATCTCTTTCAGCAGCCACAGATTGCCCTGTGTTTTCTTAATTGACAGACCCCGACCACATTTGATAGAAATGACATGCAGCTGGCAGGCAGCCCCGGCCGGTCCAGGTAAGACCACCTTTCAGCAGGAAAATTGTCCTCAATCTACTTCATAAAGAAGTTTGATGGAGGTCCTGCGTCATAAACATATCGTGCTGTGGTAGGTTTCACCTCCATGCAGATTACACCTGCGTGGGAAAAGTTGGATATTTCAGGGAGAGGGGTCAACTTTCCGCTAATGGGGTTGGTGGCAAATATTCACAAGGACTGTGAAAACACCCAAAGCATCATCTGTTAGTCTGCAGAACAAATATTCTGGTAGTAAATGCTCTAATTTGTTCATTGTTGTTCTAAATTTAAATGGTTGTACTGAAGTGTATGCATTGTTTCCTTTATACTACACATATTACATGTCTCTTCATTACATACATGCATGTTGTTTGTCTCCACACACTTTACTGCCACATTACAGCTATGTGCATTCACACTGTCCATTCTGTATTTTGCTTTGTTTATTTTCTACCATCCCATCCCGCTAAAACGGCCCCGTCTCTTTATTGTTCATCATGTACATTTGGTTTTGTTATTGCTCGCGCTCTCTGGGTGGATGTCAAACGGCATTTTGTTGAATCATTACAAGCTTCATCTAGTAATGCTGGATTACAGTGGATAGATGAGGCTATATAAAGCTATATGTTCCCTGTTTTTGCCAGTCTGAGGAAAGCATGTCCTCAGCTGGCCAGATATAGTAGTGCACCCACTGCTTTTTAAAAAAAAAACAAAAAAACAACAGACCTGTCAATCAAGCTTGAAACATGGAACTGGTGTTTAGATATTTAACGTTTAACCTCTAATGATGTTTTAAGCTGTTTTTGAGCTATTTTTATGAGGGGAAAACTGTAGATTGGGAGTTATTGTTTCGCAAAATGCACATAGTTGAGCACTGCTATAAAAAACAACTAAACTATCTCAGCATTATTCTGTAATTAAATCTTCAACTGCTAAATTTGCTCCCTTTGTATGAGTTCTTATTGTTGCAGAAACTGTCTGCTTACTCCGAATAACAGATTTGATTGATGGTATTATATTTCTAATTCTAACTTCCTTTGTTGTCAGGTCTCTCTTCTTGATTGTAATAAGAAGATAGGATTCTTAAAGTTCCTTATTCTGAAACTACACTGATTATTCTCAAACATTATCCATTTGAAGCTCACTCTTATGCATTTCCATCAGCAGATAGAGTACGGTCACCTCCTCAGCAACGAAATTGCAAATTAATCACAGCGATGTGCCAGTAATGAAAAACAACAACATAAACTGCCAAAATGCCTTTGTCACGCCGCATATTGCCAAAATCTCTTGTGTGCGTTTAAAGGCTGGGCGTCCCAAAAGCCTGAACTCCACTGAGAATAAAAAAAAGGGGGCCATATGGCAACCATGTCTCAAGCCCCCATGATCCACCCTGACTGATTTCCCATCCGGTGCAGGAAAAAAAGGGATTTCAGGGTGCCAAACGGTGTTGGTCCCCTGTGGATATTAGTGGGCCATGGAAGATAAGAAAGTAACCATCCCAGACAGCCACTTCCATCAGCAGATAAGAGCAAGAAAGATCCCCTTCTAGCTCCACCTGAACCTCCACTGATCCGCTTCAGGCCCGGTATGTCGTCATGCAATGTACTTTTCTTGACTTTTTAACATTTTATCAAAATTACTGCTTGCTAATCAATCTATCAAAAGTGTTTATATTGGTATTAATGCTACCTGTACTTGTAGGTTGTTGTTAGGAGCATTGAGATGAAGTCATCTGTGCTTTCACATGTCAAGAACTTGTAAAATTTCAAATGTACAGGTGCAGATTGGAGCAAAATGTTCTCATTAAACATATTTTGCGATACCATGCATCACAAACATATGAGCAGAGATGCAGGAGATTTAGAAAAAAAAATGAACACACATTCATTTTCTAGGTAACTGCATTGAAATTATTAAAATCACAGCATTTGGGCAAGTTTTCCAACTAGCATATGCTACAATTGAGTCTAAATAGCTTTAATACTTGGTTTTAAAATATCAATTACTAGTTACTTGTTCATAAAATAACAACGTCATCTCTCCACGCCAGGGTTAAATTATTGCTTTTTTGTAATCCTCACGTTTCAAGTTTGTCCACATATTTAATTCAAAGCCATCTTATGACGTATTTCTCTTTGTTTCCAGTCCTTAGTTACATCTAAAACAAGACAAGCTGTATATTTTTGGCTTGACTTCGGTACTTGAAATACTGTTTACAGTTACACTTTTAAAAAATATATCACTGTAACCTGTAACAGTGATATAATTTGACACTGTGAAGGACATTCGGGAGATCGTGTAGTGCTGTAAGTGATTTATTGCCTGGTCTATGAGGTATTGTTTTTGGTGTCAGCAGTCTGCATCAGTATGTGCTTTTCCCTTTACTGAATGCTCGCAAATACCAGTAAAAATGTCTCTTGTGTCAACCATACCAGTGTTAAATTGTGTCCAAAAGTCAGTGTCAGCAAAAACTGCATTTTATAAGTGGAGTTTATTTTGGAGGACAAATAAGTCAAAACTTGATTAGAGTATTGCTGCAAAATACAGAAAAACGTCAATTTTTAAAAAATATTCAAGAACAAATGTCACTTTTTTCCCGCCTACTTTCATTATTTGTACATCAGCTACCACTCCAATGACAAATGAATGCACAAACACATTTTCTTTAACCTTTTTTAAATGTCTTTCAGAGCTCCCCTAAATATTCTGTGATCTCAAGCTCTAAACTTCAAGATCTGTGCCTCTAAAATACTCTTAAAAAAAAAAAGGAACAGACACATGAGAAAAGTCCATAACAATCCTAATTATTGTATGATGAGGATCCACTTCCAGATGAAACTCTACTTGTGTCACTTAGCTGATCCTCTTACTACACCATGTATATTTTTTGTATTTAGAGGCCAGGCAAAGGCAGAACTGGGAGTTTTTAGGCAAAAAGATGGGTCACAACTTCCCTCCCCTGCTCTACAGATGCTGGTTGGTTAATGAAGTAACAACAAATTGGGCCACGGACTAATTTGGAGTGGCGTTTCTTGGCCCCTCTTGGCCCATAGAGATGTGTTTCATTTTCTTTTATCAGTGATTCAGTCATGTGGATTTACGCATGGACGCCTCTGTCTCCCCTGATCGCTGTGCTAATGGAAACTTCGTTAATGTCATTAATCTGCGGGCCGAGACATGTGCTAAACACATATTTTGCTGTTTGTGCTCCATTTGTTAAATAATACTGAGAGCTTCCTTGATGTCAGAGTTTATAGAGAAGGAAGCAAAACTGGAAAAACGGGACAAAGAAGACGAGCATTGTGAGATATAGTGGAGATATTTAAGTTCAGGTGACATTAATCTAATTATGGCTTCCAGAATGTGCAAAATTAAACATGTAAGGAGAGCAGTGCAAGCCTCTAGACACTGCTCTGTGATTTTAAGTTGTCCTTCTTCATCTTAAATCAGATCTTTGTCCCTCTCCATAGTAAAAGATGAGACAGCCTCTAGCATCTTTCAGTGTCCACTAAGCATAACAAGATGTGATCTGTGATCATGCCACAATGCTGAACTCTGATCTCTGCTGCCTGGAGGACACAAGTTCAACACAGTTACTTACAATTTAGCAGCCCAGATTAGTCAGAGGGCAAAATGTTCCTGCCAGGACGAATCCCCATCATGCTTACTTCATATATGTTCTCCATTAGGTAAATCGGTGTGTTTATATTGCAGCCAAATTGAGCGTAGTTGCAAAATGTGGCCTCTGGGTGATAAGAATTGGGCAGCGCTCAAGACGTTAGGTGACAGAAAGCTCGAGGTCAGAGAAGAGGACTGGCAGGATGAAGGGTTTAGATGAAAGCAGAGGGATGCACTTGCTTTACAAGGACTAACAGAACTATCACATGTTAAGCCTATGAAGTGAATAATCTGATTTCCGAAGAGATTACCTGATCAGGAAGTGCCAAAGCGACAGCTAAAGTACTTAAAGGTGCTTCACTGCGATTACGAGCCAGTTCCAGCTAGACAGAAATACACTGCAGTGATTCCCACACAGAAAGTACATCTGAAATCATCATGAAAATAGGATTTCATACACATAAGGAGGATCGGTTTACTTTTTTGCAGCCGTTGCTGTATTTGGCTCACAGTAGAGGAGTATTCCATCATGACACACAATTTACAAACCACACAGACCATATAGAACAAAGTAAAAACAGAGTAAAAACCACAAAACCTAAAAAAAAAAAAAAAAAAAAAAAACAAATAAATAAATCACGGTTGCTTCAGCATCATCCTCGCAATGTTGCTACAACTTCTTATCTGGCTGCTGAACAAAGCTATTTTTTCTACATTTCAGGGCTATAAACATCCAGAAAGAAGAAGCTGAAACTCTCAGTGCAAAAGGTGCGAGTCATCCATAAAAAATGGCGCCAGCCGGCTGATGTAACCGTCTGGTGTACAGGGACGCTGGGTTAAGCTCTGACTCACTAATCAGTCTACTAGACCATTAACCAATTCGATTCAGGCAGGAAAAAAAAAGCACAATTAGGATTATTATGATGCCACATGGTGCAGTTGTGAGAAAACTACTTGGCAATCACACAGAGAAGTCAGAAATGATTGTGAAAAGTAATATTATGCTCAATTTTCTTAACTTTTAAATTACCAAAGAACAAAAAAAAAATATGAATGCTGCCAAAATGAGCATGTTTTGTAAAATCTATTCAAACGAGCACATGTGGGAAATGACAAGAGGCGTCAAATGTGTGTTTGAGCTTATCTAAAAGATGTGGGGATGCAGTAGGTGGAAAAGACTTGGAACCACTGCTACTGCTGTCAGTACTACATGTATTTGTGAGTTATATTGGCAAACATTAGCCAGTCATCCTAGAACAAAAGTTTGCAGCAAAGACATAGGAGTTGTCTACAATGCAACAGTTGCAAGGTGACAGACTACAATTCATGTTTTTTTCTCATAATCTGCTATCTTTGATTAATTATTTCTTTATTAAATAAGTCCTCCTAAGTTTTCAGGGGCCATTTTGTAGAACTATCAAAAAATGCTGAAGTATTCTGTTTATATTTGTAAAAAACAAGCAAATTTGCACATTTTAGAAGCTGCAAACTATGAATGTTTGACATTTTTGCTCAACAAATAATTTAAATGACTAATCGACTGTCAATATTTTTGTCATTTAATTTTCTGCTGATAAACTAACCAATTAATTTATTAGTAGATGAATGCTTCCAGCATTAAATGGAGGTATATAGAAAAACGGCAGTCAGAAAATAATGCCACAAAAAGACAGAATTAGCTAAATGAAAACTAATTTACAAAAAGAAGAGTGACAGATTCTCAAAATAAAAGGGGCTTTTCCCAAACAATAACTGGAGACTCCCTCCAGCCAAGCAGTGAGTCACACTGCCTGTGATACCCCATTCATTCAAAGAAAAGTACAAAAATGTCTTAATGAAGAGACAAACTATGTGAGTTCTAACTGACCATGTGCTTCCTGTCCGGTCTGCGGTTTGAAGCCCAGTAATTAGGAAGATGCTAATGGCTCTGACAGCTCTGAGTCTTTAGAAAGCTTCAAATGTCGCTTCAATTAGGCGGCACCCTGAATACGTCTTGTGTGGCATCGTCATTCACTCCACTCAGAGGCTGGAAATACAACTGTCTGGCCTAAATCTGCACATAATAGTCTGATTTTTTTATTAAAATCTCACATCCGTGACACACATATGAACCCTGAAGAGGCAGTCAGCTCATCAGCGTCCTCCACAAGTGCATCAAAACCTCTCCAAATTGAGCCACACAGATTCTAAACATACATGTTTATTCATGCTGATTTTAAAATCCAACATTATTTCCTGCTTGGTTGATCGACATTTTGATGGCCACGCTCACAAAGGCACTTTAATGTTGTCATTAGTTATGCTTCTCTGGTGGCCAAAAGATAGATCCTTAAGTCCCGGGATCCAATAAGGTTGTATATGAATGGCTGGAGGAGATAAACTACATCAAATAAATGAAAGAAAGACTCATTCACTGATGGAAGACGAAGGGGAAAGCCTGTTAATTAAAAATATGAAAATGAACAAAATCTCTGACACAGTTTTGGGCCCATCTGAACAGCTACAGTAATTCTCTCTTTACCTTATATGAACTTCATTTAATTAACAGGGAGGTGAAAAGTATCCTAAACCCATTTCTGATTATTTTTTCCTGAGCAGGATCTGGTTTTCACATGTGATGAAGATGAAAATAATATTTGTATTCATATAAATAACGAAAAAAAAATTGTGTAATTCCTACTTAGTTATTAAGTTGATTGACATTGTATGAAAATTGCTCAAAAGAATGATTTTTTTCCTCTTCGCTTTCCAAACTAAAACAAAAATGCTGTTATTTACAGCTTGCCTGAAGTAAATCTGACACTGAAGTCTGTTGATTGACTGGATGCTTTGTGACAGATGACAAATGGCAGTTAACCTGCACATAAAAGGTCAACACATATTTACATTTGTTAAAAACCTTTAGAAACAAATTAAAAATGAATTTTATTTTTTTTAGAGGTACAACTAATACAATTTTGTCAAATTTTCCTTACTTTGTTAACAGAATAATGCAATAACGATGAAATTTAAAGCACAGAAACAGTTACATTTGCATTTATGTGACATATTTAGCATTTTGTTCATTTGTTTTGTAAAGACACCAGTTAAAATATTAGTTTGACAAATCATTATTTTATTTATTGTCATGGTTTGCGAGTGCATGACCCTAACGCTAAACTTTTTTTTTGTTTTACTTCTTTGTTTTAGGTGACATATGTACTGATTTACTTGTTTTCAGTCAACAATTTTTTCTTCATTCTGTAGGCATGTATATATTAGGAAGGAGAAATGTGTTTGTATGTGGCAGCAAAGTGCTCTTCTTTTGTTTTGTAGTACTTTGTGCCCAGATATGTTAGCTGATTGTTCTGAGAACAGTCAGAACTCAGAATGAAGAAAGATTTGTCATTTGAATGCATTTTAAAACAATAGAATCAATCATAAATGTATAAAGTGGCTATGTAGGAGCCATATTTCTTGTTGTTCTTGTTTTTGTAATTGAGTGCACGTCATAACTCTCGCATAGCCACCATCCACAACCAGTAGGGCTAAGGACAGGACACAGCCACTACAGGCTAATTTGTGTGTTTACAGTAGCAAGCACTGCTACCAATCTGGACATGTCTGTTGTAAATGTATGGTTTCCTGTCATTCCAGTCAGTAACTTGCATCTTTTAAAATGAAATTCAGATTTCAAAGAAAAGAGAGCGAACAGATCTGAAAGAATGACTAATTTGTCTTCTCAGATTTCCTCTGACTTGAAACCAAACAGACAAAAAACTAAGACTGAGATTCGTGACTTTGATGAGAGCATGGCAGCTTCAATTGGCCTTTTTTAAACTTTCATCTTTGACAGGGCACAAGTGTAACTAATAAAATGAAAGACGGATGAATTCCACTTAGCTGCGTCAGTTTCGGGGTCCAGGTGTTGTGCATTTCTGGCTTCCTGTCACAAAGTGATGACTTCGAGACTGTTCTGACTTTTTGCATATTACAATAAAAATCAAACAGCTACAGCAAAAACACACAGGGCAAAAAGCCATTTTGTATTAGGAGTTTATGTCCCCCTCCAAAACAAAGATCATTGATTGAAATATCTGCAAAAAGCACATCTAATTTAAGATTTAAGTCAAATTTTATAAATCCAAGTTGAGGTGAAAATATTGCAGTGGTCAATTTTACCAGTTTATTAACCTGCTTTACTCATTCTGTGGCTGCTAACAACCTTTAACAGCAAGTTTGATCAAAATTTTAAAATCGAAAGAACAAAACTAAATTGGATCCACAACAGAGAGTTTAGATAAAATGATAATCAAAGTTTCTTAGTGGATATCTGAGTGGACCAGAGCCATCTTTTGTGCTATTAATTATACTAAAGTGTTTTCTACGAAGAGATATCATAATATCTACTTTGAAAAAGGCCCGTTTTCAGTCCTTGTTTCGTGAACCAGCTGCCACAGCACCCATAAATCAAACTCCTGAGCAGCATCTGTAAGTTACTCTGTCAGCGAGAACTCCTGAAAGCAGCCAGAGATTAAACTTAGATTTATTTTTTCTTTTAATATATTACACAGTGCCAGGAGCTAATGCTGCATAGTGAACAGAACGGACGGACTCCCATTGTTGTGCCTTGGTATAAAATGATCAGTTGCTATTGATCAATAATTTAGACAAGTGCCAGATTATTGACAGGAAGACAAAATATGTTGGGCCGGCTATGTTTGAGAAATCCCCGTGTACACTCAATCACTGGAACAGAAATTGCTCTATGGTATATAATATCGTAGCAATGTTTCTTTCCCCCCCTGCAGATCAATGCTAATTGAGGTCCTACATGATGAATGTGGTCTGAAACGTTTTTAACCCACTGACTGCTGAGCTGCGCCACTATTGAATGGTTTTATACTTATTATGGCAGAATGTGTGTGTTTTGTCTAATTCCTCATGATACAGGGACTTAAATCTTTTGCATTTTTGCATTCTGAGGAGGGAAAAGTGGTGAAAAACAATGCTGGGTTTGGTTAACTGTGTGCATCTACGGCATCCTGTGCAGCACGAATTGAAATTTCAGGACTTACCTTATAGCTAGTGACGCTGTGAAGCCTCCTCTGAGGGACGGCGGTACAATATGATGATCAGCACAGCCGACAGAAGGATGCTGGTCGATCCCTGAAGCCCCTAGAAGCACAACTCTCTCGGTGCACATTCAGCTCGTGGACAGCACGCAGCAGATGGGGTAAACCATGCCATCAAGTGGAAAATAGACCTGTTGTGTTGTCACAGAGACAAGTTACAATATAGTCTGCCAATTGGACCACCAGAGGAAACTGTAAGAAGGGCTTTTTAACAAGTAACAACAAGGGGGAAGTATGTATTCTTACTGTGCATTCACTGAATCAGATAGTTAACAACATCATGAAGCTTCTTTTCACAATCTGCTAAAGTAATAAAACATTAAACTCTTCTGCGAAATCTCAGATAAAGAGAGAGAACTGCTCATTTTCATTTACATATCAAGGCATATTTAACACTGTAGACCATCACATTCATTTGCTGTAGTTTAGAAGTGATGCTCTCCAGTAACAGCTAAACTGACTCATTGCTGCCACCTTGTGTCAGTTTAAATCATAGAGTGAAGAAAATGAAACGCTTTGACAGCATCCTCTTATCCTCGATAATCATAGGAATTAGAGGAACTGTGCTTTTTTTTATATCCAAGTGCTAAATAATGCTCATTTTCACTTATTAGGAAGCTGAACAGAAAATGCGGGTCGGGGTTGTTAATTTGAATGTTTTGACATCTGTCAAGAAATTCAAATTTGCCCCTTCATTTGCCTAAAGCCTTTGACTCAAGACTTATTTCTTGAGTCTGTTAGTTCCTCACACAACACCTACTTAAACCAAGTGACATCCAGTCAAAATCGAACCAGATTAGAGAAAGCTTTTTTCATAAACGTTAAGAAATCCTTAATTCTTCTCAG
The DNA here is from genome assembly GCF_022539595.1 of Amphiprion ocellaris. Taxonomy (NCBI): domain Eukaryota; kingdom Metazoa; phylum Chordata; class Actinopteri; family Pomacentridae; genus Amphiprion; species Amphiprion ocellaris. The sequence continues at coordinate 30,760,648 of NC_072783.1, read as the reverse complement.
GAGTAGCAGGGCAGGAACTCTAACAACTTTAGCAGCACAGAAATCTCTGCACATTATAAATTTTCAAAAGAAGAGCGCTGGTATTAACTGGGTATTTTTTTTATAGATGAGGAAATCAGTAGGAGAGAAGTCGGACTGTGCATCCTTACACAAGAGTTGTCCTTTTGATGCAGTATAAAACTGACGAGTCATTTCTGGTGGTATTTTACACTTTAATGTTTCTTACATAACTCACATACTGAATTACAGGGCGACAGCATTTTCAACAGGTAATTTTTTTACAAAATTCCTTCTGGAGACTCGATGAGGGAAACAGTCTTATACTTATTTTAAACAAGGCTATGCATTAATTAACAGCGTGGTTTGAAGGGTTGCTTCACTCACATCACAAAACATTAATATTTGTCCACTTATCTCTGGGTACATCGAGCCATGCAAACAATCTCAGAGTTGTCACCGAGAAACTGCAGAAAAACAGTGAGGTCTATGGATGATCCTGAGGAACTAGGACACTGGTTGCAGTTGAAGTCTTTTTTTTTTCTTAGGAGGGTTTTAACTGAGTGAAATAACCCAGAAATGGCAGCCGTGATAGGAGCTGGGTGAATTTTCTAAATTATAAGTAAAGGTGCTTTTACTGTTTGAAGTCTCCTTTAGTGTAGAACATATTAGACCATCCTTCACAACAGAGATAATTCTGCCCCATAATTCCTTGCAGCGACAGACCATTCCAGGTCTTCACCAAGTTGTGAGGTGATTTTGAATCCTTTATGTGCATAGGTTTACAATCAGATCAGAATCTGTTATATATCTTTGATTAACCATGACAAAGGAGTCTGTCTTTCAAGGAAAACAGATGTGGGTCACTTTTATTCAGATAATTCACTACGATTGCAATGTAAGTCTGATATGTACAGCAGCTGATTTGTAGTCATTACCAATTATGTCTTGCATAAATCGTTTTCATACAATCACACTTAATTACTGGAATTCATGGTGATAAATATATGTGGACAGAAGGGTGAGTGTAAGCAACCACTGTCAACGTCACAACCATTTTAGATCACTTGAGATTTAAATTCCTTCTGTGATTTTAAGTCCATCCTTGGGAATGACGTAATATTTGTCATTGGATTGTTGTATCTTCATGAAAGATACGAACACATGACCCGCAGTATCGAAAATGTGCTTTAAATAGTCCATCTTCAGAACATTGTATTCTCACCACAGCAGATCCCAGTCAAAAACATCCGGCGTTGCAAAATTAAGTCCGATCCAATCCTCGCAGCACCATGGTTGTATTTCCCAAGTCCGTGCGAATTCTCCTGCTTTTCTTGACTTCATGACTTTTTCCATCAAGATCAAGGAAAAGCATTTCAGAAAAAGACAGGAGAACTTTTTTTCTAATCATTCGACCGCAACCACGGTTTCTGGAAGACACGTGGTCAGAACCACAAGCAAAACTGCATTCACCTTCATTGCTTGTAGGTGAGAGCAGAAGTCTAGATAGTAGTAAAGATAATAAAACAGATAAAACCAATGGCAGCACAAAAGTAATGGAAAGTGATAGAATATTTTGGTGCGCTTTGTATGAATAGACCCTTTAAGCTTGCACATACAGTACATGCAAAATAAAATGTTTAATTAAACTCAAACATTTTGAAATGTTTCCAAATGAAACATAATTGCTTTGTACTTTGTTTAAAAAAAAACAACAAAACAATACACTGTACTTTGGTTTGAATTGCTTTTCTGTAAAGCCACAATATTACAACATTAAATGATTAAGGAATAGTGCAGTGACATCTTTTGGACATGAGGCAGCAATTCTTAAAAGTACATGGCTTTCTTCAGTCATCTGCAAAACTAGACTCACTGTCAGTTCCATCTTAAATATGGATCATCACTCACTTCTAGTGAATTTTCTTTTTGTCCGAATTATTTTGCCACTGAAAAGCAGGTCTTTCTAAACTATCCTGACAGTTCTCATAACAACTCACATGTCCATGTGATGCAGCTGAAAGTGGCTGCTGTTATGAAGACACCTGGAAAAAAAGTTCAGCAAAAGTAGGTAAAAACTCATCGACGGCCCCTGCCATCATTTCTGTCAGTCTTATCCAAACAAGCTGGTGATAAATTCATCGTGATGAGTCCTGGCTATATTTGTTGACAGATTTCTACATAAATATGTCAGAAACTCATAAAGTACAGAATATATACTGCTCATAGTACCCACCTGTGTGCGCTTGTTGGACAGACAGATTGCCCCTTGGCTATATCTGGAGATTGATAAAGGGAGCAAACCCCAGTACATCCTGAAGAAGTACCAGTGCCCTCTGCAGAGGCGGTTCGACATCAATCACTACGTTGCGCTTCCGTAAAGGATCGAGGCTCGACTCTGTCACATTGTGACAGTGATTCACCTTCAGGGACTGCAACTTCGGGCAATACTCTGTAAGAGTCCTGTGAGCACAGCATGCAGAAGATCTTATGGATGGGTGAACAAGTGAGGTGGTGCATGTCAAAGTGTGACACAAACTCAGTTGGAATACACTTGAAATTAAGATATATACCTGATGGACTGGTTCCTGACCCGCAGGCAACCTGTCAGGTCCAGCTGCTCCAGGCCCCTGCAGTTCTTGGCCACCTCCTCCACTGACTCGTCTGTAACATTGGCATTGACTGCCAAAGATAAAGACTTCAACTGCAAACACTTCTTAGCCAGGTAGCAGATGGCGTCGTCCTTCAGCTGGCGGCAGGCGGTGAGGTCGATTGACTGCAGCCCCCCGCAGTGGTCAGCCAGGCTGCGCAGGGACAGGCTGTCCACCCATTCGCAGTGCGCCAGGCCGAGGTGCTGGAGGTGCATGCAGCTCAAGGACACGGCCACCATGGAGTGGCGGGTGAGCCAAGCACACCCGCTCATGTCTACTTTCTGCAGATGCTGGTTCTGGCCGATAACTGGCAGCAGCTCCTGGTCTGTCACCCAGTCTGAACAGTTCTGCAGGGACAGGTTCTGGAGAACTTTATTGTCCTTTAACATGGTGCAGAAAGCTTCCTTGGGAATGCATGGTCCAATCTGGAAATATCACAACAGAGCACATAGCAGGATTCCTCGAGAGCATGTAAAGCAGGTAAAAATCCCTCAATGTGTACATATGAAGGATTGAAAGTTTCATCAGTACTCACCGGGGACAGATCAAAAGTCCTGCAGTTGGCTAGGTACACCTGGATGAGGCTCTGGAACTGCTTGCTCACCCTCTGCAGGCTGACGAGGTGTTGAAGTGGCAAGTAGCACAAAATATGTGGAACAAGCACATCCTCCCAGGGCAGGTCCAACAGGCATCTGCTGAAATGCAAACCTTGTTACAGCTGAACTTTGACACTGGATGCCATGAATGCTAAAGCGCTTTAACAGAAACACAGTACAATGCTGACAAATGCTTTAGAAATGAATAATAATGACAGCAGTTCACATGAGCAGGAGACGCTGGTATTTCAGCCTTGCCACTGCAGTGTATAGCTGAGTCGAGGCTAGCTGCCATAAATAAATGGGACCAGCTTCATTTCAGCTTGTTGTTACTCGCAAGATATCGCTGCTAGCCAAGAAGCTAACCTGCCTGGGAAACCACTGCAGCTGCTTTTCACATACAAAACTCTCATTAAAAGGTACTTACGTTGGCATTTTAGCTTCTTCGTCCATTATGAGCCGGCTATGTTATACAGCGTTTTCAAAGACGTGTTGTTCTTTACATTGGTACCAAAATAACGTATTTTCCTTTAGCATCTTGCAAACCGTTTGAGGTGTAACCAAAACCGTAAGCCGCATTCAGGGACCGTCGGAAATGTATCCATTCGGGCGCGGGAGGAACCATAGACTGTATATACAGTCTATGGGACGAACATGAAATATCGCAAAAGCGATGCAAATTTATGGGAGGGGGAAGGCAGAAATTGGTAACACAAACTATAAACTCACAAGTTCTAATTGTTTCGATAAGGTAAAGTTATCTCTTAAAAGTCAAGTTGTTTTTATTAAATTCTATTGAAATAGAAAAAAATAGCACAGTTACGGTCTACAGGGCTTGTTTCCCAAATCAGTCAATATCTTCATATTTTCACTGAGTAAATCTGTTATAATTTGTTGCTGATATGCAAAATAATTCCTATTTACTCGGATTATTTAGGTCTCCGTTGAAAATAGACATTAGCATTTACGTGAGACAATTGAATGCAGTAGTTGTAATTTTCCGGGTTTACGTCAATGGCTATGTTCAAGGCAATTTATGCATTGATTTGCTATAAATGTTATTAAATAACTCTTTGAAATGGTTTATAGAGACCCCATATATTCTTAAAATCAAGGATTTGGCAGCATTGACTGGTTTCATACTGATTTGTTAAAATACTTTATTGACAAAACAATGTCAGCAGTATATCTATACACCACAATACTAGTTACAGAGCAACCTATGTGGAGTGCTTACCAGGAAAAAGAAAAAAATAGGTGTAATAATAAAAGTGTGTGCAGACTCTACTTACTTAAGACCACAAGATTAGACTATGGAGCAAAATAAGCAGTTATTATCTCATAAGTAGAAAACTGCTGTCACAAATGGATAAAAAGTGGGAGAAAACAATGCAAATATTGAATTTTACAGCTGATGTTTTTGTAACTGTCAGTTGTAAACGTGAAAGGATGCAGCCCAAAATGAATATCTTCTGCTGCAGACCCAAATTAGTTTATTTTGAGTATTTAATTTCTGAATTCTAATTAGCTGCAACCATTTTTACTTCAGCTATACACGTGTTGAACAATTGGCCATCCTGCTCGCTCACCTCTGCCCACAAGAACAATGAAGTCAGTCATGCTGAACAATTGCTGACCCATGAGTTATGTTTCAGTGAATGAGACGAGCCGACAGGATAGCTGAGTGAATACTCACTCTTGACTGACTGCAGTCCCATAAACAAGCCGCAGAACAAGCATGGCGAATAAATCTATCTATGATTTCTCTGCTGAGACCCTGGATGGACAGCCGGTTCCGCTCAGTAACTACAGGGGTAAAGTGCTTCTCATCGTCAATGTTGCCACCTTCTGAGGGTCAACAATAGAGGAGGTGATACTACAGCCAGACCACATTACCTCATAACTCATAACCTGTTGGGTCATTTTATTGAAGGGATTTGATTTTGTGTCCTCTTTTCTTCAGTACCACAGACTGAATGCACTGATGGAAATGTACGGTGACCTCAACTTCACCGTCTTAGGATTCTCCTGCAACCAGTTCGGTCTTCAGTCACCTGGTAGGTACAGAAGCACTTTACTGAAGTCACAGAATAATGTTGAGGCATTTGTGCATTTCCATTTTAAGCTATTTTATATTTATTTTCCAATTTTTCACAATAATAATATACCATTTACTCCAAAACATTTATGTGACAGTTATATTTTACTAGCTTCTTTTCAGATTTAGATTTTACATTTAAATAAAGAGATGATGAATCTATAAGATCCAATACATTGTTAAAATTAAACTCGTGCTTCTGAAGCGTATTAGATTGTGACACGTGAATAAAAACAGTGGGCTTCTTTTACAAGTGCCCATATTTAAGTAAATGTTATAGGCCCAGTATTTCACAACAAAGCAAAGATACAGCCCACAACAAATGGATACAGATAGTGCAGAAGATTGTTTTCTCTCATACTACATTATTCATCTCACAGTAATTGTATGTGCCGTTGTAGAACAACAACTGGAGTGAACTACAATATTGTTAAAACTAAATAAACCTCAAATAACTTCTATACCAACCAAAGTAAAATCTAAATATTCAGTCACAAGGGATAGTTTTTTATAGACTTACTTCTTTAAGTACAATTGATTACAATTAAACTACTACCACTTGCTGTCTTTTAAGAGAGATTTTACATGCATATTTTGGTACTTTTACTTAAATTAAGCAATCTGAACACTAAAACAATGCATTTATCTGATATACTTGACATGCTTTGGCATACTATTTTCATTATTAAAATACATTAACTATAATCTTTTTTAAATATATCTTTGTAGAGGTGAATCATGAAACCCTCAATATTCTGAAGTATGTGAGACCTGGTGGGGGATTTGTGCCAAAGTTTCCCGTCTTTGGCAAGGTTGAGGTGAATGGATTGAATGAAGACCCTCTTTTCACCTACCTAAAGGTATAGTTAGCTTTGCACAGTTTGAACTAAAAAGACGTTTTCCTGCCAGCACTGCAGCTGCAAAACCCAGACATGCTGTCATTTCTTGCTTGCTACAGGAAACACTGCCATTTGTGAACCCTGTTATAGGAGACATGAAAAAATTATTCTGGTCCCCGATAAAAGTGAACGACATTCGGTGGAATTTTGAGAAGTTTCTCATTACTGCAGATGGCATGCCCTTAAAAAGGTAAAATTATAAACAATAGACCTCAAGATAGTTTCATCTTTTCTTTAATTGTTACAATTGATCCAATATGCTCTCTTTGCTGCAGGTATGATCTTCACTGCCCCATCGAGAAAGTGGAGAAGGACATAACAGAAATTATCTGATGGACTTTCTTCAAGTTGTCACCAGTGGCAGAGTGACGATCCCCCAGTAAATGCAAATGTGCACCTGAGCTGGATCTGATGGAAAGAGGAACACGCCTCGGAGCTTCAGTGCATTCACTCTGAGAACAAGTTCCCTTCAGCCACTGGAGGAGTTTTCATCTCACTGTCACATTCATTTCTCTCCAATGTGATGGTATCTGCTACTCAAAAATAAATATAAATAAAACATATATAAGACGTTACTCAGGTGCTTGTGGTTCGTTTTGCTGTAACGGATGTTACTATACTGAATGGGTCAATTGGTAGTTACTAATCACTGGTGTAAGAAGTATTTGATTTTTTTACTTTCCCAAAAGTATCAGAATAATATTGTTGAAATACTCCATTACAAATGAAAGACCTTTGTTCAAAATGCTATCTCACTGATAGATAACATTCGAAATAACCTGAATGGATTGTTAATAGTGATACATCAGCATGCAAGCAGTATTTTACTGTTCTTGTTGGTTGAGGTGGAGCTGGTTTTATCTACTTCAGCTGACTCACTTAGTCCAGAGGTCACACGGGTCAGGGTAACAAGATAAATCTAAGTGGTCTTTAGATGAATACTGGGGGAGGTTAGAAGGGAAAATAAGGTTGTTAGGGAGTTTTCCTGAATTGTTCATTTCTTTGTGTAAAATTGGATCATTTGTGATGTCAGAAATTTGTAAAGGGAGAGGTTTATTTGGTTTTAATGCTAACAACACACATGTCCTTTGCCTTCTCACTGGAATGTGACAAGAAGCCAAAACTCCCAAGATTTTAACATGTTTTCACGTATATCATTTCAGTCTGTAAAACAACCAATAACTCCATTTGTCAGATGAATGTAGTAGAGTAAAAAGCACAACATTTAAGTGAACTGGAATACAAGTATTAACAGGAAATGGAAGTACTCAAGTAAAGTAAGGGTATCTTATACTGAACTTAAGTGCAGTACTTAATTAAAAATGCTTACATACTTTTAAATTTGTTTTTTACATTCATTTGACCACGTTTGCCATAAAAAAGAATCTCTCATAAAATATTCATGATATTCACTGTTTAGCAGCTAAGTTAGCCAGCTAGCTGACTTAACCGCTGTACACCTGTGTTAATTACGGTTGCAGCTGTTGTGTTTATTCGCAAGAGTTGCTCAACTTATATCTCTCTGCTGTGCGTTTTAGCCATACTTCCATGTTCCTACTTGTTCTTACTTTATGGTTAACTGACACCATTCAGCTGCATCGAATTTCAGCATCCACTGGTCTGAATTAAACCGCTCTTAACATTCCATAACATTACAGCTGTAGTGGATAGAAAAAAAAACAAATTAAAGTGAGGACCTTTTTTTACCGCTCTGAATTTCTATATTTCATTACCCGCCTGCTCTCTTCAACTGCTCAAGTGTAGTACAGTATATAAAGTGACATTAACAGTGTATAAACTAGCAGCCAGCCAGTGTATTTGTTTATTATTGCATGTATTAGATGGCACATGCCACTTATGGATCTATGACTGCACAAGCCATAAAATCCAAAAGGAGAGCCTATGATAAATAAGCTCAAATAAAAGAAATCCTAAATTTATGAAGGAAAAAAATCATTTAACACTCCAGATGCAGATTTTTAAATTTAAAATTAGGTAAAACAGCTTTAGACATTTTCGGGCTTGTTTTCGTCACTCATTGGAATCCTGGTTTAGCAAACTTTGCTAGTAAAAGGTTGGACCTCCTTTTGCCTTCAGAACTGCCTTAATTCTTTATTGCATACTTTCAATAAGGTGTTGGAAACGTTCCTTGGAGAGTTTGGTTCATATTGACACACAGTTGCTGCAGATTTGTTGGCTGCACATCCATAATGTGAATCTCTATTTCCACCACATCCCAAAGGTTCTATTGGATGGAGATCTGGTGACTGTGGAGGTCATTGGAGTACAGTGAAGTCATTGTCATGTTCAAGAAACCAGTTTGAGATGATTTGAGCTTTGTGACATGATGCATTATCCTGCTGGAAGTAGCCATCAGAAGATTTGTACACTGTGGTCATAAAGGGATGGACATGGTTAGTAACAATAACCAGGTAGACTGTGGAATTTAAATGATGTTCAATTGGTACTAAGGGGCCTAAAGTGTGCCAAGAAAATATCCCACACACCATTACACCACCACCACCAGCCTGAAGCATTGATATAAGGCAGGATGGATCCATGCTTTCATATTGTTTACACCAAATTCTGATCATCTGAATGTCCCAGCTGAAATCGAGACTCATCAGACCAGGCATGGTTTTTCCAATCTTCTATTGTCCAATTTGGGTGATTTGTAGACTCATTTGGATATATTTAAGTAAGATTCTACAATATTATTTATGACACAAATCTACCTAAATAATTAGAGCATTAATATTAAGCTAAGACCCGACAATAATATTGATTATGAACACTGACTTGACTAATTTAAATATTAAAATCAGTGGAATTCATTTTTGATACACCGCTGTACGTTCAAACTTGAGGCCTTTCATAGAAATCATTATAATTATTTTTAATATTAATATCAACATAATTTAATAGTGAATCCAAATTATTACTTATTCACAACAGGAATACAAATATTAATTTAAACGCTCTGACTCGAACCTGCCAGCCTTGTAATTTTTCCCATCAATCAGAAGCGGTTGCTAGGCAGAACAGATTCCGACGACCAATCGCCTCTTTTCTTAATGTGGGCTTGCGCAAGCGGAGAGGTCGGAGGTAGGAAAACATACTTTTAAAAGTCAACTTTATCATAAACATAATATTTATAATCACAAGTACACAGTTTTTTAAAAAATCAAATCCACGATTGTAAGTAAATGAACTTCCTCTTCCGTCCAGCAGGTGGCGGAAATTCATCAACAACTTCCTCCAAACTTCCTGAGACGCGCATGCGCAATACCACCTCTGTCAGACAGCAGCAGCCTGTAAACATGGCTGGTGTTGGTTTCAGACGGTGGGCCCAAGCCCTTTCAAAGGGCAAAGGGTCTGGCATTTCAGCCCTTTTGTCGGGAAGTAGAGCAGGTCAGTTGTTTGTTAATCTTTCGTCAAGCTCTGCAATGAATATCTGTAAAGATATATGTAGGAGCTTAAATTTTAAAGCCTCTACTAGATGTAACCTTGACATGCTAACGTTAGCTAAGGCTAACCTGATCGGCTACCGTTGTTCTGAATGAAGCAGGCGGACGGAATAACGTTGTTTCTTCGTTGTTGTAAATATCTGAACTTTGTGATTACGACTTTGTTTGTTCACGTATGCATTAACTGCTAATTTATTGCAGCCTCTAGTGCGTCTAAAGATAGTCTACCTGGTCCATACCCGAAGACTCCCGAGGAGAGAGCTGCTGCTGCAAAGAAGTACAACATGAGGGTAGAGGACTACGAACCACATCCCGACAACGGCGAGGGGTGAGCTTTATTTTTGAAAAGACTGCTATTCATTGTAGTTTAAACTGCACTTAATTGCTTTGCAGTGATCGGTTGTATTATAAACGAGGCATCTACCTCATTTTATCTCAGCCCGGAGATGCTGATAGGAATGTGCAGAGCTTTCATGTTTATCTTACGAAATGAACTCAGTATTTGTTCACTAAACAACCAGTGTGACAGACCATCGTGTGTTTTTGTAGCTATGGTGACTACCCAAAGCTGCCAGACAGATCTCAGCATGAGAGAGACCCTTGGTACCAATGGGACCATCCTGACCTGAGGAGGAACTGGGGAGAGCCGGTAAGATACTGATGATATTTATTACTATTATTATTTTGTTGTTGTTGTTTTCTGAATGAGTTGCAATTGAATTGTTGTTGGTATTGATGATTTCTACATTTGTAATAATAAATTGCAAAGCAAACGTACAGTAGTTGAGGTCTTTTAAAAATAACGTTGCTATTAGCATAATTTGTCCATTAAAAAGCACTACTAAGAAATTAAGGTTTTGCAACATATCTTCGTCACTATTACAAAAACCCTCATCATAAATAAATGCTCTTCTCCTGCATGCCTAGTTTTATTTCCCAAAAGTTTTTGGTGATCCAACCATCAGCAGTGTTGTCAGACTTTGTGCCTGTCTTCCTTATAATCCATTTTCACTCACTTCCCATGCAACCCACAATCATACATGTCATAGTCTATATACTGTAATTAATCACACCTTCAGTGTTACCAGTTACAAAATTCAAAACATCATTATGTGATTTTTTGATGCTCAAGCAAGTAGTCATTCACAATATTGTCCTCAAGGTCTCTGAACAAGTTGCGCATTTATCTTCCAATTTAGGCACAGTAGTCTTCGCAAAGCCAGTGTAATAGCCTTATAGACTTTAAAAATTCATCTGCATGTTGAAACTTATTCACCTAATTACAAAATTGACTTCGTCTTAACTCCTGTTTTTTAGCCCTCTTGGACTTAAAGTGAGAAACATTTTTGTAGAAATATGACACAGAAATAACGTTCTATAATTTCAAATCTAAAGATTGTATTTGCGTATATTTTTTTTAATCAACTGACTGGGTGCTCATTACAGCTTTGATGTTATTATTAATTTACATTATAACATAAAATCAAATCTTAGAAGTAAATCAGATAAGTTGTCTGTGTATACAGTGTTGTTGTCGATATTTAGATAGAGTTCAGTTTAGCTTGATATTACAGAGGTGCTGTTTTCTGCACAGAGGCAGTAGTTCTGTGTAGTCATTAGGTGGCATAAATATCAAAACAAAGAATTTTAGCAGTTTGAGATTGTCAGTTACAGTTAATCAGTGATCGTTCTGTCTATTTCTAGATACACTGGCATTTTGACATGTACATCCGGAACCGTGTGGATACATCTCCTAGTCCTGTGTCTTGGTCCACTATGTGCAAGCAACTGTTTGGCTTCATCGGCTTCATGTTGTTTATGTTCTACGTTGGGGAGAAATGCCCATCTTACCAACCTGTTGTAAGTACACACCAATGCTAGGATGTATATTTTTGTATTGTAAGCTAGTTTCGATAGGTTTACCTTGTAAAATTGTTACACTGAATGTGATTCAGTTTTATTTTACACAGTAAGTTAGCCATTACCTTTGGGTCACAGCGAGATATAGTACAAAATCCCAGGAGTGGAAAGAGTTAACATACTTTTTTCTTTTGTTTTTTGTCTGAGTCTGCTGGTTCCTTTCTCTTTTTTGGCCGTGTGTATTGGTTATAGAAACATACTGAACTGTGCCTTAGAGGTATCATCACAATACATGTCTGTATTCGTTAGCAGAGTTACTACTCAAAAGAGGTAGTACTTCAAGTTAGGGAAAAATGTTGTGACTATGACTCGATGTGTATATGAAACAAAATCAAGGACACTGGGTGCTGTGTTTATGCTTGCTTCTGTTTTTCAGTCATTCTGTTACTGTTAGTCCTGCAGTAATGTCAGCACAGTCTTTAATATGAATATCATCTCTGTGAAACTGTATATTAAATCAATAGTAAAAACTATATTATAGTATTACCTTCATTGCAATGTGACACCCATAGAAAAGATGCTTTTGATTATTTTCTTTATGTAATAACGTGCATGTTTTCATTAAAGCCTTTTTTCTCTGCTTCAGGCACCGAAGCAATATCCTTTCAACAACCTGTACTTGGAGAGAGGAGGAGATCCTGAAAAAGAACCAGAGGACGTCAAAAATTATGAAATCTAATGAGTCTGATTCTACTTGTGTACATATATTTCTGTCAAAAATAAAGACTTATGGTTACAGTTGAAATTGGAGTCTCTGTGGTGTTTGTATTTGGGAAGAATGCCAACTTTGTCAAATATGCTTTTTTACTTAAAAACTGACAATTAAAATGGCTTCAATTCTATTGTTAAGTAACACTGAACAATTAAAACATTTCTGGAATGTTTAGGTATGAGCACATGAGATACATATATAAGTAGAATATTCCTGTTTTTATTTTTTGGCTGGGGCAACTGTGACTGGGTCAAGTGGGGTTACTTGAGGCCACTGCGAGATGAGAAATGTCCGTGTCGGCTACCGTACTGTAGTGACAACACGGCAGAGCACTTTGGTCGGACTCCGTCTGAAGCTGAGCTGCTAGCTTGGCAGATAAGTAGCTCTCGATTTTATTGTAGATGCGGACAGTCACGGTGTGATACAAACAACTTCCGTAAGTTACTTTCGAAACCAAATTTAACGTTACTGCTGGAGTTTAGTACACCTAATGGACAGTACTTCTCTTTTCTTTTGAAACATGCTAATAGGGGTGGTGGCTTTTAGCTAGCTGGCTAACGCGAACATCGGCTCCGGTTATGCACTGGAATTAACCGGCCAGACGTTAGCCTGCTAGCTCGTAGGATTATATTGATTGTGTAGAGTCATTCACGTAAATTTCTTTATTTTAAGAAAAAAAGTAGAGTGAGAGTTAACTCACGATTGTAGTCCCTATGTTTAATGTTATTAAATTACATCTAACGCTACGTGTGTTGTTGCGGCATGCTAACTACATGTCAGGTTAGCTTACATTTAATTCGTTCCTAACTGGCTTGGTGACACTTTAATGTAAACAATATTACCAGCAATTTCGTTGATTTCAGTATGATGTAATTTACCTGTAATATTGGCAAAACGGGTACTTTGTAGCACAGATAGAAGAGGGCTGTAAGGGTTTAATAAGGTATTTCTACTGCAGGTAGTAGTCAGAAGCAGTCTATCAGCAAGGGAGGCACCCTGTTTGAGCCAAGCTACAAAGCATCTGACTTGGAAGGGCAGATTTTTGTTTCGTTATTTGTCTCCTTCAGTTTGAAAGAAGTAGATGAAGTACGTTATTGTTAATCCATAACAGTTGTGCAAAGAAATATACTCTGATTGAGTGGAGTCTGTTCTTCTCTCCAAGATATTACACTTGAACAGCTGTAGAGGAAAATGAGGCTGAAGGAGATCCAGAGGACTGCCCACCAGGCGTGGAGTCCTGCTGAGCACCATCCTATCTACCTGGCCTTAGGAACATCAGCACAACAGCTTGATGCCTCTTTCAACACCACAGCTGCCATAGAGATATTTGAGATGGATTTTTCTGACCCCTCTCTGGACATGCAGCTCAAAGGATCATTACCCACTGCAAACAGGTAACTTAGAAAGCTGATGCAATAATATGGTATATTTTTATGGCAACGTTGAAAGTTACCATGTGGTATAGTGTTTTTGCTGTTAATACTTTGGGTTCCAAATGATTTTCATAGCTCTGCTTAACACAAACCACAGGCATTGACTGCCACACTTTATTTTGGGATGTCTCAGTATGTGAATTGTAGTTAGCTTACATTACTTGTCCTGAAGACAAGGATATTTTCAAGGGGCTGTATCAGCAATTTCAGGGCTGTTAGTAAGCAGACGGGTCAACTTCTCTACTCTTCATTTCCAGTTTATTTGTAGCACACAGATGAAATACAGTCTAACATAATGGAGATTATAATGCTGAGTTTACTGTCTACATTCTGAAATTGCTTGTTTATGACTTACACACATTCAATTTTTTTTGTTGAGACATTAGGGTACATAATTTGCCCCAAAAAATAAATGTTTGAGGTAATAGGCATAGAGTTTATCTGGCACTATGAAGACCCCAACTAGGAAAATGATTCAGCAGTTCATGAGGTAGTCACAAAGTGAAGATAACTCACTTTGCCTCTTATGCTCTGTAGGTTGCACAGTATTGTATGGGTAAATTTTGGAATGGGAGCAGACGGCACTGGAGGAAGACTGGTTGGTGGGAGCGAAAATGGCACATTGACTGTCTATAACCCAGAGGCAATAATGAGTTCTGGCGCAGAGGCAATAGTGGGACAGTCTGAGAAACACACAGGACCCGTCCGAGCACTCGATTTCAACCCTTTTCAGGTAAGTATCTGCCACTAATCTTCTGCCTGACTAGATACAGTTTATGCAGGGCGCTTCTTAGTGAGTTACTGATTTTTTTTTTTTTCCTGATTGATTTTTTTTTTCAGAGTAATCTCCTCGCATCAGGAGCAAATGATTCAGAGATATATATCTGGGATCTAAACAACTTTAGCAGTCCAATGACGCCAGGAGCAAAGACACAGGTGGGTACAAGTTTCGAGATGTCTGCCTTAGTGTTGACTTTCTGGATCTATGTACTGTTAGGCCACATTACAAAATCAATTTTCCTCTGACTCACAGTTTGTCTCGTTTGTGTTGGTGGTAACAGCTTCTTTTTGTTCCTTCTTTCAGCCTGCAGAAGACGTCAGTGTCATATCCTGGAACAGGCAGGTTCAGCACATCCTGGCCTCTGCCAACCCCAGCGGGAAAGCAGTTGTGTGGGACCTGAGAAAGAATGAGCCCATCATCAAGATCAGTGATCACAGCAACAGGGTTGGTTGCTTTAATACAATACACAGCAAGTCCAAAGTTATATTATGTCATAGCATTGAAAGTTTGTCTTTTTTATATCATTAAATAAGGCTCTTCTGCTTCACTCGAGCCACATTTTCAGGGGTCAGAATCCTTTCTTTACTGCAAGCTTTGTAATTAGTTTTGATTTTTGATACATGAGTGTTTGTACACGTTAAAAGCCTGCCATGCTGTTTTCCTGAGCGGTACTGGCAGAAGGATTGACTGGTAAAATGGGGTTCATCTCAGGGGGTCTTTCTGACTCGAAATTTAACTCATAAGCGTTTAGGGAGCAGGAATAATTTTGAGACTTTTTTAAAGCATTCCAACATGTTTACTTTAAGCAAAAATTATGTCTAGGAAAATATCTATCATTGTAAGTCTCATTGATTGTGTGATTTCAGATGCACTGTTCAGGAATGCTCTGGCACCCTGATGTGGCCACTCAGTTGGTGTTGGCTTCTGAAGATGACCGACTCCCCGTCATCCAGATGTGGGACCTCCGTTTTGCCACATCACCTCTTAAAGTCCTTGAGAACCACACAAGGTGAGACTTTAATTCTGTGGGTGTCATGCTGGTATCTCGTTTTTTTTGTCATCTTGCAGAATGTGATATATTTGCCCTCTCTCTGTGTTTTCTTACAGGGGAATTCTGTCCATATCCTGGAGCCAGGCTGACTCTGAGCTCCTGCTGAGTAGTGCAAAAGACAACAGGATCCTCTGCTGGAATCCAAACACTGGAGAGGTAGATTAGATTAAGTGCTGATTCCGTGTAATCCCTTAATTGCCTCTCCTCCTTATGATGATTCCATGGATCGTCATTGGTGTCTTCTCTTTCATTTTAGGTCATTTACGAGCTTCCAACAACAAACCAGTGGTGTTTTGATGTTCAGTGGTGCCCCAGGAATCCAGCCCTACTTTCGACAGCATCATTTGATGGGAGAATTACTGTTTACTCTGTGATGGGAGGAAGTCTGAAAGCTCAGCAGCAAAGCACAGCTGATAAGGTAATGACTGTTCTGTCCTATGTGATATATTTATTCCAAAAACCATGTGCTGAACTACACTGTTTGTCCACAAGATGGTGCTTGTGTGACGCAATTCACATTGATTCTTGAACAAATACACAAACATAACACTGAATCTGAAAGTAAAATCATTGCCTAGATTTTCAAAAGACACATAGTTGCAAATAATTATCATTTTCCTAATTTATCATTATGCAGATGATTTTTTCAATTTATCAAATGATCATTTTGCCAGTGACATGCCAAGCAAAATCGCCACAAATCTTTATCATAGTTTAACAATGCAAAAGTTGACATATTTATGTGTTTTTTTTTCCTGAACAATGATTCATAGATATTCAATTTGCTATCATAGAAGTTTAAGAAAAAACATCTTGACAATTTGACATTTTTGCTTAATTATCTAATTGTTTCGGCTCTGCCTCAAAGAACTACATTTGTTTTAACATGTCTTATTTAACAGATATCCTCCTCATTCGATTCAATGGATCCCTTTGGGACAGGGCAGGTGCTCCCTCCTCTGCAAGTCCCTCAGCCTACAATGCAAGACACCATAGTTCCTCCTCTGAAGAAGCCACCTAAGTGGGTGCGCAGGCCAGTGGGAGCCTCCTTTGCTGTATGTGTGACATTACATTTTTTTTATACACACATTTATGGACAGGCAGCTTGTTTTCCTTGTGAGTGATTTGCTGTTCTTTTGTTTGTCAGTTTGGTGGAAAGCTGATAACTTTTGAGAATCCCAAGCTGCCTCCAGTGCAGAGCCCCCAGTCTGTCCCCAGACAAGTGTTTGTGAGCCAGGTTACCACGGAGACCGAGTTCCTCCAGCGCTCCAGGGAGCTGCAGATGGCGCTGCAGTCGGGTTCCTTCAACAACTACTGCCAGGCCAAGATTCAGAATGCCAAGTCAGACGCTGAGCAGGACATATGGAAATTCCTTCTGGTGGACCCTCCTGACATTAAGACGTAGCATTAAGTCTATTAGTCAGTCTGTAGTTATCATGTTTGAAACTAATTTGCATTCTCTTTTTAAAGGTTAATTTTGAGGATGAGGCCCGCATTAAGTTCCTCAGACTTTTGGGCTTCAGCAAAGATGAATTGGAGAGAAAGGTATTCATTCTCCCATTTATAGCTCAAACTAGTTACTGACATCAATCTTTTTTTCAATAATTTGTACCTCTAAGTCATATCTCACCATTAACATGTAAAAAAAAAATGTTGCATTGATTCAGATTTCAAAATGCCTGGGGAAGAATTTCCAACCCAATGGACATGGAGTAGATGCCAGAGATCTGGCAGAAAAGATGCAGCGGCTCAGTACTGAGGTCAGCAAGTTTGCACAAACAGCGATAATTTTCATACTTTGTTGTGTTTGATTACTAATAAACATTGTTTGCTGTTTCCAGAGGTCAAACGAAGCAGCTGCAGTGGCTGATGCTAGAACTTCAGGTTCTGTTTCACCAGCAGACTTCTTCAGTCGGACGCCAAAGGAAAGCGCTAACTTCCAGATCCCTGTATCATGTGGTAAAACCCCTCATCTGCAAATACAGGATATCATGTCATGCTAGCTGAAGATATTTGCACTTTGTCATTATCGTGATTGAAAGCCCAACTGCAGTTTGTGTTACTGGACTGATGGCTATTTGACTTTCTTTTGAAGATACTGATGGTTTGATAAGCCAGGCGCTGCTGGTTGGCAACTTTGAGGGAGCTGTGGATCTGTGTCTGAATGATGGTCGCTACGCTGAAGCCATCCTGCTGTCAATCAGTGGAGGAGAAGAACTGCTTAAAAAGACTCAGCAGAAATATTTAAGCACGCATAAGAACAACATTTCAATGGTAGGAACATCATAGATTGTGCTTCATTTCGTATAACCACAAGGGAAGAATATTTTTCTTGAATGTTCATTTATTTGTCTCCAACTATAGCTTATATCATCAGTTGTGACTCAGAACTGGAGGGATATAGTGCATAGTTGTGAGTTGGACAATTGGAAGGAGGCTCTCGCTGCTCTGCTGACCTACGCTCACCCTGAAGATTTTGCTCGTCTGTGCGGTAAGTTGCTCGCAGGTTAAAACGGTACTTTCTGAAGCTACTGCTGAAACTATACAGGTAGTTCATTCAGAAGAATGATACAACCGTTTGTATTCATCCTCTTTACTGTAATTTCAGCATTCCCTCTGTTAAATATCCTTTCAATTTATCTCTATAGATACCCTGGGAGGCCGGTTGGAGTGTGAGGGCACAGAGAAGCGCTGCCTGCAAGCCTGCCTGTGTTACATCTGCTCTGGAAATATTGAGAAGCTCGTGGAGTGCTGGGCCTTGCACAGAGACTGCTCTTCTCCTCTTGGTCTAGAGGTATACTCTTAATATGTTGTCATCTGTTCTTCACATGCATAAAATACTATTTTAATTACACTGCTGCATTAAGTACGTGTGTGTTCTCACAAAAGCAAATGCATGTTGTGTCCTTTTAGAAATGATCAACAAACTCATGTGAGTGCTTAGAGAACTGATGGATTATTAGTAGTATTTGCTTGCAGTGTAATTTCATTATTTTTGCAGAGGTGCATTGGCAGAAGGATCCCATTTCTACAAAAAAAAAATCTAAATTCTCTCCATTACACAGAATGTACTGACATATGACTGGTGCAGCAGTTTAGTAAGGGTCTAAAAGAGATGGATGTCGTATTCTAGTGGCCTGTGTCTCTGTCTTTTTCAGGATCTGGTTGAGAAAGTAATGATGCTGAGAAAGTCAATCGAACGCCTCCGCAACAGCGAGGTGGCAGTCCAGAGCCCCATTCTGGCCGAGAAGCTAACCTGCTACGCCGGCATACTGGCTGCAGAGGGCAGCTTGTCCACTGCCATGAGCTACCTGCCTGAGAACTCAGACCAAGTAAGAGTAATTGCAAAACCCTGAATTAATCTTTTTGCATTGCTTGGTTTGCGGTAACCACATTTGTACTGTTTTGTCTCTTTAGCCTGGGCTCATGATGCTGAGAGACAGACTATTTCATGCTCAGGGAGAGGCTGCTGCTGCTGCTGCCCAACAGCCTCCAAACTCCTTCAACAGAGTCAACGTGTCCACAGCAAAGCTCACTCCTGCCGCTCCCACTTCTGCACCAAAAGCACAAATTATGGTACAAATATATATACAGCACAATGAATCATTAATATATTTGTGCAAAATTGTCTTGCATGTGCAGTTATGAGCATAATGATAATTAAGGATTTTTTTTAGGGTCAGTACCAGCCTTCTGTTCCTTCCCAAGTCACTGGACAACAGCAGCCTCCTATGCCATCACTTTTTACCCCTCAAGCTGTTCCAGCCAACCCAGGGCCTGGTCTGCCTCCCTCTTCTCATGTACTGCCGCCCAGTGCAACCCGCCCTGCCATGAGACCTCCCTACCCCCAACATCCTGCTACTGCTCCAGGTCTAATGATATGCACAGTACTTGAAGATATTCATTCATTGCTAAATATTTTGTGTTTCTTCATTTGATGTAATGATCCTTTCCCAGGTTTCCTTCCTCATCAGCCATTCCAGCCTCAGCCTATGTCCACTGGCGGACCCTTATCCTTCCCTCCTCCAGGTCCTTCTATGCCAGCTGCTAACTTATCAGGACCTCAGCTACCGCCTTCGTCGTCGACCACCGGAGGCCTGCCCCCCATGCCCAGCCCTGGGGTGCCACCGACAGGCTTCATGCCGTCTACCTCTTTGCCTTCAGGCCTCATGCCACCCAGCTCTCAGCCTGGAGCCCCGGTTCCCATGTACCCAGGGGGCCTCCACAGCCAGGGGCCCGCACCCCCCATGGCATCTGGTCCCTATGTTCCTCTGGGATCGGGGTATCCTCAAGGAGGCCCTGGAGCTCCTGCAGCAAAGCCCTTGCCTGCTCCTGTAGTCGCTCCTCCTCCTACAGGTACCTGCCGTGTTGGTCTTGGTTTCGTGAAGTGATCACAGTTCATTATTCATATTCGTTCTATTGTTTTTCACGTTTATGCAATTATTTAAAGATGGGTAGAGATTTTTAAAGCATTGCAGATGTTAGCAGGAATCTGTTGCTCGTGATGATTTACCATCATTCAGATCTCACTCATTTTCTGACTTGCAGGATACTTTCCATGGCTGAATTCCCAGACTGACAATGAAGGTGACAGGGTTAGGGCTGGATGTGCAATGGGGGCACTTAAAACCATAGACAGTGTGACCTGAAAAGCAGTAGTACTTGTACACTACAATATGATACAGTGAAATATCCCTAAATTAGGTTGCTGTGTTTTGGCTTGCATTCCATTGTACAAGGTTCCTCTGTTTTTCTGGTTGCTTTGTGGTTGCTTGTGCCACCCTATGCTTGAGGGAAATATAGAGACTTAAGAACTGGTTTATCTGTGTGTCTGTTAAAGAAAAAAAATGTTTCTGGGCTTGAATACAAAGACTGTAGGTATTGTTTTAGATCATTCAGTATCAGACCCTTAACGAAAAACATGCACATGAATTTCTTATTATTGTTACAAATTGAGGCTTAAGTTTAGACTTTCATTTGAAACTGATAAGTGCAGCTCAAAAATGTATATAAGAGATGCTTAGAATTCATTCACCATTAGCTTATTGTTGCGTTTGAGTGATTATGGATGCTGCCTGAATATTTTGCCATATTTGCTGTTTTGTTTCTGCATAAACTGCTACAACGTGTATGGCTTAATGACATGATTTTACTTGCAGTGTTTTGTCATGTAAACTAACCTTGGCTCAGAGGCTATCTTGTATAGACAAACTTTGGCATCTTGAGTCTGTCTGAAGGAAAAATGTTGCTACTTTCTTTCTAATTTTTGCTTTTCTTACAATTTAGGACCTCAAGAGGGCTGGAATGACCCACCAGCAGTAAGAGGTGGACCCAGAAAGAAGAAGGTACGCCTGTGTATATTACTACCAAAACACTTTAAACCTTGCAACTTTGTGTCTCAGCAGTATTTGTGCTTGCATATGCATGAGCAAACCTTACCCAACCAGTTTTATTGCAAATTACATGGTGAAGCCTCCCAACAGCCTTCCCAAACAGGAATAAGCCCCATCAAATCATAATGGCTTTCTTTTTTTGTCATGCTAATTCTGTGGCCACAAATTAAAAATATTTCAGCACTTCAAGAACTCAGTAATTCAGCTATTAATAATTTATTCATCAAGCTCCACTGATGAATATTTTAATACCAACAATGTATTAAATTACTAAGACAGAGAATTATGATTCTGCCCTCATTAGCCTAATTTCTAGAAGCGGAAAGGAAATATTTGGAAAAAAAAATAATCTATGAATGTGATTTTTGACAGCATAGCACATCTAAACTCCAGTTGTGTTTATGATCTAACTAAATATTACATATTTCCTACTGGTGTTTGTACGCAGGTCCCTGATAACTACACTCCACCAGCACCCATCACAGCCCCTGTGATGGGATTCCCAGTGGAGGCTCATCAGTCTCACGATCACACCCAAGTTCCTCCCGGAGCCCCTCAGGAGCCCAGCGTACAGGTTGGTGTCCAATAAGAAGCTGCTGCCTGAATTCTCAACAGGAACGTACGTGGCATCGTCACGTCACCACTTCCTATTTGTGCGTTTGTGTTTCTCAGCTTCTCCAGCAGCTGCCAGCGGAGAGGGTGGAGCAGAAAGAAATCCCCGCTGAACACATGGTCCTCAAATCAACCTTCGATAGCCTGGTGCAACGCTGCCAGCTAGCAGCAGGAGACCCAGTAAGTATCACAGCCTGCTGGTTTCATTGTGAAAGAAAAAAATTTGCATTGGATAGAAAATGACCAAAAATATTTCCTTTTCAGCAAACAAAAAGGAAACTTGATGATGCAGCCAAACGTTTGGGGCACCTGTATGATAAACTGAGAGAGCAGTCGGTAAGGATTGTTTAAGATTATCTTTATGCCATATAAGTTAAGTAAAGACTATCACTTTCCTCCAAATTCAAACCCTATTGATTAGCCCTCTGAGTATTTTAAACTCTAGTGCAAGGGCATAACCACTGAGTCCACATGCAGTGAAGATCTTAAAGGATCAGTTCACCTATATCACAAAAAGCTGTGGACCCAAATATTTCAAACAGACATTGATGCGTTTTTCCGTGCTTTGTGCACGACTAATCAGATTCAGTCTGACTTCACTGCTCAGATTGCTCAGCCTTAGAAAAATATACCTCAGAATGCAGGCAGGTAACATGAACTAGTCTTAGTTTGTCATGCAGGTGGAAAACTATGACTAGAGGAAATGGAGACTATTTCATGAAAAATGAAAAATGTCATCTCTTTTCAAGGAAAACTGTACGTTGCTTTAAGTCAGTAAGTCACATATTTCAGTTCCCTTTTTAGAATATATCCTTCCATATTTCTGAAATACAGTATTAGGAGCAGCAGCAGTACATTGTGCACCAGAGGCCACATTTATTTCCAGTATATTTAATAGAGACGAGTGGGGAAAACCCAACATAAAGTGGCTTACTAATTTGTGTGACCACCACACCTTGGCATTGAACTTTACTGGAGGGACGAACGCCGTTCTTGTAAAAGATATTCCCTCATTTGGTGTTTGGTTGTTGGTAATGGAGACCCCTCTGTAACACATTGGCCTTAAAATCCTCGCATAGGTGTTCAGTTGGGTTAAGATCTGGTGACTGCGAAGGCCATAGCTTATGATTCACATCATTTTCATGCTCATTAACCATTCAGTGTCTCCTCATGCCTTATGGGTGAATGCATTGCTGCCCTGGAGGAGACCACTCCTATCAGGATAGAAGTGTTTCATAGCAAAAAGGTGATCTCCTAGAACAAATTTGTAGTGACTGGTGAGAATTCTTTCTTGTAAAAGAAAAAGGTGAACTAAACCACGTTCACTCAATGCACCCTATTGCATAGCAGAGCCACCAGATCCCGTCACTTTAGGTATCAAGGATTCTGTTTTTTTCTTCACTTGTCACCCTTCTATATGTATTTAAGTAGTGAGACAAGTTCAAACTGTCATCATAAGTATGTTGACATCAACATGAGATGTGCCAGAATCTGTCTGATTCAGCACAGCAGGTGACAGATTCAAATAAATAAAACTTTAAACAACTGAAAACTTTTGAGTTTTTACAAGCTGGGACAAATAGAAGCAGCTCTACTCGGTCACAACCAGGTGCCAGTGTGTGACAAAAAAAACTGTCACTGCTGCACTGCAAATCAGGCACCAGGCAGAAGTTGGTTATTGTGGTTGGTTACTGTGGCCATCATTTTGTAACAGCTAGAAAAGCTGCGGGGCCCTGAACATGCTGCATGCCAGTCTGTGAATGCAAATGGAAACTGATAGCCACCCAGCACTAACGTACAGCCTCAGTAAACATATTTAACATGCACTGTTGAAAGTGGAAGTGATTAATCTCAGTCCTCAGAGGTGATAAAATGACTTAAAGCCAATCAAAGTTTCCATAACCACAGCAGTAAACAAACATGGTGTCTGTAGGGGCCTGTGGACTGCTCTGTGCACTGAAGGGGAAAAAAACAGAACAGCAAATGTGACGTCCTTTGAATCACTTACAGAGGAAAGAGGAAGAGAAATCAAGAGTTAGCAAAAGTTGCAGTTGTGGCTTTGTGGAACTGGTCAGCACTGAAACCGTCTTCTTTCAGGCTGTCTTGACACTCAATCTGCATTGAGCATATTCTGACATAAAGAGTAATATATTTTCCCCTGCTGTTCTCTCAGCTCTCCCCCAACATCCTGAATGGGCTCCACGAGATCAGCCGCTGCGTCGCCAGCCAGAACTACCAGCGTGGCCTGGAGGTCCACACTCAGGTGGTCAGCAGCAGCAACTTCAGCGAGATCTCCACCTTCATGCCCATCCTCAAAGTGGTCATGACCATCGCCAACAAGCTGGGTGTCTAACCACCCCCCCGAGGACACCGCCAACCAGACATCAGTGTTATCATATTGTTATATATGTATTTATTTCTTTTTGACATGACAACGTGCGCTGATAATGATAATAATGGCTGATATTATTAAAAGATTGTGGTCTCCCATCACTCCATACTGATTTTGGGCAGTGAGGTGGATTTTTTTTGTAGAGATTTGTTAATGTTGCTGTGATAATTTTACAACAAAAAAAAAAGATGAATGTATTCTGAAAGTTGTGATTCTGTGTAAATTCAACAGTTGATGTAATATACGAATCAAGCGGTGCGACGTTTTGCGTCGAGGAGGTGGTTGTGCAAAAGTAGGTGCTTTTTTTCATACTCCGCGTTACACTCTACACATATTTTTTCCTCTCACTTCAGCAGCAGTTATAAAAAAAGTTTTCATTGAATTCATGCAGCATTCCAGCTGCAGAAACAAAACATCTGGGACTAGCAACCACTACCTCTGAGGTAGGGGTGAAAATCATGAGAATAAAATTTGGGTTGTGCTTACTATCCAACCTGTCAGTGTACTTTGTATGAGGGAGAAACTGACTTTTTTTTTATCAAGTGACTTCACAACAAGTATGAAGAGCATTTAAAGAAAAACGCTGTAAAATAAGCTCAGATTGTTCTCTTCACGTGCTGCTGTGATCGACTGTGTCCGGTTACTTGTGCCATGAGGGGTTTTTGGGCCAAAGCACTGCAGAAGAATGTTATAAAGTGATTGTGTAGTTGCAGTTTATTTTGTTTTCTCTCATTTTATCCCTATCGGCACTGGTGCAGACAACTTGTGTGATTGATTCAATCTTATTTTTCCCCCAGTCTTGCTTCAGTGTGCATGTTAACTCCTCTGCTGAATTCACGTGGCAGCTTGTAACACTAAAATCACATTCATTTACATCGGACTGCAGATGAATTTACACCATTGCACCCTCTGTTAAAGATTCTCTTTTTTTCTACCAGGCTACAATTTATTCCTTTTTTTCATGTTTTAGATTAGATCATACAATGTTACATGAACTGACATTAAATCAGATATTCAGAGTTCTGTAGCTGAACATAAAGCTGGATAGTTTGGTGTGTTGTGGCAGCAGAAGGCAGTAAAGTGCCTCAGTGTGCCCATTTTGGCTGCACAGATATTTATACAATCCATGTTGCTTACTTTACTCATTTCAGTATCTTTTTTCAAATAAAAATTTCACTTCAAACATCTAAGTCTTCAAACGGATTAACTGAGTCCTTTATTGATTGCATGCAATTGCTGTTTTGGGACCATCATTTAATAAGGCACCACTCAGACAGCTCACTTGTTCTGTCTCCTTGGTTACTGATTTAGTCTGTGGGGTGTTCAGGAAGTGAGTAATCTGTGAGCTTATTTTTAAATGGACTTTATCGATACAGAAATGCAAAGTCTGAGACAACCGTGCACCTGAATGGACGACGGGAAGATTTGCAGGTGTATTTGTTATGAATCCGATTGAAACTGAATGAAGCTAAAATGACACTGGAGAACAGTGTGCATCAGTTTGAGATGTTTTATTATTTTATTTGGAAACACAGTTTGTGTATGAATTAATATTTAACCCTGTAAAACCCACTGTTGCAAAAATCCGATATCAGTTTATTTTTTTTAAATATTATTTTAGATTATTTGTACATATATATTATTGCAAATTTTTCCGATATTTGTTTTTTTTTTTATATATATATGTGTGTGTGTGTGTGTGTGTGTGTGTGTGTGTGTGTGTGTGTTTGTGTGTATACCCACATATAGAAAAAAATGAGACAATGAAACTAAAACAAAAAATCATATATATATATATATATATATATATATATATATATATATATATAAAAATAAAAATTTTTGTTTATTTATTTATTGTTTCATTGTCTCATTTTTTTCTTATATGTGGGTCTTACAAGGTTAAAACTGTCATTAATTTCTAAGGAGGCACATAAAGAAGTGCCTCATTAGAAATTAATAACCACATTTATGTATATGTTTGGTAGATTTCGCACAATGTGTTCAGGTGTAGCTTTTAGCCATTCAAATGAGTTTTCAAAAATATATTACCGCATTCATTCATTTTCATTTATTTTTTAGTTATTCACATATTTGTTGTGTGCTTTGTACATCAAGTCAAATTTATAGCCTATTTTATGGAGCCCACTGAACAGAGAATTTGAGAGATTTATATTCTGGTGCCAAAAAAACTACTCTACTGTTTATATGAAATTGTGTGTGTGTTTTTTTAAATGTGGCTCTTAAATGTTTAATAGAGAATATTTACTTTTTTAAAAAAAATATACAGAAATTACCTAGAATGTAAAGTCATACATATTTAACAGTTTAACCTGTCACTAATTGTATCTATTTTAGATACTAGATAGCTAAGATAAGAATACGTTTTGCAATGTTTTGAATCAAATACCAGTATATTACTATATTCAACATATTACTACAATATACACTACCGTTCAAAAGCTTGGGGTCACCCAGACAATTTCACGTTTTACATGAAAACTTACACTTTAATTCATGTGTTAACATAATTGCACAAGGGTTTTCTAATCATCAATTAGCAAAAGAAAAGTTGTTCATACTGAGAAATAATAAAGCAAACATAAACACATATATTTATTATTATTATTGAACCACTGTTACCCTAAATGTACATAGAAATCCTAATACTCATGAGAACTTTCATTTTAAGCAGATTTTGCCTCCTTATCTTCATTTTAAAGTTGTGACTTTATTATTTTAGTCTTTATCCTCTCTGAACAGCAGGTGGCGCTGTGTTAAACATGTACTTGTGCTTTACTTTTCAGTAGCTCAACTTATCGGAGAGCTTCCTGCACCAACGCCCCACAGGTAAAGCTGCTGCTCCAGTTTCCTATTTTTACCAAAAGCACGCGAACGCACCGCAGTCTGCTTTTATAGCTTTGCCAGTTCGGGGTGGCAGAATCAGACAAACGTATCATCGCGTCTCAGCGATTTCACTGTAAGCCTGCGGGTTTGTACTGTCTGCTGGAAGTCTGCAGGTTGCCACAGGTGCTTCCCCAAACCTCCCCCCATTGGTCCAGCAGGATCAGAAGTCAGGACCTCGCTGCCGATTGGCTGCTTTCGGTCAGACGCTGTGAGCCTCGTGGCGTGAAGGTTTTTTCGGGGGGAGGTTGAACTGCAGTAACCCTGATCATGTCATTCCGGGGTGACGGTAATAAAGTTCACCACATGTTACACCACAGCAGCACCCTGAGTCATGATGTACACCCGTCTGTGGACTTAGAACTGAGTCTGCTGACTGGAAGCCAGAAACACTGAGCAACAATCATTATTTTATAGGTGATGTCATAAAACTTCCAACTGTGACAAAAACACTTTATATGCGTATTTTATGCTACTCTGCGCTTCTACAAACCATTGTTTAGTATCACAGTAAATCAGTATATCATACAAAAGCTCTGTCTCAGCATAAAAATGTTCAAATCACACATTATTACACACATATTTATAATGCATGTCAGAATCTGAAATAAATATCTGTATGTATATATTCACTATACATACTTTATAGGGACTCTGCCATAGCAAAGGATAATGCTGAGGACAGAGAAGATGACTATATGGACCAAATTCAGAATGATAAAAGAAATTCCTCAGAGGTTCTTTATGAATACACTGAGACATTTTCATGCGTGGAGACGGGTTTCTGACTCCAGACTTGTCAGAAAACAATGACACAAATGCCAAACAAACAAGAAGTGGACACAACCCTGTCAAGGGTAAAATGGATATTTAAACCCATGTTTAAATATTAATATATATGTATTTAATTAGCCATTCAGCATAATACAATGCAATAATAATGACAATAACATAAAGCACAACAATAATCATAAAAATCATGATAAAATTAAAAAGATTTATATTCTGGTGCACTAAACTGCACTGTAAAATAACAAAAATAATTCAAATAACATCATAAAAATACAAGAATTTTTCATAAATTAAATTAATTTTCTAGCCTTAATTTTATATGAGATTGTGTTTTTTTCTTTATATTTGCCTCTTAAATGTTTAATAAAGAACATTTGCATTTGTTTAAAAAATAAATAACTTATAATATAAAATAATAGATATTTAACAGTTTAAACTGTCACTAACTGTGTCTAATTTTAGAAATACATTTACAGTAATACTTAGTATTTTTTAATAGTTTCCACTATGAAATAAAAATAACATATTTGTGATAGTATTATATATTTGTTACATTTGCAGTATTTTTGTGTCAGAAAAGACAGTTTGTTTTGAAAAATAGAAATATATTTATGTTTTTCATGATATTTTACAATACACGTGTAAATTCAGTCTGTTTTTTTGTGCGTAATTGTGCATTACTGTAGATTAAACTACCCAAAAGTATTAGAAGTAGTTCACGTTACTTGACTAGCGACATACTTAAAATGCTGTGATTGGTCCATTTTGCATAAACGGTGTTTTTACTTTGATATTTTAAGTACATTTTGACAATGATACTTAATAATATTCCCCTAAATTAAATTGTAGTTGGACTGCTTTTATTTGTGACTAAGTGACAAAGTTTCTTCCATTATGGGTTAAGATGATACGAAACAATTTTTGAACTGTTTGGAAAAAGTCAACCACAAGTGAAACATGCAATTCCCAAAATAAAAAGCCTCTAAAATGCATCTTTTTTGTCTGACCAGAATAGTGCAAGCAAATAGACTGAATTTCCAGTTATGCAACAGACAGAAAATCCTCACATCTGAAATCAGTGGAAGTTTGCTATTTTTGCTTAAAACACTCCATTAATCAAACAAGAAGCTATAAAAAAATTACATTAAATGACATTTAGGAGCCAACCATAACTTCTCAGACTTTAACAGACCACACACTCTTCAGGCTGAAACAGTGTGATGTAATAGAAGCTGGTGTGTGGTCAGCACACTGGTCCAACATTCCTCTGGGCCCTGTGTAAACCCAGCAGGAGCTAATAACTGCAGCATTAAATAGAACGGGATATATTTGACTTGCACCCTTATGTCAGCAGCACACTGCATCACTTCTTTACCACAGAAGGCAAAAGCGAGCCAGGGAACAGAAAATCCCCCAAACAAGTTGAGTTGGATTTTTACCAGGAAAGTGCAGATTGTCGTCCCTCACGAGAAAAAACACAACAATGATGGGAGAAGTAGCCAGGTCTTCACTTGATTCAGTTTAGTAATGTTGTGTTATAAAGATATTCCTTTTTACAAGTAAATGTGATTTAAACATTCAACTACCATCTTCTCCCCTGATAATTAATCCTACTTTCTTTCAATGAATCATTTTGTCTGTCTGTCTGAAAATACCGAATCCCAGTTTCTGGTGCCTTCTGGTGACCAGCAGACAAAAGTATGAAGATTATGTGAAACATAAATGAGCAACAGTTTCTTACTTTTCATGGTGAAATGTTGGTGTTCCTGTTTGCATCTTGAAGCTTTCTGACCAATATTCTGCTTCCATGTTAACACAGACGCCAACGTTCTGACCACTGACAGGTGAAGTCAGTGACACTGATTATCTCTTAATCATGGCACCTGTTATCGAGCTGGTTATATTAGGCAGCAAGTGAATAGTTTGTCTTTAAAGTTGATGTGTTGGAAGCAGGAAAAATGGGCAAGCATAAGAAATGGAGAAAGTTAGACAAGAGCCAAATTGTGATGGCTAGACGAGTGAGTCACACCTGCTGACTTTAATTCAGCCCACTGCTTCCAGCTGCCCATTTCCACCAATCTAATCTCCATCACCCTCACTATATTTGATCTGCTCATCTACACACTGCTTGCATCTTACTTACCAGCTATACATGTAGTATACTTAATGCCAGAGCCTTACACCATAACAGTAAACTATGAATCAGTTTCAATGGTAGCTTCTACTTTACATGTATCATCTGTCTGATCATGCATGTATCCAATTGTGTTATATGTTCCTTGTTCCCAACATCTCTCTTCTCCCATCCCTCCCCCTCCACCTCTAGTAAATTGTTGTATTGCTATTTCAGTTCAGTCCATATCGTATTTTGTTATATATATGATGTTTATATATCAGAACTAAAATAAGCAGTCAGTGCCATGGCTGAGGATCTCTGCTTTGAAGCTGTTTTTTTTTACTGATGACTGCCTCAGATATATGGATTCAGACTTCCAGGGTTTCATATGTAACAAACCTAAAGAACCAATCACCTTGCAGGTTGGGGTTTTCCATTTTTCCATCATTATTCTTTTTTTAATTCGATGACCTCAAGTTGCAGCAAGTGTGGAGGTGTGGGTGGAGAAAGACTTTGTAGATTAATGAATTCTAGAGGAAGAAACAGTGTGGAGGTACATCTAAGCCTCTTTAAGGCAGGAGGGGATTACGTATTGTCATACAAAAACCTTCTGAATATGTAACTTTGATACTGAAAGATGAGCTTTTATGGATAATATCAAACATTCAGGATGGACTTTAGCACATAGTGTAGCAATAAAAAAATAAACAGAAACCTTCTTAGTCAGTACTGTTTATGTTCAGCTGCGTTCAGCATTTAAATCACATGAAGCTCTGGCCTCGTTCCTCCAAGAATCAGAATCGATTTTTTGCATGTAGCTTGCTGCTGTTTGCTGTTATTGTTCTGATCAATTATTCTGAGTTATTTTTATCAGAGGGGAGAGGAATCATCAGTCTTCATCCTCTTTTTTCCTCCAAACCTACTCCACCTTCTAATTCCCTAACATGATGAACCAATGCCGTGTACAAAAAACCCACCTACTTCTTTCTTCCAACCCAATTCCAATGCTTTGCAGGGATCACACGACCATAAGATACAAATCAACAATGTTCAGATGTAAAGGAATAACATAATATTCAAATTTGCTCCATCATCCATTAATATATATGCAAAGCAGCAAAGACTGTACATATTGTGTGTATAATATTCCATGAAAGTGACTTAATGAGAAAATACATGGAGACAAAACTACAAAGGATGGTTAGTTACCATTATTTATCACAAATTGCTGATTTTCTCAATAATAATGGATGTAGAGAATGAGTAGGCTTCTTTACCAGAACTGTTGAAACCCTGCTCAGCATTTTAATCAGCCCTGACAGCCTTTGGCATCGTTCTTCACTCAAACAAGATCGATTTTTTTGCACTAAGAATATCTAAAATGATAAGCCAGGTTTATAGGTCAACTCTTAACTATTCATTTGCAGAATTAAAAAGCAGCTCAGAGAGTCAGTATGGCTATGTGTAAAACAAATCTTCTCATGGAAACATAATAATTCAGTAAAAATTGGTTGGTGTTCAGCTCTTTAGTAAGTCGTCAGCAGTTAACATACATATCAAACACAAAGACGCAGAGAATGCAAAGAAGGATAAAAGAAGAGCAACAACTGTTCATGGAATTACGAGTGTATTGAAAATATTGTGAATTTTATTTCAGAATAGAATACAGTTGAGTTTCGACATGGTCAGACTGAAAATCTTTTTGATCCTCCTCATTGTTGTTAGGAAAATGCAGATTTTGGTGCTGTGGACAGCAGTTGTTTGCATGGCTTGTGATTATCGTCGGGTTTGGCAAGTGCTCTGATAATGTTCTAACATTCCTCATGACAGCACCTTATTGTTTGGAAGTTTTCATACCAAGACACCGCGACGGACCAAGATGATCCGTCGGGGCCCATATTTTGCAAGTGAAATCTCGCGAGTGAACATTTGTACCAGCTGTTATGTTTGTATCGGATTCTTTCCAGATTGAACTCCATCTTCTATTTGCATTTACAGTACCTTGTGTTGTCATGCTACCATTTGCCTAAATTAAAACACGTGGATTCAGAATAAAAACAAAGTCCAACCCAGTGCTTTATTCTGTAAACACTCAGAAGTCAGATTTCGTTTTGTGATACTTGAACCTTTTTGTCTTAGCTGACAAGATGCGAAGGAATGGATGCAAGTCATAAGGCATTAGGTTGTATCCTGACTCTTGGGAAGAAATATACAGGTGCTCCAGTTTGGTATTTTTACATATATTTTTTACGAGACCGTCTGCCAAATCTTGGAATGCAGAAATATCTGGTTTCACTTTAGAGCAATTTCTTTTTTCTAGTCAATAATAAAATAAATACATAAACAATATAAGCATTCCACACACCAGAATTGAAGATAAACATGAACATTGATGCGCCTAAAATTTTCGCAATGACAATCACCTCTGTAGGACATCAAAGGGAAACCAGACCCCGTCTCAGAAATCACCACGGCAACAGTTCTGATGATCCAAAAAGCACTGCAGCTCCACGGTACGTTACAAAAATAGACGCAGTTCTGCCATTACAGTCACCGACACAACACCTCACTACAGTATACGCCATGCATGGGTGGCATGTTGTTTTGTAACACCAGAACTGTCACATGACCAGCTGCTACACTGACCAATGAGATCTCTGCTGCAGATGTTTTCAGGACAAAAAACAAAAAAATGAGGGACATGGCAGATAAGAAGCTAGGAAGCAAAAAAGCCACTGATGCCACTGATGCCACAAATGTTAAAAAACTTCCACAATCTTGTAATGTGAAGAAGCAATATCGACTTAAGTGTGCTCTGGTGTACCATAGAGATGGCTGAACGTGTCGAAAGCTGGCACGTTCTTGGCACTATGATATATTCATTAAACACACAACAAGCTGAATTAAATCTTTCAAGTTTTCTCAGTAAAATAGCATTAAATGGCAGTTTTAGTCCAATGTTAAATGTGTCCCTTATATTGTCACGAGAAAACTCCAGCCAATTATTGCACAAGCTAAATATAGTACATGCTAATCTTCTTCCGAGTGCTTTGACTTTTCCACATATTTGGTGTGGTTTTTCTGCACAAGACAACCACATTACGCACTGAAACACACTGCGGGTTATATATAGTTCTGGCGTACTGGGCTGTCAGTGTGATCAGGTTTTAAGGAGAAGGTCTGGGTTCCCTTATTCTTCCGTCATGTGCTATATTTCTTTAAGGACACAAGATTTTTTTTTTTTAAACAAAGACATTTCAAACCGTCATCCCTTTTTTTTCAAATCTTCAGCACTCAAAAAGTTAATTTAAATATGAGAACTGTTAAAAACTCGCTGTAAAACGCAATAAAGGCAACAGTCTCCAATCGGTATTTAAACCTTCAACCAGTTAAAACATCCATATTCCAGTGCTCCACTTCCTGTCGTTTCTGAGTAATAATTGAGTAATAATTACATAAAAATGATCGGCTACATGACTGACCTTGCATGAAGAATGCACACCAAAGTGGCAAAACAGCGGAGAATGAAGTCGACTTTGAAAATGTATCTACTTCAAATCTTAAAACATCTTTGCAAACCCTTGGCCCGACTGAACAATAAGGTGAAGAGTTTTGCAAAGCATGTTTGTTTTTTTTTTTCCCCATCTTGAAAATTTTGTTTAGGTACAGCTACAAAAACCACAAAAACAAGCAAAATGTGGTCAAGGCCCTCATGAAGCTGACGTTTATCCTCAGAGGATGATAAATGTATAGCTGTCAAAGGACTGTGAAGCTTCTTCCTATCGGTTGTTTCGCCTCGAAGCCGACCACAGTTTGGCGATCTTAGCCACTGCGGTGGCTTCCGTCTCCAGTGCGCTGTATTCGGGCCATGACCAGCTCGTGGGACACTCTCTTGCGATCTTTGGCCAGGCCCAAGAAGCACATGAAGTCGATGAAACAAGTAGTAAGGTTCAACTTGCAGCCAAACTCGCTGGTTGCATAGTCGAATGGGAACGTGTGGTGATAGTTGTGGAATCCCTCACCTGTAAGGCACAAGGAACACTCATTTAAAAAAATAAAAGCATTTTGAATTGCAGCAAAAAAAAATGTTTTGGTTAGTTTTCAATTTGAATATTGATTTTTAACATCCTCAACTTCAATCTTTTTGTAGTTTTGCAGCTTTTTCTCACTAAATGCATTACAAGTTATGTGCCATGTTGTAGTCTTTTTTTCGCATTTGAAAAAAATCCTTCTCCAACTGTTTCAGAACTGAGAAATGTGTAATGTTTTACAGTTTTCAGTCATTCATTTAACCTGGTCGCTTGTTGCCACTCCCACCTGAATGCCTTTTCCGCCCACCGAGTCACCTGACCTGCCACTCACCTTCATCCACCTCACTAATCAGACATGCAGCTCTTACGTCAAGTCAAGCAGTAACTTTAGTGTCATTCCAACCATATTAAAATAGTCAGTCCATGGTGAGATAAAACAACATTCCTCCATGATCATAGTGTTACATAAAAGAGCACAGAACTGCATGAAATTACTCAGATCTGCATGTGTGCAAACAGCACAAGATAGTACAGTGCAGCACTGACCAGTGTACAGTTTCAGTGTGGATAAACTGCCAAGCCTAACGGGTTATGCCACAACATGCAACACTGTGATAGTAAAATGCTGTAGATTGTTGATAAATGTGGAGCCGTTCACAATGCTGGTGACTTTCCAGCTTGTGATGCAAATGACTGTGATGGATAGAAGAGGGACTCCAGGGATCTTGTCAGCTGTTCTCACTATCTGATGCCATTTCCAAGCCAGTCAGTGAAGCAGCCGCTCAGGATGCTCTTGATGGTTCCTCGGCAGAATGATAATGTACTTTTTTCAGCCTTTGTGGAAAACATAGAGGCTCCTGGGCTTTCTTAGGTGCAAAATTGGTGTCATGGGATGGTTGAGATTCTCCAGCTGAACACAAGTGAGTCCTCTTGACAATCTCCTCAAGGGAATCACTGACATACAGCAGAGAGTGATGGCACCATGCTCTTTCTTGAAGCCAAAAAAAAAGCATCTCTTCTGTTTAGTCCACGTTCAGAGACAGATTCTTTGCTCTGCATCCATCCACGAGTGGCTGCACCCCAATCCGTATGCTGACTCATTGTTCTTGCTGATGAGACCCACCACAGTCGTGTCATCAGCGAACTTGATGCGATTCAAGCTGTGCATTTGTGCACAGTTGTGAGTCAGCAGAGTGGACAGCTTTGGACTGAGAGCACAGTCCTGTTTAGTGCTCAGTGTGGTGGAGATGCTGCTACTGATCACAGAAGTGCAGGATTCAGTTTCAGATGGAGGCACAGCAGTCTTTTCAATCAGGTTCCGAGGAATGATTGTGTTAAATGCTGAACATAAGTCTACGAAAGACATTAAAATAGACATGTTTTGCATGTCCACGAGGGTGAGGACCACATGGAGGGTGGTGATAATGGGTTGAGCAGCTGGGATAATATGCAAAATGCAGGAGTTCCAGTGAGTGGAGCAGCAGGGCCTTTGATGTGCCTCATCATGAGACTGTTGAAGCACTTAATGATGACAGGTGTAACTTTAGCAAGACTGTTACCATTGAGGCAGGACACTGAAGACTTCTGTGGCATGGAGGTGATGTTTGTGGTCTTGAAGCTCGTTGGAATGACTTCTGTGAGTTGACTCTGTGTCGACTTTTCCTCACATCCACGTAGTTTGGACACAGCACCTGAGTGGCAGGAGAACTCGTGGTCTTCTTCGCTGCCGCATCATTACAAGTCCAAGTTGTTCAGCACATACAGAAGGGAGGCGTCATAGTCACAGGCAGGTGGTGTCCTGTAGATAGTGATGATCTGGAAGCCCTGCCACACATGCAGTGTGTCACCACAGTCCTGGAAGTGGCTTTGGATTCTCTGGATAACTGTGCGTTTGGCCACTTTGATGGCTGAAGACTGTTTATCAGGCCACCTTAAATGAGCAGTCTGTGTGCTAGGATTAGCTCAACACAGAGGTGAAGTTCATCAGGGGGTTTGTTTCTGGTCATCGCCCCCCACAGTTCACAGAACATCTCCTTGGGACTGGAGTGAATCTACACCCTAAATGTAAGGGCAATGGTGCGTTCTCGTGTTGCACTGTCGGATTGTCTTTGAGTCGTGTGCTGTAGTTTTCCAGGATTCCGTTTGCCTGTTCATGTTCTGTTATCGTCTGATACCTAGATTCTTTCTCTACCTCCTCCCTTGTGTTTGTCTGCTTGCCTGGATTTACAACCTTGTGCAGCCCTTTTTCAAAGCAAATTTCAGTTGTGCTTTCACCGTATTGCTTTTGTGTTCACTAAACATGACGTTGACAAATGTGCACCGTGTACAATTTTCTTTTAAAGGAAAGAGCATCTGTTGAATGGAGAAAAAAAATCAAAGTTTCCAGGATGAATTCTGAGAAGAACGTTATGCAACTCGCCGTAACACCAAGAATTAAATGTAACAAAACTAAATTGAAGCAGGACATGAAATAAAACTAATTTAAATCATTAGATCAGCTCTGATATCCACTTCTACTGAATAACTGGATGATCATACCTATAGCGCTGAAAGTGACAAACTTGTTCTCCCTGGGGTTGATGTTCTTGTCGTAGGGCCTGTTTCCCCACATGTGAGCGGCACTGTTCACCAGCCACGTGGCGTTCAGCACCAAGGTGTACCTCAGCAGAGCCGGGACGAAGTATGCCACCCACAGAGACTCTCCCCACAGGTACCAAGGCACAGACATTGGGATGAAGAAGCAGAACAGCAGCACAGACAGCTTGTAATACCTGTTGAGGAGGCAGAGAGGGCGGGGGAGCAGCAAGAACGCAAGTGTTTACTCAGTGCAAGATAAAATTTAAACACAAATGCTGCTTGTTGGACATGGATTTGCTCATTCACTTTCCACTTGACACACTTTTCATTGAGGCCTACCTTGAGTAAATCTCTACATGCACAAATGACATGTTAATGTCACCTCGTTAAACCAGAATGACTAATACAGCCTGAACTGAAGACAGTTCTGCAGCAGCAAATAAAATTTACTTTGTTTACTATCCACTCTACTTCCCTGGGCACCTTTTTAAAAACAAATCACATCAAAACAGATACTCAGCCTCCAAGTGCTAAATCAATGATTAACTTGTGCCACTTACTTCCTTTGAAACATTACAACTTTGTCAGCCAGCAGATCATTGAGCTCCAGCTTGCGTCCTTTCTCAATGACGTCGGGGTGTTTGCGGACCAACAGCCAGCCAACGTGAGCAAAGAAGAAGCCCCGGACGGCGTTGTGAGGGTCAGCGTCTGTCTCTGAGTATTTGTGATGAACCCTGTGGTCTCGTGCCCATTCAAAGATATCATTCTGTGGTTTGGGGATAAGACAGAGATTATGCACACAGCTGACACAACATGGTACTTCTACAATAATGACAACTTCTATTTTCATGACTCCAGCTCTTAAGTGTGTGTTTGTACTGTGTAGCATATTCATGTATGATGACAGGTGTCTGTGATCTGCCATTCTCACGAACCTGAAATGCCATGGAGTTAGCAAGACCGAGAAAGATCCTTAGAGGTAATGTAGCCTTGTATGATCTGTGACTCCACAGGCGATGAGCTCCTGCTGTAATTCCTAAAGCACTTATCAAAAAACAAAATACAGCTGCGGGGAGAAAGACATCAGCAAATTAGTCTGACCACATTCCACTTATCCGATTCTCTCACAAACAGTTTCTTGCACTTATGCTGCACACTGTAATGCCATCAATTTTCTATACACTTGTAGTGCCATTGTCAGAGCTGGGAGGGAGCTCCTGCAACAAGTCACAAATGACAAGAAAGTCAGCTATGATAAATCATGATATCTGTGTCACTGAAGTCAGAAAATCCCAA
The DNA here is from genome assembly GCF_022539595.1 of Amphiprion ocellaris. Classification (NCBI taxonomy): domain Eukaryota; kingdom Metazoa; phylum Chordata; class Actinopteri; family Pomacentridae; genus Amphiprion; species Amphiprion ocellaris. The sequence continues at coordinate 30,722,930 of NC_072783.1, read as the reverse complement.
TAAAATGGTATAATGGGTTGTCTGAAAGCATAAATTATCAAAACCTTATGCTTGCCACGCTGTGGTTTACATATCTGTTCCTTTTCACGGAAGGCATATTCAGAAATCTGTTCCAAGCTGCGATTCACAATTTGAATAAATACAACACACGAGCTTTGCTGCACCATATTTAAACCCGGGAACAATTAAAATGTGTCCTTGGCTGAAGTGACTTGTACCAGCCTGCTTGTTTTGCAAGAAATGAAATAACTACTAACAACGCAAAGCATGTTACACAGAAATGTGACACATACTGCATGAAGTAAACTGCATATCTGATGGGTAAAAACACATAATGATTACATTTATGGTAAGACTGGAAGCCTGAAAGTTATTCAGCATTTTAATCTGTGTTGTTGTGACTCAGGAGAAATACACATCCTAATTAAATCCAACAAAATGCATTAAATAATAAAGTGCCATGTCGTTTGTATAATTAATTAGCTAGTCTACGTTTGTATCCTTTCTTTGTTTTATGCTGTTACCTAATTAACAGCATGCCAGTTAAGCTGTTTCTGATTAGCATGTACTGTGAAGATTCCAGCTTTAAATTGCATGCTGTGACATGAAATATCCAGTGATAATATATACGTCTGATCTCTAATCCCCCACACATGCAGGATGCTGGAAGGATCATGCACAGATTAGAACTCTTTTGCATTCACCAGTGGGGAGAAAGTGACATGGGCTGCTGACATAACAGCTGTGAATATGGTAAAATATGCTTCCCCGTGTAAGACAACGCCACAAGCTACACCCAATCTGTGCAGTGATGTTGTAACAGGTAGGGTTTTTTTTTTAAAATACTTACACCAAAGCAAGGTCAAAGGAGCTGCGGAAGGGATGAGGAACATGCCGTACAAGGCTCCTATATGCAACAGAGTCATTAGCACGACATTTTTCCATACGACGATCCGGGGAGGTTTGGGGCCCTCCTTCTCTTTGTATGTGTTATCAAACGCGTCTTCTCTGGTGCCTTCTGGAAGAACATCCCCGCTGCTGGACTTGTGCTGCTTCTTCTCCAACGCCTCCGCCTCCGTCATTGTGGCTTGCGGGTTTTGGTGATGCTCTGAGCGGGTACAGAAGATGAGACAAATCGATGTTTTTGTGACGAGCCAACGTCAGGAAGGGTGACGGAAGAAGAGGAAGAAAATAACCCCACCAAACCCCCCTCCTCACACGGTGAATATGTTTTTATGCTAGCTAGCACGGTTAAGCTAGCTGCTGCCTGGTGCGAGGGTGGAAATGTAACGATGATGCTGACTTATAGCTGACATCCGCGACGTTGCATAACACTGATTTTTTTTCTTTTTTTTAAACACCTATAGGGGAAAAGAAATGCTGGGTATAGAACTCACCGAAGACGACCGGGCTGTAGAAACGGGATTCGGGGTGTTTCACGGAGACGGAGGTTGTCCGTTTAACCCAAAACTACAGGAACCCAGAAAAGAGAGAGCGATAGTCAGCTCTGCAGCGAACGCATCAATGAGAGCCGGAGCTGGAGGCGCGATTGACCAATCAGAGCCCGGATGCCGCCTCAAACTCGGGCTCTGATTGGCTGCTTGTTTATCTGCTGTTCACCTTTTATTCATTCTCCGAGCAGCCAGATGTATATTTACCTCCCCTGGAGAGCAGTTGCCGCTACCGCTGCCGCTACAGCCGCTGCCGCTGCCGCTGCCGCTACCGCCGCTCCCCTCTCGCCGCTGCCGCTGTCTAGACATGTACGGAATTAACCGCGCTCATATTTCCATTCACGCGTGGGTTTTAACGAACCCACACGAGCGACGAGTGACGAGGTGTAAATGATTAAATTGGAACAAAACAAATTAGTTACTGTACAGTAAACCCAGCGGCACAGTACCCCCGCCCTCCGCTGGCAGGAGAAAAATGGGAAGCTTGCTCCGTCACGTAATCCTGATGCCTAAAATAATAAAATAAGTACATAAAATAAAATATATTTTTTAAATGTATCAGATAAGGATATGGTATACACGTTAATTTCATATTAGTGCCAGCTATATTTATAACCGAAACTATGGGTCTCTCTACCCATTGTTGAATGCCACAAACAGTATTTTTAAAAGAACATAATGTAAGTATTTATATAGAATTATATAAATGATATGTACATATTTATGATATGAACTATACCCAAATGAACCAATTTATGCGGCAATTAATAAATCACGAGATCAATATTAATTAGGTATTCATGTATTGTATTAACTTTATTTATTTAATTTGACATTGCTTGACATAAATGTTACCTAACAGAAATATTAATTATTGATGTTTGATTTTTTTGAAACGGTTACATTATTGCCAATTATTTTGGAATTGACGGGACAAAGTTGTAATTTTACAATAACTTTATTATAATTTATATTCAAATTCCTGACATTAAAATGTGTAACTCATAAATCACCAGGGATGCTTAGATTATAGTAGTAAGGAATTGAGAAGTACTACTCCAACACTCATATTACAAATAAAATAGATATATTTTTAATATTTACACATTTGGATTTTTGTCAAACCAGTTGATAACTCTCCATTGACTCTGATATTAGCAGTAAAAATGTACCTCTCATTATGATAGTTTATGATATAAATAATACAAAAATAATACAAAAAACCCCCAATTTTGTTCTGCCGAAATATTACACCCGCAAGAGAACAGCTGTTCCTCTAAAACACTACTGAATCCAATTAGCAGTGTTATATTGATTTACCATTATTTATTATTAATTTAGGGGATTTCACTTTGTGTCTGAACGATTTCATCAGTTTATTTCTATGAAATAATGTAAGAAAAAAAGAAAAGACTACTGACTGTGTGGGAAACTAGGCATACAGGGGTTGTTTTGAAGTAAATTAACAACTACACATCACAAGTGCAAACTAAGAGTCAGGGGAACCGAATGAAAAGGGTCGACACATCCACGGGTGTCCACTTTCATGACCTACATTTGAAAACCGAAGATTTGTCGCCATCTAGTGCAAAAATGAGGCGGCACAGAGACTCGATGCTGTGCTCACGTTGTGGAAACAAGGCTATGCTATTTCTAAACGTCAGGTCCCCAGGTAGCAGGAGCAAAAAAGATGGTCCCACACTGATAAATTCACATCACCACCATCTGACCGATTCTACTCTGTCTGCAGCATCCCCGTGACGTCATCAACAAGTGACTTTATTTACTTCTGGTCCAGTTAGCCGCCGCTGCTGCTGCAATGGAAGTAAACAGGGACGAAGCGGAGCGCTGCATTGACATTGCGACTGCGGCGTTAAGTAGCAACCAGCCGGAGAAGGCGCAGAGGTTCCTGGAGAAGGCGCAAAGGCTCTTCCCGACAGAGAAAGCCAAGGGTGAGTTAAAATGGCCGTGCAGAGGCGGAAAGAGGGGACGACTGAGCCGGGGAGGTGCGCACTCAGCATCATCACCTTCAGCATCACCTGCATCCCGGATCAGCAGCGGATGGAGCCAGGGCCTGTGATAGCATAGCAGCTAGCTGGTTCAGTTTAACTGTTAAACTGCACCTTTCTGTGTGCCACGTAGTCTGCACAACGGCTTAACGAGAAAATGATGTTGTAAAGATGTCAGAAATATTTGACAGCATTCACTTTTCTAATGGAAATTGAAGCCTAGAGAGTAGGTTCACTACAGGGCAAGAACAGGAGAGAGACAGAGTCCTCGATGGCAGTTTCCCATCACTCGTTTTATTATTTTGACATCACAAGGACCAAAAACACAGAAAATAATATATCTTCTCTCTATTTTCTTTTTATGGCACATTTAAAGTGCTTTCCAGTAGAAAAATAATGTTTGCATTATGAATTAACCAAACAAATATTGAGATTAAGACCATACAGTGTTACATATGGTTTGAATTTAGCTGAGTAATTTAAATATCAAGGATTAGAAACCCCCCCAAAATTATATAAAATACAAAATTAGGCTGAAATTATGATCCTTTAGAAATATCTATGATTACCCAACAAATGATTCTGTCAATTAACAACTGATTCCCTTCGTTCCCTTTGAGCAAGCTTAATTTTTAATTTAGATATATCTTTTGTACAGAAAACATATATACACACACAGCAACAAATAAGCATGAACTGTTTGTGCTATACACTTAATAATAATATTTATTTTGAAAGCACTTTTAAATCAAAGGCTATGCAATTGTAATCTCTCATTTTCTATCACCGTGTTTGCTGAACTTGAGATTATAACTAAGAATTTATATAACTTTAAAATATAAGTTGAATGAATATCACTGAGTTGTGTGGGTTAGGCTCAAACACGTTTCTAATTTTGATTCAAATTTACTTCCATTGTTTGTACAAGTTAGATTTACAACAATGACAAGCACAGAAATCAAACTGCAGAAACGTACAGTCTACAACAAAACCTACACATTACTGTAGGATTCAACTGCAACAGTCTGTCTATCAAAAATGCCCTTATTAAGATGCTGTAGTAGTCTAATAATCAACCCAGCAAACATTGCGTGTCTGCTGGTATGAAGTTCTTGCCAATAGTATTTGCTGCAGGATCTACCAAGTTAATCATCAGCTATGTCATCAAAGCCTCTGTCGATTATTTCTGAATGTTCTCAACACTGTCATTTTATGTCCATTAGTATTGCTGGACCTAATAGCAAAGAATGGATTCACACCCAGACAAGGTGGCGACTCAGACTTCAGTGGGGTCTCAGGACCTCGACAACGACAGAACACTAGTGAAGATACCAGACCTGAAGAAAAACCTTCAGACACCTCAAAATCCTACACGGCAGATCAGCTAGATGCTGTCAGAAGGTACATGAGGGTTTACTGGTGCGCATGTTGACATACCTTCAGTCTTCATGTGGTGCTAATCATGTGTTTTCTACACAGGATAAAACAATGTAAAGACTTCTATGAAATCCTCGGGGTCCAGAAAGACGCCTCTGAGGATGAACTCAAAAGATCCTATAGAAAACTTGCTTTGAAATTCCATCCAGACAAGAATCACGCTCCTGGTGCTACAGAGGCATTTAAAGGTAACCGGCAGAAAAATCCAGTTAGAGGATATAATTGTGTCTTTCATTCTTTCCTAAGAATAATTGACTTCATGTATTTTCATTTCCTACAGCCATTGGTAATGCATATGCTGTTCTGAGTAATGACAACAAAAGAAGACAGTATGATCAGTATGGAGATGAAAGAAGGCATCCTTCAAGACACAGCCCAGACAACGGAAACTTTGAGCCAGATATTTCCCCTGAAGACCTCTTTAATATGTTCTTCGGAGGAGGTTACCCATCAAGTTAGTGTCACTGTTTTGTGTTTTCTTACCAGCCTTATAAGATGCAGTATTTTTAGTACTAATGCTACTTGTTATGACATGTCTATGAAGTGCTAAATGTGCTAATTCATCCAGGTAATGCTCATGTATACACTAATGGACGGATGCGATACCAAAGGCGAGAGAGAAGAGAGAGACAGCGGGATGTAAGTTTGATACTATTCAAGCTCCTGTGTATACAGCCATAGAAAAAAAACGCCCTTGTTTTCTTCAATTTCTTGTTCATTTCGATGCTTAGTACCACAAAAGGTATATTACCCGAAGAATACAATGAACATGACCAAAAATGCAGCTGATTCCATCACACTTTATGTCCTATCTGACATGGTGCAGCTTAATTGTATTCCAGGGTATATAAGAGGCCATTTCATGTCATCAGCAGCACATGTAAAGGTCTAGAGTGGTTTCCTGTTGACATTCAAGCCATAGCACAACTCAGAAGTTGTCAACTCTCACAAAATGCCTAAAAGTAAAGAATTATGTGAAGCCACAAAGGCAGCCATCATGAGTGAGAGACAGGTAGCAGAAAAACTGAAGATCTCCAAGACAGTTGTTCATTCCACCAAGAAAAAACCAGTCCAACATGGTTCTACCAAACTGCTAGCTGGTCAGGAAACGTCTTTCTACCCACCAGATGACCGTCACTCATCCGTTCCTGTCAGGAATCGTCATCAGACCTCCAGGGACCTTAAAAATGAGTGGACACTGTGGAGAAATGGGACTTGTTCAGCAAGGACAGTTGGAAAGCGACTTGTTGAAGCCGGTCTGAAGTCACACAGGACACAGAAGAAGCTCTTCATCAAGGAAAGGCAGAGGAAAGCTGGTTACTCTTTGCTGGGATCACAAGGATTGAACTGTTGATGATTGGACTAAGGTTCTCTTCAGTGATGAATCCAGTTTTCAGTTGATGCCCACTCCAGCCAACTTCCTGGTTAGAAGGAAGCCTGGAGAAGCCACAAACCAGACTGTCTGCCCCTACAGTAAAACATGGGGGTGGATCAGTGATGATCTGGGGTTGTTTCAGGGCGAATAAACCAGATCATGTTTGGGGCTACTGTTGAAAACAGTCTTCTTCCATCAGCTGGAAAACTCTTTCCTGCCTGGAATGACTGGATGGAAGACAATGCCCCTTACCCCACAGCAAGGTCAGTTACAGCCTGGATGGAGAACCAGAACGTTAGAACCATGCCTTGGCCTGCTCAATCACCAGATCTAAATCCAACTGAAAACCTGTGGAAAATCATCAGACGCTAAATAGAGAACCACAAGCCCAAAAACAAGCAGATTAGTTTGAATTTGAATTGAAGAAAACAAGGGTGGTCTAGTCTTTTTCTGTGTGACTGTATTGTACAGATAAAGTAGTTTGATATGTTAACCAGCAGGGGGAAACCTTTAGTCATCAATCTACAATATTCAAGTGTCTTTCAGAGGTTTCTTTGTGTTTATGTGTTTCTAATGCTTTCTTCTGCAGGGAGGTCTTGCTCTCTTCGTGCAGGTCATGCCCATCCTCATTCTGGTTATTGTGTCAGCTCTCAGTCAGATAATGGTCCACAGTCCCTCCTACAGCCTCAGCTTCAGGCCGTGAGTGTTTGACCCCTGTTCTGAAAGTCCGCCTGAGAAGGATATTAAAGAACACAACTAACCTTGTTCTGCAAAATTGCAAGGGACTTAAAATAGGGATCATCTTCACATTTCATACAGCTAAGCAGGATTGAACCCTGGTTTATTTCATCATTGTTATTTGTTCTATTTTCATGAAATTGTCGCATAAGCTGGAGTGCAAAGAACTGGCCAAAAAATAGCTTTTCTTTCACAGTATTTGCTGTGATAATGCCTCTTTAGACAGTATAGTACCATGCTGAACTGTAGTTTCTTGTTAGATTTAGAAAGAACATCTTGACGCTGGCTCAGTTAGATGTAAATAATCACTGAGCTCTTCTGTGTTTTTAGTTTCTGGCCCGACTGTGAATCATTATCAGCCGTGAGTCATTTTAACACGGCCAGCCGGTGCCAGATCTGTCATTATTGTGTGGCGTTCTGTCATACGATATCTCTCCCACACTTTGTCCAATCTTCTCGCAGGTCAGCAGGTTACTCGCAGAAGAGGCTGACTGAGAACCTGAAGGTGCCATATTATGTGGGGGAGCAGTTCTCCAAAGAGTTTACTGGTGTGAATTTGAAAAAGCTGGAGCAGACGGTGGAGGATGATTATATTTCCAACCTTCGCAACAATTGTTGGAAGGAGAAGCAACAAAGTATGTTTGCCTAGAAAACACATTTTTGTGGAGACTTTTTCATTGCCTCTCGCATATCTTTCATGCTTTGTTTGTGTGTTTTCTTGCAGAGGAAGGAATGCTGTACAGAGCTCGCTATTTTGGAGACACTGATCTGTACCAAAGAGCACAGAGGGCTCGAACACCAAGCTGCGCCAAGCTGTCAGAGATCACGGCTTCATTACATGGATGAGGATGCTTTCATGATTAAAAGCAAGTTCTCCAACATGAAGGCATTTTTCAGAACAAATTTTGTAGTGACTAGCTAAATGTTCTGCTGCATTTCACAAAGTAAAAATGCTGTCTTTTTCATTTTTTTTTTCTTCTTGTCTCCAGGTTTCCAGAACCACCACTAAAGATTACAGGCTGTAAATAGATAAGCTTTAACAATCTGGAGGCTGAAGATGACTCATCAAGCAACACAAGCAAACCAGCAGCACTCCTCACTAAACTGACAACACAAACCAGTTCAAGCCATTTCTGTGGAATTTTAGTACGTGGAATTCAAATATAATGATATTTTATTGTTTTGAATGGAAAAGCCACTAAGTATATTTTGTCCTTCCCGACAAGATGTGAGTTTAAACAACCTCCAAGCCCCAGTTTTAACTGGGAGCCATGAAGCTGGCAAAAGTCACTTTACTTTGGGTTTTTTTTGTGCAAATGCTGTATGAAACCAGAGCATAGTTAACTTATATATAGTCATACAGATATCATTCATGTAGCAGTTTAACAGATACCATTGAATGCTTCCTCCTTATTTTTATGCAGTTGGATCAGCAGAAAAAAAACATTTGAGGGGGGATCTGCTGATTTGACTTGAAATGCACATGCTCAAACTATGCAGGAATATTGTGAAACCTCTGATGATTATTCACTCCCGTCTAGGGTTTGTCAGGCACTTGAAGCACCTGAGATCTGTCTTTTTTTCTGCTGTGTGTGCTCTAACAGTTAGGAAACTTTCCTGTCACTTTGCCTCCTTTAGTTGTATTAAAGACAGAATTCTCTAGTATAACTTCACCTCACACTAAATGCCAAGAGAACGAGACATGTGCCTACCCACAAAGTGGGACGTTAAAAGGTTCTAGTTTTGGAATCTCTGATGAATCTCATCTGTTGGAAAAACAAAACGCAATTTCTGTCAGACTTTCTAAGTTTATAGTATGCTATTTATTCTTTGTATTATTTATTTAAGGAGTAGCTCTTGCTCACTTTTTCCACCATGTTTTTACTCCCGGATGAAAATAAATATGGATGCCTAAACGTGTTGAATGTGACTCGTTGCTCGGAGCAGTACAGGCACAGGAGGAGACAAAAGCTCAGTCAGCACATTTAGAGCATAGAGTCTGCCGGCCGGCCGGCCGGCTCTCTGGGGCTGGGATAGGAAAACATGGCTGCTTGCACGTTCACATTGCTGAAGACGTGCAGCATGTGCGGGGCAGGAAATGCAGCGTCACATTGTTTTGTCATAACTGCTCTCAGCTGTTTTTGACGAATGCTGAACTTCTGCTTTCTGATTTGGAGCTGTGGGCTCTGTTTCTTGCGGACTTCACACTTTTTTTTTTCAGCTTTAAAACTTTCCATAATTCTTGTGCACAGTGTGGCTGATAGTTTCAGGCTCATTCTGGTCAGTCGAAATATACTGCAAACCAATCCAACTGCTCTGTAATTAATTCTACTTTTACAAGGCTTTTACATTTTCAGTTTTTGTTGACAAAAAGGTGAAGTGCTAATATGTTTTTTCCAGGCAATTAAGCATTTTTAATTGGGGCAATATATTAAGAACACTGACCGGTCCACCAACTACAACCTCAATAATTAACATGAAATACACTTAGCACCTTTTTGTCGACAAAACTGCACTAAATTTCAAAGGTTTCCTCAAAGTTTCAAAGATTTGGTTCTGTTTTCCAGCTTTACCAGATTTCTATAAGGTCACAGTGAGTTATTTGTACGACACATTATCTCAGATAAGACCACAGAAATGAGATTGTTAAAAAATAATAATTTATTTGCGATCATGAAAGTACAAAAACAGTGCAATGTTATGAGTATTTGAATATCAAATAAAGTTGAAAGCGGGACTGGGTCTACACAAATACAAAATCAAACCACATTTGAAGTTTTAGCTTGCACATATACTGCACAATGCAAGTACTGGTAGGTCTTTACTTTTAAAATGAAGCAGTCACAAAGATCCATAATGGTTCTCTGGGTGTACAGTTCATCGGTTTGTGTCCAATTCAACTCATGGTAATGTATAAAAAAAGAATACAATGATCTTCGATGACTATAACAATATAGCTAGCTGCCGTCGTATGGTTTCAATAGAAACTGAGGTACGCACTTTAATAATTGCAAAATACCTATTTGTCATATATATAGCAGGATGATTACACTTTGTAATTTGAAAATCTGAATCACGGTGAGCCAGTATGAAAGCAACACCTGCTCCAGGTACCATAAACTTCAGCTCCTTCACATCAGGAACAACAGGCTACATCATGACAAAGTCCATCCTTACACTCCAGAAGGCATTGCATACATGTAGTTATACTAGTAAGGCCCTTCTGTGAGCTTTTATCGTCACTTCATGGACACAAAGCAGTCACTTGCATTTCTCAACATTCTTCGATCAGCAGCTCTTCAGAAGAATACAGTTTCTTTTTGATCACGCGGAAACCAGTGCTTAGTTTAATAGCTTGTCTCACTACTGGAGTGGAAGGGGATTTGCTAAAAAGTCCTTGGATTTTAGGCCAGAGGCCGCCTGACTCCAGCCTCAGCACCAGAGTCAGCTGGAAGGTGGGAACAAGGTAGGGGTCCACTGATAGCTGTCCCATGCTCTCACAGGCGGCCCCTTGCTCCACACAGAGGTCAATGAGAGCCCCTCTTAAACCGCAGGGCTCACTAGCTGCCAGGTGAAGGAGCTCCTGCCCGATGTGCTCCAGAAGTTTCTCCGGAATGAGCAGTTTGGTACATCTCAAGGCGCAGTCCGAGTCTTTGGCTTCTCTTAGGCTCCGTGCTATAAGGTCCACTACTTCTTTCAGGATCATCTCCTCCATCGGGTCATAAAACAGGTCGTCATTAAAGGGACACAGGTCACTGGAGAGGTCCGACCCTGTAGGAGAGACATAAAGGGTTAGAACTCATGCATCCAAAAGAAAGCCTCTAATGATGGATTAAAAAAACCACGTTTGCAGGCGCAGCTCACCTGAATCTGAGAGATCACTCCTGCTGCCATTGTTGGACACCGACTCAATACTGCTGCTGTTGGCAGATGTGTTGAAATCAGTCAGTCTTTGGACCAGTTTGCCCCAGGACAGCCTCCGGGGGCTGCTGTCCACTGGGGAAGGGGGTGAGCTGCCAATTTCGGTGGGTGCAAAGACATCAGGCATGGTTGTCCTTTGCAGTATTCAACAGTATCAGCTGCTTCTGTGGGCAGCTGTTGGGGAGGAAACAAAGGCAACAGATAAGCACTCAGCATCTGATATTCAAAACCTGTTTAGCAGTTCAATAAAACACAATGACAGGCATGGAAAGCATAGTTGTTTTTTTTTTAAATTAACAGTATACATTTGCAACAAGATCATCTTTCATTTGCAGCTGTTTTACTGTCAAAATGACCAATAAAGCAAACCAAACTGGCAAATTATAACAAAGTACTTACAGCTTATTTGAAAAAGATGCAGTTCGGGTTTGTTGTCGCTGCTGCAGATGAGTTTCTGAAAGGTTATTGTCTGCAAAAACAACTGCCTGGAAACTTCTACCCTCTGCCTTCCTTGTCTGCTTCGCAACAGCTGCCAAGCTCTGCAGTCTGTCCTGCAACAATGTTTTTATATGAGCCCCGAAGCCACGCCCCCCACGGTGCAGCCAGCCAATCAAAAAGAGAGGCACGCCATCCGCGCTGTATCTTGCCTGGTAACCTGCCAGCGGAGAAAGAAAGACAAACAGGAGGAGGAGGAGGAGAAATTGAGGGGGTTGGGTTGATGAATAGCAAAAGCCAGTGTTGTGGAAACGCACAGGGACATGTGTGGGCTTGCAAAGGATCATATTGTGTTTTCTTTGTTTAATATCCCACATAGGCATTGTTAGATTTCTCTGCTGTACCTGCATTTACAGTTTTATCAGCGTAGAATAAAGTCCGTGCAGGGCCGGGCTCTGCTTGTTCAGTGTTGCAGTGAACATTACGTCACCTGTTTTGCTGAAGCATTACATCAGAATTTTTTATCTGCCAAACAGAGATGCAAACAGCACACAGTTGGCTGCATAATAGAACACCGGGTACATGGTAAAACATTCATTAAAAAAGGTTAGAGATATGACACCTCTTATATTTCCCGACATAAAAAAAAGAAGAGAAATAAAAATGCAAGCAATTCTCTAGCATGTAATAAAAAAGCAAAAGTGCTCCAAGGCATAAAACCAACATTGGAGGGGGATTAAAAGAGCAGATTTCTAGGGAGTAGTGAGTTGGAATTCAAAAATAAAAGCTAAAAATGTTGCTGCAATGTTTCCCTCTAGGCCACACTGAACATAAACCACAGTTTCCCCCACAAAAAAAAAAGTCTGGAAAGCAGCCAGATATACGCTGCGCTGCTACACGTGAGTAGGCTGTACTTTGTTGGGGAGGAACTGAAAGACATAAACACGTGTAGGCACAGTATGTTCTGAGGGGGGATGTTATAAATTAAGAGTCATCATCAGATAGCGGAAGGAATAAATTGTTTACAAAGACTGCGGGTTTTCTGTTAAATTCTTCAGTGGCTTATGTAAAAAAAACAATAAAAAGGCCACAGGTAACAACTTGCCAAACGGATTCTTAGAAAGCGTGTCCCAAAACTAACTATTGACCTCTTGGAAAAGGAAATAAGCTCCGTCTTGGGGCGTTTCTGTAACCTCCACAGCCATCCTTAAACATTTACACCAAGAACTGTACATTCTGTTCGTCTCCACCCTTCATTTGTTTGAAAACACTGAAGAGAACACAGAGATCAGCACGTTTCCTCTCTGACCGCACAAAAGAAGAAACAATCTTTCAGGCTTGAGCTCAATCAAGTAACAAAAACACTTTTATAAGAGAACTTATTCAAATGTCTCTAAAAAACTTAACTCTGTGGAGAGGGCCAAACTGTGCACCGTCAAGCAAAACAAACGGCAACGAAAGCAAAGAATGTCCAAGTATGACTTTATTTACAAGCTCTCTTTGTTTTGCTGCAGCGAGCAGCAGTGGAGGCCGACAGAAGACTGGAGGAGAGACTGGTGAGGAAGCAGGGTTTCAGATTTATGAGCACAGTGCATCCATGTGGAAACACAATGCTTCACTTCAAGGGATTTATTACCAAAGATATTATTTGCCTTTACATTGAGGCTAATAGCAGATTGAACTGACAGAATCGCTTTTAACACCCTAAAGCGGATGGAAAATCTGTTAATAATCTGTTACAAAATGTTAAATTGGGCAGTGTTTTCATATATAAGAACATTTCTGTTGATGAGGGTGGATTTAGTGTGCTGGGTCTAATATAACAAGTAGTTTTGTTTTTTTTTTTTTTTTAAAGAAAAAAACAAGCAAACATACAATAGTAAAAGTGACAAAATAATACATCTCACGCTTAAGATACATAATAATCTCCAGAAGAGGGAATATCATTTATGAACTGAAATAAAACATATTCTTCCATTTTTATTCTATTTGGCTGATTTAATAACCAAAGGCATCCGACTGTCTATATTTAAGACGGTGTAAATCCCAATAGCTGTTCGATGGGTTTGTACCGCCACTCATCTGCCTCCAGCTCCTCTACCAGGCTGGCAAGTTTCTCCATTCGAGACACTTGTTGATCTGAAAGAACACACAATAGGTTATTCATTAATGTACCAGATATCATGGGACCCACCAAAGCAAACACATTTTGCATATGCAGTTACTGACTTACCGTGTTTAACCTGTTTCAGTGTTGAGGCAACCTGGTAGCTGAATACAGACTCGCATAAAAATCTGTCAGAGCCGTCTAAAAAGAAAAAGAAAATTACGGAGAAGTTAAATATTGTATTTTTATTTGTTTAAAAGACACACACCAAGGTAATAGAAAAGGTTAAAATAGAGCTTTCAAGGTATACCTGGAAAAGAAGTTCAGTTTCTAAGCATCATATATATGGAACATTGACAGTTTTGAAATATTTTAAGGACTAACTGCACAAAAACAAGAAAAAAAAGGAAACAGCTTCAGATGTTCTGGAGCACTACACTCCTATTCATCACTGTGTTTGCTGTTTCTAACATTGTGCAGCACTCAAGTACATGCTTTTATATCAAAACCAACTTAACCACAATAATCAATGTATTTGGAGTTGGACTGATGCCAAAGAATGAGTAAACAACCATAAACAAATCCTATGTAGAGAGGTTTGAAGAGCTGAAGGCTGCTGGATAACAACTAGGACTGAACAATCAGCAACTAGCAAATTAGAAAAGTTGTAAATTAGGATATATGCTAAGCAGCACGTCTAATTACAAATTCATGCTGTTCTTGTGTGAGTGACGCTTGTGATAACATTTCACATGGCAATGCTCCAACACATGGTTCAAATCTATAACACAGTGAATAATTAACTGATTTTAACTGGAAGCACTGATCACAAATTAGACATTTTGCCCAAACAACTGATTCAGTCTTGATAGAAATCCTGTGATGAGAAAGACTTGCCAATATCAAGACACTGGTTAAAAACAGATAGTTAGCGCATTATGGGAATAGTAGGAGGCAAACAAGAGAAGACACAAGCTTTATGTAGCTTCAGATAACTCATTTAGTCATAGTTTTTACATGTGAGACTTTTGTGCTGATGAGAGACCGAACATGTTTTATGACACACAAGCTAAAAAAAATCTGTCAAGTCATTTGACAACATGCAAACTGTTCTGCAGACATTTTCACCTTCCTTAAAAGTGGAAAGGAGAAATGCTATGTCTGTTGCACAATAACAAAGATATTTAAAGACCCCTCTGGTGACAACCCTGCATTTTTTTCCTTGTTCATGTGTCCATATGATGATTTTATATGGTAGAAGGAATATCATGAGCAAAACAGACATAGCTGAACATTTCCACCTTGGAACTTGGTAGTAAACTTGGGTGGGACTATAAAGTATAAATAAATAAAGTATAAATATTCTTCTCCAGAATCAGTTTACGGTTCAAACATGTATGGCCAAACTACTCCAAAAATCACAACTTGCTATTATGTACTGCAGTGTTTGAGCACAGATGTAGGTAAGCTGGTGTGCTGGAGCTGCAGCAAAGGGGGCTCAGTGTGTAGAAGAAGAGGCAGTGATTGACACAATGCTTGAGTTAGATCTGAGCCATTTTATATCAGGAACTGATTATTTTCATGGGGAAAATAACATCTAAATATGTCACTTTGACATCCACAGTTTTTTAAGGGAGACTTTAACTAGGTGTGTTTGTTTCTTAATAAAAAATCAAGATGGCAGCCTGATCGGAAATTATGTAAAGTGCAATGCAAACACTGATGTCTTGTTATAAATAAAAACGTCTGCCACTTTTGTTGGTTTAAACAATTTGGAAAATATGCTAAGAGGTCTTTATTGTGCAGATGAGAGGCACAATGTATCTGTCCCATTGCTTCTTCAGTGGTTATGACTGAATGAATGATGAAAAGTAACGTACATTGTGTTGATAAATACTCCCACTGTATGTTTCCTAATCCCCTGCTTTTCAGGGAGCTCAGAGACGACTACTAACAGGTGCCTTTAGCTGTGTTTTTCCTCTTACCTTCCATCATTTCACCTGCACCTTTAGGATATGTGTACAGGACTTTCCTCGGGGGGATGAGCTCTGAAGCACTGAACCCAGAACCAGTCACTGAACTGCCGCTAACTCCTCCCGCAGAAGACGACGAAGAAGACGCTGCCATTGCCTTGGGAAACTTTAAAACACACAGAGAGAAACACAACAGCTGTCATTACACCAGCGGTAATATGTTAAACAAGAGTACAGCACGTTTAATGAGTCAAGAAGGCAGTTAACTTAAACTAAAAACCAGCGAACAAATGCTACGTTAGTAGGTTTCTACATTTCCAGATACTCTGATAGCAAGCTATCAACTGCTCTACTAGCTGGCTAGCAAGGAAGCTAACTGTCCTGTTGACAGAAGACAACCGCCCGCCATTAATGTTAATTTATACAATATAATACAAATGTGCCTGTTTTTATTAAACAGTACAGCTTACCGTCGGTGTCCCAGTAAAACTACAGCGACTTTATATCCACGCAGTTGACTCTTGTTTAGATGTCTTAGCACTAGTTTACGACAACGAAGAGCGTTTTACGTTTGAAGCACGCCGTTAGATTTCACGGTCATCTGGAATGCCTCCTCTGTCGCCCAGCTGTCGTAAAGTTTCTTTGGTGGATATCTATGGATCTACCCCATTGACGTCTGACAAATACGTGTCGTAAAGCAAGGAAGCAGACGCAAGAAGTCAACTAAGTAGTGAGTTATCAGCAGCTAGCTAGGTAAATAAGTTTTAAAAGAAAAAGTAAGCTAATTTACACCATTGTTGTGTAGCTAGTTGCTAGTGTATTGTCTGTTTGTATTGTCAGGTTAGCACAGGTGTTGCTAACGTTTGCTAGTTTACAGTATGGACGTGTTACGTCCAACTCTTATCAATATAAATGGAAGGATGTACCGTAGGAATGTAATTAAGGAAGAACATTATGAAGAAGAAGATTGCTCTTACATGGGACCAACAGGTACGTAGTAACAGCTAATATAGATAATTATATGCTATCAGACTGTAGCCACAATGGCTTTAATAAACCATAACAGGGTATCTGCAGGGCATTAAAAACATTAATAGTCATTAAATTGATTTTGCGAAAATTAAGGCCTTAAACGGCATTAAAAATCATTAAATTTGATTCTCAGTGGCATTAAAAATTCTTTCTGCAGTTTTCAAGAAAAATATTTGACTATAATAATATATAATTATGGACTGCGATTCGTCAGATAAGTGCATCTGCGTAAACATCCCGAAGCATTGCGATAATTGTTCCGGCCGGTTGGGTACAATTGCCAAAAACTGCATTCTCTTAAAGTGGCCGGCAGGCTGGACCAGGTGGAGGAGAGCTGGGAAATGGGGAAACGCAAATTCCAGCAAAAATGGCTAGAAAACATGGATTTCAGAGAATGACTGCAGCCTGTGGGTGGTCAGGGGTGGTTTCTGGATTCAGAAATAGTGAAATGTAGGGACAGTTTTCAAATAAAAATCATCTTTTACAAAAAAACAAACCCGTGTAATTTGTTGAGTTCATGGTTGTAGCATTAAAATTTTTACAGTATAGCATTAAAATGGCATTAAATAGCATTAAATTTGACTGGCTGATTTCTTCAGAAACCCTGAATAATATATTGGTTTGTTTCTAGAGAGTGAAGATGTAGCAGACGAAACCTGTGACACCCACTTCATTGAACAGACAGATAAAGGTTACCGCTGTGCCATTGACGTCCCAAGCGTTCTTTACAAGTGAGTAATTTCAAAAAAACACGTTTAGGTTGTTCTCTATCTTCCTCAGCCTGAAAATAGTAAGGGGTTTTGTTTCCAAGCTGCATAATGTGTGTCTATGTTTGTTTTCATCATTGTTTTGCAGATATATCATTGGGAAAAAAGGAGAAACACGCAAACGTCTGGAGTTTGACACAAAGACGTCTATCAGTATCCCAAAACAAGGAGTGGAAGGACAGATTGGTGAGGATTAAAAGCAGATCTGCTTGCTTAAATGCTGATCAGAGAGCAAAAGAGTTTCAGTTCACTTTCTTCCTTTGCTTGGCAGTTATCACAGGTTCCTACAAATCTGCAGTTTCATCTGCAGTCACTCGAGTTGAGGTCCTCGTGGAGAATTTCCGGAAAAAGCAGCCTTTCACGCACTTCCTTTCATTCCCGCTGAATGATTCCAAAATTCAAGAGGGATTCCTGACATTTAAAGATGAGGTGTTGCAGCAATGTTCACAGGTACTGCAGAGGGAAATTATGAATGGAAATGACGAGAGGCGATGGTGGCTTTGTATTGTTTAAGGTAGGCACTTGTCTTCAATAATAAATTCTGTATTTACAATTTGTCGCCGCTCTATGTGCAGGATCACGGAGTAGAGGGAAGCATCTTTCAAAACCCTGCAAAGCTGCACTTGACAATCGGTACCCTGGCTCTACTGAATGACATGGAAGTGAGGAAAGCATGTGAACATCTCCAAGAGTGTGAAAAGTTCATCAGGTAGCAGCTGACTGCTTCAAAGAGTAAATCTGTTATTCTGTAGCTGTCTTATCAACAAAGCCCATGAAAAACAACCATAAATTGATCCTACTGACTAGTGTGGCTCATCAGTGATAACAGTAATGGTTGAGATATTTGTTTATTGCGATCGATGTTCTCTGTGTAGTTTACTTGTAGTTAGTTTGAAAATGACCAATAACAAATCAGTATTTATATCAGCTTGACTAATTCTTAAAAAAGTATAATGCTTGCTGTTTTAGGGAATTATTTACCTTTTTTTTAATCATTAAACTATACACTAATGAGCAAAAGCCCAATGACTACTCACAAATGAAGCAAATAACCTTGATTATCTCATACAAATAGAACATGTTAAGGTCTGGGATATAATGGACTGTAAGTGAACAGTCATTTCTCAAACTCTATATAATGGATTTCGTGAGCAGCTTTGACAAACTGGCCAAGCTGTGAACAGAGAAAGGAGCTGGTGCACCACTGAAAAAGCAAGGACAGTGGTCTGAGAGGAGACCAACCAGAATCTGGCAACAGGCTGTTGGGGAATATGCTGAACAAGTTGATGTCTCTACCTTGAACCTTACACTGCTCAAAGAATGTGCTCCTAATGTCCTGTTGCCACATACCACAGGGCACTTTCAGAGGTTGCTAAGAGCACATCTCTTGACAGGCTGGAGCTCTTTTTGCTTCATGTAAAGGACAAAAAGAACGTATCTGCGCATATATGTGAGCTGATTTTACATCCTTAGCATTAATAAATGTCTAGACTGCAGATTATTGCATCATTGGCTTGGTTTATTCATGATATTTGCCACCAATATAAATGATCTCCAGCCTCATCTTTTATTGAGTGAACTTGTGCCATTTTACATTTTAAAGGTTAGATATGACATGATTTCTAGATTTGAGGGAAATTATACTTTATAGTCAGAGTCTGTTGGAATGTATCTTGGGTCGCGAGCCAGCAATTTTTCTCACACACAAAAATACAAATGGACAACTGCTGTGCTCTCATTCATATCGCTTAACAATTAACATCTTTAATGTAAAAGACACTAAAATACATAGATCTGCTTTGTGTCATCTACCATCAGGGACATTACTGGAGGAAAACCTCTGCCACTGGAGGTGACGGGTGTAGAGTACATGAATGATGATCCAGCCATGGTGGACGTCCTGTATGCCAAAGTCAATGTCAAAGACGGATCTGATAAGTAAGCATGTCAATGAAAATGGAATACATTTCAAAACCTGAATCATCAATTTTCTCAAAGTTTTATTTGTGGCGATTTTCTGTTTGACATCTGTATTATTTGAATATTACCACCCTTTAGGCTGCAGGTGATTGCAGATCGACTGGTGGAGCATTTTGTCTCTGCAGGGCTGATGATTAGAGAGTGGGACAGAGTGAAGCTGCACGGCACCGTGATGAACACTCTGTTCAGAAAGGACTCCACAGGTAAAGACACCACACACACATAACAGCCTAACAAGCACGAACACAAGGAGGAGACGTTATTGACCTGCTGAGAGCGCAGTGGTAGCTGCTGCACAGAACATATTTGCCAGTGTCCTCTTATTATCTTTTGGCTTGGACTGGAGCTGCAGTGACGCCAAAGCTGAATCTTGAACAATTGCGACAACAAATTTGTGCGGCGAGGAATCAGGGAGGTAGTTCTCTGTTTGGCCACAGCTCTGTTTACGTGCACCAGGCCGTGTGTTTTCCAAGTACTCTGACAATGGCCTCATTCATTTGGGGACATGGATCAAGTCCAGCAGCAGCTCTCAAATTTGTACTGAGCTGACCAACAACACAGCACAAGCGAGGGGCCGTGCCACTGCTGACCATGTTTACCACCATGTGGACAAGCCCTATTAACATTCAGTGTGTTTTTCTCCTCCTTTGCTTCTATTTCACAAACACATTTTACAACCTAAATGACCTTGACTCTCACCATACTATCGTACTACAACCGAAGCAGCAAGTAAACCTGTCTATTTGACCACTGATATCTTATCTGTGTTTTTGTCGCTCTGTGTTACATTGTTCAATTTGTCTTCGTCTTTGTCGCTCTGGTGTTTTTCCAGTTGAAGACACGGGCGGGACCGGAAGACAAGCCACGAGTGAAAGGGAGGCTTTTGATGCCAGAAACATATTAAAGGTTAGAGGAAATTTACAGCTGCTGAACTACATCCAGACTTGAACTCACTACTTGACTGCTGTTAATACAATATTGTAGTTACATAAGAAGACTCCTAAATAGGGTAGACCATAACATAATATACACCTGCTTCAAACCTCTGTTGTGTACACAGCCTGTCTAAAAGCCTAACTCTTAGATGTCTAATCTAAAATTGGAAGAAAAAAAAGGGCAGTGCTTACTATAAAATAAGTTTCTTAAAATCTAAACTGTATAAAGAAACTAACTAGATCTTGATTATTCTAATTAGGCACCTGCAGCAGTATTGTACCATTCAGCTGTTGCAGCGTACTGTATTTCAGATTTCCAACTATGGGTAACATTTCCACCACACTTAGAGTCCCATGAGATTGCCATTTAATAAGTGCTTAAATAGAGAGATTTAGGTCTTTGGGTGGAACAGCACACAAACGTGCACGAACGATAATCAGGTTAATTTTGGTGCCGATTCACTTCTGTCGTTGTTGATTTCAGACTGGCACTAAGTGATTATGTTCCCAGATTAGCAGCGGTGTGAAATAAGTAATTAAATTTTAAACCACTTGATCTCCTTAAAAGCCACGGATTTCAAGTCAGAGACGTGTTTGTTTATGATTTTACTGTCTGTCTTGTGCTAGTGCAGGGTAAAAGGCTCATTCCTTCTGGTTGGTTATGAACCTGTTCTGTAAGAGTGTGTTGTTCTATTTTGGCTGAAATATCTATACAGGCCTTTTTTTTACAGCAGATTTCTTGACTTGTCATAGTAGAAAAAACACAGGATTTACTAATAACTTAAAATACTCCAGTTCTGATGTAGCTGTAGTGAATTCAGACATTATTAGTAGTATTCAAGTCTGTGCTTTTCCTAATGTGATTTATCAAAATGTCAATGAAAAAGGCCTTTTGTGTGTGTTTTTGTCCAATGTAGCTTGAGACAGACAACGTTGCATAACAGAAATTTCATTTAAATGTGGTAGGAATTGATCCAAAAATAGTCTGGAATACCTGCTGCATTTGAACAGTAGGGAGACTGATCTGGTAATAACTGTAAAATCTATGTTTTTCACTATAGACTTCTATTTAGAGTGGATATGAGCCATATAAAATGTCAGAATTATGATTAATTTCCTATTATTTTTACTTGCATAAAATGCTAAAATGTAGGGTGTTATCTTATAGAACACATAAGAGTGCATTGCTTAGGATTGTATTGGCTCAACGTGTTATTGTGG
Source organism: Amphiprion ocellaris (assembly GCF_022539595.1). Classification (NCBI taxonomy): domain Eukaryota; kingdom Metazoa; phylum Chordata; class Actinopteri; family Pomacentridae; genus Amphiprion; species Amphiprion ocellaris. The sequence continues at coordinate 30,701,549 of NC_072783.1, read as the reverse complement.
GAGAACAAGAATACACCTGTATAACACTGATAAACATTTTTTTGAAGTCACACTAATAAATCTTCCAGGTGCTGCTTTTTTACGAGTGACATCTGAAAGGCAACACCAATTTTCAGTGGCGATAAAAAGCTGATGGCAGAGAACGTCTTTGCTTGAATAGCAATATTGTATTGATTTTTTTTGTCTGAGAATGACACAAAGGTGCCAGCCAAATGCTTAGTTGCCTGTAACTATGGTAACACCATGTTTCTGAGAGGCAGCGTAAGTAATTTTGACTTTACAGCATCAGTGCTGATTTTGTTAAATCACTCATCTGGTGCGCTACTTTGTTTTTAGGAAGGTGCATTGAATTACCTGTTTAAATTTACAGAATTGCTGTTTTCTTTACAGAAATTTGGTACCTACTGTTTTGGAGGGTTTGAGCTGAACACTGTTCTGCTGTCCCAGAGATATTCAACAGACTGCACTGGATACTACAGCTCTGCAGGGAGCATCAACTTCTCTTGAGCCTCAGTGGGACTGCACTGATTCTGAGGTGGGAAATTAATAAGGAAGTAGTTTCTGTCTTAGAGCATTGCAGCAGTTTCGATCGGGTTTGTCCAGTAGGTGGCAGCATAGTTCTGTTGACTTGTTTCGCCTGTGTCTGAATCATATTCATTGCTTTCTGAAACCCCTCAGGAACATTTTATATGAAAAACTAAAATGATCAGAATGTTTGAAATTTCAGACTCAAGCTCTTTCAAAAAGATGAAACATGCATGCAAATCCATTCTAAGATACTCTAGGCAGTCACATTTCTGTTTTTGTACTTCAGTCTCCAAACAGTTGATTCTCTTCAGGAAATGTGAGTCAAACATCAAAGTCAGCGACACAAAATAACTTTTAATGGAACAGGCAATCAAAAGAGCAACATGTGAAAAGCTAGAATTTCCACTGAAAACTTTACTCCAACCGTACTCATAAATACTTTGTCTTGATTATGAAAATGGAATGAGTTTACATTTGCAAGCTTAGGGATTTGTTGCTGACAATTGAAAGATTTTGTTTGATGGGAATCATGGTTGGATAATTTTACTTCTCTCAGAGGAGGAAAAGATTATTGACGCTGGGTCATGTTGATGTCAGTGTCAAATCTTTTTATAGAGATGCATACATTATATAATAAGTGACATTATGTTGACTACAGAAAAGTACGTTCACCCATGACCGAACAATTCCATTTAATTAGATTTTTTTTTACTTTATACTTCCATTACATTATATTTCAGAGGAAAATATTATACTTTTTATTCCACTACATTCATCTAACAATTATACTTTAGCTTGTAGATTAAGATTTTACATACATGTGATTACTTTATACAATATTGTATATTGCTTAAGGTGAAAAAATGTTTACAGGATGACACCATAGCTGTTTTGCAGCATACTATGTGGCCACAAAGTCACAGATTTGATACCTTTACTGCAAGTCCACTGCCCTCTTTCCCACATTCCTAATCTCTCTCTGCTGTATCTATTGAATAAAGGTGAAAATAAAATAAGTTTAAAAAAAAAAAAGAAACCAAACACCTTTAAATACAGTCAGAAGTAGCGTTACGTCAGTAAAATGCTGCTTATATGTTAATGCACGATTCATAATAACTCAAATATAATCCATTTAATAGTTCAGCACTTTAAAGAGTGGCTTTTTACACAATGATTAGTTTTACTTTTAATTCTTTAGGTACATTTTGCTGGCAATGCTTTAGTATTGTCACTTAAGTAACATTTTGAAGCCAGAACTTCTACTTGTAAGAGATTCATTTACTTTTACTGAAGTAAATGACTGCAAAATGTCTGCCTTTTGTCAACGTCCAAATACAGCGATCCCTGCAATCTTTTAAAAAAGAAATGGGAGGTATTGATGGCCATGTTTCTTTCCTGGAGCTGCCCATTCTTGTCAGACGATTGGCTGGTACATCTCATAAATGTTCGGGCTGCTCATAAAAATGTCAGTGTTGATGGCATGTGTTTAATTATTTAAAGAGTCTTCCTGCACCATCTCACCTGTCAACCGTAAGAGCTGGAACAGCCACCATTCTTTAGCCGATCCCAGCTGCTCTGTTTTGACGAAATAAGACTTTTATCAGGTGACTGTGCGACTTAAACTTGAACGATTTAGCAAATATGAAATTCACTGTAACTAATGGTGGCCAAAACAAATCTTGAGCCAAACCCGAAAGCTTTTCTCGTCGTTGAACCACTCTGGTCGAGTTTCACCGTTGCCTAGTCTCATCTTCGCACTGCAGGACGTCACAGCCAAGTATTTCATTTCATCTCACTGCCTCATGAATGTGTTAATGCATCACTGACATGATTTATTACACCGGTCTGTTTTTTTTCCCCTTTTTTTTTTTTTTTTTTTTTAAATCGGTGCCCTTCCCACACGAAGCACAACCTTGTTCCCACTCCCGTCTGTCGAGTGTGTCAGTGAATACAGACATCGGACACAGAGCCTGGCCACTTGCTCTTGCCGTCAGAGCTTTTTTTTTCAGCCTTCCCCTCAGCTGGCGACGCTCTCTGCTTGGCATTCAGGAGGGTGATCGCCAAGCGGCCAAAAGTTACACTGATGAAAACTGAGGGCGCTTTTTGTTTGTCAGCTCTGCTGTCCAGTGCTGTCCACCCTCCCATCTCAGCAGTGGCGTGATTTTTTTTTTCTCGCCCTGTTCTCCTGGAGCAATGTCTACAGACACCATTAGATATGGACATGCAAATTCTGTCATTGGAAAACAGCTAGCTAGCTGAGCTGTCCATGCATCAACTGTAGCCTTGTCTGGGCACAAAATGTATTTTTTCAGACTCGGGAAAGGGGCCTAATTATCCACGCCCGGTCCCCTGACAGTATGCTTGTTAGTGGGTCAGGAGTGCACGCCCAGCATAACACCACTCTCAGGTAATAGATACAGTGAGGATTCTGGGAATTGGCAGCACTATTGCTCATCAGCACACACAGAGAGAAAAAGTAAGAGAGACAGATGATTTGCAGTTTAATTAAATTCATTGAGACTGTGCATCAGTGTTTCTTTTGGCAGGGACATGATTAAGGATGTGTTGTGCAGATGTCCTCAGTAAATGATTGCACTAAAACACGTGAAGAAACATACGTCAACCAGAGACACGGACAGCAATTTTATTTATATGGCCATATGTCTAATTTGTTGCACAGATCAGGACCATATTGGGACAGGACAGGGCTGTGATGAAGGATTCTTTTTCAACAATCGACAATCATAGTTTCTTGACAAATTTACTAACTGTCTCTAAAAGGTCAGATAACATAGAAATATGGGTAACGTTTAAGTCCCCCAATGTAGTGCTTACAAGTAATATGCAGACATTTATTAAATGATTTATAATATATTATAATTCAGTTGCTGTAAGGACACTTAAGTGGTTATTTGTATCAGTATATGGTAATATTTAACAATTAGATGTCTTCATAGGCATTTAGAGTATTACCGCTGCTTCTTAATATAGTGTAATTTATCTATTGATAGTAGTATCGGTGCATAAGTGACTTAAAGTTGATTGCAAATTGATTATAAATGCAGGGGGACCTCGACTTATGTTAGAGTTCCGTTTCTAGGGCCTGATGTAAATCGATTTTCACCATAAGTTACAACTCGGGTGAAAATGTAAACCCAGCCGTTACGTACATTATGATATCGATCAGCGACCGGCCGATGTTTGTTGGTGTGTCGCCCTGTTCTGAGCATCTGAGCATTTTATCATATCTAATTTCATTTCCGTGGGTTCCTTTTTCTTCGAAGCTCTGCCATCAGAAGAGTCACTTACGCTTGGGAGCCATAAAGAAGAGCAAAAAGTTAGTGAATGTAGCACAATCCAAAGTGGCGTACAACCATTGAATGTAAACAAAACCGTCTGATAGCCACGTGACGATGTATTCATCTGCTCCGCTCGCCAACTAGTTTCACGTACCCAGTTCTGACGTAACAACGGAACGCCGTAGGTCGAGGACGTCGTAAACCGAGGACCCCCTGTACCTATCTTCCTATACACTATAGTGATCTAGACCCTCTGATAAATGTTTGTATGCATGCTATTCATCACTGCATATGAAGAGAATATAACATAACATGTTGCTGAAAATTATTAATTCAGTTACACGGAACCCAAGAAGATGTTTTTCAATCACATGATTTGTGTGAATAACAGATCAAAACCAAAAAATCTTTGATTGACATTGATAAAAGTAGCAAATTCTCACTCTTAAGAAGATGGCACCAACAACTCTTTGGCTGTTTGGTTGATAAATGACTCAGATTATGGTTATTTATACTGGACACATGATTCTTTTTTTACATTCTAGCAATGAGCATAAGTTTTTTTTTTTTACCTTGTTGGCTTGACCATATGGTGTTTTTTTATTTCTTGGATAAAAAAATATCATGAGCAAAAAAGCAGTCAAGGCCACCGCTGAGCTTTTTTACATTAACACTGCAGCATACTGCTGACAGTTTTAAAAGCACAGATCCAGACTTCCATGGTTTTATAAGTAACAAACCTCATGAACCAATCTTGCCAAGTTGCACGATGAGGCTTTCGTATAACTTTTCTTCTTCAGAATTGGTTTCTGCTTCCGGGTCCAGGTATGTCTGAATTACTCTAATGTTACAACTTGTTGTATTACGCAGAATAGTTTTACATCTGCACATTGAGGAGGAAGCAGCGGTTTAGAGTTACAGCTAAGACATTTTAAGGTGAAGTGATTTTTTTGAGGAGTAGAAAAAACATACATGTCATTTTTACACATAGAAATTTTTTTTTTTTTTTTGGGAGTTTAATCAATGATTGGAGAGAGACCTTTTAAACGCTGCCACTTATTTATACACTAATGACTACATATTTTTGCCTAATATGCTGTTAGTCCTTCGTGTGACACCAAAGCAGCTCTGACCTGTGGAGACATGGCCTCTACAGGACCCCTGAAGGTGTCCTGTGGTATCTGGCGCCGAGATGTTAGCAGAATACCCTTAAGTCGGATTAGACCAGTTGTTCCATCACATCCTGCTCTGATCACTGTCAGTAGTTTCCCACCACTGCTGACCAGGAGCATCCCACAATCCTCGCTGCTTCCGACATGCGTGACTCAAAGCCATTACGATTTGACCCTTGTCAAAGTCACTCAGGTCGTAACACCGGACTGTTCCTCCTGCATCCAACATGTTGATGCTGAAAATCACCTGTTCACTTAACATTCTATTACATCCAAGATATTGGCATGCTTTTTCCCATAATGTTTTGGCTCATCTGTGACTTGGACTGTCTCTGTAACAAAGCCATGTTGCTATGCATGTCTACGTGGGTGAGCTTGCTTACGCATTGCCCGACATACATACTTTTTCCCGTCCCTGCCACATCTCTCACCCTAATTAGTCATCTCTGTGATTCTGACACTGTGAATATCCAACCAGGCCCTTAAGAATTCAAAACTAGCCTCTGCCACTTCCAAGAAGCCTGATAAATGAGAGCCCCTTGTCTGTTTGTGTTACCAAGAATCTGCCACCCATTTCTGAAGATTTAACGAGACAGAGGCGCTGTACCTTAATTAAAATGTTAAACAGTTTGTCTGTGCAGGGACGTGTGCACGTGCTTGTGTGCATGCATCGACAAGTCAGATACCCTGTATGTTTAGAAGGGTGATAGACTACCCCCACTGAAAACGTGCCTTTGCAATGCCGAACCAGCTGATAAAAACTTATTTTCCAATCCATTTACTTTTTCCTTCATCTCTGTTAAAAGTGTAGGAAGAAAAAAGGTGTGATTTTACAAGAAGTGAAAGCAAAAGCAATCACCTCGATAAACCCCTATGACTCTGAACCCTTTTGTAATGAGAATTCATATCATGTTTGGTAGCTGAAGTCTTGGGTTATCGCGTTATTGTTTAGGCCTCCACCCAATTTGCATATTTAATTTCATGCCGGTTTTCAAAGTGGCTTTTTTTTTAATGCAAAAGCTGTTTTGAAATAATTGATCAATGTCAGTCTTTTTTTTTTTTTTTTTTTAGCACATTTTGTGTTTTTATATTCAGCACCACACCATGCAATTTTTCATAGTGTAATTAGAAATTAAGCTTTCTTTCGGGATTGATGGCATTAACATCTGCTGGGGAAAAACACATGATGTTTGACAGACTTGACATTTTAATACAGTAGATGTGTTTGATTTGCATGCTCAGAGTAACTAATAACATGCATGAAATCGATTAAGCGCCTAATTACTTTCTAAGGTCATGGTGAGTTTTACCTTAAAGCACGAATCCGGTCTGTTTAATGACATAAAATGTGTAAATCCAATTAACCGACACAACAAAGATCATTTGACGACAAGGACGCACAACGATGTCATTTCAGCAGGTAGTGTCCTATGCCTTATGTCATGTTTTCCCCCTAACAAGCCTGAATCTCAAGATTGTTTTAAGTTATTTGACTGATCAAACACACCTGTCCATGAGATACTGAAAGGTGCTCTATAAATGATTCTGCTAGACAAAATCTGGATCTTCCAAACTAAATATCGTTAGCGGTGAAATATGACAGTGCACCTTTTTTGACTGCTCTCTTACGCTGAATGTGACTCTCGGGTCGCATGTCAGCACAGTGTGAATTTCCCACTAATCACTCTGTCACTAATGTTCATAACAGGCCTTGATGGACAGCCAAGGCGAGAGTATTTGAAACATCTAATCTGTGTCTCCAGCGAGAAGGGAGGTGATCCCTGTGGCAGCTCTTTGTCATTCAGAGTGCTGAGTCTGGAGACTGCCTGCAGCTGTCCACGTCTGTTTACTGCTGGAGGCGTTCACACAGCGAGCACAGGCACAAAGCCGAGAGTGTTTGAACAGCGAGAAGTCATTCAGAGCTGCTGTTTACTTTATGTCACTTTGCACAATAAGAGTTTAAAAATAGGACACGCGAGAAATTGTCATTATCAGGTAGTGTCTGCTACGGTTTTGATCGCTGTCTAATGTGTGAAATGTCGGAAAATGCTGAAAATTACTTTAGAGTTGTCCTCAAATGGCATTTTATTGCTTGATAAACAGTCACAAAACCAAAATATGTTTAATTTATAGTGATGTAAAGTAGAAAAGCGAAAAATCCTCACAATGAGGAGGTGTGGCTGGTGAATGTTTAGCATTTTTGCTCTATAAATAGCTGAAATAATCTTCGGTCATTTCACTGCAGCTGACAAAGAAATGGTCAGGAATTTAATTAACCCTTTGATGCACAACATCAACCAAGATACACATATTCCATTGAATATGGGTCACTTTTGTCCCATGTTGTGCATCAAAGGGTTAAGGTGACATTTGCATATTATCGCCTTATTGAGACGCTGCGGTGAACGTGTTAGCAAACAGTTGCCAACATGCACATCCATCAGACACAGAGCTGCATTAGCATTCATTTGGATTCTGTTTGTGGCCACCTGATGAATGGAAGTCCAATATTTATTCTTCCTTTTGGCTTCTGCTGTTTAAATATCGCTTTAATTTTTCGCAGCCAATTTGTCTGCCAGCTTTTGGCGATGAGCACGTAGTGTACTGGCCCAATTTTGATGTTTTTTAAAGATGTCTGCATGTCGCACCTGGATAAAAGCAGCCACAGTGAACCAAAACCGTGAAGGTCATAGAACCAAAACAACAAGCTGAAATGGACTAAAATGTTCGATGGAGCTGAGTGGACCTCAGAGGTGTGTGATAATGTTGTATAAGTTAATCATCATAACACAAGCTGATGGTGATGATGAACACTGTAGTCGGTCGGTTTTGGTAGAAACACTGTTCCCTGTGCATCTTTTTGCAAAATGCAGCTGAAACAGGTGCTTCTCGGCTCAAAACCAGCAAGTACAAAAGTAGGTTGGAGCACACTGTTAAATAAATAGCCTATTATTATTGTGTAAACAGACTCACTCAATCAGTTTTCTGTTGATCAGTGTGTCATTTCAGCACTGACAGTGAAGGACGCTCATGGTGTGATCAATTTGAGTAAATATCTAGAATTACAGACTCCCTGCTGTAAACTCTCTCTGATCCACGGCTATAAATTGTTAAACAAATCCTCGCTTATATATAAATGTTTTATCGCTTATTTATGTTGCCGTGTGAAATCCCTTCATACAGCACTTTAATGCCGCTTCCTACGAGGAGTGAAGCTGATGGGGATTTGTCATTTATAGCGACTGGTGAGAGCTTTATAAAACACACTAAAAATAAATCATCTACTGAGAGTGAGGATGTCAAGAGATCAGAATATTAGCCGGCTTCTGCCTATTGTGTACATTTAATTGAAAAAGCTTCTGCACTCTCTTCCACCACTTCTGCTGCTGCCTGCAGTCTGAAACAGCAGCTTCAGTACTTGCCAAGGAAAGGCAAACTGCTGTCAGACTGCTCCCAACTAACTTTGCACTTTAATAGCTGTGTGACCCAGTTTGAATCCTATTGAATTAAATCTATACACATTTATAGCAGCTCCACTTACAGCTGTAAGTCACTTGAGATTACTTATTAAATGCCTCTCGATGTGGTTTATTCTCTCCTCCACTTTCCAAATAACTTCTTTTGATGGGATTTCCTATCCAGGAACTTGGTTTCAGGCTATACTGTGTTTGCTTCATGCATACTTTAGAGGGTTTGCGTACATAGAACAGGATGCGACTGCCTCACAAACAAGCATCTGTGGTAGCTTTTGTAAGAAAACAGGCTTTACTGCCGCAGTAATATTTTATTCTTTAATCCTTTCCCTTTAGGTGCCCTGTTTGCCTCTCTTATTGATTTAAACTGAATACATAACATAATTGTATGTGCAGATACATAAGGAAGAGAAAAAACACAAATCTCCTCATTCTCTTTTTCTTAAAATCTTGTATTTTTCACAGTTTTCTGACATTTTATAGACTATTCATCAAATAAACAATGTCATCAAACATCTAATTATAGGTGAAAATAAACCCCGAGATGCTTAAAACTGGTTCAAAAGAAAACAACATCAAAATTCTAAATAAAAGCTAAATAAAATAATGAAATAAAAAAAACATCATCAGCCTTTCAATTTTCTTTGTCCTCACCTACCTGAGGAGATTTCGACAGATTACCGACAGCCTCAGTTGCAGAACATTTTGTGACTAAGTGTGGAGCATGATTTTCTCCAAAATTAAACTCGGAATGCTTTGCTCCAAGCACAGTATCCACACAACTAATTAGGTGAGTTTACCATGAAAAGTAATAAGTAAAAATCCTTCAAATGTAAGTTAGTCTGTCCTACATTCTTTGTTTACTTAGTGCTACAGTTTAAACGTAGAGATTACTTTGACTGATGTTTGCTAGTAGCCTGTATTAAATTACTATAAGATAATAGTATGATTATTAAGTTGTTGTTTGCTTTTGTGTTGTCATTATGTTTGTGTAGTCCTGCTAGTTAAATCAGTCGCCTATGAGGATAGTTGGGATTGTGAGGAAATGTTAATTTTGGGGTTCGGGGGGTTGAAATATTCGGAACAACTTCTTTAACGTACAAATAATAATCACTGTGCATGTTTTGCAGGTCTTTGGATGGAGATTGATGTTGGCTCATGAACAAACTCTTTGCTGACAGATGGAAGACGAGGTCCCATCAGATTCGAACACGAATGGATTTGCAGCAAAACGCAATAACATCTGTTCCTGAATCTTTTGTTGAAATCAGTTGTAAAATTGGATTGTTTTTCCCCTTTCCTTCTGGCATGGTGTGCTACACTTCAACACTCTGTTTTTAATTTGTCAGGAATAAATAAATGTGTAACGCATCCACCCATGGCCTGTTGCAATTAATTCTTGTGTACCAGGAATTCCTGAAGTGATCCTTACGGCCTTGTTACATCATGAGAGAACATGTACAGCCGCGATAAGCAGCGACGCTCCTGTTGGGTCTTATGAGCTCTTTGTAAAACAGAAAAAGGCACGTGTTGTTTACATTTGTAGACGACAAATGTTTATTGATAAGAAAGCCTTCAAATTTTACTGTGTGCAATCTTGTCTGATGTTATTCAAATGACGCCTTCCGACCCTCTACACCTTTTGTGTAAACTGATTATGCTTGGTGAAGGATAGATAAGTTTTATCAACGTCTGCCTGGAGAGAAACAGGAGGAACTGATGGGATCAGTTAATCCCACAATTAAAAGCACTCTTCCACAGCATAACTCTGATATACAGAAGATGCTAAACAAGTCGCGGGGAGCTGCTTTCATGTTTAAGTATTAGACGATGCAAATCATGTTTTGATACGTCATACACAAGTAATGGCCAATAGAACTTAAAAATTATTCTTAAAGCCATTGTTCAAGTTGTATTCTAATAGCTTACAGACACATTAAAAAGCTTTAAAGTCTAGGGGGAATTTGTGCAGTGGAAGTGCTTTCTGCAAAAAGCACAAAACACAACCCAAACTGGATATGCCCCTCACCTCGGCTGCATCTTGAGATCCTGTCCATGAACATCAGGTTCAGGGGGAAACCTTGGCAGAGTCCAACACCCACCGGAAACATGTTTGGCTTTGTGCCGAGAATACAAGAATATGCAAAGGGAGGCAGCTACCAAATATAGCTTAAGACCAAACTTAGTTGTGTTTCTATGGTAACTAACACTGCAAACCAAACCTATGTCTGCAGCAGTTTAGTTTGAAAACATTGAAGAGAAACCTCCTTACCAATCAGCTGAGGGCTTAGTTTAGTTAAACTAAAAAATACAAACATTCTACTCATTGTCTTGCTTGTCTAGACTATATATACATAGAGCAGCAATGCATGTATTGAGCAGCTTTGGAAAGAAGAATGGGGTAAGATAGTGTACAAATGTGAAAAGCTGATTGAGACGTACTCACAGAAGCTCAGTTCTGTAATTGCAGCCAAAGGTGCACCTACAAAATGACTTAAAGTGCATTAATACTAAGGCAAATGCTTATTTTACATTTTATACCTTTAATTAACTGACATTACTTTGTAGATATAGATTTTCTTTGACATGAAAGAGTCTGTGGTTTTTAAGTCTAGGCAAAAAAAAAAAAATATACTGACTGATTGAATGTTGAAAAGCGACAAAAGGTTAAAATTTCATTTGACATCACATCTCTCAGTCACAGAGTGGCTGTTAGAGTCTCATAAGAGCATGACACCTGTAATGTGAACGCTAACAAGGTAATCTGAAGTGTTAAAATGTGGCTTAATTGCGTGGCATCTGGGTTATTTAGCATCATCAGGATCAAAAGGCAAAACGGTTACAAGCAGAAAATGCAAATTTTCCATTTAGTGTTCATTTTAAAAAAAAAGATGGATTGCCCGTTCACAACTGAAATTAATAATTTGGTTAAAAAAATCAGACAATTCAGTGATATCAGTGAAGCAAAAGCACTTGTGGTCACTGTGCTGCCACTTCAGATACTGATGGAGCAGAATAAGAGCCCTGTGCAATTAAGAAAAGGGTCCTCTGAGTCTCCTCATCCCTAAAACCTGCCAAGTGAAGTGATAAACAGCTCGGAGTCTCTCATCAACGTGTTTTCTGTTTGCTTTTGTGGTTTTTGCACATGTAGGATTCCCTCCACAGTCTTCCTCTGCCATGTTCCAGAGAGAGAGGTTTCCCAGTAACATCTCAACTCTGAAAAAAAATCTTTAAAAGCTAATGGTGCGAAGCCGAACAGAGTCTTTAAATGCGTCTAAGTGACCCAGTTCAGCAGTGTGACCATTAATCTGCTGCATGTCTGCCTCGATCGTGACTAATGACCACCTCTTGATTAACACATCATGTCCAGCGCCTTGTATTCCTGATGTGCACAGCTGGCCGGCGCTGTGGGATGTTTCTCCCGTTGCCCTTGTTTCCTGATTCTGGAGCTGTGCACAGTCAGGAAAGCCTGCAAATGCCACATCAACTGTTTTGATGCCAATGTCAGAGTCGGTTTGGCCAGCTAAGCACCGTCACAGAAATGTGATCCTGCCCCTGGCTACTCAGCCTTGGCCAATATTGGTAACCTTAAACTTAAATGAATCTGAGCAGAGGGCTGGATTAAGTTTATCTGTATGGGGATGAAATACAGAGCGAAGGAGAGAGGGCACTGAGAGTTTAGGGAGCAGCAGGAATAACGTGGGCAGACTTAAAATGATGTGCAGGTGCAGCAAATCTCTGTGGCTCATGAACTGTGGAGAAAAAGCTGGAAGGTAACACGTTTTTTACTTGGTCTTGCCCGCAATCTGTCTTTACAGCATCATTTTGTGCAGACATTTATTGCTCCAATCAATGAAAGATTGTTTTGAATTCTGGTTTAAGTCTCGAGGCTTCAATATTTAATAGGATTCTGTTGTGCAGATATACAAGGAAATATGTGAACGGACAAGACAAGAATTAGACATGAGTTCTACATTTGATGTTCTGCTGGAGTTAGAAGTACGGTTACAATGATTGGTTATCGTCGATTTCCTATTTAATCTACTTATATATTCAGCTGCAAGAAATCTTGGAAATGTCTCTTGAGTGAAAGATGGTACTCCTTTAGAAAAACTGACTTTCCTCATTCACGAAAATACCAGGATGCATCGAGATATGGAAACCACCACTGCGTATACGACGTCTGTGTATGCAGTACTGTGTGTGATACATCCATGTTTATTTACCAGACAATAAAATAGTATTTTCAAAGACTTAAGAGTGTGGTTATGCCTGGATTACCAACCAGACAAAGTGTTCAACTGCACCTAAAAGGTCTAGGCATATTCTGTTTGCACTGGTTTACACTAATTCTTCTCTTAGATTGCTTTGTAATGTCAAGTAAAGTCAAATTTATTCATGAAGCACATTTAAAGACAGCAGGAGTTGAACCAAAGTGCTAAAAACAATGACTAAAAGATACTTCTGAATAAAAAGACATTCATGTAATAAAAATAAAATATAGAACACAATCAGGGATTAAGTGAGGGTGTCAAATTTGACTTGGATTGAATGCCAAAAAGAAGAGGTGGGCCTTAGTGGGGACTTAAAAGTTTGTGAAGTCTGAGTAATTCTCACATGAAAAGGCAAAGTGTCCCACAGACTAGATGCAGCCACTGTGAAGATTCAATCGCCTCTAATTTTTTGGCTTAAATCTCAGAACATCCAAGAGTTTTGTCGACCTCTAACTGGGTTTTGATGATATACTGTAAGAACTCTGCTAAATAAGGTAGCGCCGGCCCATTTAAAACTTTATCAACAAACAAGAAAATGTTCAAATCAATCTGACTGGAAGTTTGTGGAGAGAAGCCAGTGCTGCATTTTGTAGCCTACCTGCTGCAGATTCTGAGGATACAAATGCTCTGCACCCACATACAAAGAATTACAAAAGTCCAACAGAGTGGTAATAAAGCAAAGAATACATTTTTCAGTGTCTGGGGCAGAAATAAGCCTTTACTTTGGCTAAAAGTCTTGAATGAAAAAAGCTGGTTTCGACCTCTGATCTATCAAATTTGAAGGATCTTTCTAAGAACTCTCCAAGGTTTTTCACAGAATATCGATTGCATGCAGCCATGTGTGCTACTGAAGCACAGGATGAATTCATAATAGAGTAGTTGGGATGTTTTGGAAAATATGCTTGTTCACTTTCTGTCAGAGAGCATTTGTAGATTAATTATACACAGCCAGCTGCCTCTTAGCTTAGCTTAGCATAAGACTGAAAACAGAGAGAAACAGCTAGCTTGGTACTGTTGGATAGCAGCAAAATATTCATATTATTAGTATTATTATTAGCATCTCTACAGCTCATAATTTAATGTTACACAGGACATATTAAAAAAAATCACATTGTGCTTTTAGAAAATATGAATAATCAGTGAATCAAGATAATAATCAGCAGATCTATAATGAAAATGTGTGTTATTTGCAGGATTCCTGGTTGATCTTGGTGGACTTTTTTTTAAAATGCAATGACATGTTAAATATGAATATTAAATAAAAGTTGAGTGTTGCATTGGATTATTTAATTCTACAAACTTCAAAGTGCTGTAGAGGAATGTGATATAGATTGTGGGAGTCTAATTTTACTGCCTCACTAGTCTAGATGGTGATTCCAAATTAATATTTAAGATCTGCTCATTAATACAGTGAGCACAAATCTCATGATAAAGGTTATTTCCAGATCCTTGTGCAGGCCAATCTGAGAAAAAAGTCAAATTTCACACTAAGACCTCTGATGAGTCACCCTCACATTCTCTGCTCGTGCTGCTAATGAACAAATTAGGAATGAAATGGAACTAATTTTAAGCTAAATTGAACCTCATTTGCCTTTAGGCCCCTTAGGAGTCTCCTAGTGACCGTTAGCGGTCCGGGGGAGCCCAGTTTGGGCACCGCTTCCTCCTTATGATGGTAACTCAATTGCAGCAATTTTCCTAACACATCACCTTGAATTGAGCTGCTCATTTCACTGCCTGGCTTGGACCTCAGTTCAGCCTTATTAGTGTACATGTTAGACAAAAAAAAGAGAATTTTTTCAATGAATAAAATCTGATTGATCATGGGGATGACAATAAACATCTGTTCCACTTGTGTGATTCATGTGCAGTGTCTGAATTATGTGTGGGGGGCTGCTTTAAAACAGAAAAAAGACACGAAAACAATAAGTGAGCAGAAATAAATGATTAGTGCAGGATCTAATCTCTCCTTTAACTACCTCCCTCCCTCTCTGTCTCCCTCTCCTCCTCCTCTCTCTCTCTCTCTCTCTCTCTCTCTCTCTCTCTCATTTCCATTCAGTCTGTTGAGGCAGCAGCAGCAGCAACAGCAGTGTTGTATGTGGATCATTGGCCAGAGGACAGCAGCAGCAGCAGCAGGAGGATACATCCCAGAACCAAACTGCCTGAGCAACATGGTCGTTGTGAGGATCGCGGCTTGCCTGTGTCTGCTGGTGGGCGTTTCGCTCCAGGTGGACGTGAAAAGTGGCAAAGAGGCAGGAAAAGCCGGGAATTTCATGGAAGATGAGCAATGGCTGTCCACCATCTCCCAGTACAGCCGGAAGATCAAGCACTGGAATCGCTTCAGAGACGTGAGTTGGTGTATTTTAGTGCAATTATATATAGATCCGATTCTCTCGGTGTGCTGTTCTGAGATGCGCCCTGTGGAGGAGACGCAGGCTGCTTGCTGAGGTGTGTTTGGGTTATTTTTGCGCACAGTTAACTGTCAGCCTGGAGTGCACACACGCGCAGTTTCGGCAGTTTGCGCAAGAGAAATACTACTTAAAAAGATGGAAATATGACTGCACTTCACATTTACAGATCCGAATTAATGCGCGTGAGTGCGTGCTCGTGCAGCATGGAAAGATTGATAAATGATTTTTTTCTCTCCAGTTTTGGAAAGGTGCCTCATTTTGACAAATTTCACTCATTCGTCACAGCCGAAACTGCCAAACAGGTTAGTGTTGTGATGCGTTTCCCTGATTAAAATGATTACTTTAATCTTTCTTATGTGAAAGTGAATGCAGCATGAAGTCTCACATTTCCATTTCCAAGCTCCTTCTGAGGTATCTGTGATATTCCCAAACAGTGTCGTTATTCCTCAGCTCCCACTGATCCGTCATATTGCACATTAAATATAGGGTTCACAGCTAGGAGGGCTTTTATACTGAAAGGACCAACAGCAAGACTTTAGTTGTGTGTTCAATAAATCATAAATATCAAAAGTGGAGTGTAAGGAAACTAGTGTTTCTTATTCTCATGTGGATCTTTTGTTCGTGGCCTGTGCATGGACAGCTTTGTTTATTCTGTTTAGTCAGTACAGATGGACTAGAAATGATCAAATTCCTAGTATGAATCTACTACTGACCTGAATTTAGTGTTATTACTGCTGAAAGTATTACATTAATGCACTAACTGTCTGTTTTTTTAAGCAAAATTGTCAGACATTTGCAAATTTGCTGCTTTTCTTTGACATATTCAGGAGAATACTTTGAGATTTTAGAGTTTGAATAAAATATCACCTTGGAGTCTGACAGATGTTCTTGAGGAGTATTTAGCATTTTGTAGATAAACAGCTTAATCAGTTCATCAAGAATATAATTAGCAGATTTAGTTAGAATTTAATAAATGCTAAACACAAGGACTGTTTGCAGTCCTTAAGTAATAGAGTTAAATCTGTTAATCGAGTGCATTTAACCAGCCAGTCAGTCTACACTCCAGGTTACAGGTGAGTCTTCTATCATTGTACATCTTCTGTCATAGTACATCATGATATTGACATATTGTGACAAATAAAATCCTTTTGTGAAGCCATTTGAAGATAAAAAAAAAACCAATTAGATGGAGCTGTTTCTTTAAAGACCCCAATTTTTACCTTTGTAACATGTCCATATGATGTTTTTTATATATTAGAAGACATTTCATGAGTAAAATAAGCAGTCAGCACCATCTCTGATTCAGCATTTCCACCTGTAGCGTATCAGTGACCGTCCCAGGTTTCGTACGTAACAAACCGAGGAAACCAATCCTGCCAGGTTGTCAGTTGAGGTTTTCTGTGTCATTACTGTCCTTTAGAATCAGATTTCAGCTCTAACATACATGGCAGAGTTACTCCAATATTCCAACTTGCTATTGGGTATCAAAGAATAGTTTAAGAGTGTTTGAGCATAGATGAGCTGGTGTGCTCGAGTGGCAGTCTCATAGATCTACACAGAGTTGCATCGAACCCATTCTAAGGTAGAAAGGGATTATTTTCACCAGGAAAGAATTCAAAATTGTGATACACAGAGATTAGTTTTTTGGGGTTTCATCAATCATAACTTTAAATCCAGCAAATTGTGTACCTGATAAATCAAGGCTGCTCATCACAGCGGCGCAAATTCCAGTAAATCCAAACGCAACAAGCCACCCTGCTCATTCATTTGCACCGCTGCCTTGATACAAACAGAGATATTACAGGAAGCTCAGTGTAAACAGTGTCACAAACAGGTATGCACCAATCCACCTCTAATAGGATGAGAAATTCTTTAGTGCCACCAGACATTTGAAAGCTGAGGATGAGTCAGTCTTCCATTTGCAGGATTGTTGGCGGATAATGATGGAGATCTCGTTTAAAGTGTGGATGACTGGGTGGGATGATGATGGATGGATGCACGCCACATGTTTTATGTTGTGCTGTCACTAATTTATGTTGTTTTATGTGTGTGGAGCCTTTGTTTTTTGCATGTGATTTACATATTTGGATTGAAGTGGCTCTGAAACCAAGTGAATGAGTCACTGACTGACTGACTGGCTGGTTTAGTTGCCAGTTTATCAGTTAAAATGAAAGCAGTTAAATTCTGCTTTCATTAACAGTAAAATGAGATGTTTTTCAGTGTGGATTCAACTTTACAGCCATTTTTGATGCCGTGGTGCTGATGTGTTATACTCAGAGGTGTTGTTTTATATTAAATCCACCCTCGCTGATGTAAATTGGATGATGGATTTTAAAATATCTGCAACCAATGGGGGATATGTGGAGGGACAGTTAGAAAGGTAAGGGGTCAGGAGGCTACGATGCCGGGTGTGCCACGTCTTTCCAGTGCTGACGGCTCCCGGCTACAACATGGCATGAATCAGGATGCTCGAGATCCCTGAGGAGGAGTTGGTTAGCAACGCTCAGATCCAAGCGTCTACCTTGACAACCGGACAGTTGTTTGATCTCATTGCTGAGAAATATCACCTCAGAAGGATGTGGTCTTATCAGTGTCGGCCAGAGAGGAGCTTCAGCGTGTTCGAACCACGTTTTGGCGGCACGCGAGAATGTGCGGACAACCTGAGAGGATTTGTAATTGAATCACAAATTTGTGCTGTCATGCAGATTTGAGTATTATCTTCCCTGGTGTTTGGGGGGGTTTGCTTCACCTGTCTGATTGGATCAGTGTTTGACTGACGTGGGGTGGAACAGAGTGGGATGAGGCCTCTCTGTGGGCCTTTGGCTGCATGTTTGTCTACACAGTGGGAAGATTTGTTGGATTTTTTTGAAGATTCGTATATGCATCTTCATTCCATTTGAATTTGGTTGCATCTACCTTCTGATTTTGACATGTATTGTTGGGTAGAAGGTGGTGTTGAGCCTTTGAACTGGTTAAAAGCTGGTTAAGAACTGGTTACAATTAAAGTCTACACCGATACTGTTGGAACTGCAACTTCAATCCATTTGAATTGAGTTGCATCTGGATTCCAAATCTGGCACGTGTTGTTGTTGTTTGGTGTGAGCCTTTATACTGGCCACTCAGCAATGATGCAAGAATAAACCCTAAAAAGACTCTGTCGGAACTGCATATATAATGTTTGTTAGAACTTCGACTAATCGTTTCCAAGGCTGTTTAGTCTATAAGACATTAAACAAATATGGAAAATGCCAGTTTAAACCCATAAGATATTGAATTTACAATAAATTTCTCATTTCAGAAGCTAAAAATCACAAATATTTGACTTGTTTGTCCAATAATTGACTCAAACGATTCATTGATTCTAGAAATCCTCCCTAAATTCTTGTTGATCTATTCAGCTGGATGGAACTTACATTGTAAATGCTGGTTAACTGAATAAGTGTAAAAACCTGACTCCTTGATTCAAATGACTAATCAATTCATCAGCTTGTTATCATCATAAATATTCAGCCCTCATATGTGTTCTTGTTCCAATCCTAGCAGATTAAACCGGCTTTCGTGTGACTGAAATCAGAGAAGCTCCTGCTAAATGTCAAAGTGAAAACAGATCCGTTGATCAGTTCAATTTAAGTTTAATTAATCTGCTGTGACTCTAATTGATACAAGATGAGCGAGTCACAGTTGTGTGGGCGGAGTGCTTTTATAACCACCGTGTGTGAGGAGTGATTTGTAGTCAAGACTTCTTCTTCTAGCGACATACTTCGCATACAGACACCCAAGAGCTGTATTGATTTTGTCATCTCACCCCCGACAACCTTTGAGATGTGAAATATGTTTTTTTGTTTTGCTGTTCCGGCCATTTTTAGCTATTTTGTCCTTTGCTCTGCTTTAGAAGAGCTGACACATGGCGTGATCATTAGCGGTTGTGTAGATTTGTTTCACCCTCAGACCAAAAGGCTTTGGATGGGAGTGTGCTAGCAGGAGAAAGGTTTGTGCCCTCATCAAAAAAAAGAAAAAAAATCACAGTTGAAGAGAAATGATGCTGTAAACATCCGAGTTCTGCTCAGATAGGACTATTCTGTGCTGTACGGGCAGTGAGATTCACCATCTGAAATGTGAAAGGGGTTGTATTTGTTTACTCGCTGTCTTGGCAAACAGGAGGTGTGAAAAACAGGAAGCATTCACAGCGCATCTAAATAAAATGAAATTTAAAAAAAAAAAAAAAAATCATCATGTGGGCTTTAGAAAAAAACTCTGGTGTGTGTTTGATTGATCTGGCTGGTGTTTAAATTGCACCAGTGCAAATATGATTATCTGGCATGGAGACATAATGAGGAAATGTTGAAAGGAAAACCAACAGCTGTAGAGGCAGGAGGTGTCAGGATTATCCACAGAAGGTTACAGGGTGTTATACAAGCTCCATTATGACAGACATCAATGCTGAGGCTGTAATCATGACACACTGCAAATGTCAAGACATCAAATCTCCCATCGAAAGGCTCCCCTCTTCTCACATTTGCGCAGAAAACGCCCACACGAAGCAGCCACTGTTGTGCATTTCCATCAAATTAAGCTTAGCTGTGATTAGCATCTGTCATTTAAAAAAACAAACAAAAAAACCTCTCTTTGACCACTTGATGTATTTATTCATCAACACGAGTTCCACTTTGCATTCCGCTGCGTTCGGGTGAATCTGCACAGCGGGAGCTCAGGCCACCGCTCATGTGAACAATACTGTGCTGTTCATTCCCAGCCAGATTCTGCCACCATCTCTCTGAGCGCTGCGGAGAGGGACCTCATTAAGGAGCCACGCAGCCTTTCAGCCAACCACAGAGCGCTGTTCAAGGTTCTGCACCTGCTCGAGAGCTCGGCTTCGTTTTTAATGAGGGAAAATTGATACATCGCTTTCAGGTAAATGGGTCTTCAGTTATTTTTTTGGGGCGTTGTTAAGATCAGCACAGCGAGGCAAAACAGGAGTCATCATTAGCTATATCGCTGCCTACGAACTAATTTGATTTAGGGCGGTGATAAATGCAATTATTAGATAACACTGAGCGGTTCCTTAAATTTTTACCCAGGCCTCTCAGCAGGCTTAAATCCACATGCTCAATATTCATGAAGGCACAACTAACGAAAGGGAGAGCAAGAACATGGTTTATATACTGCACAAGCACAAGCTTCAGGGCTGCAGTAATTAATATATTGATTATTTATAAGATTATAAAACACAATAAGCTAGCAACTTTAAATTTAAAGGTATAATAACTACTTTTTTAAAGGTGGAGTATGCGATTCTAGAAAAGAGAATCGTGTACTTCACCTTTAAATGACAGAAAACCAATCGATTCATTGCTTTGAGAATCATTTGTGATAATCATCTCTTTCTTGGTGTTTTATATCATTTTAAACTAAAAATTTTTGGGTTTTGTGCTGTGGATCAGACAAAACAAGACATTTGAGTAACGTGATCAATGATTTCTGACATTTTCTAAACCAAAAAATTAATAATTTAGTCAGTGAATTCAGAAAATAATCTTCAATTTGAGCTGCAACAACAATAATTGTTACTGCAGCCCAGTTAAATTGCTTTTTTTGTCCAAAGAAGACTACAGCCTAAAGGTGTGCTAGCAGCTTTGTCAGGCTGAGGGCTTTACCGAGGCACAGCAACATTCCCTCTCAACATTTTTTTAAAAAAAGAAGCTTTTTTCTATTCTGAATGTCTAAATAGTCATTAATAACTAGACTTTTTTTTAATCTAAAAAACCTTGAAAATTGCTCATTTGAACACATTTTTACAAATGCATTTATTCATGAAAATCATTTCTGAATTTATTTCTGTGAATGTAGTATTTTGACAGTCCATTAATAGCTTAGGCTGCTGTATAGAATACTGAATATAAACACAAAATAAATGAAATATAAGTCCCCTTGAAATGGCCATTTCATCTTTTACCTCTTTTTTAGCTGCTTTATTTGCAACATTGATTTAAAACGGCAAGTCCAGCTTGTCATAAACATCTGAACGCATATTAATTCACTAATTTCTATATCATTTTTCAGAACTGTCACTTATTTAAATCTAAATTAAGTCTGACTCTGTATTAATTTGATGAATATGAATACATTTACTCAATTTTATAGTTACTTAGGGTCCTTTACAGGCACTCAGTAGATCAGAACTGAGGAAATTTCTCAGATGGAGACTCCAAATGATTTAACTGTCATGTAAAACATATTTTGCATTTTAATGAAATTTCCAGAAACAGTGACTCAAAAATATTTGCCCAGAGTCCAAACTGGATGTTCAGGGCACAGCTTCAGTGTCATCAGGGGATCCTCAATTATCTGCCACTGCATCCGTTTTCAACGATATACTGTTGCTTTAAATATCACAGCAACTCAATTTACACCCAGACTTGGTGACGTAAGTTTGATCACTTCATAGGTGTAACATCATTAACGTCTGTGTATATTTTGATCCTTCAGAATGCAAATTAAATCCCCTTTAATGTAGTTATTAAAAAGAGTGATTCATCCATACAAACTCATTCATATTAATATCCACTCCTTCTTTAGAGGCAGCCTCACACCACCACTCCTATATTGGATACACAGGAGAGTGCTCTTAAAGAATCAGTTTATTGTCATCAGGTGGTTGTTTTTCACGCTGCCTATTCAGAGCAGATGAGGCCTCGTTATAGTTTACGTACAGATGTCAAATGATAGCAATCATAGGTCTTCTCTTTAACATCTGAATGGTTTTTGAGTCAGTCCCTCTCCTCCCTCCTTGCACATTACAAATCCCAACTTTTGCAGTGTCCTGGCTGCTAAATATACTAATTAAGGCCACTAATTAGTTTAAAGCAATCAAAACAGCAGCAGCTTATTCATAACATTTTAATTATCTGACTACCGTTGCTTTGACCCTTGCTACTGCTGCTAAAAGGCTAACTTTATAATGAAAACAGCTAAAAAAAAATATAAATATTGTGTGTTTCACCCCTTCCTGTTTGAATATTCTTCAGATTCATCTTCATGTACTGTCTTTTGAAAACCACAAATTGACCACTAATTGAGCTCTAATAAGCAACCTCATGCTTCATCCACACGTGGATTAGTCATTATTTATCGCGTGCTGCTGTGAAAGAAGCTGATGCCAATGGCCCCGGTCACTGATCCTGCATCAACACAGCCGCTCCTGTGTGAGGCTTCTTTGATAAAGACTCGCCGCTTCACTTTTTTGTTTTTCTGCAGATGAACGGCAAACATGATGCCGTCGCATCCTGACACTGAGCTACTTTACTTAGCTCAAAGACGCGCTGCCAGCTGTGGGTTTTTTCTGCTCCTGTCATCAACCTCAGCCATTTATTAGCCTCCCACAGGATTTATGCTCCAGCGCTAACAGCCAGTGTAATTACGGGTATGAAAAATTTGAGCAAGAAGACAGTATGCAATTGTAGAAAATATGATAATGAGGCCCATTTCTAGTTAAAAGTGAACGCTGAAGTTGAAAATTATGTCAGAAGAAACCATAACAGTTAAACGAGTCAATAGTTAGCTGTATTTCCTCCGCTGTGAGTCTGAAAATCGTCCAATCAAATCAACCACATGTGGAATTTTGCACACTAATGAGATCAAAATGGCACAAGTGGTGCAAAGATGCTTTCTTCTTCTCCTGTCACTGTCATGCATATCTTTTAGTGGAGGTGAATGTTGTGGAGATTTGCTTCAGGTGTTTGGGGCTGCTCAGATGCGCTTCACAGTGGAAAGAGAGAAGAAAGGAGATCCTGTTGGCTTCTCTACACAAGCGTGGGTGACTCTTAATTGAGTGGAGAGACTGCTTTGTGTTGTTGCTCCTGTGGAGAAGCTCTTCTTGCTGGATAGCAATTTGTGCTTTACAAGAAAAAAAAAGAAAAAGCAAAGGAAACACTGAGAGGCACTCAACAGCTGCTTTGAATAGCTTTTTCATGAGCATGTTCCACAGCCCACAGATTGTCCAAATACACAAAAAATCTCTTTGCTTCTTCCATCTTGGCTGACTGGTGGCTTGTTGTGATAGGACAGTACATGTAGATTAATGTGTTTCATAATGGAGCCTGGCTGCGCTGCTACATCAGTGCGTTAACACATCCACCGGCAGCGATGACGGCCCGAATTCTATCTTTTTTAGCTGTTAACTTCTCTGCGAGTTGCTGAAATGTCGGCCTGAATAATTAGCTGTTCCAAGGTTCTTCTTCTGGCTCTATTGTTCATGCATTATTTATAGTGGCATCTGCCTGAGAGTTGTCTCTGTACTGGTGGAGCTCCTCTATGCCTTGCTGCAGGCAGAGCAATAAATGCTGCCACTCTGCATGTGCGTCTGTCTTCACTCATGGGCTGACATGGTGAATGGCACACCCAGGATGCAATCGATGAGCCAGATTTTTAGGAAACAAACTGAAGTGCATCATTGCTTTCTATGAGTCGACAATAGAAACCGATAGGGTCCTCACTGTTTACAGTATCCTTGTTAATTTCTTGCATTGTGTTTTCAAGGTTTCCTGCTATCCATTAATACACAATTATAACATTTGACAGGAAATAAAAAAAAATCTTACAGCAATTTTTTACAGTTTTTATAGTGTATATCTTCCACAGGCTGAATACATGCATTAATATTTCAAAATTAATAGTTTGTGCTTGTAAATATCACAACACCTGCACTGAAAGCAAGCAGTTATCATAATCAGAAACTATTAACTATGCATGCAGGATTATATTACACCTGCAATGTATATGCATGATCAGATTTCTTTGTGTTCCGTGTAAATGTCATCTTGTTATAACCCCGGATAAGCCCCACAGCCGATAAACTGCCCACATAAAAAAAAACTCACTGTTTCTGTTCCCCTAGAAA
Source organism: Amphiprion ocellaris (assembly GCF_022539595.1). Lineage (NCBI taxonomy): Eukaryota > Metazoa > Chordata > Actinopteri > Pomacentridae > Amphiprion > Amphiprion ocellaris. The sequence continues at coordinate 30,677,499 of NC_072783.1, read as the reverse complement.
TCTATTTCATGGGTTGGTGAAATAAAATGTAATATATGTCATTGCAGACATGTGGAACGTAATGATAAGAATGCCACCTGTATTTATTGTCCCCTGGAAATTCATCTGCCTCTCGACTACAATGAGATCCCTATCTGTTTATCTCTTATGACCTTTATTGTTATCGTCCACAGACACGAGGCTGAAGACTCAGTTTACCCTTCAGGGGGTAAACAGTTTAGAGGAGGCTTCACCTGCTAAAACTGCTCTCCCCTACAGGTGCAGTCATGGGACCTGTTATTATTGTTATTAAACCTGGAAGAAAAAAATAACTTTTGCATATATTAGCCAGGTGGAAAATATATCAGGGCTGCAGAAGAGCAGAAGAGTGCTGTCCTGAATATATTCCGGTCTGCCTCAGGTGTTCTTTTTTTTTTTTTTTTTTTTTTTTTTTGATGGATGTGTGTTCGGGGCCACCACTATTGTTACGAATCGTCTAGGAACCGAGCTGCACTAAACAGTGAGCAAACACAGCCGTATCGCCTTGTGTTCAGCAACAATAGGTGTAATAATGCAGGGTGCTCAGGTTCAAGCTGGCATTGATAGATTCTTCGCTTTAGGCCACAAATCACTCACTGTTGAAACAGCAGGGCAAGTACTGTACAATTAGGCCAGGCAGCTACAAAAACATTGAGGACATGCTCTTGCCTGGGGAGAATCAGCCTCCTTTTACTGTCTTCTGTATGTTTGATTTTCACGACTTGAATGTCCCAGAGCTGCGTTTGGAGGAGCAGGGAGGGCTGAGGCGGCTCTCTGTATTAACTGTCAGAGCAGCAGAGAGGTGTCAAGGACAGGCTTGGAAAGAGCTGCGATCTTGTCTGTGTACAAGCTGCGTTTAGTATGTGTGGCATGTGGTGGATATATTTGTTTGGTGTGTATGGTGGTGGTGGTGGGGGGACAGAGACTGTTAATTTGCCGAGTTGGCAGGGTAATGGATACACACTACAAAGTCATATTGAAATGACCTTAATCAAGCAAATCGTATTGTAGGGATAGGCTGCATAGCTAAAACGTTAATAGCTTTTTTCTCACTTGAAAGAACTCAACAGAATCTCATGTATGTGTGATGTCCTTCCTAAAGCCATAACGTGACATCTCAATGTGCCTCTCTGTTTTACTGTAATATCCCACTGCCTCTGTGGGAGATTAGCATAATCAGCAGCCACAACAACCCAATTTGTTCTCATTGCCACGGCAGACGGGGGGAATTAAATGTAATCAGCCAGCTAGCATATTTAACTTAGCTACCCCTGTGAGCCGTCTCATGCAGATCCCTGCGGCATTTCAGCCGGGATGGTTGTCATCATTATCTTCTCTTAACCATGCTGCCCGTTTCTAAAAACTTGCGTCTGACAGTTCTGTAGCTTCAGTGGACTTGTCAGCGGAGCCTAATTAATTTAAACAGCAGGCGCAGTTGTTAAAAATTTGAAACGGCAAATAAAAGAATGATCACAGGCGAAGAGAGATGATGGTAAGGTGATATTGCAATCGTACTTTTTATTTTTTTTGAGGTTTGCTGAACGGGCGTGCTGACAGTGCACTACAGCCTCCTCAGATGATTGCACAGCTGCTCAGTACAACTAAAAGTTTTCACACAGGCTTGTGGCGACAGCAGATCAGTCCAGTGAGAAGAGAAAACTGTCGGTGTGGGTTTTTTCTTGTTGTCAACAGCAATGTGTTAATCTGCCTCTTGACTTCCATACCCTGTCTGTGGCACTCAGCCGAAACTCATCGATTAAAGGATATGAGCCTTTTAAAATAAGAATGTTATATTCAAACTCTTAGTAAAACGTCTCTGTTCTGTAGTTTAAATACACAAATTGCACATTATTTCACATTATGCACATCTGTGGGAATTTATAGCCACAGGATGGTGTGTTAATGTGGATCTATGTGTTCTGAGTTTTTCTTTTTCCTTTTTTATTTGCAACTAATCCACTTGTTAAGACATATTGACCTTCTGATGATACTGTTTCCAGATCCAAGCCTCGACTCCGTTAGGTGAGGCTCTCATCTTTTCAACATACTGCAGTGCCCAATCTTTCGTTTTCTGGATAGATCTGAGTCCAAAAAACGGTTTCTATTCCACATCAGTTCTCTTTGACTAACCATCGATGTGCATTTATATTGAAAATAACTTAAACCTCACTTTCAATTTGTAAAAGACACTGTTAGTGCTTTGTTTCAGTGAACCTAACAATTCTCCTGTAGCTAGCCAGGGGGTGAGATAAATTTTTCATATTCATTTCATATACATACATATATATATATATATATATATATATATATATATATATATATATATACATATATATATATATATATAACAGTCCTATACGTTTTTATTTTGCAGAAATACCTCAGCCGGAACAGTCTAGCTCACCTCAACATCATAAATCCTCTTTTTTATGGATGCCTGGGCTCTACCATTGATTATACCACCTGGGAGTACAGCTACACTAATCCTTTTAACCCTTTAGAGCGAATCACTAAAGAAGAAAGTGATCGTGAAAAGGTTCACAAGTTCACAGGTTTTCTTTCCTTTTTTTGGTCTAAAGCAGCATTTGCACCCAGAAATATTCCTTGTCACACATGGTGGATTGTTCCACTGATAAAATGCATAAAATTCAGGCTAAAAACACAAGAAAATATAACAACTCCTTATAGTAACAGTAAAATCTGTAAAATAAACTGAAAATTTTTGACAAATCCTTGCCATAATGGTTTATTTGTCTACCTGTTTGGGTAGTTCGGACTTACCGTTCTTGCTGGAGATTAAGTTAAGATTCATTTTTTTAAAAAAGGTTTAAATCTGTCCCTTGAAATACCTGCATAATCCCTCAAAATTTCCAAATCATTAGCAACACATTCCTGGCGATAGCTTGTATTTAAGTCGTAAAACCTGCAAGGCTTGTTTTTTTCCTCTGGGCGAAAAAAAAAGAGACTGTTTGTTAGAGTTTATTGGAGTGGAATTTATTTTCTTTGCCTCCCCCACATTCAATATTGATTTAAGTTCCCTCGGTAATGTTAGTGTGCCAGCACCAAGCAAGATTTAAGCTCATTCATCTATTTATGCATGCTGATAACTTTTTGTGTTTGCAGATCAATACTGATGAGCCGAGCCACTACAAAGTGAATATAGTGCTTTAGATACTTTTGTTTCTGTTTCAGCCTGCCTGATAATGGGGCTTTTCTTGCTAATATTGTATGCAGCAGCAGCACAGCTCAGCACAGTAAAGACGGCCCTGCATAACCTGCGAGCTCCCTGGGGCATCCGTGCGGAGCTCAACCTGAAGGCTCGCCTCTTCTTTCTGCTTCTTTGTTTTGCAAATGGGTAGGGAGGGAGGAGCGGTAAGATGCTGCAGAGACTCTGCTGTTCCAGGGTTCTGCTTGGCTCAGCACTGGGGTCCAACAGAATCCATTTTTCTGCATCTGCATCATCCTCCTCCTCTCCAATTACTGCATCTCTCGGAGCATGCAACGCCTTGATTCAACCATGGAGTCTTCTACAGCAAAGTGAGCCCGGCCACCGTTTGATGTGTCACTTCATCAGTGATTTGAGACCACAGCTAAAGGGTTCTTGAGAAGAAAAGCTGTTTTTTTTTTTCCTGTGATGCAACTTCCTGAAATCTGAGCTTATTAGCCGATGGCAGCAGCCCCCATAGAAAAACTTGTTATCTACACATAAAGCAGCCTGTGCTTTTATAGAAAATGTCATTGCCGGGTAAATTATCTGCATTCCCCTGCAAGAGCTGATCGGCCCGATTCCTCCTCCTGCATCCGAGTGCATGTCTCAGATGGATGCACGCTTGGCAGGTGGCTACTTTGTGGCTCAAGAAAAACAGAGACGTGCCTTTCGGTGTGCAGAGATGGCTGCAGATTGTGCTCCGTACTGTACTGCATTGCAGGCAGGCGTCTTACCTTGTGAAACAACATGTGTCCTTCGCCTGCAGGCCCTGAAGCACTCCGGCTCAGATGATCAATTTGATCCAGCTCTGTGTTGCCGGGCTGCGACTTAATCCCATAATGCTCTGGTATTTTGTTGCAATCGAGACATCACCATTTTTCTCTGTGGATTTCTTATTTTGTCTTTGGAGTGCAATGAAAGATACCTCTTTCATCTATGCACATGCTATATAATCACCTTTAACGGGCTGTAATTCAACCATATATCTTGTCAGCGTCTGTCAGAGCGAATGTGGTGCAGAAATCTTGGACCTGTCACGCTCCAGTGAAAGTAAACTGAGGAATTGTTTCTTTATACCACTGTGGAAACCACATGACTTGCTATGTGGGATTTTAGAGGAGCTGTGGAAATATGTCCTTAGCTGTTACTGTGTGATTTCTGCCTCATTTTCAAGTGAAAATGAAATGTTTTGCCACTCTCAAGCCCGTGGGTTTAGGGCAAAAGACATGCAGCGTCATTTCGGAGCACTTTAATGCATTTCCCAGTGTTTCAATCTGTGGTGGGTCCATCCCATTAGCGGCTCTCCCATTTCTCTGTCGTTTTCAAAGACGGCAGGGTACAAACAGAACGAGACATTACCTCCACCACTTAAGCCCCAGCATGCTGAATCGAGGCGCCATAATGACACGGCAAAGGCAAGATGCACTCCCGCTGCTCCCCGGTAACTACAGAGAGACAGAGGGTGGAATGTAGATTCACGGCAGCCTCCGCCTGCGTGCCCTTTTGCAGCAATTTAAAGGGAGACGGGGAAACGTGGCTAATTCGGCCGCATTAATCAGGCAAAGCGCAGCGCCGTGTAAACGATGGTGTGAGGAATGATGAGCTGACAGTGTCCTGCCAGTCAGACGGCGGCAGACACACCTCAGTGATCTGATAGGATGACACAGCTCCGGCCCAGAGAGGAGCAATCAGCTGAGGAAAGCCTCTCGCAGGTCTCTGTTCATTACAGACATGACCCGGATCACCAGTCCATCCATCAGCCTGTGTTTATCCAGTCACCGGCGGAGAAAATGACTTCATGAAGCTGGATAAATGACAACTGGAGGAAATGCAAAATGTCCAGATCATCATTTCACCTCTAACTCATATCCCGCTGCTTAAGTGATGCCTTCATGGCAAATGTTGATTTCAGAATGTCAACATTTTCCATGAAGGCATGCAGTTATTGCCTTGAGAGTGAGAAATTTCATTTGAAAACTTCTTAACTAAAACTCTTAATGTGCCGATATCTGACTGAGCTCGCATTATGAGTTTTTGAAGACTTGTTTACAGTTGTGACTGTATGAAAATATGCTCATAAATATGCATCTGGATCTAAAATCGGCTTCAAAATATAGTAAATAGTGTAGATGTATAGTTCTAAGTTGGCTGAGTTACAGTTATTTGCATTTATCACGTTGCTGCAGAGCTTCCTAAAAGCCAAATTCCAGTGAATTTTGCAGCATCACTTGGAATTGGTAAGTGCACTCGCCATCTCAGTCTGATTGCATGTGCACAGCTGGTTTGTCAAATAGGCTGTAAAGGTTTAGAAGCCAATTTTGAAAAATGGCTCATTCAAATGTGTTTTAGAAGACCTTTGGTAAGGACTGAGTGAATTCTGCAGTAAATGTAAATCTAATTGGGTGTTTTCATCTTGAACCGGAGAGAAAAAAGCACATTTGTCATAAAGGGCCACATTCTGCTGCTATTACTTCTGGATTCTCACTACTAATTCTGTTCATCCACATGCCAGTAAAATCTGTCGTTGCATTTTGTTAAGAAAGAGGACAGCATTTTACAGGAATACGCTTGTGGAATTTCTTAGCTTTGACAGTTTTACACTTTCTTCTTCCTTTTTTTTGTTTGAATTAAATAAAAGTGATGTAACGTTTTGATAAGTCAGTGTTGGAGGAGTTGGTTGGTGGATTTTGTTGAGGGACTTTTAAAAGAATCTTGCATCGAATTGCGCAATAGCTACGTCGGTCCGCTGCACAAACTGCATTGGTTTCACAATAAAAGCAGTAAGATTGTGAGGTGCCTACCTTTGACGTGCATCCATGTCATGTGACTGAGTAGTTTCACATCACATTTGGTGTCGGCAATAATAAAACACAAAGAGGACATCAACACAGAAGACGCAAGTTCAGATCCTGTGTGTAAAACCTTTCTTTTTCGTATTATGTTTAGTGTTTTCAAGCACTGTTTACTTGCTTTTTTAATAATTTCAGTTAATGTTTGCTTTGGTTTTTGATTTGCTATGGTTTATGGAGCAAAGCTTCTTGGCTAAGTTTAGGAAAATATCACGGTTTGGTTTAAAATGCATCGATGCACATGCTAACCACAAGTTATTTTTTAGGTTGCTAGAGTCCCTCCACACAAATCACCCCTAAAAACATCGACACCTTACAATTTAACAGCTTTTTTGTGAGAGTAATACATTTCTCTACAGACTGGACTCATTCACGACGTTCTGGGAAACACCTATATCTACCTTTTTAGAGAGAATATGTCAGTGCCTTAAATATTACTCTAATAGTGGTGTGCGTTGAATATCAGGATTGGGTTTGTGTGTCCTTTAGAACCTCGACTGTACCGGCGCTGTCACATTACAGGGACAGATGAGCTGCAGTGATGGAGCAAGCAGGCTGCATGCACGTGATGGATTATTGCAGCAGGGCGAGGAGATGCAGATTTCCACTGTGACATTTCTTTTACTCTGAGAGCGTTTCTCCGCCAGGCTGCAGTCAGGTCGTGCTCTGACAGCTCTCAGCCATGAACGCTCAGAGCCTGCAAGCTGCTCTTCCACTTTTACTTTTTGAAACCTCTCTTTGGAGATGGATACTCCCCTCATTTTTAGATGACTGCTTTGTTTGCATTCTGCGTTAAAGGTGTCGAGGCTGCAGGGCGTCACCTGTGAACTGCACTTGACCGCTCACACTAAAGCAGCGGATAAACTCGTGTAAACGTTGCAGATGGCTCCAAACCTCTTTTTCAGGTACCAGCTCCACAGCGCTGAGCATCTGCTAATACTGCTACTAATCCACTCTTCTTTTTTCACGCTCAGCTATGAACCATAAACTCCACTTTGCCAAAGATAGCCATCTGAAATTGCAGAGTATAAATTTTACGACACTTAAGTCTGATAAGTGACGACTCATAACTTGACTGAAATGACTCAGAACTTGTTCGCTTTGAGTGCTTCTCTTAGCGATGCAAAAAGTAGCGGAATCAGATGCTTGTTTGAGCTTCAAATGACAGCAGTAAAGATAAGTTTTTCAAGTTATTTGACAGATAAAAGGCCCCCAGTTCAAAGGAAAAATGTTGTTTTGGCAATGTTCAACAAAGGTTTCTTACAGTAAACGGTGGCTCATCCATCAAAAGGAGATCTAGGATTTTCTCCGCCGGTTAGATTTTCTTCGTTTTTTGCTTCATGTGGACTTTCTCTCATTTTCAACCCTTTTTTTACTTGTTGCTTGTGTAATTTTAATCGTATTTCTGCATTTTTCTTTTCAGGTTTATGTTATTTTCGGATATTTTGCTTGCTCGTTAACCTAAAAATGTCCATACAACCAACACAATGATGGCAAGGTGGTGTTGTTGCTGATATCATGTCAACTGGGGCTACGTTTTTCAGTATTTGAGCATATTTGTTTTAAAATTTATATTGTTTCATTTAGTTTGCCCTTTGGAAGTCAAAAATTGCAGTTGTTGAGTTGGGTTGGTGGATGAAGATGTCATACATCTAAAGTTTAGATCGGATTTTGTGACCTACTCAATGTTGACCTTTTTATTTGCCAAAACCGATATTTTAGCTACTTTACCTTGATCAAACCCTAATTATGTGTTATTTAAGACATTAATAATATGCACATATTGTTGAAGGCTTTCATTTTTAAACATTTCACAGAAATGTCCTCTCAACCACGGGCACACTTGATGCCCCAAAAGTATTTTTACTGGTATCAGACTAATACTGAGTGTTCAATTCGAGCATTACTTGCTAAGTCACACACACCAACAGTAGTCCAATGTCCTGGCAAAGAAACGGATGTACAGCTAAATGATTTAAGAGTCAAAAGTTCAGCTCACCCCTGCGGTTGTCACGCAGAGTTGGGATGTTCACGGTGTCGGTGGTTGAGGACAGGTGTGCGTCCAGGTTGCGGCGGGTGACGTTTGGGTTGGGCAATTCAGGTTTTCAGGGGGTGTTTATGTCTCCGGCAGACAGGGGCTCAGGCGAGGCGATGTAGACGTTAACTCAGAAGAGTGCAGCCAGGCTTGCGGCCAAACGCTGTCAGCCTAATACCAGCGAGGAGTCCGCGAGGAGCAGTCGCAGCATCTGGATAGTCAAGCTCCATTAGCCTCCTGGCTCTGTTTTACACCAGCTGCATTACAGCCTTGTTGACAAATGGCAGAAGAGGTGGTGTGTGTGATATGAATCACATAACTCAGGGGATCTCCACCATGAATATCATACCCCCTTTGCCCCGTGATCTTTCCCCTCCATTCCCTGCCTCCCTCTTGTCTGGGTTTGCAGTGAATTGAAGCAGCAGCAGCTCTGACTGGGATTCTGGTGGGGCAGCATTAGCTCTCAACCTTGGTGAAGGACTAAACGCAGCCTCAGCCTGGTGTCCTTGCTGTCACACTGCTGCTGGGAGAAGATAAGCACTGCAGCCTTTAGGACATTCTATTGGGCTCCCATCGGTCCTGGCAGCACTGTGAGGCGGGTAATTGAAGAAGCCCTGCAAATAATTCATTAAGTAATCGTTACATCTGATGCACGGCATGCTCTGACAGTCATTCTGTGAGCTTCCATCATGCTCTACTTTCTTTTTCACCTAGTGTTCGCAAAAAGCAGATTCTCTCTGCTGATTTAAAAGGCCTTCGCAATTCTGTTTGCCATCTTTGCAGCAGAGGAGGTGTTTCACATGACGTGCTAAAAGTTTCTTTTTGTCGCATGAGTCATTGCAGAAATCCAGCCGATTTGGAGGATAAACAGTGATATTGCCTCTCGTGTATGTAACGCCTGGACATTTGCTGCCGTGGGGAAATATTTACCTCTGTGAAACAGTCTCTGAGGTGAAATCTGAAGTCCTGCTGCGGCTCGGTGATGAATTCTTGCCTCAGTCTTTTAAAGCCGAGTTTTTTTTTCTAGCTTTTTGGCTTGTCCTTGTGAGGCCTGTAAATTGTCCATAGTGATATATTAAGATGCTGTCACGGCACTGTTAAGTAGAAAGGTGTGGCTGTGTGTGTGTGTGTAGAGAATTAGGTATATTTACTGGGTTGAGTTGCTGAAATAAACCATGCAGTGCTATATTTCTCTCAAACACACCGGAGCATTGAATGATGAAACACACGGGGAGAGGCTGTGGTGGGTATTGATGTGTAATGCCCTTGGACCAAAGCCAAGACAGTGAAATGGAATGAAAGGAAAGCAGTCACTCCCCTGTTAACTCAAGGTTGTACTTTACAGAAGCTATATCTGTCTGTGTTGTCAATGCTACGCTTAGTAAATGTGCTCTACGAGTGCACCGCGACTGTAAAGAATAAATATCTAGATCACATCTGCCTGTTGACTTTGAAGATTCCCACCAATTTGCCTGCATTTTTCCAAGGCTGATGCGGTATGTCATGGCTTATCCGCAACTTTCCGAGCTGGCAGGGGGGACGGCGTTTTGGCACCGGCTTGTAAACACAGCCAGAGAATGGGCTCTTAGTGATCGGGACCCCTGCCAGCTCATAGAAGTGGCAGCTGATCATCCTCGGTTAATAGGCGCTCATAATCCTCTGTGAATGTCTTATGTTGTCCCCCGAGAGGAGCGAGACGAAGGCATGTATTTGCAATCAGTGTGCATTAAGGGCTGACAGTTTAACTGCTGCCATAACTGTAATAAACCAACCCACTGCTTGCATGCCGAATGGCAGCAAAATGAAAACTGTAATGCTTTTTTTGTTGTTGTTGTTGTTGTTTAGTCTCTAACAATGACTCTCTCTCTTTCTTTCTCTCCCTCGCTGATGCTTGTCGTTGCCGCAGGAAGTCGAGGTTAGTGTCCCTTTTGTAAATTTGCACAATGAACTGTCTGTCTTTGCTCTGACGCTTCTTTTAGTTCTGCTGGTGTCACCTGCCCGATGAGTAAGAGCTCACTGTGGTGGAAGCACAAAACCTACAACATAATACAGCACCATTGTCTGCCGTAGTGGAAATTTGTCTCGCCGCGTAGCAGCTTAAGCCGCCGTAACATGAAGATGAATAGGAATACAAAGAACAACATGCACTGTACAAACAATTCCATAAGAAAATGGGGGAAATCTGGCAGCAAGGGTGCAGGAAACGATATGTTAAAGCACCATAATGGTAAAAAAAAAAAAAAAAAACTGTAAAAGTGATAAAGGGAACAGTTTTCAACTAATTTCAATACAATAAAACAGTATAATTTTATGATTCCACACTGTAAAAGAATGAATTACTATTTGTGAAAACACAGGTTTAAATGTGTACATTATGTATGGTATTAGTGTCTTTTTTTCTTTTTTAAATGGTCAGTGTGTAAATAAATACTATTTTACTGGATAATACCTGTAATCTAGATAAACATCTGTAAGATTACAGTTTGAAAAATGATTTACTATTTTACAATACTAAATTTACAAAAAAAAACTTTGCAAATAAGAGGAAATATCTCTGAAGTAAAAATAAATAATGTATTATTATAGTCAAATGTCAGAAATATAGATTTTTGTTGTGACATTATTACAGTTTTGGCCAGTTTTTTGTTGTTTGTTTGTTTGTTTTTGCTGGGTTTTTTGTTTTGTTATTACAGTCAACATGCAAATTAATACTTTATATGTTTATGTCTGTGATTTTACTAGATATTATCTGTAATTTAACAAAATAAGGAAAATCTTTAAATTATTTACCATTTTTCAATCCTTGATATATATGTCAGGAGTGATCGCAACAGTTTTTTTGTTTGTTTTCTTTTCTTATAATCGACATGTAAATTGATAATTTCTTTCTCGAATTTTTCTTTTCATTTTTCACCATTTTATTAAAATGATGTCTTTAATTTCACAAAACAAGGAAACTGAAAAGTAACAGTTGCAAAATTATTCACCATGAATCCTTAATATACTCCCCCCCCATAATAACAGCAGATGTCAATATAATAATAATATTTCTTGTTTTAAAAAAGTAATAAAATTCCATGATACACTGTAAAACAACAAATTAATATTCGTAAAAATACAGATTTTTGATGTGGACATTATTCACAGTTTTGGTCTGTTTTAAGGTTAACATATTTGCAAATACTTTATTCTGTGGTTTTACTACTTATTACCTGTAGTTTTTTTTAAACAAAGGATCAATCTGTAAATAAGAGCAAATTGTTCCAAAAAAAAATTACTGTTAAAACAGTTCAAATGTGTTACTGGTATAAATTAATTGAAACTGCTGCCTCCAAGACAATAATCTGAAGTATCACTAATAGTAAATGGACACAAATATATTCTTTTCAGACTCACAATTCAATGTAGAAAATAATTATAAACACACAAACTGTCCCTTTAAGTCCTCAGCCTTTGCTCAGTGTTTAAGCTGCCTTCGGCTGCACTTGTTCAGCTTGACTTGAGAGCTCAGTCTTCGTGTCCCCTGAGCAGAATAAGACCGAGCTAAACTGAACAGACCTGATCCTCGGGGTCCACCCTGGGCCTCGCGCCGAGTAGTAACCGCTTTATAGTTGATCCTCTCTGTCCTGACACACAGCGAAATGGGTCAGAATGGATACAGCAGGGGGACGCTGAATTTTTATTATCGTTCCAGCGCAACGCCGCCGGGGACACACTCTAAAAAACAGAGTTGGTTTGCAAATATTCCCATCACAGCTGCACAGGAGCTAAGATAGTTCATGTTCTTTTATGAGATCCATTTAAACTCTCAGAAGCTGGCCTTGTGATGCTTGCTTTTTACTAGAAGCTACTTCTTCAACATCCAAGTTGAGTTTGATGGTTCAGTCTTGACCTTGGAAAGAAAACAGCAGAGGAAAAACAAACTCATCACGTGGTCTTCAGCTGCAGATTGAGTTTGTTCAGCGAGCTTATGAAGCTCCATAAAAGCCTCAGAAAGTTGTTTTTGTAAACAGCATTTGTTGTTGTCTTGTCAACATCTAACAGTGTATCTCCAAAACTTGTCATGTGGGTTGACGTGGTACATATTCTGCTAAAAATCAAGTACATTTTTAAGTAGTTTGGGGTTTTTCAACTCATGAAAGTGCATTTATTCATTCAGTTTTTTAATTTTAGCAACGATGGTAGAGCTGTGGAGCTCCATACTGTCTTGCCAGCTCTGCAAGCGACATCCTCAGTTATGCACAAAATAGCAACACAACAATCCTATAGGCTTCTGCTGTGTCTAGCTAAGCGGTTGCCGTGGAGAAGAACCCAGTTAGACGCATGAATCATAGAGGTAGCATAGGCGGATGTTTCTTAATAATTACATTTCTATTCATGCACAAAGGATTGTACCTCTGACTGTTTATCAAAGATATTTCTAACACAGTTGTTCATCTTTTGCACTGCGTTTCATGGTGTTCAAAGCCATAGAAACTGTGAGTCACAAAACATCGTCTGTGGGGAAAATGAATGGACATTTATTGCCACAACCACAGATGCTCAAAATAGCCTCACCGTATATGAAGAATGAATGGCTTAAAGTGATTGATTGATGTGCAAAAATTCTAACTTTGGCCACATATAGCGTAGTTGTCGCTTCTTTTTTTAAAGCCCTGTCTTCTCTAGATGTTAAATCTTAGCAAGAAGATGCTCAGTCAGCTTGGTCTCTTCAGGGCTTTAACACCAGTCAGTCTGGAGACCTTCAGGGCCAAAGTCACCTGCAGAACAAACCCCCTGAGGAGGGAACAGCCTGGAGCTTCTGGCTTGATGATCTCATGCCGCTCAACTGATTCACATGAGCAAAAACAAGTCAAAAATGTAGCTCTGCATGAGAACTGCCGACGCACTTAAAGGTTTAATTCTGTGTCTGAATGAAGAGCTTTTATTAGAAAGCCGATATAAACTCTCATTAAGAGAAATAAATGATTAAAACAGGGTCTTAAAAATGTATGTCTAATTTTTGTTTTAATTAGGAGTTAGGTTTAATAATGAATGAGCCTATTATTTGTATGGTTTTGGGTCTAAGCTCAAACAAAAAGATGCACTAAAAGTTTATTGATCCCCAAAAGAGGGTAAAATAGATGTTACAGCAGAACAAGAAACAGAACTAATAAATATAGAAAATGATACAGCAGGGAAAAAATCATGACAGCAGCATTAATCCTAGGAATAAATAAGAAATGTTTTGGTTCAGCTGACCAAAAAAGGCAGATTTTAACTGGAGGTGTCTCTTTTTTTTTCATCTACCACTTAAAATCACTGATTTTATTATAATGTGTAAGTGATAATGTATTTTTGACATACCTGTGTTATATTGCTACTGTGTTAAGACCTTTCTGCATTTCTGAACATTGAAGTAACAGGAATCAAGCACTTGAATTATATGTGAGGCATCAAAATAGTCACAATTTAATTCAACCCTCAACTGAAGAAAACTCTAAAGGTTATGTGTGTTGTGATCATTAAAGCTGACTTTCTCTCTCCTTAGTGTAAAAGCTGCATATATTTGAATAGCTAAAACAGGTTTAATTTAAAGTGTCATTCATTTAGCATTTTTCTTATCTTTGCTTGATTATTTTTACTCTTCTGAATTTTAATTGAGCACCTTTGTTCTAAAATTGTGTTGCATGAATGATTAAATCCATTAATTCACACACACACACACATATATATATATATATATATATTGTCTTTCAGGATGACTACATCAAAAACATGGAGGAGAACACTGGTTCTGATGAAAGTAAGTCCGATATTTTCCATTTCTGTGAACGTTTGAGGACAAATGTGTGGTTTCTTTAGAAGTTCCGTGTGTTTTCCATTCATCACCTAAATATATGCTGCAGTACCATATAAAGAGGTGGTTTTGTAAAGTCTTCCACAGCTCAATACTTTATGTAGAAATAATCAAAAGCTAAGTGCTGCTCGCCTTTATGCATCAACTCGAGACAATGAAATGGCACGGCACACATTATCAAAGTGCCGGCTTCTTTTAACTGCAGCAATTGTCGGAGGTCATCCAGCTTGTGCGAGCGCCGGTTGGGGTGTCACAGCTTGTGGAGGGTGAGAACGGCGTTGTGATTCAGGAAAGGAGAGGCTGAGCCTTCAGTCGGATCCATTAGTTTGAAAAGCCTGCTGTAATTGCTTTTGTTGCTGAGGGCTCAACTCAGAACTCCCACCAGGCTCCATTTTCCTCCATGGGGTCTGTTCCTGGCTGAGAAAAACATCTCACTTATAGAAAATCAGCTGTGGAGGAGGAATGGAGACTATGTGAACATTGCGTTCAGCTCTGCAACATTTCCGTCCGGTGCTCTTTTTGTATTCAATGTAAATGGAGAATTATATAAGAAGGTGTTTAGATAAGGCACACCTGTGCAAATGTTTCATAATCTTCCAAAATTTACATCCAAATCAGAAAACAAATTCAATCTAAGCATTTGAAAAGTTTCAAAGCAATTGAGGGGCAGCAGCTTGATTACTGTGATCTAGTTAAAAAATGAATTAAAATTCAAGTTTATGGGATGAATCACAAAACAAAAACATATTCGACTGCAGCTATGTACAGTATGTATATAATCATTCTGTTGCCTGAAGGTAAAACTGCAGTTTTTAAGGCTATTTTTATTGTAGGGACAAATTATTTCACACGACAGAGTAATAATAATTGATTTCAGATCTTTAAAAATGCAATTATCACACCATAACAAGATATGTCCTGAATTGTTTCCCAAGAAATTAAATAAATTTGTTAACTTTCTAAACTCCACTATGTTCGAAAGGTGTGTTGTCTTCACAAAATCCCCCAAATCACACCATTTATCAGAGCTGGAAACTGCAAAAACAGCTAAAATTGTTCAATTTTCAACTTTCAAACAGTCCTTGAACTGCTCGTGTGCAGGATTGTTTGTTTGAGAAAAACAACCAAAATTGGGATATTTCATAAAAAATGTCTTAATTCCACATGTTTTGTTTAAAAATTTGCCAAAAACAAAGTCATGGCTTTAATCAGATTCTGTAAAAATCTAAAAGTTCTGTGCACCTCGACACAACTGGGAAGCCATTAGTGACTCAACAGGAATCACCAATCAAATGGCAAAAAATCAGGGAGTTTTTGGCTGAACTGCAGGCAGTGTTTACGCAAAGCAAGGATGGAAGCAAACTAAAAATGCAAATAATTAAATATCTATAGTATGTATAGTCAGATTATTTCAGTTTTGGTAACACCTGTGGGCACTTGGACAAATGTTGTGTATTGATTCCAGGTTTTTACAATGTTTTAAATGAAAAAAGAAAGAAATTTAACTTCAGGTTTTTGTTTTTTAGGATTTATTTCACTATAGTTTTGTGTTACTGCAAAGAAGAATTTTTTTGGTACTTTTTGAGGTGCGTTATATAGCAGTGAAAAGAAGAAAATCAGAAACCCACTGCCAACTTTCATTTTTATAATATCCTAAAGCAGGGGTGGCCGGTTTTGGCCCACCAGAGGGTCCAGTCTGGCCCGCCGGATGACTCGTCATCAGCATTGACTACGCTGGTATGTCAGGATTTTAAAGTTTTCCCATGGTGCACCTGGTTCATCAGCAATTAAGCTGCTCCTGCCCTTATTTCAACAGAGCAATCACGCTCATCTTAGCATGCAGCTGTGGGCCAAACCCCTTGAAAGGTCGAGGTAATAAAATGCAGCATGAATCATTTCACGGGTCAAACCAAACGTGTCCTATTCATACGTACCGTAGCCAATTAGCAAGGCCCCTTACCGGCGTGTTTCTGCTGCGAGGCGAGTGTGGGAGGTCGGCCGTGATGCCACACCCACGCTGCCTCAAAGGAAGAAGATGTGAGGAGAAACATTCGAGACGTTCTCCCAGTCGTCTGTTCTTTAGAACAGGGGGAATAACTAATGTAATCTCAAGAAAAACGCTTGGCTTGCTGTAGTGTGGGCGACGTTCATTTTAATAGCATTGATTTCATCCTCATCGCAACTCCCCATGGGACTAATTCTGCGAGACCTAATTGATCAGATCCCTCTTTATCGCAAATTCAACAAGACAAGCAGAGACTACCGGCGCTGTGTACCTTGTGAGCTCCCAGATAGAACAAAAGACCGAACAGGAGACTTCAGACAACCGCGGGAGTCTTTTTTAAAGCGAGCTGATTGAGACATCAGCAGAGCTCCACACGCCCTGCTCAGTATGAGGGCACTTTCAAAAACAATGAGGTGCTCGCTGCTCTGACTCTTTATCAGAGGAGCTGTCATTTTTGACCTTCACATCCTTTATTTCTGCTTCCTTTCGGCTCAGAGAGAATCTTACTAATTGGATTGGTTTTAAAAAGGTGCAGCATGTTTGTGCAACTTCAGGAATCACTCAGATAGAAAGGAATTAGAGGTGATTTGTGTGTTGCATCCTCTCTAATTATGAGTAAATAATTTTTGCAGCAGAGTTGGAATTAAATGACAGCTGCAAACTGTGTTAACTCAGTGACCTGTAAGTGAAAGTCCAGTCAAATGGATCTCTCTCTATCGCACGCTTTAATATTTTAGACGTCCAGCGGGTGCTACTTGCTCTTTTTCCAGAAGGTACTTTATTAAATGTAGAATGAAAGCTTGTGATTGATGATCCTGTCCGACTGCGAGGCGCCCCGTTCAGCAGAGGATTCAGATGTGAGCACAGACAACAGCACAGGGGCTGATCCTGGATGAGAAAGCAGCTGGCTTCTGATATGTTTTTGATCGCCGCGTAATAATAATAATCTCAGAGAGATTGGACTCGGGGCTCAGCACAGTCACATCGCTTTTTGTTGACATGATTACAGGAGGATTTAAAACTCATAATGGCCTCCTCACACATCCCGGCTCAATTCTCGACGCGGTGCAACGTAAACAAAAATAGGCGAGTGGGTGAGGTGGAAAACACACTTGATCTTTGAAGCAAATTAAATCTTGTGTTTGAATTTCATTTTTAGCATGTCGGGGGCTGGATGAGAATACTATATGGAGGGAGGGGAAGTGTTTGATTTGAAGCTGCTGCTCTGAGGCAGACTAGAAGCTGCTCATAAATACTGAACATGGGAGCAGTGAGAGAGCTGAACATCTGAAAGCATGCTCAAAACTCCCAGCTGTGTTTCTATGGGAACGTACAGTAAAGCAATGTTGTGCGACACCATGAATGAACGTGAGGGTCAGTTAGGGGTTGAGCCATTGATCAATTAACACAATTAGTCAAAGTGAGTGTTTTTGTTGGAGATATACCATCCAACCGTACGAATACATTCATACATTTCTTTACATTTTGACTGAAAACTGATTATGGAGCATGCGAGCATGTTTGCTTAATTAATAAGCTGAAAAAAGCTATAAAAGGGTTTCTGTTGACCCCAAGCAGCCAAAAATCTGTATTTATAAGCTAAAGTTAATAGGGCTTTCCAATCATTTCACCAACTCCTTCAAATGTTTTTCCACTCTTGACAAAATTTGGGATTTATGAATCTGTATCGTTATTTGACATAAACTGCCACAACTACAAATAAGTTCAGTTTAAATGGCACGAGATGTTTCATCTGCAAGAAAAATGCAATTTTTGCATTTGCCGTATATAGGAGTAAACTCAGTATTTTAAAGTTTTAGAGTTTGAAAATGCCGTCTTGGGGTCTGAAAGATTTTTAATCGCAGTGTTTGACATTTCGTAGATGAACAACTTAAGCAAGTAATCAAGAATGTAATGAACAGGTTTCTTGGAAATGAAATGTAAATTACAAGACTTAACTGCATTCTTTAAGCAATAGATTGTCCATATGGTTAAACTAGGTACCAAAGAAATAGGAAAAAAAAACCCATCTAAATATGTAACTTTAATACATAGAGATGAGTAAAGGAAGTCAAGGCTTTAAAATTCCCACATGAAAAACACTGTAGCTGTGATGTATGATTATCTATTGCAGATGGACTGGGTTCAACTACAGATAAGAAAAGTTTTATTATAAAAACAAAATACGAAGAGGACTGTAGAGTCTTGGTTTGCTCTCTGAGTGCTTTCAGGTTTTATTTGGCTCTTCCTCATACAGTACATCCAGCTGGTGCAGTGCACGGCTCACTGCACAGCCCATAACTGTGCTTTCTGTGTGAACCGACAGCAGACAGAGCAACTACTCAGCGGACAAAAAAATAATAAAGTGCCACACATGATAGTGGGAATAGTTTAGGGTATATTACACCACTAAAATAACCAACAGACTTCAATTCCCTTCCTCCATGAAAGTTTATGGTCCGTGACTGGAAACTGTGTTAACAAAATGAAATGTTAATCCTCATTCTGATTGTAACCACAGACGAAATATACAGTGACAGGCGGCGTAAGATAAACCAGGAGAAAGCCTGAGGAAAAAACCTGAGTGATGAGTTTCACTAAAGAGAGCTGATGTGACACACGGAGGCATGCTGGAAATATTAAATAACTTCACTTTCTTTCTTTATTGTCAAGAAATAGTCAGAATGACACATATGGTGACAACTGAGGATGATTCTGTCTGAGCTTTTATGTCTTAAATCAAAAGAGAAGCAGAAGACAAATGTAGAGTTTATTATTCAGCTGCAGGGGTTAAATCATGACAGAACGGAAAACCTGTTGGACCAGATGAAGTGAATAGTAGTCAAGTAGTCACAAAATCTTTTATATGGGATGTGTGAAGGTTTATGAGCTACAACCCTGCCAGAGTCGAGCTATCTGTCTGAGAGCTTTTCTGCTGGGTCTCAATGCTGCATTCTCTGTTATTATGAGCTTCTACCGCAGTAAGAAGCACAATTTAGATAAACAAGATTGTAATTCAATTAAGATAAACAACAACAAGGAAAATAACACCAGTCCTATCTCACTAATACTGATTTATTTTCTTATTTACTATTTAATGCCTGATATGCCACTAATAGAGCTAAAGTCCAGCTTTGCGTTGAGGTTAGGTTTTGTTTTATCCAGCAGTAATTTAACATACAGCAGATTGTTTATTTAGTCTGAAATTCTGTGGTGTTAAAAATGTTTAGAAATGCTTAATCTGCATCCTCTTCTAGATCATATACATTGCACATGGATGTGATAACAACTAGACATGTTTTAACCACACCCTGTCCAGTAACTATAAGGTACCATGCTGCGATATTGTTAGTCAAACCTTTCCGTTCACAGAAGCTTGTGCCGCTATGGAATTACTATTTTAGAAATTCCAGGATCTGCACCAAAAACTAAATCAATTGTTCCTTTCAGCCAAACTCAACTGAAGTCTAAAAACAAGGTCTTGAATCCCCCAACTCCTCAGCACACAATACACCATGATTTCATCAGCTAGCATCACCTCTAAGCTTTAAAATCAAAACAATATTTTTTGAATTCCTGCCATCTGTGGGTTATATCTTACAAGGTACAAACTTATGTAAAAGCTTCAAAAGTAGCATTAAGTTCTATGTTTATTTGCCAAATTTGAGTTTCAATGATGTTTATACAGTAGATTACTGAAGTAGTACCTTTGATTTACCTATGAAGAGTGGATTCGTTTCCATATTATTCCATCCATCCACTGTTTTCCAGCATCCATCCATTGTTTCCCAACATCCATCAATTTTTCCCAACATCCATCCATTGTTTCCTAACATCCATCTGTTTTTTTCCCAACATTTATCCGTTTTTCCCAACATCCATCCATTGTTTCCCATCCATCCATTTTTTTCCAACATCCCTTCATTTTCCTGGTTGTAGCAACTGAGCAGGGCATTCCAGACATCAATCTGCCCAGCAACATTTTCCATTTTCTCCTGGAGGATCCCAAGACGTTCCCAGGCCAGATAAGATATATCATCCCTTCAACAAATTCTGGGTCTACCTCCAGGTCTCCTTCCAGCTGAGCATTCTAGGAAAACCTCCAAAGATTCCTCCTAATCTTATGCCTGAACTACTTCAGCTCTCTCTTTGCAATGTAAAAGGGCAGCAACTGTAGTCCAAGCTTGCTCTTCCTCACCTTATCTCCAAAGCCGAACCCTATTTCAGTAGCTCATTTTGGCTCCTTGTATCTCAATCTTTTGGTCACTACCCAGAGCTCATGACCATCAATGAGGGTTGGAACAAAGATCGACTGGTACCAAAACCCATTATTGTGTTAAGAAATATCGATTTAGGCATTTTTGTGAGAATGAATAGTTGAATCACTAACACAGAACTTGACATTTTCTTATTGGTAATGGCAAATGCAAAAAAATAATTTTACTCAATAATTAGATGTTTCCCTGAAGGTACAGTGCTGAGGTTTCAAATGGATGCAAGGTATCTGAAAAAGTTGGAATCTTCAAAGTACCCTGCTGCACCAGATAAACAGACAAGCCAACAGAAGCAACCACTTCTAGTCACTAATGAAAACTGCTTTGTGCTAGAAAGGCTCGTGGAGGACAAGCTTGCTCAGACGTGCTGCCAGACTCTTTATAAACTCCAGTCACCAGCTTGGTCTCAGACATGGTCTTATAGTGCAGAAAACACCACAGTATTTCCTGATTCTCTCACAATTGTCTTGTCATCCACTGATTCCATAAAAGTCCGCTGTTCCCTCCTACCTCCCGCCTGTAGCATCAAAGTATCACCTAGTCGCCGGATTTGCAGGGATCTGGCTGGCAGCCACCTTGTCTGTTGACCGTGTTGTCTACAAAGCAGCTGTTCAAAGCTGACTCAGGATTTCACAGCTTAAATTTCTCTCAGCAGCCGCCACTCACCACTCACTCTTAAGTCTATCCGAGCCTCCAAGTTTTTTATTTTTTGTTTCCGAAGCCTTTCCCCTGGCAGGGGAGGCAAATGGGCTGGGATGGTGTGACATCCACTTTGGGATGGCATTGACCACTGGCTGAGGAAGGTGGAGGACACAGAGCTATTTCCATCTCAGTCTATCAGTGGAAACGAGGCTGGCATTGAACCATTCAACTCTCTGAAGATGGGGAGAGGTGTAGGAGAAGGGAAGGGAAGGGAAAGAGACTGCAAGAAAAATAA
The DNA here is from genome assembly GCF_022539595.1 of Amphiprion ocellaris. Lineage (NCBI taxonomy): Eukaryota > Metazoa > Chordata > Actinopteri > Pomacentridae > Amphiprion > Amphiprion ocellaris. Next base: position 30,656,334 of record NC_072783.1, on the reverse strand, counting down.
GAGGATGGAAGGAAAGTGGAAGACAAAGATGGGGTGTGTTTCTGTGAGAGACAGAGGAAAAGCAAGCTGAGGAGAGACAGTGATAAGTTGACATGGGGGAAGTGAGATGTGACAAGCTGGGAGAAAGAGATGCTCAATCAGGGCTGTCACGTTTTCTCACAATCAGAGGCAGCCGTTGGAGACTGCAGGCAGTACTATTGACGATGGGCTGCCTCGCTAATGACAGCTAGGTGTCCATGTTTTCAGCAGCGCCGGCTATAAAATCAATGGGCTCATAGTGTGCGCCTCTAGAATTATTTTTCATTGCACATTCCATGATTTTTTTTACTACGTACGTCTGTGTAAGAGATAGTTTTGCGAGAATGAAAGATAATTTTAAATGGTGTAAATACATATAACTTGATTATGCAGCACATAAAATAGCAGCTTTCCGTCTTCTGCTGCTGTTGTGTGTGATTGTGTGTGTGTGTGTTCGTGTGTGTTGTTGTACTCTGCTGTCAATCTCCTGAACACATGCTGCTTGTCAAAAGAAATAACAGCAGCTGGAAGCTCTGCATTTGTCTGCTGGAGGTGACAAAAATGGAGAATTAAAACACCTTATACACATCAGGTGTGATTGACATTGTTGGGTTTTCTGTTTTGTTTTGTTTTGTTGTGTTTACAGCCGTGGACACCACCAAGGACCCGTGCCAGAATGTGAAGTGCAGCCGCCATAAGGTGTGCGTTGCTCAGGGCTACCAGAGGGCCATGTGTGTCAATCGCAAGAAACTGGAGCAAAGGTAGGAGGAGTTTAAAGTCCTAAAATCAAAGGGAGCCTTGTTTTGTGTTCAGAAAATGTGTTAAAGATGTCTAGAAGAATGTTTAATTAGTCATGTTGAGCTATGGCTAATTAGGAAACTCATTCAGAGGCAAAAAAAGTGTCATAGATATGTAAAACTTTAAGTTAAAATGAACACTTTACTTGACTTAAATCTTTAGATCTTAATGGAGTTTAGTGAATTTCAGCATTTTGAATATAGATTTTGAGTATTTTCAAATTTCACAGCTTGAAACTGACTAAAAAAGAGAATTTACCCACATAAATTCTAATACATGATTCTCAAAGTAAAAGTATCTAATTTAAGATTCAAAATCGTCCATATACACAGCTTCACATGCAATTAAATCAGCTTCCATCAGACTCAGAAGCAAGAGCTGGTAGTTTAGTGTAACATTTAATGTTAAGGGTACATGATTAATGGATGCCTAACTAATACATGACTCATGATCTAATGCATGATGTATCATGAAGTCCCGTGACTCAGTGTTAATTAATAATGGAGCCACTATTACTTAGTTTAATTACTTAAAACTACACGGATCATCAGTTTGTGAACTCATACATATATGTAGTTAAGGCGGACAGGAATGAATTAGCTCAGGGGATTTTAAAATCCTCTTCAAATGCAAAACAGTACCATAGTCTTATGTATGTGCACCAGATACAGAGTGAAGTAAGTTAAAAAGACCTTAATCAGCTTCTTCACTGAGTTATAACATGTGCACCAAACTTTATGCATTCCTGCATATGTTGCATTTAAAACTGGACCAAACCTCAACAAACCCATCTTTGCAAATTGATGCCGACACTGTTTCCATGTCCTATCGCACAGACTGTAAATACAAAATCACCCAAGTTAGGCTTCTAGTTGAGACGTGGAGACTTTCAGACAGCTGTATTATCTCACACTTGGCAAAAGGCTGCAAGTATCAACAAACCCGATGCCAGCATGGCTGCAAATCATCATCACTGTTCAAGCGAATAAAATCCACTATTAACACAAATATAACTGATGCAGCTTAACTATGACAATGTTAACACTAAACACATAAAAGCTGCTATAACAAGTATTTTTTTTATCATTTAATAACAAGGCAGGTATGTGGTGAAGGTATAGTTTGTACATTAGTGATGAACTCACAAAGACAAACCACCTTCAGTCAATTATTGACACTCCCCCTGTCATACTGTACTGTCGTTTCCAGATGTGGGCAGCTGTTTTCAGAAAAAAATCTCTGTTTAATCCACTAATTGCCCAACAGCACAAACAGACTCTTAATGACTACATGTTGAACACATTGGAGCATTTAGCAGCTAAAAAGGCAGACATTTCCCTCAGGAGGTGATCAAAAACACAGATAAAGAGAAGCAAATATTGGTCGGATATTTATTTGGTGGCTAGAAAAATGAATGTGAATATATTCTAATATTGCAGCATGTATCCAGGATGCATCTAAAGTCAGGGTTTCAGAGTAATTTAATTAATCTCATGTAAAATTCCAGTTTTTCTTCATATTGCAGTCTACTAGTTATTTGATTTGTGGTGCTAATATAACGGTCAAACAGAAAGTTGTGTAACCCTGTGTAGTGGCAACAGTTGCACACCACTAACAGAGTACCTGTTTTTATTCATCATCATCCTCTCTGCAGCCGATATACAGACAATGAAAAAATTATTAGACCACCCTTGTTTTCTTCAATTTCTTGTTCATTTTAATGCCTGGTACCACTAAAGGTATGTTCCCTGTAGAATACAATGAACACAATAAAAAATGCAGCTGATTTTATAATACATTAGGTCCTATTTGACATGCTTAAGCTTCATTGTATCCCCAGGAGGCCATTTCATGTCATCAGCAGCACTGCACATGCAAAGGTCTAGAGTGGTTTCCTGCTGACATTCAAGCCGTAGCACAACTTAAGTTGTCAGCTCTCACAAAATGCCTAAAACTAAAGAATTATGTGAAGCCACAAAGGCATATGCAGTCAGGTGCTAACTCCTGTGTGCATTATGTGACTAAAACAGACAGAAAAGAAAACATGGAATACCTAAAATCACTGTGTTTGGCAGTACAGTGCCAATTCTTACATTGATGTAAGAACTTAAGTGATTTTGGTTTATTTTCAAGAAAATCATGGAAAATGTCTAGATATCAGCTGTGAAATTATACTCTTATGAGCTATTTTTGTTGATATCAATATATTTGTCCGAACAAATGTACCTTTAATTGTACCAGGCATTAAAATGAACAAGACATTGAAGAAAACAAGACCTAACAATTTTTTCCATGTATTTCTGTACAACTGAGTAGGGCAGCACACTTATGGCCAAATTATCTTTTTTAATCAATATTGAGATTTATCACAACTGCACTTTTACGCGTTAATACACCAAGCACTGCTTTGCTTTCCTTTTTTTGCCACAATCCTGCTAATGTACAAATTAGCAGGAAACCAAAATATTAATAATAATGTCTTATTTTGTCTGATATTGTGCAGCCCTAATTCATAATCAGAGAGACTGACTCTATATTTACAATTATCAGTACAGAAAGAGTAGAAAGAAGTTCATCAGACATTATTGAACAAAATTTGCATTTAAAGGGTTATAATTTCAACGCAGATTTGCTTTAAATGACTAAAATGCAGGCAGCAGTTGAGTGGGTGAAGGGGATGAATAAGAACCGGAAACTCCTCAGTGGCAGCTCACATCTAGTGACATATGTCTATGTTTTTCAAACTTCTGGAGCCAATTGAAAGCCGCTTTTTTGGCAGATTTTTAAGAGCTTTTTACCCTGCCACAACACGAGACGCAGAAATCAATCAACATTTCGCAAAGGAAGGAAATATCTACTTTGTCGTGCGTCACTCAGCAACAGTCTACTTACATCTCTAACCACCCGAACGGCAGGACACCGTGTACTTGACTGTGTCCTTAACAATACTTCACTTCCCATAATAGGGCAGCTTTCGAAAACATGTCACAGTAATCTGTGGAAGTGGATGCAGAGGTGGATGTTGCAACCATGGCATCCAAAATATGTATAAAAAACTTTCACATTTCATCGTGTGACATTGGTTTATGTTCTGATTCCTTCACAAAGACCCTTTTTTTCTTTCTACTTCTTTATAGTAAACCTTAGCAGAAAAGCATTTATCTGTTCCCTCGCCCATTCATTCCACTTTGACTGAAAAACAAATGAGCAGGGTTGCGGGCTGAAAAGAATTAATGGAGTGAATTATTACTACCTGCAAAGTCTATCTGCGGTGACAGGCATTTATCTTTTTCAATAAAGTGCTTCATTTACAGAGTCACTCCAGAGATGAGAGAGACTGTATCGAATAATGGGTAATAAGCACAAACGCGACCGTGCTAAACCATCCCAGCATCATTAAGTAGCTGCCTCAGAAGTCGAACAGCGGAGCCTCACGCTCACTGAACATGAAGTCAATCAACGTGTGAGAGGAAAAGCAACCGCGGGGAATTTTACATGCCGAGCATTCAAATATTAACAAATGCAATAAGACTTTGTGGTTGGTTCTAATCAGAAAATGTCTTGTTTTGTTTTGCAGGATGTATTAAATGATTTGTTAGGGGGAAAAAAACGGCTTATTAGAGGAAATTTGTAACTCTGTTTGATCTCACCAGGAGGGTCAGTCCACTCAAATTACAAAACACATTTTCTCACTTTAAAACTCAGGATGTGTTGACATGCAGGCGAGTTTTTACCCAGGAGCTGCCTCTGAGGGTTTTGGAATGGAGTTTAGCTTTTGCTGCTCAAAATTCAACCCGTCTTTCCTGAACAGTGTCCACTTACATTACATTGCATTTATTTTACAAGGTTCAGTTTAGAGGTGTAGCTTTCTCACATAACCCACTAAAAACATGTTCTGTTCCCCTCAGTACGACCACATAAAATCTTTCTTTTCTTAAATATCTCAACATGTACTCCATGGACTATGGGAAAATTTGTATTTAATCCTCCTATTGTCTTCATTTACGGGCACCAAAAAATATTGTTTCCTTGTCTGAAAAAAATCCAAAAATTCAGCAAAAAAAAAAATCCCCAAATTTCTGAAAATTTGCAAAACCTTCAGGAAGAAAATTCCAATAATTCGTTAAAAGTTTCCCTTAAAAGTTTTATTTTTAAAAAATCCCCCAAATATTTTCAAAAAATTAGTAAAAATCTTCCCAAAAAATCCTAAAAATATCTAAAGTGATTCCATATATATCAGTAAAACTTCAAATAATTTTCTTCAGAACATTCACAAAAAAATCAACAAAAATCCAATGAAATTCGCTGGATTTTGGTTGATTTTTTTGTGAATGTTCTGAAGAAACATTTTTAACATTTCTTTTTTCCACCAAAAAATGTTCAGAGATTTCCCAAAAATGTTGAAAATGTGGACATCAGAAGTTTCACTGTGAAAATATATTTTTTCCACATTTTCAAACTATAAACCGGGTCAATTTTGACCCGCAGGATGGGTCAGGCACTCAGAAAAATACATGCTGAAGGGTTACTCCAGTTGAAAACCTCTCTATTTAGGTGAGGCTCCATTAAGGTGTACTTAATGTAGTTCTTTAAAGTACTAAAGGTTCTCCATTTTTATTATAATTTAATATGATTTGGTGACAGGTAATAGCATAAGGTTAGAGCTGCAACTAATCATTAATTTCATTTCATGAATGATCAATAAAACATCAGAAAACAGTGAGAAATGTCATCATAATTTCCCAAATCCCACGTTTTGATCTTGTAATGTGTTCTTCTGTGTGAGCAGAACCCAAAATATTAAATGTAGGCTATTAGGAAAAGACAACAGAAGATAGAACTGTAATAATCCTGAAGCAAATTCTTGAAATTCTCAAAATGAATGAGAGCCAGAAATGCTACACACATCAGAATTGAACCAGCTGGTTCCTTAAAGAATCTATTTTTGCTAACAGCGTTTATGGTGCCTAAAAGAACCATTTTTTTGATGGTTCTTTGAAACCGAAGAGTTCAAGGTACTTATTCAGACGACCTAATTAAGTACATGGTTGCAAGATAAATCTAATTTACTGATTTTGATGAACCTTTAAAGTTGCTAAAATTATTTAAATTGGCTGCATTGACAATTATGTTGTACTGATATATGATAATTCTATTCCAAAATACAAAGACAGAATTTCCCCTTGGGGATCAGTATTCTATTCTATTCTATTCTATCGAGTAATTTAAACTCAAATGTCTGCAATAGTTGATTTGAAAACTGAATTTAAGCTGAGACAATTTAATGAACTTGCCTTGATGACTTCATTTTTCTTCACTTTGAGTTCATGTTTTCAAATCCCCTCCCTCATCTTAACTTGTGTGGACAAATCCAGGCAGTTCAGACAGATAAGTAGAAATAGTTTGATTGCAGAGGAAAATCTAATTCCCCTAACTTAATACGGTTTGTTGGGTGAACCTAATTTCATTAGAAGCTGTCACAACTCAAAAAGACAGATGCAAATTTTATTTTTTTTGAGCCCAAACATTATTTTTTGAAATGTATAAATCACTGTAACGAGCCATTGTTGGTGTTTTTAAGCGTTGGTGAAGAATTTCTGAGTGCTGTGAACATCACAAACACCACCAATCACCTTTAAGGACCTGAAGGAGAAACTACTGTAGTGACGCTGTGATTGTGAAACTATTTTGTCTGGATATTAAACTCATTTCAGACTTTCCTGTATTTCCCCTCTTATGCTCAGAGTCAAGCAGTCGGGGCAGCTGGAGGCTCATGAAAGCAGCTGCAAGCCTTGTCCTGTGGTTGCTTCTTCACCTGTGTGCGGCTCTGATGGACACAACTACGCTTCAGAGGTAAAAGCAAATCTTCTGCGTGTCTGTCCTTGAAAGCACTTTATACTTGGATGTGGGTTTTTTTTCTTTTTGTTTTATTACTGACTTCTGGCATCACAGAAACCCTGACACGGAATAGAAAGCTGCCGTGTCACCGTTTTAAATAATGAGAGGAGTCCAGTCAAGTGCTGTTTCCTGCTATGCTGACATATACGTGGGCGCAGCAGGGCTGCACAGTTCATCACTGCTCGCAGGAGGACAAGTGCAAAGGCTCGATGCGGCCGTATGATTAATGACTGACGTTGTTTTGAGCGGCATCGCTGTAGACCGGCCACTGCCAGGATTCGTTATTGATTTATGTATAGTTTTTAATTTTGACCTTGCATGAGAAGACGGCGGAAAATGACAGCTCATTCTTGCTGCCTTTCACTAAGTGCAGTGTCTCATCTGAATGAGCAATCTCTTTCTCCTGCGGTCACCCCCATAAATATTTTAACTGCATCCGTGCCTCTTTCTGTCTGTTCTTACAGTGTAAGTTGGAGCAGCAGGCCTGCCTCACAGGCAAAGACCTGAGCATCATGTGTTCTGGATTCTGTCCCTGCGCCACGACTCCTGTTACCGTCACAAACGCTGACACCAAACGTGGAAAGTGCCTTTTATTTCCCTCCTTCTTATTTACGCATCTTCATTTGGGGATTCACCTCTGTCTTCTTCATCCCTTTCATGAGTCAAGCTTTCAAGAAAACAAAGTTGTGATACACCGGTGGCTACACGCAGCATGTCAAAAAAATCCTTTATATAAAAAAATAAATAAATCTGGCAGCAAACATGCCAAAAAAAATACATTGATAAATGTTGGAATGCTGCAACGTTCACAAACGATTTTTAAAAAACAGTGAAAATAACAACAAATATGTGTATAATAATCATATTTTGGTGGATTTAAGTATAATTTTACACTTAATTACAACTTTCGGACATAGACATTGCAGTCAACAGGAAAATTAATACTTTTTTTCTGTAATTTTATTACATTCTTTTTCTACAGTTTTAACACAAAGGAAAATCGGTGAAATAACAATTCAAAAATTACTATTTTTCAGATCGTTTTGTTCTTTCAAATAATAGCTAATATCTGTAAATACTGTAAAAATAGTGTATTTTATGATCAAACATGAAAGAACTAATTTCTATTTGTAAAATTACCCATTTTAGATGTGGACGTCATGTCGTATCTTTATGTTTTTACAGTCAACATGTAAATTAAGACTTTGTTTCTGTGATTTTGATAGACACTATTTGTAATTTAACAATATGTGTAAAATAGCAGTTTAAAAAAATCTTTACTTTTTTAAAATTCTTAATATAGATATATATATAGATGTCTGTAAGAATTTATACATATATAGAAATGTATGCATGTATAATTTGTGGTTATTTAAATACTGTAAAAATGGTGTAATTTTATGTTCAAATATAAAAGAACAAATTATGATTTGTAAATATACAGATTTTAGATGTAGACATCTTTTTCAGTTTGTTTAACTAGATATTATCTGTAAATTAACGAAGCATGGAAATTTTCTAAAACAATACAACTAAAATCCCATTTTTCAATGCAAATGTGGGTTAGGGTTATTTTTTTTAAATAATGGCAAATATCTGAAAAATCATGAATTTTTGATGTTAGATGTCATTTTTTATATGTCAGTTGATACTTTTTCAGTGATTTTACTTGTAATTTAACTAAACAGTGAAAATCAGAAAAATGAATAATGAATTGTTTAAAAAAAATACCATTCCAAGCTGTTTTAAAAAGTGTTTTTTTGCGGTGTATCTGGAGGGTAAGACTCACATTTTCTCACAGAACCAATCAACCCAATGCTTGCTCGATATCTAGGATCAATACTCACCAATTTCAGAGATTACTGTTTGCTAGATATCCCCCATGTGGTTAAACCCGTCTTTCAATCATGCAGTAATTAATTATTTAGAGTGTATACTTTCTGTCATTGCAGCCAAACAGTATTGATTGTCCAGGCTTTCGATCACGTGAAAACGCCGATTGATCAAACGGATGAAATGTTACTTCTGTTTTTCAGCTGCAGCCTGGAATAAGTGCTTAGCCTGAAACTGTAAATGGATTTCCATTGGATAGCAGCAATTTGCTGCCAAAGAGTTAATTGAAAAATAATGTTTTCTTTGATTAGCAAATCACGCACTTCAATAAATCACAGCATGAAAATACAACAGAGATCAACCGTTTTACCGTGAGGGAAACCTGTACCTTTCATTCACATCAATCAGAGCAATGTAAAGCTGTACTGAGCCCGTGTTTGTCTTTAGGGAAAGTGAGTCAGGCTGCTGTCAAGCGTCTGCCAGGCTTTTGAATAGCAGGATTCCCTCATTTGCTCCCTTTAGAGAGCTGCACTGGCCAGGACCTGGCAGACCTGGGTGACCGCCTCAGAGACTGGTTCCAACTCCTTCATGGCAACGCAAAGCAGAATAACTCTGGCAAACCTGGAGCTGGCACCGCTTCAGGTTAGAAAACTCAGAAAGCAGCTGTAGTCTGTTTATTCTCTGCAACCTCAGAACTTACAGCTCAACTGTCTGTGCGAAGAGATGTCGTATAAACAGAAAGAAACTAATGCTGTTGTTGCTGACAGTGCTGGACAAGAGTCTGGTCGCCAGCTGCAAGGACTCCATCGGCTGGATGTTCTCCAGGCTTGACACCAACGGCGACCTGTATCTGGACCAAGCTGAGCTGGCTGCCATTAATCTGGACAAGTATGAAGTCTGCATCCGACCCTTCTTCAACTCCTGCGACAGCTACAAGGATGGGAAGGTGTCTACGGCAGAGTGGTGCCTCTGCTTCTGGAGAGAAAGTGAGTTGAGAGCCGAGTCTATTTTGAGTCTAAATGGGTAAAATAAAAGCAGAGTTGCGTCAGAGGGAAATACAGGGTTCAGTGGCGGTGGTGTGCAGACTGGTTATGAGTGATAGGAAGTGGGATAAAGTAATGGATCATCTGGGAAAAGAACGCCAAACAATGTACGAAGCAGTCAGTGGTTTCTAGATACTGAAATGTGGCAACACATTGGACACCAGTGAAATAATGGTACCTAAAAAGAATATTTTCGAACAAGTTGAGAAATATTTGTGTGCAACTAGAGTCAGGAGACAATCAGTTTGGCAGAAAGAGGTTTGGCTGCATCAAAAGCCAGTATTTCTAAAGCTGAGAAACTGTCATATTAAAATCCTGTCATTTCCACATTTGTATATGGTTAAACTGAAAAGAGAAACAATGTGTTAATTAATCTAATCTACACCCTGAAATCAGATGCTCCTTACGGTAGAAAATCCTATTTGAATTCTCCGTCCATTCATTCATCATTATATTCAGGTCTGACTGTATTTCCAGCACGATTAGCAATTTTCCTGCTGTGCAAATCTGGACCTCATTTATCCAACAATGGCTAATCAAAAGTCTGTCTTCACGGCCACAGCTGAGTTTGGTCTCTCCACAGTGCTGCAGGGAATACAGTCCTCACCTGATTTAACAGCTAACCAAAGCCCTAAAGCCACCTCTTCAGCTCGGCAGCATCTTTTACTGCTAATTTCCTTGTTTTGTGACCTTCACTGTGACTGGAACCAACAACTTTCTGGTCGCAACTTTTTCCCACAATCGAGCTTTTAATTCTATGTTAAGGACAAGTTTGCAAATCTGTCTCAGTTATTCTTTTAAAAAGAAGTCATGAATTGATTTGTGCAGCTGTCACAACAGTTTTGTTTGCTGATTTTATTCCCTTTTTTAATGAGAATGCAGATGGCAAATGCTATATATATGAGGGTATTGCGTGTATACTCTCTATACCAGTTCTTCTTTTATTAGGTGCCCACATCATGTTAGTGCTGCATGTAGGTGTTAAATTGTGAAGGTCTGGTTTGATGAAGACAGAGAGAAAATATTTCCTTCCATTTGAAGAACAAAAGCTTCATTTCTGAGCTCCATTAAAGCTGAAAGCCACCACCTTTGCATGGCAACATTGTCAGTCAGAGTCAGAGAACTATCAGGAGAGATGATCTTGGACTTAAAAAATACCCAGTGTGCTCGGGAATTCATCTGTGTGCGGCCATGTTCCTGACATTTAATGTGAACTTATCATGTTATAGAAGATCAAATGATCGAGTGCCTCTACGGATGCTATCTCACCCATAACCTAATCTCACATTTTAGCTGTGCAACATCTGCACCGTTTGACCTTTTATTTCTGGAAGTAACCTCATTTGCACACTGATTATCTCATTGATTGAGCATTTAACCTGCCTGCGACAGATTACACCAACTCTCTAATCAATTTTTGATCCCCAGACGCTGATATTTAGAAAGAAAGAAACTGCACACTGGGTCATTAAATTGTAACGTTTTTTTACATTACACCGCATTTATAGAAATATAATTTTATTCTAAACCGCGATTGGAAGAGATTTTCTTTTATTCTTGACCTCTCAATGACGTCAAGAAGTTCTGATGGCGTATTGTGAATTGGTTTAGTTTGGTGCAAACAAAGCTTTAGTGACAGTTTTCTAATTCACAATAAAAATAAATTAATTTACTCTGGGTTTTTTCTGTTGCTTATACTTTAAATGATCAATAAGTCCCCTCGGCTGCCATTATAATGAATAATTTAAAAGACAGATGAGTTTTGGACCTTTTTGTGTAAATAATTGTGATATCTGACCATTATTGTCATTTGTTTATTAACTAGCCAGAGTCTTTTTGCAAATGTCTGCAAAGCAAGTTGATAGAAAGCCCACACAGCTGCAAAGACTGAGGCACATTTCTGTGAAGATCCACACATACTGGGAGAGGTTTATTGCCTTTAGGGTCAATACAAAGTGCCTTTCTCTCCTTTGTTTCTATTTCTATCTGTTTTAGAGGGGCGGCTAATTTCCCTGTCACTCTCCGACTGCATCCATATGTTCTTTCACCTAAGCTTTCCACAATCGATCACGCTCCAGGGAATGAAATATAAGACTTCTTAAACAAATCGATGCGCACAGAAAAAGTGTAATTATGAAGCGCATTGATTGAGATAAAGTTTGAGGAGAGCACTTTTAAAGGTATTCGTCTGTCATCACTTTTTTTCTTTTGTTTGATTCCCCTCAGAGCCGCCATGCCTCGCTGAGCTGGAGAGGATCCAAGTGCAGGAGGCGGCCAAGAAGAAGCCTGGTAAAAAAAAAAAAAAAATTATAAAAATACACTGTAACTGCCATATTTTCATTTTCCTGTATTTTGTGTATTTTGATGTTATTATGATTTAACGCCACTAGAGGGCGCTGTGGCGCTAGAGTAAGCTGAGTAAGAGGTTAATTGCACCAGAAGAAGCGATCCCTGAGAGAAGAAGAAACGATCTCTGAGAGAGAAAAGAAGCATGAAAAAGGCTAAGACAGAAGGTTAAAAGTTTAAGAAGATAAGATAAATAAGAAGAAAGAAGAAAACCCAGGCTAATTCCTCTCTCGGTACTCAGCCACCGAGGTATTTTGGCTGTTTTATTTTGTAGTAGTTTTATTTTGCCAATTGTCTTTATTTTCTCGAAGCTAATTGTTGTCTCGTCTGTGTTTTTTAGTTTTCACGGTGGTATTTATGAATCTGTGGATTCAGTAAATTCAGCAGTTTGAGAAAGCCACTTGTGTCTGTCGGTACCTGGAGGAATTATATACATTTTCCTTGAAAGTAAATCTGAAGTCTTTTAAAGACTATAGTTGCATAGAAAACATCTTTTGTTATCCACTCACCTCAGAAGCCACGCCACGGTTCACGATTAGCCGTGAACCGCACCATCTAGCTCAGGGGTGTCAAACTTATTCTGAGGGCCACAGGGGCCACATTCAGTCCAATTTAATCTGAAGTGGGCCGGACCAGTAAAATCAGAGCATAATGACTGAGAAATGACCACAACTCCAAATGTTTCTTGTGTTTTAGTGCAAAATATAAATGCTATATATAGTATATAATACTCTATATCTATATACTATCCAGAATATACTTTAACGTAGTAAAGTACATTCTGGAAATGTTCACATTTAAGGAATTATCTTTTTACAAAACATCATGAACAACCTGAAATTTCTTTAGAAAAATAAATTCAATTTCAGCAACATTATGCCTCAGCTTATCATTTCCACATTACAACTTCCAGATCACAGTGTGTCTAAAAAGGAACACAACATTTAGTCACAGCTATCTGGAACTGAATGATATAGGATTTTACTTTATTATCAAAACGACAAAAGTCAGACAGAAAAAATGACAAGAAACAACAAAAATATTACAAAAATGAGACACAAAATGACAGTAAATGAGACAAGCGACACAAAACAAAACAAAAAAAGACAAAAAATTGACAAAAAAGTTTAAAAGCAACAAAAAATGGACAAGGCAATTGAGACAAAAAACGCAAAACGACACACAAAACAGCAAACAAAGCAAAACACAAAATGACAAAAATAAGACAAAACCACAAGACAAAAAGGAAACACAAAAGGACAAAAATGATAAACAAAATGACAAAAACATGAGAAACGACGTCGGACAAAAAAAGACAAAACATTACAAAAATGAGACACAAAACGACAAAAGAATGAGACAAATGACACAAAACGAAACAAAAAGACAAAAAATTAGACAAAAGAGTTTCAAAGCAACAAAAAATGGACAAGTGAGACAAAAAAACACAAAACGACAAAAACGACACAAAACAGTAAATTTTTAAAAAAGACAAAAACGACAAAATATTACAAAAATGAGACACAAAACAAAAATGAACAACCTTGTATTTTACTTTAAGATCAAAACAACTTGTCATGGTCCAGAAATTATTTCAATTTACAGTTTTACAAATTTACAATCCGCATTTAATGTCTTCTCTGGAATTTTTACACTTTACAAAGTCGTCCTGTGGGCCGGATTGGAGCCTCTGGAGGGCCGATTTTGGCCCGCAGGCCACATGTTTGACACCCCTGATCTCGCTGGTGTTTGCCCTCACGCTCGCTCAGGGGTCTCTGGGTAAACTTACATAACAAAGCGCCTGGAGCAGCAGGCGAGGAGCTGGAGGAGGCTCATTACAGAGATCACAAGCACACGGCCAGGATTAGGCCCTAGTCAGGCTGGGGGGGATTAGAGGGCAGCGCTGGCTTTGGGAAAGAGCGAGGCTAACGCAGCCGTTTGGCACCGTGAGACACCCCCATGCTCCAGCAGCTACCCAGCAGGCTCCACACTCCACACAGCTGCTTTTCTGTCTGCAGCTCTGAAACCCACAGATCTGTTCTTCCATCCCTGAAGTCCACTCGTCTCACTTCTTGTGTTTTCTCTTGTTTTCTCGGGCTGGGAAGGAGGTGGTGCTTGTTAGAGAACTTCGCTTCGGGTTTGACAAGAGTGTCCTGGGGGAGGCTGAAACAGTGGAGCTCCGTCACCGGGGCTGTCACTATGTTTTTACATGCCACTCCAACATACTGTATAAAAAAATCCCACCCGCCAGCATATGCAGGGCTGTGTAAGACAAACAGGGGGGATGCTTTCTCTGTCTCCATGGTATTCCCTGCCAAAAAGCTGCCTCTCTATCCAGACTGATAGTCTTATCACAGGTTCACCAAAGCGTGCTGGCATCCTTGTTTGCCACGCTAATCTCAGGCATCAGCATGAGGCAGCTGCTGTACGTCTGCTGAGGGTGTAAATATTCAAGAAGCAGCTATGTGTCTTTGCAGGGATGTACATTCCCAGCTGCGACGAGGACGGCTACTACAGGAAAGTGCAGTGCGATCAGAGCCGAGGGGAATGTTGGTGCGTCGACCAGCACGGCGGGGAGATGATGGGCACCAGAATCCATGGCAACCCCGACTGCGGTAAGAGGCAAATACTTCTCACACAGAGCACCGAAAATACACAGAAAATCTCCTTCTCATTAAGCCAGTCTTTTTGCTTGCCCTTGAAATCGAACATGAAATGTAAAATTATTAAAATCTTATTAGTGTTGTAAGATTATTTCATCTGGTTTCTAGTGAAAATCTGCGTGTTTCAACTGTTTTTAACTAACTCTCTTAACCCAAAGCAGCTTCTAGGTGGATTTTATTTATCATTTTTTTTAACTTACTGCAATATAAAGTCCTCCACCTCCATGGAAACAACACAATCATGAATAGAAGGAAGAAAAGTGCTCAGTGTCTTTTGTGCAGTTTGACAAACCAATAGAGCCATAAATCAACAAAAGGAAAAAACTGAAGTTGAACATTTTTGTTTATTTATTTTATAAAAATTGAAAGTTCATAGTTATTTAGTATTTTAACCCTGTAAAACACAAATATAGAAAAAAATTCAAAAATAATATCTATATATGTAAAAAATAATATATATTTATATATATTTATATAAATCTAAAAAAATCTAGAAAATAATTACTAATTTATTATATTATTTTTATTATATATAAATAATAAATTATATATATATGTGTATATATATGTGTATATATATATATATATATATATATATACATATATATATATATATATATGTGTGTGTGTGTGAGAAAAAATAATATAACAAAATAAAAATAACAAAACTATAATAATAAATAAATAAAAATAAAAAATAATAAAACTGATATTGTATTTTTGCAACAGTGGGTTTTATGGGGTTCATTTGTTTTCCTGCCATTCAGCTGAAAAATCCCTAAATTTTGTCGCATAACTTCTGGTCACTAATTGCTTCATGATTCTGCTGAAAGCTCCATTTCTTTTTTTTTTTTTTTTTTTCTTTTTACAGAATCTGGTTAGAGCAGACACTTTAACACATTTTAATGAGATGCAGAATACAGTGATTTTGATGAAATATCATGATTTTCTGCTTGGATTTGGTTGGGTTTTCTGGAGAACTGCAAAACTGAATGTCTTTCTGTTTTAACAGTTTCTTCCTCTGATAAACGGTGTAAATTTGGTCTCTTTTTTTCAAGAATAAAAATGCCTTTCAGACCCATCGGTGGGTTTCAGAGTTCAGAGGGTTAAGTTGGTGCACTGACCTGCCTTTCATTGTCTTCATATTTCAAAATACAGACAATCAAGTGTCTTAACTTGCAAAAATTTGAAATTTTTGATGCTTCTTTTATTTTTTGGGAATAAGAAGAATATTTGTGCACCTTTTCAACAGCCTGTGCAGATTTCAGAATCAGAAATACAGCTGCACTAATTGTTACAACATCATATCTTTATATCACTTGTCTTGTCTGCACAAGAGTCCAAAACCAAATTGAGAGTTGGCAAATCTAACCGTTGGAACCAATGAAATATTTACATTTTGACCCAGATTCCTGGGTTTAGAGAAACCACTTTACTACTAATATTTTGCCATTTCCAGATGAAGTGGCGGGTTATTCTGGAGATTTTGGGAGCGGAGTGGGATGGGAGGACGAAGAGGAAAAGGAGGCAGAGGAGAATGGGGAGGAGGCGGAGGAGGAGGAAGAGGAGGAGGGCGAGGCAGATGATGGAGGATACATCTGGTAGGACTGTCTGAGCCTCCACAGGAGAGCACAGCTGCTGGCCTGAACATCTGCAGGCACGGGCAGCTCTCTCCTCAAAGCTAAAGATTTTGGGATCGGACTGGGGAGGCATGGTGGGATGTGTAGTGCTGGGGCAGGTCCAGCGATGACATGATGACCAGTTTTTTCGTCTTAGATATGTGTAATTGCTTCATTCTATTCTCTGTTTTTTGAGCAACAGAGTTTTGTTTTGGTTTGTTTTGCCGTCCTGTAAAAAAGCGGGACCCACTGACTACTGCGCCGTAGGTAGCTAAAATCCATCAGAATTCCTATTCTTGTTCGACCGCCATCTATGCATATAGAGATTACCAGTAATTTTGTATTGTGTGAACAGTTGCTTGAGTATTACAGATGCCGCCCCACTGGAACGACTAGAGATCAGAACTCAACAAACGGTTCGACATTTTTGGCAAATCGGCTTGTTTGTTTTCTTGCAGAAGGTTAGTTGAGAAGATCAGTACCACACATAATGACTAGAAATGGGGAAAATAGCTGCAGAAACATCTTAACCTCAACATCTGATAGGCTGTTTGTTTGATTTGCACAAAAACCAAAGTGTAAAAATGCCAAACCCCGTTGTTTAAAAGTGTTTAAAAGCCAGACTATTCGGTGCAAGTGAGAGAAACAATCTGGCACATCGCACCTGTCAAGATGGAAATAGACATTTTTATACTTTTTTTGTATAAATGAAATAAGAATGATATAATTACTACAGTGTAGTGGAGCATTTAGCAGCTTGAGGCCTAGATAATTCCCTCAGGAGCTGATAGAAACCAACTAAAAAGAGAGTAGATATTGGAGTTTCAGTCGTCACAAACACAATAATAATGAATAATAATGTTGCATTGCTCTGTTTACTGTCGGCTGCTTACGTTGTGCTCACATCTTGTTTTTACAGCCCCAACTGGCCAAAAAAAATGAAGTTATTTCATGGTGATGAATGGCTTTTGGGTGCAGAGCAAATAAGCATATTTGCCAAAATGTCAAACTATTCCTTTCAAAGCAGTTCAGCACAATGTGGTTCCGTATTTCAAAAGCGATTATGTATATAAATCCAGTTTAAATGAACTGCGAGGATTTCAGGTTACTATGGTTTCAAACGACCTTTATGACAACTGCAGCTCATAGCAGTTTTTAAATCTTACGTGTTTTATGAATTAAGACACACACACAGCTATACAGGACGTGCATTTCTAGTCGGATTACTTTTATGGAAAAAAAAACCCTGTAGAATTTACTCTAACGACACCAACTGCACCCGCTGTAGAAACCACGAGCCGCCGTCCTCCGCTAACTCATGTCAAAGAATGTGCCATGTTACTTTCTGCGTTTGCAACTTGAAATACTGTATTTTGTGTTTATATATATAAATATATATATATATATATAAAAAAAAGGTGTGCATTACTTGAAGTTCTGTGTGTATACTTGAACATTTTTTTTCTATGAGAATTTTGTCGTCTTCATCCATGCTATCGCTAGGCCCAGACATTTTGTTTGTTTTTAGTATTGCATGTTAGTAATTAAGAATGTACTTCTAGGCTGAGCACTTTACTAATAAAGGCACTGGAGCCAAGTTGTATGTTGACTTTTAATCGTTTCTTGAATATTTCGGGGATGAAAACGATCACCGGGAGAGAAATTAGATCATCTGTCACATGCTGTCTTTTTATATTTATTGATGAGTGTACTTTTAGGTGCCTGTGGGGAAATTAAATGAACATTATAACATAAAGCCCAGCTGATTGGCCTCTCTGCTGCTCAGGAGAGGATATGTATCACTGACTGCAGCTGTTTTTTTTCCTCACTAGATCCATGTTCTTTATATTTAGCTCACGAGTTTAAACTGATGTTCAGCACAAATGAACCGACACTGTTTCCACCGTACACGGGAGTTTTCTGCTTGTTAAACACCAGCAGGTTGTGCGAATATGAATATTTTGGAGAACAGAACTACTTTGTGGTGATCTTTGCTCCCCCACCTGGCGTGTGACAGATTATTACAGCTGAGGCCTGTTACAGCTGTCACTACAACTGATTGTGTTTAACTAGGTATTAACTGAGCGTAAAGTCATCACGGAGTCTGTTGTGGAATCAAAACAAGAGGAAGGTTGACAGCTTAGAGTCCTCTCCAAGTTGCGTCTCTTGCTGGCAGATGGGCGTATTTGCTGGGGTGTTTTGGAGCTCAGCTGCCACCTCATGCTAGAAGAACAAATTACAGCAGTTGGCTGCCAGATGGCACATTGCTGAATGACCGATGTGAAAGACAACACTGTCAGAGGTCACGTGGATAGTAAAAACTGGCACCAAATTCATCTATATGTGTTAAAAAGAATCTGGATTACACTCAGAGAGGTTTAGCAAGTCGAAATATGAGTTGTGTTTTAAAAGCAAGTGAATTTAAGCTAGTCGGGAAAACAAAGTGACAGACAGCAAGTGAGCAGCAGGAAGAATTGAGTTAACGTGGCCACTTCTCTTGGAGAGTGTTTGAGGCCTGGCAGCAGCTCTCTCCAGTAGCTGCAGTCTGCTGATATTATAATATCACAATAATTAGGCTCAGAGATAAAAGCATCAAAGCCTCTCTAAACGTTGGGAGAGTGAAAAGAAAATCTGAGTGATGTGCTTTAGCCGAACAAAAACACGACGGCACCACTCGACTTAGCTGAGCGTGTAATGACAGGTCTGAAGCAAAAAATTACTCCAAGATTGCAGCCTTGTGGCTTCACACTGGCTGATCGCTCAGTAAGAGCACACATAAGGTGCAGACAGGGCCTATAGAAGGGGAACCAATCGATCGCAGACACAAACTCATTGCAAAAGCGCTGACCACTCAGAAGTCAGTATTTAGGAGGTATCTTTAGCAAACAACAGCCTTCAAGTGTACAATTTTACCTCCATCCTTGTTTTATTGGACTGCATTGGTGAAATTCTTCCTGGGTTGTGAAAGTTTTTCATTTTTGCATTTCTACTGGGTTTTTGTTTTATTTTTAAAAGCAATCGGCTTTCATGATAGCATTAAATCAAATAAAATCTTAATTAAAACAGAATTAATTGTGAAAAGCATATAAGAATAATGCACAAATACCACCTTAGCACTGTTTCTGTAAACCATCAGGGAAGTCAGTCTGAATAATGAACATGAGTATGCGGGAAAAAACAAAACCAAAATAAGACCTGCTGCGATGGATCTATAAAAGGACGGTTTTATTACATTTCAACCACTTATTAAATAGACCGAAGACTCACTCAATTTCTGTGCAGATGTTGTCGTTCACATTAACTATTTGTACAGATAATCGCTGAAAACATTAATTCAAGTAATAGACAGTTATAAATAACTCCAGTGCTTTATAGTGTCAGCTCAAGGGCAGTAACTGTACAAGCATTTACATCTGTATAATACATAATTTACAGGAGTTCAGCAACCAGTACAGAACACTGTTCAAAGGAAAAGCAGTTTGTTTACATGCATACAACATTTCAATAAACACTCCTCGCTGTATAAAAATCTTCCTTCACACACATATATATATATATATATTCCTTTCAGTTTCTTTTTCTTTTTTTTAATCTCGGTCACAGATAATCCTTTATCAAACAGAATATTGAAAATGTTACCCTGTAAACAAGGGGTGCAGGAAACAGTCGATAACATACAAAGGTCACATGCTTCTCTTCCTGATTATGTATTTCGAGCTCATAATGAGGATACAAATTTATGCAGTAAAAATCTAAGCATGTTTGCATGCATGGACTCAAAATAGCACTATGCAGTAGAAGACTAGAACATTGATTTTCAGCTTAGTGTATTATAGTGTGCAAGTGCACTCTCCTATCTATTCAGACAGTCAAAAAGTACATTACCTGCAACACTAACCTTATTAGTGCTGGAAGCCTACATGCTAATTACACATCAATATATGGCTCAGGCTCTGGAATGAAGGAATAAATAACAAATAAGAAAATAAGCTTCAATTTTAGGCTCTTATTTAAAGTATTGCCATTATTCATATGCTCCTTTCAAGTAAAACTGTATCCAATTCTAAGCAGACAGATTAGTTGATAGTAACAGATGAGCAGAATTAATAGAATTATTCTTTCCTACTCTTAAGTGGAAAAAATGAAATTCTTCTTAAATTCTGCTTTATTGCTTCCTGATATTTTAAGAGTAATTCATTAATACTGGCCTCATGATACAATAAAGCAAGGACAGTCATAGAAATCAATCATCAACTTCTAAATGAGCATTTTATCTTCCTCACTGAACGTCCTATAATAAACGACAACAAAGACGTACATCAGCCCGACGCTTTTCAGATTAGCTGCCTTCAACTTTATCGGTTATGATGTAATTCTTAAACAAACAAGCCAAATTTGACCAACAATGAGCCGCACATTAATCACAGCACACTCATCAGTGAGCTGCCTAATTTGACTCAGTTTACTCCATCATCTCCGCCTGTATTTGTCTTTTCTCCTCTCTTTTTTTAGGTTTCTGAAGGGGATTTTGACGTTATTTTGGCTCAGCGCTCAGTGTGGAAGATGTCTTTTGTTTGAATCTCTCTCTCCGCTAATCCTGAAGTCAGAATACATCTTTGGCTTTATGCTTTGAAGGCAGAGGCTGCATATCTGGAGATTAAATGAAGTAAAATTAATCTCCTCTATTTAGTCGTTTGTCTGCGTAATCGTTTTAAAATCTAATCTCGGCCATCTTAATTTGATGTCAGACAAGCATGAAGCTGCTCAACACAATCACCGTGAGTCCTTACGTTTCATTACTCGCTTCCAAATCAAGCTGTTGGTCTATTAAATAATAAATAATGCAACACGGAAGTGAGCATATCTACATTCTTGCATAATGTCTGGCTGCTCGTGTTGTAATCAGGTGTGATGTAACCTAATTAACAAGCCAAGCAACTCAATTAACTCTCGCATTAATTACACTTTTAGGACAGTAACCACTTTGAAAAGTTTGCATAGAAGAATTGAAGGACTAAAAGGGGTATACTCTTAATAATACGGCTTGAAATTTGGGCTGGCTGACAGTGACAAAGAGACAAACTCTTTGTCATGCTTCATGAGAAAGTGTCAATTAAATCCCTTCTTGTTAAGCCAGACGTCTGCATGTCAGTCAATGTACTGGGATAACCATCTGAAACCTTCCCCATAGCCTTGTTTCTTCAACACGCTGCACATGAAGATCTCCAGCGGCCGAACGTTCAGCTCCTTCAAAGAGACGTTTCCCTGTCGATAACAGTAAGGATAAATGGGGATGAGTCATCGGGTAGTGGTGCATGTGCCCAACCATACAGAGACATCATATTAATCCTTAAAACGCCCACCTTTCCGGTAACTTGACCATCAAGAGCAAAAGCTCCTCTCAGTCCTCCTTCACTGATGGCTTCAGGACGGTCGATTTTATTACCCAACACCAACACCGGTACGTTGACGATGGTCTCGTCTGATAGGAGAGCCTAAAAAATTACAAGAGCAGCACAATCTTCATCAATCCATTGTTAAGAAACAACAGTCTGTGTAGCTCAAACCAGCAATTTTTAATCTTACGTCAAGTTCCGTCTTGGATTCTGTGAGTCTGTCGTGATCTGCACAGTCTACAAGGAAGACGACTCCATTCACAGCTGGAAGGTAGTTCTTCCAGACTCTCCGAGCTACGAACACAGGAAAGACAGTTTGTGCATTTGCTCTTGTTGCAGTAATTCAGCATGATTATTTTTTAGTTTGTAATGCTGCAGTGTAACTCTGAACTGGTGACAGTTTAATTGCGTCCTTCACTGTCTCTGTGTACAAGCAAGATCAATCTTTAATCTATAGGAATGGTGGTTCACAGGTGCTCATATCTAAATGACTAAGTTTAACTGAAAACATACCGACATTGATAGACTGTTTTCAGTTAATCTGGCCAGCAGGTTTTGATGCTATGCTAGGGATTAAAGTCACCAACTCTATGAACTAATACCACTGATAAAAGGTGTTAATTGTCTCATCTTAAGGACTAACCAGACAACATAAGTGGACAGTGGGATTTGGATTTGGCCGTACTCTCCTAAAGTACATCTTTAGCAGCACCTCTACACAGCAACACATGTTCTGTTCATTTCTGCTGTGTACAACACACCAGGCTCAGAAGCTCTATTTGATGTACCATCAGAAATCATTTGCAGCCACAAAAATGTTAAATTACACATAATGACAACTGATCACGACCACGGGGCTTGTAGACACACCATGTGGCAGCCATGAGAACTGATTTGTCATCTTGTATGTTTTCCTGTACAGGTCTCTGATGACAGCAGTGAAAAATGCAAGTGGAAAAAAACAAGCTTCATCTTTTTAGCCACATCTTTATTTTGTGATCTAGTAAACCAGCAGTTTTTCTCTCCTCTGTAAAGACTTTGTTTTGCATTTTATCACAAATTAAATGCAATTACACGTGCTTACATGGTTGTGAATGTATAAGGCAGTCTGATCATGTATCCACATAGTGGTGAGGTAGTGCTAAGACAACATTATTTAAATCCTAGCACGAATGACCTTCAAAAAACTATTTGTATAATGTGATATTTAGCCAAAATCTGTTGTAGCTACAAATTAAACAACTGCATAGTGTTTCATTGCTAGCAGGAAGATAGATCTTACCTTGGACATGTCCTCCCAGATCAAATGTAGTAAATGTCATTCCACCGATTGTCAGCTCCTCTGAAGCTTTGTGGGAAAGAAAATAAAACTGTCTTTTATGTCTGAGTGACCACAAGACTGAGAATCATGGGATTAATCAAGACACAATGAAATCTAAATATTCTTGCTTAAAAATCGCCCTGCAGGTGATTCTACGACACAACATGTCAGAGAGTCGCACCTATGATTTACAGTATAACAATATCAAAGTAGAAAGAAAATGTACCTAAATTTGAGCAAAATGCAACATATTGAACAGCTTCATATTATGATATTTTCAGTGGAGAGCTAAATAACAACCTGTGGCATAAAATAATCGAAAATCTTAACCGACGCCAGTGACATCAAAGTAGGATGTCACACCACTGTCTAAACAGAAATGTCCTCTTACTTGGATGCAGCGTTGGCACATGCTGGCCAAGTCGGTCATCTTTCAGCATGTGCAGGAGCGTTGTTTTACCAGCGTTGTCCAGGCCGAGGAAAACCAGCTTCCCAGACTTTTTGTACAGGCCTGGACGAAAGCCCAAATGGAATAATTGCTATACATTTAATTCCTTCATGAATATAGATTACTGCAGTCTCTTTCACACTTGCAGCTCTGCAGTATTCTGTGACTTGTGGTTATTTGGGTTTGCACTGTCTGGACAACATACAACACTTGAATACTGCTAACGTGAATTATTTAACAATGCACACCAAGCTTAGGATTTCAATACTTTTCTGAAACTGTGAAATCATTGCAGGCCAACAGGCAATACTCACCCAAGAATTGTAAAACACTACTAAACCCCCTGTAGATCCAATCAAATAAAAATGACATCTTGACAGCGTGTGCCTGAAGCAAGAAAAAGCACAGGTTATTCCATAATACCGCTAAGAGTTACAGAAACACAGACATGCCTACTTTTACACAGTGCCTTCACTTATTTTCCACATTTTTGAGGGCACAGTTGTTATTGTGTGTTTCATCAAATGTTTTGCTAGCGCCTCTGTGTAAGGAGGACAAAATATTAGAAACATTCATCAACATTATGCAGAAAAAATGGCAGAAAATTGGATTATGTTAGCAGATACACAAAAACTTAATGTATGTGAATATTTCAAGATTCAAGAATACAGTATGGGGAATAAAATGCAACAATTATGTAGAATAAATTGTTATATCTACTGTTTGCAGAGTGATAGGCCTTTTTAATTTCATCTTGTCATGGCAGAAAAAACACAGGTGTGATGAATGGCATTAAAATGACAAAAATCTACTTAGCTGAGCCAGTAGGTCCAGTATTTTGGATGTTGACTCTTTGTAATGACTTATTAAGACACTCGATTGAACTAAGCTATTATTAAGCAGATTTGTTTCACTTGCGCTTTTCCTATTATTAAAGCAACTTCATTGCTCGGCACTTTGCACGTTCATTTTATTGTCTATGTTGTGTTTTGTCATGACCCTGTTTGTCTGGAGCACAGTGTTATATTGTTATATTGTCTAGTATAGGTCCCTTAGTGTTGTTTGTCAGTGACTCAATGTTGTCTTGTTATGTTATTTAAGGACAGGTCTCTCTGGAGAATGAGACTCAGTGTCTCAATGAGACTACCTGTATAAATAAAGGCTAAATTAAAAAAACAACAACATATCTTGTCAAAAGGTGTAGTAGCTTTATGCATGGCGTCATACAGGTGTTATTCCACATCCTGCTCTAGATATTTGTGACATAACACTACCTCTATCCAGGCGTGTAGCAGGTGGCTAACAGCTATGTTACCTTTAACCAAATGAAATGTCTACAAAGACTAATGGGTCGTTTAGACTGAATCCACCTGAAAGCAGACAATAAGTCTCCCTAAATGACTGATCAGCTTCAACAACATTTCTACTTAACATCGCTTCTTTTTGCTATTTGTATGTCTATGTGACACACTGTGAAATAACAAATAAAATCGGCACAAACGTTGCATTTCATCTTTCAAAAGCACTACCGTATTTGTAGCCTCGCATATACCGTTATTTAGCCTATTTCGGTGGGGCTTCTGTGCCGTTTAAACCGACATAACGGCAGCTGGTTAGCTTGTTAGCACGAACATGTTAGCTAACTTCTGGTTCTTTCTACGGTCTGGTCTCCTGTGGGTCAGAAATACGGTTAATAAACGACCGACTGCGAGGGAATTTAATGTTAACAGTGGGAACTGGCAGAATATGTCGCTGTATTGAGGTGTTACATGAAATGAAAGTTCAGCTGTCTTACCTATAGCACCAACCAGCAGCCCAGCTTTCGGTAGTATCGGTGGTCTCCTTGGAAACAGTCAATCAGAGGGCCTCCTCTTCTTCTTCGTGGGCGACTGGCGAACAGTTTCTTTCATTAGCGCCCTCTCTGGACGACTGGTGCCAATGACACACAATGCTCACTGAATTAGAATGGCTTTACTGTCATCATACATGGCATGACGAAAATATAAATAGCTTCCGCTGGACGGTGCACAACAAGAAGTAATAAGAAATAAAATATCATGTGCAAAGGAGCCTGGATATATACAATGTGGGAGGTAAATAAATGGAATGGGATAAGAACCAGTGAAATAGGGTAATATGTCAGGAAATTGTATGAAAGCAGCAAAAGGTGACATTGTGCATTCAGGTAGACAGGTGTTTGGAGTTCAGGAGTTTGATGGACCATGGGTGGAAACTGTTCCTGAGCCTGTTTGTCCTGCATTTTGAGGATCTCAGTCTCTTCCTTGATGGCAGCAGGATGAACAGCTTCTGGCCTGGGTGTGTGCTGTCTGTCCAGGGGGCAGAGGACAACCAATGATTTTATCAGCAGTCCTGATAACCCTCTGCAGAGCCTTCCTGTCTGTCCTTCGCTCATGCAGAAATGTGCACTGTAAATAAAACCGAAAATTTAACCCAACTGTTCCCACCTTATTTTAATATTTATAATTTTACAGATTTTTTTTCTCTAAAAAATCTGTAAAATTACAAATATTTGCAGTGATTTTATGGGAAATTTAATTAAGGGACAATAACAATAAAAAACATTTTGAACAACCATATAATTTCCATTTTTTTAAAGAACAATGCTGTTTCTGACACAAATACCTTGTTAAAAATCCATTCTGAAATGTATTGTAACTTCACAAGTTGTTCCTTTTATTATTTAGTAATTTTATTTAGTGGACAAAACTGTTAAATAAATACACAGATCTGAAATGTTTTTCTTATTATGAGTATATTTGTCTTTTATTGCTGGATATTTCATCTTCCTATTTCTTAGGGTTGTTTTTTCTTAAATTGAATAAATAAAATAACAAACACAAAAAACTAAATCGGTCTCTCTATGTTATGTGTGTATTTGAGTTCTTTTCTGGCTCAGCTTCAGCATTAGACACAATTTTCCATGATTAGATTAAAGTTTGTGCAGCAGCACTTTGTTTCTTTTTATCTTTCCTCTCTCAGGGATTATTTCACAGCCCTTCAGAATAATTTCATAAACCTTTGAAGAGACCTGGCTCCCTGGTATGAGAACCACTTCATTAATTGTATATAAAGTAAGTAGCAGCACCCCAAGCAGCTGCAACACTTAAATTGTACTTGCATATATGCATTAGTCCTAAGAATCTGGTCGTGTACATAAAATATGCCAAGTACTTTCACTTTTGATACTTTAATTACCTTGATCATACGTCTGTATTTTCACTTATCGTGAATGCATGATTCTTGCTTCTTGTGGAATATTTTACATTGCTGTACTGGTACTTTTACTTGAGTTTCAAGTGTTATCCCTATGATGAAGTCATGTCCAAATAAGATATAACTGTAATTTAGTCTATATATTTATTACACTTAAGGGTGTCAAATTATCGCCTTAATTACGATTAATTAATTACAGTCAGCTTTAGCGCGTAATGATTTTTAATGGCGTTAATCTATTTTTTTTATCTCTAACTTTACTGTTTCTACATGCCAGTCGCCGTTTTATTAAACCCTTTTTTAATGTGTTGGGCTTCCTGTGCTGGAGTTGTTTGGGGTGGAAAACAGTGATCACTCACACCTTGAAGCGGACACTGATTGGCTGTCATTGAGTTTGGGCTGGTTTAGCATAAGCTGATTGGCTCCCATTGTAGCTGGGAGGATCCAGGTGAGGAGCCGGGGGTAGTGCAGCAGAGACGTGGAAATGGAGGAGCATGTGAGAGTTGTCAGTCCAATGAATGAAAAATTTACATTTCAAAAACGCCCCGACGGCACCATTAATAAAAGTAGCATTGGAAGAAGGAGTTTGCTTAAGTTTAGCCAAACGCATCAACGCAAAGCACCCAGTCGCGAGTGCAGCAACAGCTAACGTTAGCAGCGAAGACGTTAGCAATTAAGCGAACCATAGGAAAGCTTTTCGCCAAACTAAACTCCAGGAGAACACCCCCTGACTCAGAAGAAGATGGGATGGAGTCTGAAGAGCTGCAGAGCTACAGAGCAGAGCCCAGCATCAGTTCTGGTGACTGTCCCCTGCAGGGGTGATAATGCTCACTCTGGATCCTGTGAACAGCTGACAGCTCTGATATGCTCACTGTGGATCCTATGAACAGCTGACAGCTCTGATATGCTCACTCTGGATCCTATGAACAGCTGACAGCTCTGATATGCTCACTGTGGATCCTATGAACAGCTGACAGCTCTAGAACTACTGGCCTCCCCAGCAGTCTCTGTACAATGTGAGAGACTGTTGAGCCTCGCAGGCCACATAGTGGCTATGATCAAGCTGGTCTGTCTCAGCGACTGGCTGAAGAAGAAGAAATAAGAGGTCAGTAAAGCTGCTATGTCCTCCGTTGCCTAATCGATGATTGCTTGTTATTTCAGCACTTTATTTTGTGATGATGAACAATGTTATTTTGATGTGCCAACTTTCAGCACTTTGATTCATGGGTGTGTTTTAGTTATATTATCTGAAGCAGAGAAAAAGCAACAAGTTCAGCGTTCAATACTTGTATTGCTCAGAAAAATGTTCTTACTGTTTTTTGATGTCAACTTGCAGCACTTTATATGGACCTGATGTTTTATTTTTATTTTCTAATTATTTGGAGATTAACAAAAGTGGTCAAAACCATAGACTGTATCAAAACTAAAGGTTTCAGACAGCACTTGGGACTAGTCTCAAATACAGCGGAATGTAAATGGCTAGGACTGCATCTGTTCAAATCTATTAAAAACAATAAGTTACTTTATAAAGCCCCCTTTTTACATAAATATAAATCTTTTGATGTACCACAACAATGTAATGAATTTAAATGAAAATACCTCAAGTTGAGGGCTTTTCTTGGCATTTTTTAGGTGAGATTTAAAAATAGATTAATTAGTTAATTACAGACCATAATTAATTAATCTCTCCATTTTAAAAAAATCTCTTGACAGCACTAATTACACTTGCATGCTCTTCTTTTATTTACAGTTTATGTCATGTGGTCTAAGATATGCATAGTTTATTTGCTAATTCCAGATCCTTATTACATTTCACTCCTTTCTGTTTTATCCTACATTTCTTGTCTACCAAACCTTTGAATTGCTAAAATGTTTCTGAATGTTCTTAGAAAATGATGTAGCTTACTGAACACTTAGTCCACTTCAAAGAATACCCAGAGAATTACATTTTATTAAGCTGTTCAGTCACAGCAGGTATCATGTCATTAGGAATCTGCTGTATTTGCTGCATAGAAAACCCTTTTGGTTGTTGTAACTATAGTTCCTGACCACACTGTAAAGGCCTAAAGTGCTTATTGGAGCTTATTGTTTAATTGCAGCCTGCAGAAGCATCCCTCAGGCCTTTTCACTTACAGCTGAAGACTTTTAATAACCAGCCATTTGTACTGTTAAGTAGCGATTACATTTCAGGAACACTAAGTTCATCATTTATTGGAATTTGGTATTAGGCAGTTTGCTATAAGCACAAATGAATTATTGGGCTGTGCTGAAAAAGGTGTAAGTGCCTCATGTCAAAGATTATAAACGGAGCAGGGGAACGTCTTATCAAAGCAGGACTCCATTATGCACTTCAGATCCATATTCTGTAGGTAACCGCAGGTCGAAAGGATGATCACAGTATGTAACAGAGGGAATATAATCAGAATAATGCACACTATGCTGGGATTTAGAGTGGTTTATTATAGTGTACTGAAATTAAGGACTAATGTACAGTCAGATAAATGATGTAAAAGAATAGAGGTGCTTTCATATGGTCCAAGTCTGAAACATGACAAGCAGTTGAACAATAAAACCATCAGCCATTCAAGTGTGACAAAGAAGCGAGTAGATGTGACAGGAAAAGTAAAATATGCATCCAGTCAGTTCATGTGCTGCTGAAATCAGATGAAAGAGGATGATTTTTCTGCTTCATGACGGCTGCATCTTCTTATTTCTCATAGTAGAACCATTTGTCAACTGCAATAAAAAAGATCAAGTAGATGTCATTTCATGTGTAACATAGAGACGCTGCAGTAGATTCAGTAAATGCACCCACCTGAACTAGGAATGGGATCTTCAGCTCCAAATGCACATGCCTGTAAGAGGTAGTGAAGTCATTAAATGGTGATATTTTACTCGATACTTTGAATTTATTAAATGCTGTCAAGACGATGGTCGGTTTCCTGTTTTCCAAAACCCACAAAATGTTTGTTTTTCCATGCGCTGACAAGAAATACTCTCCTGTTGCCTAATAAATCAGCTGGAGTGAAAAGAAAAGAATCCACCTTTAGCATTCCTGTTCTCCAGCTACTTCACTAATTACACTCTGCTGTTGTCTGAGGGCGTGTGTGCTGCCAGGTTATAATCTATATTGTCATTAAGGAAGGGATAATCATAGACTTACAGACTTAAGCACGGCCTCGGCATCAGCAGCAGCGCAGCAGAACGGACTGTCTGAGACGCTGGTGTTCATGCTGAACAAAGAAAAAAACAGAAAGAGATGTTTTTTAATAAAGAAAACATTTAGATAACATAAGGACAATAATCTGCCGAAATAAAGCCGCTCCTTACCCCAAAAAGTGCATATATAAGAAGGAGTTTCACAGTCTATTAACAGAGCAGCTATGCACTAAGTTCTATTGTGTAACAGCATTATAATTTAGCTAATTAACACCCTCATCCCACAATCTGTCAACGTTTATGCAGCGCATAATTGTCTAAAGTATATTATAGCTGGAAATAATAGCATTTGTCACATTTGCTTTCACATGAACTGGAACATTAGCTGGATTCTCAAAATGAGCTGCTCACCAGTTTAACTCTCCAGCGTTGGTCTGCTTAGAAATCAGAGCCTTCCAAAAGTCATGAGTGCTCTTCACCGTTTTAATGGCAAAATCCTGGAAAACACATTTTCATTTTAATATACCGGGGGAAAAAAAGGTAGATGCATGCGTGAGTGGAGTTTTAAGTAGGAACTTTTTCTAAGTTTTGTCTTTGTTAAAGCAGATCTGATGCAGATAAAAGGGTCTTATATCAGCAGTGTAGCTTTTAATGCTGGAAAATCCTCAAAAAAAACCAAAACAACAACACAGAGTGAAATCTTAAAAAGGCGCACCCTGTCCTTGAACTCTCCGTTGAAAGCAAACTGGTTCTCAGGTTTCCCATCTGGGACTTTGTATCTTTTGAACCAATCAAAAGTTGCCTCCAGATATCCAGGTTTAAGTCGTCTCACATCATCAATATCTGCAACAACATGAAAAAACTCAAACTTTGAAAGAAAAAAAGACCTGCTGTAACTACGACGTATTTTCCAGCAGCTTCTCCTGCAGGTTATTCCTACCGTTAAAGTCTCCAGCTTCCGGGTCCTCAGTATTGATCACGATGACTTTCCAATCTGTTTCACCCTCATCAATCAAAGCCAGAGTTCCCAACACCTTGACTTTGATTATTTCTCCCCGAGAACACACCTGATAATTAAAGATATGTTTCAAACTAAATGACAGAATTTGAATAAATCTCCTCAGAGCCCATAACCAGAGCTGTTCCTGTACCTTATTTCCTATGTCACAAATATCAATAGGATCATTGTCTCCACAGCATCCAGTGTCGCTGTCCTTGTGGTTAGGATCTTCCCATGTCTGGTAACAGATAAAGAACATGTTTAATCAAACAGAGACATGTTCTGGTTTCCTGTTGTTTGAATACAAGCAGCTTGAGCAGGACTTGCCTGTGGAATCGCTCCATAATTCCAGATATAACCTTTGTGGGGGAACACATTCGCTACATAACGAAGATTTCCCTTCTTCACATCTTGTTTCAGTGGATTGAGCGGGTCTTTGGTGGCAATCTGAGAAACAAGAGCACAAATATCAAAATGAAAACAGAAAAAAAATGTGTAACTGAACTATAAAGTGTGGTTTATGTAATTCGTTACTGGCATTTTCGTTCACAAATGTTCCACGGTCCTAAATTAGATTTTGAGCTTAAATATGCAGCTAAATATAAGCTATGTCAATGGATAAAAAGGTGTGAATTTTTACACACTCTCATCTTATATTTATGCATTATTTTTAACATTTAGATGTTTAAGAATTATTAGAAAGCAGCTTGCCACATATATGTGCATATACATACTATACCTCCATCTTTGCATTTGTCCATCTTGGAACTTCCACAACAGCATGGAAAATATTCTGCAAAATCGTAATAAATACACGCGTTACCGAGATTAGGAATTCTCATGAATGTTTTTGTTTTATTAAGTATTATGAAACAGATCAAATCAAACCTACAAAACAGTTATTATGAACCAAAAGATGAGCCCAAGCTTTGCACCAGAACATCTCAGACCACAAACATGCTGACGTGTACTGCAGACTGTATGTGCTTAAAAATAGACTTCTATTTATACCAAATATAAGCAGCCAAGTACCAAATATAAATGACATATCGCCTCACATGCTTTTATTTTGAAAACTAATTTTCACATATAATTCTCTCTCTTGAACCTGTGATATTAAGCTTTTTGTTTTCACAATAAAGGCCCAATATAGTGGCACTGCACCAGTTTCAATCTGATATAAGGCTGCAGTTAATAAAGGCAGCACATTGATTATTGCTCCTGGGTGGGAAAATAAGAGCAAACATTTGTCCACCACTGCAGAGGAACAAGTACAACCAGTGTTTGGTGGCCATGGGGATTTTCTCATTTGTGTGTCTGCACTCTCCTGAAGCCAAAACAGTGAGCAAACATGATAAAATTTAATACAATTTTCTATGAAAAAAGGTCTAATCCAGCACAGTTTATGCAAATTTGGCTGCATAATTGGACAAACTGAGTAGTATCTCAGGGTACAGGCCTCAGTTTTTTTTATCTGAAAATACCAGAAAAACAGAGAACCATGATGCTCACCTCTGCTTCATTTGCGTAGATGGGTATATCATGAAAGGGGGAGATGTATTTGCCCTGAGAGTTTTCTATAAAAAGAAGTAATGCATTTTTAGTGCTATATATGGGATCTCTTTTATGCAGTTCTACATCTAGTTGTGAGCTCAGGTACTACGGTTGCTCTACTAGATAACTAAAATATTACACTATGCATATTCATAAAGGGATTCTTTCACACCAACACACAAACATTCAGGAGATGTTCTTACTGAAAAACACCCTGTAGTCCTGGGTGTTGGGCCTGCCCCTCTCCTCGATGGTAAAGCTCATGTCTGTTGCTGGTCTTCCAGTGTGGTCTGTGGCACTAATTCAGCAGGACTAAGGAGCTCCAGACTGACAGTCATTGAGGCAGAGGAGCAGACATGCGCACTGCTTAAGCTGAAGGTTAGAAACCTGCATGTGACAACTAGGGCTGCAGCATGAAGAGTGGAAAAGCTGGATTCTGCATCTCCCCATCCACCACTGGCATCTGTAGCTAACAAGGGTAAACAAACCCAGGCGAGAAGCAGTCGCTCACAATAGCAATCAGCAGCTAATCCCTCTTTATTGCCACTTGTGCAGCGTGGACGTGAAGTTTTCTACCTTTGCGTGTGGAGTGACTTGTTTTCCATTTCGCTCTCGTAAGCTGTGGCTCCTGAGAGCTCTTTTCAGATGAAAACAGATGGAGCTGACTGGTGTTAGCTGTAAACCAATTAAGAAGGCAGGATTAGGTGATGTGGCCGCGTTATGACTTCTTGCCTCCCAAGATTCACCGGAGCTGTTTGATAACACACTAATGGACCTATTTTTAGAAATATTATGCATAAAAATATTTTCTTTATTTTCTTTTTTTCCCTAAAATCCATAATCATGTTTAGCCGCCTTCAACATAGTTCTGAGATTATGGGAGATTTCAAATAATAACAAAGCTGTTCTATTTTGTTCTTTTGTACTAACTTTTCATGTCAAAGGAAGTTATTAGGACTTATATTTGCACTTATTGAAATACATTTAATTTTGTAGTGGAGTGAAATAAAATAAATATAAGTAGTATATAAATATAAAGAAAAAAACTAACTTGTCCCAACTTTTTGCATCACTGCATATGTAGGCTACAAGTAAACACACTGCAAGCATTTAAAATAACAAACAACAGTAAATAGTTTCAATGAGTCACAAAATATTATGTATTTTAAATAAGTTGCTGATGATATTAGCAGCTTCATAATTACCGCAGTTAATTAAAACACAACTACTTAGTGCAATTAGGTTTGGCATCATAAGCAGATTAGTTGATTGTAGTAACTCCTAACATGAATATAGTCTCTAACGTAGTGTTTATAAAGAATTACTGTTTACTTGGAGGAATCATTTGTGTAACTAGAATACATACAGACTATGAAAAATATATCTTCCTGTAAGCCTCCCTAAATGCACACTGCAACACAAATAGAGACAAATATCTGCAAAATAGTCGTATATATATGTTCGAAAAAATGTGAAAATGACTGTAGTTTTTCTCTGTCACAAATCTAATTGAAGCCCAGTGGTTCAGAGGGCATCCTGATGCACAATACAAGGTCAGTCTGAGCAGCAGGAGTCATGTGACGCTGTAAGCCTGCTGCCATGCTAAAAATTCTCCTTTGGCTGGCCATTAGGAGTGTCTGGCATCCTGAATAAAAGCCACATAAAATAGGTGTTTTTGAACTCAAAATTAGACCATCAATTGTTTACCAGTGATTTCTCCATATATGACAGCATGATCACCCTGTTCTTGATCTTCTGTGTCGATAAAGCCTGGAAACAAACATCAGCTTAGGTGATTCAGCCTCGGCCATGTTGCTATTTAAAGAATTCTTGAAAAGCCTGAGTGAGATACTTTGAATGGCTCTTGTGTAAACCAGCTGAAGCCTCTGAGGTTTTAGGAGCTTGACCAACATTTGTGCTGTTTCTGTCCTGTAAATCCTCCTAAATCAAGTCTCTGCGGTGTACCCAGAACACTGTTCCGATCTCTCTTTAAGATTTTATGAGCACCAGCCCAGAATGCAACAGTGCACGTGTGCCTGGGGCTGCACTACAGGAGAGGATGCTGTTATGGTTGTTTTATATGTTTGCAATTAGCGAAAATCTAAGCAATGAAGCTTCTCTTGCTTGGATGTGTGTCCCAGTCCACTCTGTTATCTACTATATTTGCATAACCATGTTTGTTTTTTATGATTGTGAACATAATCATCAATATTTCACACATAAAACTAAAGCTGAAACAATAAATCCTGTGAGCCCAGTGACAGGAAATTAATTGGCAATTATTTAATAACCCCTTACTCTAATCATTTTCCAATTTTTCCTAAGTTGCTCCTTTTCAAATACACATTAAATGCAATCTTACAATTAAGTCAGTTATATTTATGTCTCTACAGCGTAAGACACTGTTAATTCCCAATTCACAAAGTATAACTGACCTTTGAGTGTCCCTGAGCACCATCTAAGATACATTCAGCACCCAATAATATCACAAGACAGCACATTTTCTCAGCATATTTAATTATACCACCAAGATCAATAAATAAGCCCTTATAAATATACAATCTGAGACGAAAACATGTCAAATTGCATATCAAGAATGATTGATTTCATGTCCAAATGTCTAAAATCCAAAGGCCGCAGGGTGTGATTTCCAGCAGGACTGAAAATGAAGACGTCATCTCGACACATCTTCATGTTCCTGTTTCTTGTACAGCTTTGTGATACCTTCAAGTATTTTTCTCTCACCTCTCAGGCACACAAAAGCATCCAACCCAAGCAGTTAAAGGCACACATCATGCAGTCTACAGGTGATGAAATGTATATTTTATGATACATTTTAGGATCCTGTTGTTGACAAAATCTCAAACTTGTGGGGAGATTGAAGAGCTGCCTGAGTGTTTGAGTCCAAAGGGTTTGATTTCACATTGAGCCACTTCAGCGCTGGCATGGCAGACAACTTCTCCAACGGTATTTCTGTCGAGTGAAATTGCAAATGACAGAGTAAGCTCAAAACAAATCATGTATTTCACAAAAACAGGAGGCATTAGCATATTATTATTATTACCGGTGATGCTGTTTCCCTCCAGGTCAATCCTCTCCAGCGAGGCTATTTCAGTAAGCTTATCAGGGAAGTCCGAGAAGCTGTTATTAGCCAGATTGATGCTGGTCAGATGCTCCATTTCTCCCACAGCGTCGGGCAGTTTGGTGAGAACATTTCCCCGCAGGTCCAGTTCTGCAAGGTATTTGAAGACATGAGTAAATCACGGGGCAGCTTGTCTGTTCGTCAGTCACAGCATGAAGACATTCTGTCAACATTTGTGAGGTGAACAGCATGTGAGACCAGCAGCACACAACAACACTTTTCTCCAAGATTCAATTTCATGTGTGGAACCAAATTGCTGTGCGGTGTATTTTCCGCTACCTCTGAGCTGAGTGAAAGTCGAAAAGAACTTGCTAGAAATGGCCTTCATCTCATTGTCAGCCAGTGTGATAAACTGAATGTTTCCTGAGACGCTCCTCAGGACCTTGAACACGCCTTCTGGGAAAGAAATGAGCTTGCAGTTTGACAGGTCTGCAGAGAAGAAGAAAATCACCGTGAGATAATCGGGCATCAACGCAGCAGGGGAATGTTGAAAACCCACAATTAGCAAACACTTTGGGATTTCAAATTGTTGTCACTGGAGGAATCAAATTCAAGTCTCTGTCACCACCTGCTGGTACAATCTGAGAGAACCTCATCTCTAAATCAGAGTTGTATGTTCTCAAACTAAACAGCAAGGGAGAGAGTGACAAAAAAAAAGATGTGTGAAGGGAATCTTACCCAAACTATCTTTGCCCTCCTCTACAGTTGCATTAATCCTGCGGGCCACATTTGCGACTGCCTCGGCCATTTTTCCGCTGTAACTGCTCCTGAGGGAGAGAATGCAACATTACACTTTGACATACTTTTCATATAGGCTGGAGGACAGTCAAATAATAATTACAGTAGCTAACTACACTCTTTCAGTCAAAGCTCTTCTCTGTGCTGCCTCCACACTGAGCTTCCCACTGAAGTCAGTGCAGCACAGTCACTGCCTATCTTCGGCTTCATGCTAAAACCACACATTTTTAGCACAGCCAGCACTTTCTTATGTCTTCTTGACCACATGAGAAAAATCTTTGACGTATTTGCACTGTAGCACTGAATAAGCTTTAGTCCGTGGTTTTTTGATGCTGTCTTGCACCTATGTGATTGGAATACACTTAATGTAAGTTGCTTTGAAGATGATTTTTAATGCAATATAATGCAATAATGACAAGTGTACTAAATGCTTAAGCAGTCATAATTTTTTAAGCTTCATGCCACAGTGAGTCAGTATGACAATAATGCTTTCTGTGTCCTTGTTTTAGCCAATCAAACATGCATTTTGTATTCTCTGATTACAGGTTCTCTTCACCTACCAGAGGATCCTACTGACAGGAAGGGACGTGATAAAGTAAGTCAAACACCTTGACTTTTGAACAGAGTAGTTTTCAATATAGCTCAACAATTAATCAAATTCCGATCAAAATAGTGATTTGAAACTTGGGCTGCAGCTAACGATTAATTCCACTGTTGATTAATCTGTTGATTGGGTTCTCAGTTACTTTTTTGGTCTATAAAATGCCACAAAATTGAAAAAAAAAATATCTATCAGCATTTCCCTAAGATAGATGTCACGTTTTCTCCACAACCCATAGATATTTGGTTTACAGTCATTGAGGAGTAAAGAAATCTGAATATATTGAGATTTAAGAAGCTGGAATCACAGTTTTGACAGCTGCTTTCAGTAGAATTTACTCAATTAATTTAATACTCAAAATAGATGGTGATTAATTCAATGGCTGACAACTAATCGATTAATAATTGCAGCTCTACTTGGAACAATGCAATTAACAAATCAAAAAGTTTGCAATTCTGGATATACATAAGCAGCAGCTCTGCAGACAGGTAATTTAACTGATTCCTACTGCATCCCATCTATTTAATTTATTACACAGTGAATATTTCACTGCAGCGAGATGAAAATTTGAAATTCAAAATGCAATATCTGTCAGAAAAATTGCATTTACTACACATATTTTACCCAGATCATTACAATAATGTTTCCTCTGTTAAACATACTGATAGATAAAGCACTGAGGCAACATAAACTACACAAATG
Organism: Amphiprion ocellaris; assembly: GCF_022539595.1. NCBI lineage: Eukaryota > Metazoa > Chordata > Actinopteri > Pomacentridae > Amphiprion > Amphiprion ocellaris. The sequence goes on along the minus strand of NC_072783.1, from coordinate 30,618,821 downwards.
CTTATAACAATAGATGATAATATTCCAAAACAGGCTTTGAGCTTTTCAATGAGCACTAAACTGATTTATGCAGGGAAGTTACATTTCCTACCACTGAACCATAGACTGTATAATAAAGGTTTATTTCACTTTATTATACTATGCACTGAACATACTAAAATACAAAAAAGAAACAGGAATACTGAATACTATATGTTGTAAAAAAAAAAAAAAACTTGAAAAAAGTGAAGAATGTTGGGAACCTTTAAGAGGAGTAAGATTGGAAAGTACTCTACAACAGGCTGTTTTCCATTTTAGCTGATTTAAAACTATCAATTAAAACGTATTAAATCCTCAAATTAAAACAGCAACGCAAAACACTAGAAAACTAACTAAACAGAGTATTTTGGACCGTTACTTTCTACTTCTGGTTAAGCATAAGCAACATGAGACTGAGCCATGCTACTAACTACACCTCTGGACCTGGTAGCTATACAACATCTCATTCCCTGTTTCTAAACAGTTCAAACTATAGTAAGCTATTTAAAAAAAACACGAAGCCGACCACAGACCCACAATTATACCAATACAATTAATTTTGTGTTTCATTTAGGCCATGCACAGAAGCTACTTACTCACAGACTGCAACTGGCAAGCTAATGTTACAGAACTTGGCAACTGCCGATGTTAGCTAACATTAGCTCCAGCAGCTCAACCAGTGAGGTGAGTGTGTATTTTTAGCCCGCCTGAGGCTGATTCACATGAATGTTGCGTTAGTCATTAGAGAAACAAGACACATCTGAAACACCTTAGATACGAAAATAAGTAAATAAAGTAGGAAAAAGTCGCCGTTGCGCCGCGACAGTTGCTAGCGCGTAAGCTAGCATTAGCCTAAGAGCGAACAGTTAGCTAGGCTATTCATGAGCGTCAGTGCTGCGCTGTGATGTTGCAGACAGAGTCGCTCGACATAAGTAAAAAAACAAACAGCAATTTCACAGATAAATATTAGGCTATAGTTGGTTAGTACTACATGTTACAACATGTTTTGTATGTACTGACTGGGGGCTTTTTCACTGATACCAATGAAACCCAAATTTCAATTTTTTATATTGCAGGACAACAAGAAAACTGTAAATAAAAAAGTGAACCCTAAAGGCAGTTCATGGTAAGTTAAGAAAAAGCAGCTAATTATCACATTTAACAAGCTGGACACATCAAATGTTCTCCATTTTGGCTTGAAAAACAACTTATGTGTTAAATAATCCCAATAGTTGCCGAATAAACATTTGTTAATCCACTACTTGCGCGTCTTAACAAAAAGTTTTATGACAGACTTTTTCCATATTTTACTGAGACTGACATTAGGAAGTTAAATGTTGTCTTACCTCTGAGTTCTGGTCATCTATTCCCAGTTTGACCACTGCCATGGTTGTGACTCTGGAAAATTCCTGGTTAGTCAGTGTATTTTCAAAGAATTTCAATACAATGAGCTCTCTGGCTTCAGAAGAATAGAATTTAGTTTGGCATTGTTACAACTAACTGCCACTTTACAGTATTTGCTGGATATTCCTCTCCTATACAATGCTTTATTATGGATGTGAGAGGAATTTGGCTGTGAGTCACTGTTGGTGACTGAAACACTCTAAAACTAGAAAAGTCCACCTCTTTTTGTGCGCCACTGTGAGCATGAACATGTGTGTAGTGGATGTATTTGCAAGTATGTTGTGTTTATAACGTTTTATGACTATGCAAACTAAATCAGACAGCTTATTAGACAGAAGAGGCTATCTGATGAGTTCAGATCAGTTGTGTACAAAAGCAATATTTTCCCCATATCTTTAAGAGATAGAATTTTCTGCTACGCATCTATCTTCATATAACTAATGAAGCCCTACAAGGACCATCTAAATGTTATGCTGAACTAACTTTTTGAAACAAATCTGGAAATATTGGACCAAACTTTAAACAACCAAGATTGTAAATATCACATGACATTTGCTGCCAGCTGTCATACTTGCCAGTTTTTGACATTTTAATTGGCATCAAAAAGTAGATTATGGTTTAATAAACATAAGCTCTGATATTATTCTTGCAACTAAACACTTGTCAGAAGTATATGGCTGAACACTTTAGAACCTTTTTAATTCTCACATGCAAACAAAATGCGTAACAAAACACATTCATTTTTGTGCAAATTCTACATAAATACATTTTTTAAAATTATTTACAATAAATATACATTAATTTACAGAAACACAAATGATAATGTACAATAAAAACAGTGCTGGAATATTCAACAATATTGCCATTTCATGTTTACACTGGTGAAATTGATAAGTTAAAGGGAATGAACTTCTACATTGTGACAAAAGCTTAATGCTGTTATTGAGCTTGAATTTCAGCACATCTAAAGATACCAACATCCTCCTTACAAACCAGAGCCCACATCACAATTTCAAGTCGTGTCGCCGCACATATAGATGAGATATAATCTTACAGTGCACAGTGACAAATATCAAAGAGCTTTTTTCCTTCAGGTTAAGTGTTTTCTTTTGTTTTCAGAAACATCACTGCATTTCTGAGGAATGCAGGACACGTTTGGAAGTGGTTATAGCCGTCACTGGCAGCCACATTCATCCACAATCATGTCCTCGTGGTGTCGAAGGAGCATTTCTCCGTTCTCATAGTACAGCATGCTTAATGGGCTCATTTTGGTTGGGGCACAGCAGGGTGATGCCACTCTGTCAGGGTAGTAATGTTTCAGTAGACTCTGGGGGAAAAAAGGGAGCCAAAAAGGAGGATTTACAATATTATAGATGATTCCAGTTGTAAAATACTTGCTTTTTAGTTCTTTTATCCAAGCTGTCATCTGTGAGTGTTTTGGGAACACAACAAATATTTGAATAATAATAATCTTTGTCTGTAAAGTGTTAGAAAATAGTAACAATTCCGCTTATAATTTTGAACATCTAATTTAATGGATTATTTTATTAGTTTAGCTATTAGATTTAACAAATAAAAGTATTAAATCTTAAAGCGGTGACAAGTTGGAACCACTTAATGTTTGTTTTTAGACTGAAAAATGACTAATGATTCATTGATTATCAAAAACAATTCTTAATCGACCTATCCCTATGATTGCATTTTTTTTTTAAATCCTCACAGTATTGCTAGTTTTCCAGTCGCATACTTTTGGCCTCCTTGTATATCATCAAGCACTACGTTGCATTCAGGTCATTGCCGATTTACTGTAAACATTAACTTCTGAACATGTCAACTGATCCACCTAATCTATCAGAGATAATTACAAATACTGTGGAGTACAGTGTCTCTTATTTGGGGTCCCAAATACAACTAGGTGGTGTCAACACAGAAAGAACACATTTGTGTGAGTGTAATGAATCTAAATTATAGAAAATGTGTGTTTTTAAGTTATTTTATCAGTTGTATTCACTGTAACACAATGTACTATACTTAATATTTACGTGGAATGTCTGCTATAGTTAGAAAGTGATTGTTTTGATATTAATTTACTGGCCAAAACAAGTTAAACAATGATAGATAGATAGATAGATAGATAGATAGATAGATAGATAGATAGATAGATAGATAGATAGATAGATAGATAGATAGATAGATAGATAGATAGATAGATAGATAGATAGATAGATAGATAGATAGATAGATAGATAGATAGATAGATAGGTTGCAATACTCACCTGCATATATGCGTGGTTGGTTGGATTTAGATCTTCTCCCAGAGGACCTGGACAGGAACCTTCGCAGCGGTAGGCGTTATATCTCTTAGGAAAGATGATCCAGTACCCCCAGCCTATTTGATTAAAGTCGACGTGAAGATCTACTTTATGACAGAGAGACTTTTCCTTCTCTCTTTCAGTCACCTGTAGGCTTCCTCCTGTGTGTTCTCTCTGACCACGTTTGCTCCTTCGCCTCTTGGGCCAGTGGGCCTTTTTCATCTCAGCAGGAGACAAGAACTTGGATTGCTCGGCTGTATGGAGCAAACTGGCTTTAGCCTTTGAGTTTTCATCAGATCCCGTGTGCGAGAAGACGACCAGCAAGGCCCGGTCGCTCACGTCATGCTCCTTCCTCGAGCTCGACACATAAACGGGCCGATCGGGAAGAGACAGGCCTCTCTTTTTCTTCATCGCTTTCCTTTTTCTTGACCCTCTCTTGTGCCGTATTCTCGCCGTTGCCTTCTGCCTGAGCCAGCTCAAGAGAGGACTCGTCATGTTGAACACTTTCCAGCTCAGAGACGAAGTGACCAGCGATGAGTCAGCGAGCTGCCCGACCAGCTGCATTTCCTGGCCGCGCTGGTGATAAACCTCCACGGTGATGTTGGAGGCGGTGGGTGTCCGAGGAAGCCTGATCCTCAGCTCGGCTGCCTGGATCTGCTTGTCGGCCAGCAGGGCGTGGAGGTCAAAGGTCACCACCCAGTGACTCTGTCTGTAGGTCAGACCTGTGGAGGTAAAAGCAGAAGAAATCAACAACATCGACACATGAAGATGCAGCATGTTTGAAAAGTGTTCAATCATATCTAAGCTGATGTGTGAGCACAAGATTTAACCTAGGAAACAATAATAAATCAGTATAATGATAATTTCTGTATCCACAAAAATGCATTAAAGTGAATATAAACTTGTGAAATTTAGTGGTATAGTTGGGTGACAAAACAATATATGGAAAAATGTAAGAAAATAAGCCAATTTAGCCTGTTGTTAAAACTATGTATATAATACCAGTCTTGAGTTTCCAGTGACTCCTATAATTCTTAATTTTCTGTAATGCAATCATAACACACGTGTTTCTGTCACAAAAAAAACAACTATGCATTTTGGCTCTTTCATAGATTTATTATAAGTCTTCTGGAAATATGACCAAGTATACTGGGTCAAAAATATACGGCAAATGTGCCCTTTGACCATTTTAGCCTAAACTAGGCACATTTGGGAATCATCAATAAGCTTCTAGTTCCATCTTTGACCACAGAATTAAAAATTAAGAGTCATAGGAGTCACTTACAGGTGTATGTGAACTTCTGTTTACAACTATATAAGACACTAAATTAGCCTAAACACACATCATTTCAGCTGGATTGAAATTTGACTACATCATAATAGAAAATTAAATATATGCCATCCACGGTGAATCAAAAATCTGATTGTATTAGCTGATACAGAGCCATTAAGCTTCAGGAACATACTACATGTAACACAATTACCTCTATGACCCCATGATTAATCTGTATGTACTGACTAGAGCAAATCAAAGCTGCCTGTGAGGCTTAAATAGAATCCAGTCATTGTTCCAGTGCAGGACAACCTGCCCTGCGCCCACATCTGTGATCGGTGTTGGCCATTGTGATTCAATGAACAGGTGTGGTTCAAATTAATCCAAAGGATTAAAGCATTTTAAACATTTAACCTCTTGCATTGTTCAGTGCATTGGCCTGCTGACTCTTGATCAAAAGTGCAAACCACCCCTCGCTATTAATCCACTCAAACTCAAACACAGGAGCCGAAACCGGTCGTTTTTAACACATCTCTGCCTCTCCTGGCTTCTGCATATCCTCAGCCAAACAAATAGGTAGGAACTCTGACACCTAGCAGCCATGTGAAATTGGATTCAGCAGCAGGGAAGGGCTGCTCCTGCTTGAGCCACCATTTAATCCCGACCTCTAATCTAATCAAGCCAAGTGTGAAAAAGAACTAAGGGAAGTTGTTGATTTGAGCTGCCAGGGGGATTTGTATCGGGGGATGTCTGGCGAGGTATCTAATCAACATCACCTATTTAAGAAAAAAAAGAGGTTTGCTTTGAGAATTAGACAGAAAAGCGGCCTTTTCACACGCTGATCCTTGCGTGGTTATTCAGCCTCTCAGCCTGGATGTGGATTGAAGCCCTCTGAGGTCGTCTGGCGCTGAGAGGCCAAAAAAACCCTAACATCTAAAGAGTGGAGGACAGATCTGACTCCAGCCACAGCTCCAGAACCTACACTTCCATCTCAGTGCTTCATCTCGACTTTCCTCCTCATTTATCACCCACAAATCAAGCCATTTTTCAACCAGATCTTACCTTTAGCCATAATACTCTTCACCGTGTCCGCTTGTCTTGCTGCGTCCTGCTCCATAGTATCCACCGGCCTGGAAAAGTTTGACTTGAAATTCCGGTAAAGGTGCATCATATAGCTCGGTAGGTGAAACCCGGTGGATCGATCGGTCACGGCGAACCGGTGCAGCGGCCTCATGAAGGCTCCATCCCGGGGTCTGTGGATCCCCTGAGCCAGCAGCAGCACCAGCAGAGATGCGTGCAGCGCGGCGCTCAGAACTCCCAATGAGCGCATGTTTCAGGCCGGTTAATGACAAAATTCTTGTGCCGGGGAGATTAGGGATGTCTTATATACCCTCACCCACCCCCTTTCATGTTTAACAAGTAGCTGAGAACATTAAAGGAAATTGACATGCGTCCTCAAGACGTGTTACCTGACAGCTCATCATCCATTCAGCTGCTAATGAGGCGCCTGTGTTTACAAGGAGCGCAGCGTTTTGTTTGCATCGTGTTTCTTTGGGCATCTGCAGCCTGCAGACTCCCCATGCTTGGACTAATTGTTCCTGCTACTTGGCTTACACTGATTGTTAGGCTTTCCCATAGTGTAATGTCTATTAAATGCCATCTGAAATGGGAATACAGAGAGGAAGACCATGGCACTGTGCTTATTGGACACGAATATTAACATGAAAGTCATGTAAAAATGTCTCTCTGTACACTGTAAAAACAAAATGTTAAAAAAATTAAAATATGGAAGCAAGGATGCCAGAAAAAATGTGTTAAAGAATAGACGTAATATTCACTTGTCGTCACGGTTACATTGATGCCGTGCCACTATGGAGTAATAAAGTTTGTGTGACCTTTTAGAAATATTACAGCATTGTTCTATTATCAGCACAACAGTTGGTGTACTTAACATTTAATATATGCATTTTTAGCATGACATATAGGCAAAAATTGTAGTTATAGCTGTCATAAATATTAAAGCATATGTCTGTTATTAACACAGAAATACATCAATTTGTCAGGTACAAACTGTATTTTCTATATAAAATAAATGCCAAAAATCACCATGTCACTTGTTATAAGTAGTACGGCATGTTTCTGTTGTCAGCAAAACAGTATGAACATTTAACTGAGAAAAATTTCATTCTTTTTGAGGAACAAATGCAAAAATTAAAGCATTGAATGTTATACATATTATGGCATTTTTCCATTAATAAACTGTGCAAGAGTGAGGAAATGTATTTTTTCAAGAGAAAAAATTTTTAAAAATTAATTTTTCTGTCCCGATTATCTTTTTAAGGATTTACGATGATTCAGTGTTATATAAACTGTATCAAAGTGTTTTAGAGTTTACAGATTTTTACTGTCATGGTTTGACAGTTTTTCATAGCAAAATTGTGAGCATTTTTTAGAGTGTAGCAACTCTTCCCTGTCACAGTAATTATTGTAATGTATAAAAAATATTTGTAAGAAAGGATAGAAATATCACTTTTACCCTACAATAGCAACTGAGCTGTAGATTAAAAGCATATAATGGAAGCTTGTAGATCATGTCTTGAAAAATAACATAAATGCATTAGAATTTTTCTTAAAACATTTTAAAGTCTACAATATACCATATTAAAATCTGATTATCTTAGAAATGGTATCAAAGTTGCTATCAAACATCTGTAAAAATATCATTTGAAAAACACAGAAATAAATTCTAGACATTATTTGACCTGTTTTTATTATTGTTAATGTGTAAATGAATATTTTTACCTGTTATTGTCCGTAATTTCTTTTACAGTTTAGTAGATATGCTGAGATTTTTTTGACAGTTAATATGCAAATTAATACTTTAAAAATAATATGTAATTCTGAAAAATGGCAATTCTGTATAATAGCTGTAAATTTTTCCAGACAAAAGTACAGATAAAAATGTTTTTTAAAAAAAAAAAAAACATGAATCTCTTGCAGTGCAGTCAGCATTATAATGATTCTGATCATGATTATGATGATCATGACCTTCGCTTAATTTATCTTTTGGTACAACTACTGTAAAATCCACATTAAAACCAATTGTAAAACAGAAATTAATTACAGACATTATTTACAGTTTTGGTTTGTTTGTTCTTGGTGAACACGTAGATTAATAATTATAATAATAATATGTTACTCATTGTTATCTCTAATTCAGAAAAACTGGGAGAATCTGTAAATTCAGTATATTATTAAAAATACAGTTAAATATAATTACATTTATTTTTACAGTGTACTTAACATTATAATGATTGTAAATAACATTTTACTATGACCCTAGCATAATTTATCTTTTGGGGAGTTCCCATAAAATACTCATTAAAATCAATATTAAAACAAAAAATCATTATAGTTTGTTACAATTTTGGCCTTTTAAACAATTATTTACTATACAAAATGATTGATTTTACTAGTTATCATCTGTAAGTCAGCAGAACGGGGAAAATCTGTAAAATAACATTATTTTGTTTTAAAAACAGTACAGTTAAAATCACATTTTTCCATAGTGTAGTCAACATGATAAAGATAGAAATGATTAATATTTCATTATGACCTTATGATCTAATTTATCTTTTATTTGAAACATCTGTTGCATAACTAGGCATTGCGTTTATTATTTTACAGCAGAGAACATTTTGTGACAAGTGTATTAAGATAAAAGATGAAAACATAGATAAGAAGATGTGAAAACACAAAAATAAGATAAAGTCGGCATAAACTTAATGTTGACCTCAGTATCAGCCCCGGTGGAATTAAACAGGAAACAGGCACCTTATCTGTCTTTTATATTTAACTGCTTGAGGTTCACTTTTACATATCACACTGTTCTCATGGAGTTTTACAACTTCTATATGATCAAAATTCAATGTTTACGTTAATACTCTGTATTCTGTTTGGGTTTTTTATTATAATATTACTATAATATTTAAATATCATACTTAATATACCCTTAAAGTAGTTGTTTTTGCCTCATATTAAACCTACTAGAGGATTATTTTTAATTTTACTGGCTTCTTAGCATATAAAAAGTGTTTGTCCATGGTTTGGATGTTTTGCTTCAGACTTGCAGGGAGCATCCGTGGATGACCGCACACTGCGCATGCGCCTTCCGTCTTTCGTTCACACAGCGAAATCCTTTTCCTCGTAAATTTCCCGAGAAAGGACAAAAAATAAATAAATAAATAAATCAATGGATGCGTCCCCTCGCATCGATCTAAACACACAACGCTGCACGCAGACCTCGTCCTCCGAACACAGCTCCGACAACAGGATCTCTTCTCGGCCTGGAGCTTTTTCAAAAACCGTGTGCTGAAATGGTGAGTAGCTTTTAAAGTTAACGGCTCCTGGTGCACGAACCACGGCAGCCTTTAAAGTTGATACCGGTGGCGTTTTTTGGATGCAGACAGTCGATCAGACTTTCAGTGCCTTTAGTAACTGCTCTTTGGGTTCGTGCTTGAACCAGACTTGAAGCAGGGACGGATATTTTCATGATGCCAAGTGCTTGTGTGGCTGATGGGGCATACATGTGCTTGGCAGCCCCCACTCTCCACGCTGCTCTGGATTCTGCTCTGCATCTTGTGATTTGGCCACAGGCAGGGATGGAAATCAAAGATGGGGATATTTGATCTCCACCTGTGCTAAATGCCACTTTATGCTTTTATTTTCTTTGTACTCAAGTAGAAGCCACTTCTAGGTTCACTGTGATGTGCAGCCTGCAGTGAATGGATGCCACAAACACTTGACTACTAAGTGAAATGTTTGATCCTCTCAAGGTTTTATGTGCTGTGTTGACATTTGCATGCACTTCTGCAAGTAATGCATGTACAGTGTTGTTTAATGTGCATTTGGAGGCAGTGAGAAAATCATTTACCTTTTCCTTGGAAAAGCTAAGTCATATTTAACCTTGTTGTTGCCAAGAGTTCAAAAATGGAGTTTGATGCTTGAATATACTGTTGCAGCCAACATATAAAGTAGTAAAAGGTATCTTTAGCCTTGTGAATGCAGTTTGAATACATTTTTTGCCATGTTTTCTTCATTTGACGTCATTAAAGCATGCCTAATAATAATTGCATGTGGATGCATTCAGAAAACAGCACAAAAACAATTACTTCTGCACATAGAAAATAGTGAGAACCACAAAGTAATTCACTTGTGCAAATGCATTTGTAATATTCAATAGTGACTGTATACAAGAACAAGAAAATAATATGAATTCAAGGACAAAAGCAAGACAAAATGTCAATGCCAGCTATGAAAAACTAAATGTTCAACCTTATTGTTAAAAAAGTTTTAAAAAATGAAGGGACATGTTTGAATATACTGTTACAGCCAACATATAAAATAAAAAATGTATTTTTAGTGTTGTGAATGCAGTTCAAATACATGTTTTGCTATGTTTTCTGCACTCAGAATCATTAAAAAGTGCTAGTAAAGTACTAGTAAAAAGTTTAGTCAGTATAAAAGGATGTGCAAGCATTGCATGTACATTATAATAAGGTGCATATGCAAGCAGTCAGAAAATAGGGCGAAAACAATTACTTCCACACCTAGAAAACAGTGAGAACCACAAAATAATTCACTTGTTCAAATGTATTTGTATTATTCAAATAGTGAGTATATACAAGAACAACAAAATAGTATGAATTCAAGGACAAAAACATAACAAAGCGTGGATACAAGCTATGGAAAAACTAAGTGATAAGCCAACAGATAATGTAGAAAATAAAAAAAAATGCCTTGAGAATGCAGTTCAAATATATTTTCTGCCTGGTTTTCAGGATTCGGCATCACTTAAGCATACATTTTAACAAGTGTGTATATAGAAGATCTCAGAAAACAGGACAGAAACAAATACTTCCACACATAGGAAACATTCAGAACAAAAATGCAGTTTATTTTTATTATTCCATTGTACACATACACAAGAATAACAAAATAATATGCATTTAATGGAAACAATGAACAAAATGTGGATGCATAACTAAAAAAGTTAAGTCGTGCTTGACCTTTTTGCTCCCAAAAGTGGACAAAACTGAAGTTGCATGCTGGAATATATTTTAAGTAGAATTTTAGTATTTTTGGTCTTGTAAATGCAGTCCAAGTAAATTTTCATCATGTTTTCTGCACTTGGCATCATCAAAGCAAACCTCTAAGGAAGGAAAGGGATTTGCTCACAGTCTAAAATGTCCACATGCATGATCATCACTGACGAAATGTGACACGACATGTTCATTCTTGCCGTTAGGTGTGATGTATGAAATGTCTCAAGCGAAATAAGACAAAGCACATGATGCCCTTTGATGTGTTGTGTTGTCGGCGCAGCTTTTGTTAAATTTGGCCCCGTCCAGCTGGGATCATTCTCCTCTGTGCGTATCAGTTTACCTCACATTTTTCAGGGAGGGGGAGACAGAAACTGACCCTTGACAGCTCAGATCGGACAATTAATCAAGAGTGAGAGCATGAAACTCCTCGGTGAAGGAACACCTGGATCAGCATGATTAAGCTATTTATTCTGGGTTTATCTTGATGAGAGGCGTGGCACAGAAACTTCTCGCAACTTTAAGACGTTGTCATCGCTTTAGCTTTACAATAAACTAATTTTAAGAAGTAGAGATATTGGTTAAATTAGGTTTAGGGTTGCTTCAGGCAGGTACAGCCCTTTAAAACCAAGAGTTACTTGTTGAAAACTGTTGTTTTTGGGGATATATGTTGTAAAAGTAGGGCCAAGTTACTGTATAAACACATGTTTTGGCTTGAAATAGTTGACATAACAGAAGTAACATCTGTGTTCCAGTACATCTGACTGCAGTAGATAATTTTTACCACAAGGTGTCATATTTGAATGCTGGACTGTGCTATTGTAGATCCACTAAATATGCTCCTGTGGGTATTTCTAATTAATTATCATTACTGCTTCCCAGGAGTGGTGGCATGTATTTTGTTTTAACTTGACATGTATTAATAGAGGGAAAATTTGTGTCTCTCTGAAAATATGACAATATTGTATAAAGCTGCTTCTAGAAGCTGAACTTTAGGCTCAGGTGGCAGGTTTTCCATCAGTATCTTCTCTTTTCCTGTTGCTGTTAAAAGGATTTTAACAAACTGGATTTTTATGGGTCGGACACACACTAAGCCTAAGAAAGTATTTGGACAAGACAGGTGATATTAGCCATGTGCTCTGTTTCCATTGTGGACATTTAACAGACAGGATGTTTTACCTCATCTGTCAGAGAACATCCTCTTATTCCGAATCATGCTGTAAAAAAATGGAAGAAAATGAAGTGTATTTTTGGCACTTTATTTTTATTAAAGTCATTATTTGCTCTAGATTTCTTGATATGTACCGTTTGGACACAAAGCCACATTTATGACTTCTCACTTCCCCGGATTGATTCATTCATGTTCTGGAGGTTTAGCAGGTCATGGGAGGGGTTTGTTTCACATTTACGGTGTTGCAAGAACTTCAGAGTCTTGGCCCTGCGCTGCTGCAGGAAGGAAGGAACAGGTGTGGCAGCAGTAGATTTTACATCCATATCTCGAAAACTGCTCACTAGTTTTGCAAATAGGCTTAATGTGGACATTATCTTGTGACAGACTGTTGATTGCACATACTTTTTATGAGAAAATATTGTTGCAGGCAGCCACTCGGGAGATAAGCTTCATGTTGTTGGCTGTTTTGGAGTCTTAGCTGTACAAATACAGTCAGGTATGGTTGATTTTTTAGGTTTTTCTTGGTCTGTACAGGTATTTGGTCTATACTAAATGCTGCTGGATTTGATGTTTTCTTATGTCCAGTGCATAAAGAACTGGTGTGGCCTCAGGGTTATGACTACAAGAGCTGCAGCACACAACTGTTTGCAGCTGAACCTCAGGCTTAAATCTAAGTATTTGCCCAGCTGTAAGCCTGTTTACCTTGAGCATGGCATGTGTTAACCTCTAATGAATGGAGTAATTAGAACATCGTAGTGAATTAGGCTTATGTGATGTCATCTGTGTGCAGTTGTTAGCGACCGTCAGCCTCCTGGCAGGCCGGTGCTGCGGCGCGTCAGCTGAGGGTTAGCTGCTGCAGACTGTAATTGAAGTGAAGGTTTAATTTGACGCGTTTGATACAGTTGTTAAAAGGTCTGCCATGTGTGGAGGGTGCTGTGTTGCCAGGAGGCTCCGGTAGTGATTGGATAGCGAGCTGGATGATGAGTAAGCCTCTGTGGGTCCGCCTCCACATCCTCTTTACACACACACACACACACACACACACTCACACATGAACAAATCCTGGCGAGCAGCCTTACACCTCATGCACAGGGGATGCAGACTAAAAAGTAGCAAAAAAAGAAAAAAAAGCCAACAAGGGAGCATGTCTTCACTCATTTAACAGCTCAAACGGAGAGCTGCCCCCCCCTCTGCTTTCTCCTGCTGAGTGGCTGTCTGGGATCTGTCCTCGCTGAAGGACACGTTCATTGACTTGCTTTATAAGGACACGTTAATGATGCGAGACTGCCGCCTGCTGTAGTTTGATCAGCAGGCAGAGACAGATCGCCTCACAGATCGGACAGAGAGATGCCAGCGAGGATGACTGACTGAGACGCTTGCCGGAGAGCTGTCATTTTGGTTATTTTTAACCCACTGTTTTCTGTTCTGTAATCCTCTGAGACTCGTGCAGCTCTCGGATGGTGGACTGAACAGCTGAATGTCAGGTACAGTTGTGACACTTTATGTTTTCTATTGCTGCAGGCTTGCGGCTGCTAGACATGTCACCAGAATGTCTCTGCAGGATACAAAAAGGAAACGGTTGTTGTCTGAATATCACTTCAGATGCATGTTGTGATTTTTACCTCAATCTTTTGCCTGAACTCTGCACTGCTTTCCAACTGTAAAATGTCTTAGAATAGAAAAACTGCTTTCCCATTCCCAGAGAGGTGTTCCCTTTGAACACATTCTCCATTTGTGTCTGATTTTCACGCACTTACATGGATTGAATTCTTCATAGCAAGTGATGCCAAGGCTCTCCTCTGAAGTGTTTATCAAGCTTGCATTCCTTTACCAGAGGACCAGTGCTTGTTTGACAGCGTTCTGGCACCCCGCACCAACTTAGAAAATGCTGCTGCTCAGTCAGGATTTGTTTGCACTCACACAAGTTTACCACTTTGGTCTGAATGGCAAGTGAAAAGAAACATGTTAACAAACCAGTGTAAAATCTGTCAGTGTAGAGGGCAGGTTTTTTTTTTGAGGGTGTGACAAATAGAAAATGCTGTCAGTTGGCGTGGCGGTGCTGACAGAATATTGTGGTCAGACACTGGGGTTTAGAAAAAACGAAAGCCACATTACTGCAACCTTGAAATCATAGGGAGATCAAATTGCCAGCTTGAAATGAAATAAATTACAGACGTGGCTTTAAAAATAGACCTGCACACCGTTTTTAGCAGCTCAGTGTCGAGCTGTGACGAAAGCCAGGCAGTTTGTGCGCTCTGAATGCCAATGCGGACTATCTGCCTTGAAGTGCAAAAAGCTATTTCACACTGAAATTGCATCCTCGAACAATGCATCGCACGGCTTCCTCTCACCGCAGTCTATTTCTGAGCAGATTACTGGGAGTTATATTTTGGACAAAAGCAAACATCAGAGCTGTACGCTGACACAAATTCACAATGAGGTTTTTGGAACAGCTGAAGGAAAACAAAAAAGATTTTCTGCAGAGGAAGCACTGAGCTCATTTCCGCACAGAACTGATATTTAGCTCAGGAACTAGCAATGTCCTGTGGAATCGCGCCTGCATGTAACCCTTAACCTCACTGATGAAATATGTGTACAGCTGCAGGGAGGAAGTTTCAGAGAGTACAACTAAGCGCTTCCTGTTAAGGTGTGCTTACACTTCCTCTGCTTGGGGGGTGTGACTGGCTTTTATTCAGTGATTTTGCTGGTCTGGTACCCTGTGATTAGTCAGAGGCTGCTGTGCGCAGTTGATATAAATAATTCTAGGACTCTGTTACTCCAATCAGACCCAATTAAATGAGGTTTTTGAGAAATGCTGAAGAGTTTTTGTGTATTGTTGTAACATTGCTGGCTTCATCAATCCGTTAAAGTGAGGACGTTCTGTCACTGTTCCATTAATGTTCCTTCATTTAGACACAGCAGTGAAAGACAGAGCCACAATACACACATGATATTTGACATCATGTTGATATTTAATACCCAGTAGTGCCATAATAAACCAAATGCTATATCTAAACTAATAGCAGCTTATCAAACTGTCCAGATAACTAATAATATAGTTTATTTATGATTACCTCAAACACTGTAAAATCTGTGTATGTATGTGATGATAATCTAACTACTAATTTATGAACAGTAACTGTGATGAAGCTCAGGGTTCAACCTGAGGTCGGCTGCTATGCAGCAAATGATTTAACTGCAGCTTATAAACCGTGACTCGGTTTGATAGCTCACCTGTCTAGGGTGAAATAAAGGACACAGTGGGACTTGCTGTTAGATGCTGATCTGGACTCATCCTGTCTCCATGTTGGGGATCATTCATAATTCAAACGAATGAATGTGCATGGAGATGGAGATGCTCTCATCCTGTTGCTGTTTGATGCTGCAGGTGTTTAATAAACTCAGAGGAAACATTCCTACCAACAGCTGGAAGCAGCAAACTAAGGTTCTGCTTCTGGTAATGTTTTCACTGCAGTTAAGTTGTATTTTTCTGGATATGTAAGTTTGTAATAGATGTGAAATTGCAGTGGAAAGTGAACAAGACAGGTGTTTTATTTGTGTCTTTGTGATGTTTTTGACCAGTACTGGTGCTGAAATTAATCCTTTCACACGGCTCTAACATGATGGGCTGAATACAGCAGTGTTCCTAGGTATGACCTAGTAAGATTGTAGATGCAGCTTTTACAGAAAAGCGACCAGGGTGCTCGTTGAGACGTGAAGCTGACACATTATTTTGCCATCAGATTAGTAGAAAGGAGTACACATCTAAGAGGAGCTTCATTCTTCACAGTCAGCGGGCTTTTAGACTTAACATTGTCAGACTGAACAAGTGGCCTCCAGAAGACCAGAAATTCCTGAGATCTTTGAATTAAAAGAGCACTATTGCTAAATAAGCATATTGCATTGAGTTTGTGATTGTTTGGGTTTTTTTGCTGCCACGTTTGCGGTTCTTATCTCAACCTCGATGTAGGAAGTTGTGTTGAAAGATCTCCTCTGCGCTACAAAGTGATACCCATCTCTCTTGAACCCCTGCATCTCTTGTGAATGAAGAGTGCTCTGCATCCTTCCTCTGGGCCACCAACAGATGCATCCTGCAGCTGCAAGCTCCTTCCTGTCTGCACTCAGACCCTTTTGTCTGAAGACGTTGCTACAGCAAAGTTGGGACACCGGCTGAATTTAAATGGGGCAGGGCTGAATGGAGCAATGCTGGTAGGCTGGCAGGAGGCTCCAGTTTCCATGGCCTTATTCTCACCGTGCCATCGGTGAATTTAAATATTGCTGCCATTGGCTAACTCTGACCAGCTGTTCACAGGCTGACATGCACAGAAAAGGTGAATTCAAGAGAAGTGGTTCAGTTTGTTTGACTTTTTGCGTTGTTGTTGTGCATCGTCAGAGGGAATCTTTTCGTTTTATTGGCCTCGGGAGCAGTGTGGCGCTACTCAGGCTGACGTGTGGGATAAACAGCCTCTCTGATGAGTTGCCTTGATTGGCTCTCCAGGAGGATGTTTATGACTGAGGGCTATTTCTACTCAGGCCTCCGCCCCGACTGCCCGCCCGGCCGCTACACCAGGTCTGCCTGTGCTGAAATCAGTGTTGCTGAGGAGCTGCTCTTGTCTGTAGCAGGAACTTCCGTATCAAAGAGTGTGTGCACTATGGTGTCGCAGCAGAGGTGACAGGCTGGAAGGTAAGGCGGAGGAGGGTTTCCGATGTAGCACTTTCAACCAGACAGGCTGCAGCATTTAAATTGTTGCTTTCCTTTGGAGGCCCGTGTAGCTGAAGAGTCAGGAAGTATCGGGCAGCTCAGATGTTTTACAAATAACCTCAACACCACTGGGGATATGATATGGGAAGCGTGGTTGGATTGAGGAGAATGGGAGAATCTGTTGTCAGTGTTTTACTGCTTTCCACTGAGCCACATAGGAACATGCATATTATCATGCATGACTGTGGTGGTGGGTGAAGGAAACCTACTGATTAAATGTCCTTAAAGTGACAGAGATCGAAAATGGGTTTGCTGTGTAAATTCCCTTTGCTGTACAAGATGAGACCGTTTTCAGTCAAAAATAGAAAGTCAAGAAGACGTCCTAAATCTGTCCTGTCTCGTATTACACATTGTCTTACAGTCATTTATGTTCTTTATTGTTAATTGAAGTCTGTTTTGTTTTTGTAGCCCAAACTTTCCAGTTTTCAGTTTGGAAAAAAATAGCATTACAAGTGCAGAAACTAGCAGTAATAAGAATTTATTTGTCAGAGTTTAGAAAGTTTTGGTACAATTTTGATGCAAGCTTGACTGCTAACTATAGTAAATTTAGTATATTATATGCACAAGTTTTCACATTTTGACAAAGTGTCAATCCGTCAATCTTATAATTGAGCTATCATTTCAGCATGCCACTTTTGTACTGCCTACTGGAAAGTACAAGAGTCAACTGTGTGTCGTCTTTGTGCAGAGCCTGTCCCTGTGAAAGGGAGCTGAACTTTAGCCATCTGGCTGCCAGATGTAGCGCTACTTCCCCTGGTCCCCTCCGCAGAGACTTGAGTCTCCTGCTTGAATCTGCTTCCCAACATCAGACAGGAGATAGGACGAAGACGAGGACGACGCTGTCTGAAAGCTTCTGAAGTTTTTTTGCTGAATGCCAAGCAGGCGGGCACTTTGAGGTTCCCGCGAGGGGTGTTTCCCACCAACTGGGGGGTGGGTGACGGGATTCAAAAGAGGAAGATTTTCTTTTTTGGATGTCATGCCAAGTTCTCACACTCCTTTTGGACCATGGCGGACAACAAGCAGCAAAGAAAGGGATCTGGAAGTTCCTCATCTCATACGTAAGATGGCAGATTTCTGTGGATTGTTCCACTATGGAGCACTTTTGTTGTTTTTCTTGTGGCGGCCGTAGAATTATGGCAACAGAGATGCTTTTGGTATGTGGCGAGGACTGAAATAGACTTGGGCAGCTGGAGCACAGTTTTCTTGAAAAGTTAGCTGCCTTTTATGGAGCGATTCTGCCTCTCTTTACTCCTCAGCCTTTCTATGGTACAGTTATTTGTGTATTATCTAAAACCGTACACCTTTTAGTCTATCCATTAGTGTTTCTTAACCATACCAGCAGACAAAATAACAAATGAATGTGTTGTCTTACCCACTGTGCTTGTGAGAAGAGAGTCTCCCTGCTGAATCAAAAGGTCTCGGAGTACAAGGTTGATCTGCCCACACACCTCCAGACTCAACAAAGAGGAGAGTGGCAGTGACTCACCCGCCACTTCTCTCTCCTCTCTGCATGATGAGAGTTCATTTTATTCAAAGCTGGAGATCACACGGAGGTGCTTCGGGCTCAGGCGGCAAAAGACGATGTGCCATGTGCCTGAGCTGTGGAACATTAAGTAGATTTTCATGTTGGGTTGATTCTGACCTGTTGGTTGGTGTTTACTGTCTTGGTTTGCGTTTGTTTTTTTCCTCTATTTTTCCTAGAAATGAAGCATTTTTGTTTGTCTTTCTGTGTCTGTGTGCCTCAGTGCTGTAGGTTTCTAACCAGCTACATGTTAAAAGTGATGTTAAGGAGCAGCGTCGGCTCATTTGTTTGTCCGCTGAGCTCCCCGGACAGCTCG
Organism: Amphiprion ocellaris; assembly: GCF_022539595.1. Lineage (NCBI taxonomy): Eukaryota > Metazoa > Chordata > Actinopteri > Pomacentridae > Amphiprion > Amphiprion ocellaris. The sequence goes on along the minus strand of NC_072783.1, from coordinate 30,599,942 downwards.
CTGTTTATTCAGAGAGGAGGAGGTTCGCTTGGAACCTGTGGCTGACTCGCATGAGGGTCTGACTGCTCCGTATCCAGCTGTATGATTTAAATATCAACTGTCGCACTAATGAAAGCATTTAGATATGACATCAGGGGTGATTAAAGTGCTTAGTAAACGTAAAGAGGGAGGGCATCAGGAGTCAGTGATTAAACCACTTCATGCTGTCTAAAGACTCACAAAACTGCTACTCTTCATACTGAAATAATAATATTTATGACTTACTTTATTACATTATCTCAATTCACTCTTTTACGGTATTTTTCTGCTTTTTTGTGTAATGAAATGGTCGGAATAGTTTGTCAGTAATTCAAGGGTAGAGATAAATAAATCGCCAGATGGTCAGAATAAAAGCATTTATGCTTCAACACTGTTTATTTTTAAACCTCAGTGCAAATGCTTGCCGTGCAAAAATCCTGAAACTACAGTTTTAAGCAGAAAAATAATAGTTTGACTTTATCATAAATTATTCACCTTCTTGCACATTAAAAGGTCAGCTCTACCCAAATCTCTCAGTTAGGTATGAATCTGCACCCAGCAGGCCTGGTCTGGCTGCTGAAAATCCAGCATAATCCAGCACAACAATCACTGATTAGTTTAATCCTTACAAACAAACAAAAAAAAGAGTCTAATCATGATGTTTTCAGGCCTTAGCTCAGCAATGCTAATCGGCCTCTAGCTGTAACTTCATATTTAGGGAGGAGATGTATTGATTTTCTCATTTATTTCAAGATGGTATTTCCTCTTGGCACCATGAATGTCTGCATGTTTCCCTGCCAATCACTTGGTAGTCGTTTAGAATTATAAATAAAAACCAAATGGGTCAACTTACCGCTCCCATTAGGTTTGTTTCTTTGTTGTTTAATTATCCGAAAATGGCAGAAACCAAAAAAAATCTTCAGTAAACATTGTTTATATCTCATTATTAACTCTGTTACTATTTCAGTCAATTTTCATTCAGTGCAGTGTTCTTTATCTCTCACACATCATGGGTCAATGAGGATAATTCACTCGTTTTTCATTAAAAAATACATGTTAAAACTTTTTTTAATGTACATGGGGAAGACCTACATATAAAGTACATGATTTTTCAAAAAATGTTAATTTACATTTTGATTTTTTTTTCTTTCATGGAGATGATAAATCACCACAAGGCACATCTTCTGTTCAGGGTGGCGCTGCAAATATGTGAAATGAACCATTTTAATGTTTTATGTTGGTTGCACTTATTAAATCAAGCAGAAGTTTCATATCAAAAATAAGACCTTCAACATTTTTTTTAGATTTGTTTTTGCTTTAAAATGGGTCAATTTAACCCCCAACATAACAGGAGGGTTAAAAGTGGTGATATATGAAAAATCAGGGGATCGTCTGTGTTTCATTCTCTCAATTCCATGTTCATATTTGCAACAAATTTCATATAAATGCAATAGCCCTTGCTAAAGTGATTGACTACTATCCTTAAAACCAAGCTACGACCATCTAACAGGAAAGAAATTCTGCATGTAACTTCACAACTTATTTCATATCCTGTGTTTGTATTAGTGACTGACAGATTTTTTTTCAATGACTTTATTGTTGAAGTGTGAAACATTCACTGAATCACTTTTCACACCTTGAAGATGTTTCAGACTCCCAAATACATGCTGCTGGATGTGTTGCCACTCTGTGCAGGCTTTTGTGTACATGTGTAAGTGTGTTTGCTTCCTGTTTCTGAGTCCGCTGCGATGTCATTCACAGCAGCTTGTGGAGCATGGGTACAACTGCCAGCGCCGCACCACAGCCTGTTTCTGTAGCGTCACCGCTTGAGAGTGTCCATGGCAACGGGATGGCTGACAGCAGGCAGTCTCTTAGCATGAGCCCCTTCCAGACAGTCAACATCCACAACAACAAGGCCAAGTCCATTATCACCAACAAAGTCGCACCTGTCGTCATCACGTAAGTCCCTCCCCGAATCTGCGTTCTCGCAATTGGGTGTTAATCCTTTTTGATCACTGCGGTGACATCTCTCCCACCCCCCAACCCCTCGAGCCCAAGTGTTTGCCTCCGTTATCATCTCTTTTGTCAATCCGGGCCGAGCAAATAGTAGCTGATAATTGAATTGATCTCTCTTTGCCAATCTGGACCTTCCGCTGTGTTTTGTGTTGCAGATATAATTGCAGACAGGAATTTCAGATTCACGATGAAATCCTCAAGACCAACTACAAAGTGGGTCGGATATCGGACGCGATGCCCGAGCACTACCTGGTGCAGGTGAGGACAACTTGCAGCTGCAGTGAGGCACCGCGCCGTCACAGAAAGCTGTGGCTTCATCTCACCCTTCTTTCTGTGTGTTCTTTTCACATTCACGTGTCCAAATTGCAGAGTGGCACAGGAACATTGTCATGCGCCGTTTTATGATCAGAGGCAGCCATTGAAACAGGAATGTTGTCACCTTTCTAGCAAGGCTTTGATCTGCTCTGTCACCTCTGCTGTGGTAGTTCAGGCATGTGGTGTTTCATCAGTGTTAACCCACAGCTTCTGTTTACATACATAGATGGGTCAGCAGTTTCACTCCAGAACAGATCCACCAACAAATCTTTAAAATGTAAGCAAGTGTTGACCCCAAAATTCTAATTAAACCTCTAAACCACAAGCTGTCTTTACTCACTGTGGGCTTATTTTTCTCTGCATTATAAAGTGCTGCACCTCTATGGCAACAACACAACCATAGCTAGAAGTAAATAGAACTTATACATGTCTTTTGGGCATTATGATATAGTTCTAATGCCATAAATCATATAAAAGGAAAACAGTTAATTGAATTTATTTAGCTTACTAATTTACATACGTAGCCTGTACACAGCCTGCAGTTCAGCCCGGCTCAGCTAAAAGTTCCCTGGTCTTTTGTCTCGTAACTGTTGGAGCTGAGTCACTAATGGTTTCCCAGTGGTGCTGAGGAGTGCAGAATTAGAGAAAACAATAATTTTTTGTACATTTTTAAATGTGACATGTTAAATGACGTGATTTTTAATAGCATACCAGGATTTTAAGCTAATATTCGGTTAAGATTCCCGACTCAATAGCACATCACAGACTAATAGCTCAAGCTTCTGGCTTTGATCAGATGTTTGATTTTGGTGATTCTTTTTAAAGACAACTTGCCTTCAAACCTGCTGTTTGGTTTTTTCAAAGGATTAGAGTGAAGACTGACTAGTGTTGTGTTATCTGATATGTTAGGACGCCAACTTTATAGCACCTCTTCAAATACATCTGAAAGCATCTATCCGATCACACAATGCAAGTTTTTAGAACATTCTAGTTAAAAACTATGTCCTGTTTATTTCCCAGAGTCTATCAGTCTTGCCTCTGCTGTGTTACTGCAGCTTATAAACTGTGACTTTCTGTGTAACAGTTCACATGTCTAATATGAATAAAAGTACACAGTATGACCTCTGGTTTGATCCTAATTGATCCTGTCTCCCTGTTGTGGATACTTTACAAATATAAGTAATTATTGAGCTGTAGCTCCAGGTGCGTAAATGTGTGCAACTATCTTGGAGACGCTCACATGGATCCTGTTGCTGTTTGATGCTGCAGCTAGTTCATAGACTCAGAGGAAAGACTCCAAACAGTCAAAGTGCATCGCTTGAGCAGTTCAGGCCTTTGCTGTCTTGAAAGCGATACTTAAATGTTATTTGGTCCAGGCCAAGTAACATGTTGTGGCACATTGTTAAAGTGACCATTCAGACATGAATCCAACACGTTCAGATGCCATCAGATTAACTTAAAGGCGAGCATGTATTAAAGGGGCTAATAGTACCTGAAGGTGAAATCATTACTGCAGAATCTGATAGATCGCAAAAATACCACAAGTTACTTCAACATGATGCAGAATTGTCTGTTATCTTTGTTAATGTTTATATAGTCAAGATGACATTGAAGAATAATGCTGATAAAGTGCAGCCATGTAGGAATGACCATGGAAACTGGAAACTACGGTGGCCCTGAGGCTGTTTTTGTCTGATCGGGTTTTGTATGCACCGTGTTTTGTAATTACTCCGTGTATGTGTTGTCAGCTTAGTGAGGATGTTTTCTTAGTGTGCTTGTGTCTCATCATAAATTGCACTGTTTTGAACTCTCAGGGTCGCTGTAGGAAACGAGCTCTACTGAAGATGGAGGTGACAGAGCAGAAATTGAATCTGTTGAGACAACACAGTAACTAGACTGTATCTGTTTTATTTGCAAACAGAAAGAAAGAGGAGTAGGAAGAGATTTAGTGTTGTTTTGATTGTTTTGGTGTCAGCGTGGGTGAAGAACTAAAAAAAAACTAAATAAAAGAGCATAAAAGCCATTAAAATTCCCATAATGATACAATGTAAATACCTTTTAAGATTTATTTAACCGCCTTAACTGCCCTAAGAACTTGCGACTGCTGTGTCTGGGTCATGCTCCCAGATAAATTTGGATTAAAGTTGCATTTCTTTCCAGGGGGAGTACTTCATGGTCCAGGATGTCTACAGCAAAGCAGATGTGCTGAACACCACGGGCAGCTACGGAGCGCCCAACTTCCGCCAAGTGAAGGGATCCTACCCGCTGTATGGGATGGGTCAGCCCAGCCTGAACGGCTTCAAACAGGTTCTCCAGAGGCTCCAGGCACAAGGACAAGAGGTCGGTGTTATTTTGTACACATTTGTGCAGGCAGAATTTCAGATCTCTTAAGATATGTTCTCTGCTAGATCCTAACTCTGTGTTGGTGCCTGTGTGGCTCTGCCTGGCCTCTTTTTCTCTCCGTGTTGTCAGTAAATATTTGAGGAGTCAAGTGTTTAGTGGAGGCTGTGGCTCAGTTGTAGAACTGAGCAAACAGAAAGTTGCGGTCATGTGTACCAGTGGAAAATGAAGCTCTGTCTCTCGTCTTGCAGCAGCGAGAAACTGACTGTAATTGAAATGAAATTGACAAAATTATACATCAGACCTCTCCAAACTCTATGATGACAGATTGTTTCCAGTTATTAATGGAGATGCTGTGGTTGGTAGAAGGCAAGAGCGTTTTTTTTCTTTAAAAATCTATTATTTGATGGTCTTTTTGCTGTGCTTTTTGCAAACAGGAGATTATATTCTTCTGTGTAAGAGAGGAGCCAGTGGTGTTCCTGCACAAGGACGATGACTTTGTGCCGTACACTCCCAGGAAGAAGGAAAACCTACATGAGAACCTTCACGGCCTGGAAAAGGAGGAGATGGTTGAATGCCTGGAGCTCACAATCAGGAAGGAGGTGACAGACTGCAGCATCTACATGTGACAAAGCAAGTTTATTCAGATTCCAGCAGTGTTAAAAACCCTCTTTTCTTCCATTTTCCACAGCTTCATGACTTTGCCAAGCTCAACGAGAACGTCTTCTACGTCTACAACGACATCGAGTACTTCAAAGACGAGCCCCAGAAGATATCCATCGCATGTGAGGAGGACATCCATGTGACTGAGGAGGTCTACAAGAGGCCGATGTTCACTATGCCGGCCTACAGGTTGTTTACATTGCTCCTTTATTAGCCCGTCTCCTCAGCTCACGCATGAGTTTAGACGAAGCAGCGTGTGACTGCCTGCTGCAGAACACGCAGGGAAGGTTATAAATAGTGGAGCTTGTTTGTGCAAAGGTTGGTTGGCCTGCTTTTTTTGCAAGAAAGGAGGGGGGTGTAAAAAAAAAAAAAAAAAAACCCTACAGATTGCAGCATCCTGTTTGCAATCAGATGAGCGTAGTCTACTTTACGGAGATGTTATGAGCTGCTCACGCCGTTTCCAGGGCAAGAGAATGTATTATTCCCAGAGGAGGGTGCTGAAGATTTTTCTCTCAATCCGAATGTTTTGTAGTCAAATAAAAACAGCAGGATGTTTTATTTTGGATAGTTTAAACCTTCTGAACCCACAAAACCCTCCAGTGAGTTTGAAATGCATGTTGTCTTTAAATAAGCACAAAGTTTCTGCTATTTATCAGAACCAGAAAGTGAAAAAACAGAAAACAATATCAGAATTTTAACTTTCCCTGTGTGAAAATATCATGTGTGATGTACAGTGGGCAGAATGAAACACATCTAAGCTTAAAAATAAGGTAGTTCAGTTACATCACTTTATTCCACGTCTCAGTTTAAAAATTGCCAAAAAATAACCATTTTCTTTAACTAGATTCTGTAACAACAACAAAAAACTTTGCCTTTCTTGGCACAACTGTGAAATCATTAGTGAGTCAGGTGTAGGATTTTTTTTTTTTAAGCCAAAAAATCTCAGATTTTTTTAAGCAAAACTGGTCTGAACTGCAGGCCGTGTTTGCACTGAGCAGACAGGAGATAAGTACAGGAACAAAACAAACAAAAAAAAAAGTAGTAAAATATCTACAATATATCGATTTTGTTCCTGCATTGACAACAGCTGTGGGAACTTGGAAAATCAGTGTACATATTGATATCAGTTTTTTTTCAATTTTTGTAAATAATCAAAGAAATTCAAGCTTAATTTTTCTTCCACTATGATTTATGACATAATTGTGTTGTACTGCACAAAAGACATTTCTGAATTCTCTACTTCTAGACAAGGTTGTGCTGTCTTTCTAAAGGTCCAGGACTTCATATTGCAGTAAAAAAGCAATCAGTAAAAATGTGTGGCAGGAACAAAAAAAATGCCTACAAACTGCTCAGGATTCAAAGGGTTAAATTGCAGGTGGCGGGTTTTGATTTCGATCTCTCTCATCACCTCTTGTGGATTGTCAGAAGAGGCATAGTTTCTATCTAAACTAAACACAACATTGTGGAGCACAGCTGCTACATCTTAAGGTCAGATGTTTATCTACAGTATGCTGTGACCTACATAAAGGCAATATTGACACAACATAAGAGCAAGTTCAAATCTGGGTAACAATCTGTTGTACTGCAGGTACTACAGATTACCACTACCGATGGAGGGAGCACCATTGGAAGAAGACTTTGACGCATTTGTTAACATACTCAGGGTAAGCTCTCATAAAGATGTCAATCACAATGCAAATCCGCCAATTAAATCCCCCTTTTTTGGTCGTGCTTTTCTAGTTGGATCTGGTTCGGATGTGCCATTAAAGTTATTAATGACTGGAATATCGGAGAGCATCTGGACTTTCTCACTGAGGTAGTGAGAAGGTCACAACAGCTCTTTTTAATCCACATGTAGCTTTTATGTGCAATCAGTCACTAAAGAGTGTGATGGTTTTCAAAAAGAAACGGCAGTTTGTACTCACTTTATGTCCGCTCTTTGGTCATCCACTCCGTCTGGTTTCCGCTCTGCCCTTCGCTCACACAGGATGTTCTTTTCGTCTTGTTTTGCCCTTTTTTGGACTGACTTGCAGCAGCCGGTCCAGTTCCCTGTGGTTGGAAAGTGGCTCCTTTTTTTCTTTCTAAACAGCGTTTGGATCTGAACTTTACTGCCATATTCGTTCTTTTTAGTCTGCTCTTAAATCTCACACAGTCGCTAAGTCTTGATAGCGCCAACATTGCAGTGACACAGCATTGATTTAAAAGCTGTCGATTAAAACTATGCAAAACTTGGCTGAAACACTTTCTGCATACCACCAAATCTGTGCTTACCAGGGGACACTTTAACCTTTTTCGCTGCTGTTATGATAACTTTAAGTCATCTTCGTTGGATTATGTTCATTTTGTCGTTTCTTACTATAAAATAGCGTTACTTTTAAACCAACAAATCAATAAGGAAAGTATGGTTTTACCTTGCTGACATGTTTTGACTGCATCTGCATAAAAAGGACCCGTCATCACACATCGGATGACGCTCTGAAGAAGACTGCAGATGCAGTCAAAACATGTCAGCAAGGTAAAAGCATACTTTCCTTATTGATTTGTCGGTTTAAAAGTAGCACTATTTTAAGTCATTTTCTCCTCAGTGATATGATCTTTTTTGGGTGCTTTACGATCTGCCATCACTTTAACGTTCTCCTTCTATGTGCTCTGTTTTCCAGGAGAGACCCAGCTTGTCTCTGGGTCACGGTGCGTCCCAGCAGCTGCCCGCTTTGCTCTTCAGCTGCCAGGTGGGCGTCGGTCGCACCAACCTCGCAATGATCCTGGGCACGCTGGTGATGAATCGCCTCAGGGGTGATACACAACCGCCATCTCTGTAAGATCTCATCATCAGATGCATCTTGGAAATGGAGAAGACACAAATGTATTTACTTGCATCATGCATGTGTAATGATGCAGCTGTTTTGTTTTTTTTTTGATGATTGCCTTTTTATTTAGAGTTGAGGAGGCACCTGCTTCAGAGCCCAAACCACTGTTCAAGGTCATCCAGTCTCTGATCAGCAAGCTGCCTAATGGACAGCAGGTCATGGAAGAGGTAAAACACAATTTTGGATGCCATCCCAACAGCTGACTAAAGCAAGAAATACATTTAGAAATATTCTTATAATAAATTATAGATACAGTGGTCCTTCACCATATCGCGGTTCACTTTTCGTGGTCTCATTGTATCGCAAATATTTTGCTTTATCGCAGGAGAGTCGCTCATGGCTTACTGGTTGCAGCGAGGAGCACATCATTTTTTGTTTTTCATACAATCTTGTTAAAGTGAATGTTTTATTTTAGGCCAAATTTTTAAAAAGTCTTCTAGAATAAAGCAAGCTTTATGAAATATTCTGACTCGAAGCTTAGATTCAGTTAATTTTCCTGACAGAGTGACGTGTTACAGATGGTTGAAGCAAGGACTGTTGACAAGTGAAAAGTCCGACTATTATTTCTGTTTTTACAGTTTCTTGCTCTCATAAATGGTGGAATTTTGGTGTTTGTTTTTGTTTTGTTTTTAAAACAGTGTGCCTTTCAAACTCAGTTTTTGAGGTACAGAGGTTTAAAATATGTGGGGGGATATTTAACTCATATTTTTTAATTTAAAGTCAAGTTGGTCTTACATTTTAAGCCTCATCTAAGTTGATTGTCTTTTTTTCTACACAGGTTGACCAGGCTATAACCCTGTGTTCAGAAATGCACAACATAAAAGAAGCAATATATGAGAACAAGAGTAAGCTGGAAGGGATCGGAGAAGATTATCAAATTCAGGTTAGTGATGATGCTTTTCTTTCTTCTTTTTTTTGCTTTAGAACAGCAATTTGGAATTCCTTTTCAAAAGCAGCACCTTGTGCCATAGACGGCTTGTGATTTCCAGAAGCTTCTACTGCTCAATTTATATTCAGCTAAATAAAGCTAGAGTGGGACTGCAATCAAAGGATAATGTTGATGATCCATAAAATGTTCTTATCAATGAGGGCCTTCGAGATGATGGAGGACTTAGGTAACATTAGTGGATTTTAAAAAGCCCTGTCCGTTAGGAAATCAGTGAAAACTTAAAAGCATATTTAGTTGTGGTGCTTCACTACAGAATTATATAAAAAAAAAAGAATCTTCCAGAAGCTGCAAATGTGAACAGATAATGAAGCTTTCATTTTTTTTTCTAGGGAAACAGTACCAAAGACTACTTTCTCAACAGAACCATGCAGAGCTTGGAGCGCTACTTCTTCCTGATTGTATTTAACGCATACCTTCATGAACAGGTAATGCCCTTTCCCAGTTTAAATGTCTTTATGAATGCTATGAAGAATAATCTGAATTGTAACTCTGTTGTGTTTTGCAGTATCCTCTTGCCTTCGTGTCCAACTTCAGCCAGTGGATGTGCTGCCACGCTTGGCTGTACAGGTTGCTAGCCTGCATGGATCTCTCAGAGCTGTCGGCTCCGTCCGAGCTGGTCACCAGAGGAGCACGTGTCTTGGTGAGAAAATCAGCAGGCGCACAATAGTTTTTTTATTATTTGTTTCCTCTGCTGAAATGTGTGGTTGTGAGAGTTTTGCTCTGGGTATTTTCAGTGTCATGCAGGATACAAATACAGTCCTTAATAAGTTTAGTGTTGTCTGCAAATGCTGCTGATGTTGTTTTTATACTGTTAAAGCTTGCAATAATTCATAAATAACATCTCAAATGTGCTATCTTCACACATAGTCATGTAAATGGTGTTTATGCAGTGCATTTATCTCAAGCTTTTTACAATTAGCCTCTTATTTGCCCACACACTCCCACTCCGGCTGCTCTGCAGGGTGCTAGCACGACCACCCACCACCCATTCTACATCTTGAGCCCCATCACCTGTATATGTAATCAAATGTATCTTAAAATACACTGCATACTACATGTTATGTTAACTGCATGTGTCTGCGCAGGTTGCTGATGAGTACTTGGCTCCTGACGTGCTCAGCACAGTGAAGGAGATGAAGGCGGTCAACTTCAGACGAGTGCCCAAGATGCCTGTTTATGGAGTGGCTCAGCCGACATCAGAGGTGTAACAGATTCCCTTATGCTTTCATTAAATTCATGCAGATTCTCTTATTTATGTGTTATTGACTCAATCGCCCACATCCAAAACATAGTCGTGAGAGAGCTGCCACTTAAATCCTGACAGAATGCACATGAAATGAAGGTTGTAATGTAAATCACCAGAAAGAAATTAAAGAGGAGAGCATAAAATCTTTTCTAAGAATATATAAGAATTTCTAATAGAGTGTCATCATTAGAGAAAATATCACTTCCGCATTAAACTGACAATTTTGTAATCAGCATCTATATGCAGCCCTGCAATCAGGAATATTCATGAGTGCAGACAGACTCAGAGGAATGACTCATGGTTATTTTGTGAAGATTCACACGCCCACCTCAGGATGCCCAGGCTAGACTTCCAGTTCTGTGCACTAATGGTCACTTTGCTGTGTGCAGGCTACCGGAGCAGTTTTGGCCCATCTGACGCATGAGAAGAGGAAGCACAGTCACGTGTTGTGGGTCAACCTGCAGGAGGAGCTGGTGTTAGAGGCAAACGGACAGATTTTCACTCCGAGGGAACCCTCATGTCTGGACCAGCACATCTCGATCCCTTCGTCTGACCCGCAGCTGCTAGAGGTAGGAAGAAAATGATGCTTTTTGATGTTTTATCTGGGCTGCTGCAGTCAGATCGACGATCAAAAGTGCCTGAGAGAATTTGGCCGAGCTTCAAACAACTGAAAGTGCTTCGGTGTCCTCTTCTGGCCTGTAGAAATTGGAGACGTCCCTGAAGGAGGAGATTGTGCAAGCTCAGAAGTGGCTGGAGGTGATGCTGGAGCAGGAGAAACAGATGAAGATGTTTAAAAGCTGCATGACGGTTCAGGAGATCTTCAACCAGCACAAAAGCTCCTACCAGGGCCTCGTCTACAAGCGTGTCCCGCTGCCAGACTGCAGCGCACCCAGAGAGGAGGTAATGATGTGAAGCAGTGCAGAAATGCATGTTTACAGACATGAGGTGCAGGAACAGCTGCTGGTACCTTTCACTGTTGCTTTATAGTGAGGAGAGCTGACAATGATCAAGTCTTTTGCTCCCTCTAGTGGTAAAGAATGTTACTGCGGCTATTACCGGCAATAATAAGCAAATCTTGTCATTATTTTCCACTTTTTCATAATAACTTACATTGTTTTTTTTTTATTATCATTCATTAAATTTGCAGTTTGATTATTAAATCAGTTTTGGCATTGATTTCATGTTTATTTTCATTTTATTTCTATTATTTCATATTATATAAATAAAATTCTGAATAAATTAAAAGTCGGAACGTAATTTCTGGTTATATTTTTCATTGCGATATATTCAGTTAGTGTTTGTGTGCATTTGTACATGAACTCTGTGTGTGTTCCAGGATTTTGATAAGCTGTTGGAGGCCATGAAGAGCTCCTTGGCGGAGGATTCTCACTCAGCCTTTGTTTTTAACTGCTCTAACGGCAAAGGCAGGACCACGACTGCCATGGTGGTCTCTGTTCTGACTCTCTGGCACTTTAATGTAAGAAACATGTTGGGGTTTTCTTGTATGTTCATTAGGAGGCCACATTATATGCTACCATCTGAACTAAAATGTCACTTCTATCTGCAGGGTTTTCCAGAGTTTGGTGATGATGAGATTGTGAGCGTCCCTGATGCAAAGTACACGAAAGGAGAATTTGAGGTATGTACACTTTAAAAACCAATGCTTGTAAATGCATGATAACAATATGCTGTTTATTTTTGTTTTCTAGTTATTTTTTTAAAGTAAAATCAGTATGCAAACTATAGACCATAACTGAATGAATACAGAGAACTTAAGACAAGTTCATGAACAGCAATTCTCTGAACCCCAAATGGTTTCAGGTTATTTTTTTTCTCCTTTCATACTTTTACTCGCTGACATTTTTCACTGCAGTATAAATTACTGACTTGCTTAAATGCCAACAGCACAGCCACGCTAGAAGCAGAAAATGTCAACACAAAACACAAAAATCTCTTCTGTGCAATATTGCAAAGTTGCACTTCCACAAATAATTAAAAAGAAAATTAAAGTTACATTTCTGCGATTGTTTATTTTACAAAAAAAATGGAGTCAACATGTATGACAAATGTTAACAATGTTAAGAACAAATTCATAGCTTTACATGCTGTAGATATTTACAACTTACATATTTAATGTTTCCATACTTGTCCATTGTGTGTATGAAGAGCCTGCAAGTTAGACAAACTCCCTTTTTTGTGACTTTTTATCGCTTGGCTGTTGGTTGCAGTTGTCTTATTAATGGCTTCATTGAGGAGAACAGGATTTTGTGTTTTTTACAGAAACTGGTTAGAGCAAGCAATTAATTTTTGGCAATTTTTAAATGAAATAAGTCAAATAAAATGATTTCGATGAAATATGTCAAATGTAGGCTTGGATTTGGTTCCATTTTTGGACAGAAACCTGATGGTTTTCTGTTTTCACAGTTTCTGGCTCTGATAAATGGTTTCAATTTAGACATTTTTTAAAGATAACATTCCTGTAAAACCTGGCGGTGGGCTTTGCGGTTTATGGTATTAACAGAGGTTTGGATCCACAAATAGTTGTCTTTTAATTAGCAAGATCATTTACTGAAAATGAATAAACAACTATTTTGATAATCATCATTTTAGTGTTTTTTTTAAGCAAAAAATAGTCAATAAATCTTGTACCAGATGCTACAGCACCTTTAAAATGTAGTCGTAAACAGATGCAAAGACATTTTAAAGTGCTAATGAATGTCTTTAACAACTAAAGAGTCCATGTCTGTCTCTGTCCTGTTCTTTAGAATAAAAAGTCCGCCTTTCATCAGAGTGTTTAGCAGCTGTTGAAGCAGCTGATAAACGATTGGTGGCTAATTCTCTGTAGACATTTTGTGAAATGAAGAGAGGTGATAATTGGAGCAAATTCTGTGGAAAGTGAAGGTGAAGTGGATGCTAACAAGCTAAGAAATTATGTCATGACCAGGAAAGAATCATGACAGAAAATGGATCTTGTCAACACTTCTGTATTATGTCATCGACTGTGTAACTCCTTTGATTAACTGTGTGTGAAGAGAAGCCCTCTGTAGTGGGAGTTTATGGACACCGTACTGAGAGGTTCTGTATTTTTGTCTCTTGTCAGCTTTATATTTTTTATTTTGGTGATATGTTTAATGTTTGACTGTTTGCTGAGTGCTCTTCTGTTGCTGTGATAATCAAAAGAATGCAGGTGATACTACAACATTCAAACACTTCAGTTCTCTCTTGATTAAGCTTGAATTTCAACAGGTGGCCTTCATTTGTTTGCTGAACTGTAATTCAAATGATGCTCCTGGAAAAATACTTTCCTGAGCACTAGCAGCCACTGTTGAAGTGTTACTGAATCAAGGAAGGCTAAAGAGGTGTTTGTTTTTTCCATATGTGATCATAGCTCTGGTAGTTTTCAGTAGGGCAGAGATTGTAAAAGTCATTGTTGATTCTGTTGCATACAGGTTTATGCAGCCTCTTTAATAAATCACATCACCGCTTCGTCCAAGCAAACAATGCATGTTGTTGTGTATTAACGGGGAGCTGCACGGCCCTTTAGACATCTCACGCTGCACCTGTGATTGAAAGCTTTGGCCAAACACAGCCAGAAGCCAGAGCTTTTCTCCTCTGGTCTGAATAGCGGCTGTGAATCGGAGCCACTGGGTGCTTTTCTTGATTCAGAGTTGTGACAATGAGTCAGTGGTTGGAACCTGCTGGCTGTGTCCTCGGCACTGTAAACACGAACACACAGAAAGAGGCCACACTCTGCGGGCGCTCAATGCCGCATGCCAATCACAGCAGCGTGGCCACCACAGTTTCTGGGATACGCAGAGCGGGTCGCTACGGAAACCATGTCTGCCTCCAATTCAGCCTCTGAAGGATGTGTGATGTTGTCATCCCCATTGTCGTATCTGCCAAAAAAGGTGTTGCTATGGCTATGAGGTCTGAAGTGCTCCTTGATGGAGGGACTGGTGGGGTGTTAGATAATCCTCTGCTGCTGATATAGAAACTCCTGGTGTGATATATTGTCACATAATCCAATAGTAACCCCTGACCACATGTATGAACCGTCTTGAGAAAATGTCCCCTTATAGGTCTTTAAAGCCGCTGTAATCAATATGTCTACTGACAACATAGAAACAGGCAGAAATTAGTTGGAAGGAACCTATTTATTTATGTTTTCTGTGTCTGTCTTTGGTGTTTACTGTGTGTAAAAACACTTTGTAACACCGGTTTTAGAGGATACTATGTAAACAAAGCTTTAAAATCAGTATTATTTATGAGACTTAATGGCATGTTTCCACTTGAATCATTTTAGGAGTCCGCAGTAACTTTACCATTAATGCTTAGCAACAAACAACAGACAGACATAGTTAGCGACGAGCTGGTGAATGTATAGCCACATGTAGCAGAGATTTTACTCGGAAGTTGGTAGAGACCAAAAACGACACTAAAACAGAGTAAATATTGGGCTAAATTCTACTGATGAACCCAAACATGGCTGAGAATGAATGCTAATGTTGCTTTGTAACTGCTGGGTGTGTAAATAAGCAGCTGTTGTGTTAATGTTAATGTGTTAATGTTGTGTGCACAGCTTGTTTGCACTTGAAAAAAGCAGCCAAAGAGGAGCTGATAAACCCAAGTGTAGATTTGCTGTTTTGTTTTTTCTTGAAGAAATTCTTTCTTTGGTATGATTTGTGGTATTATAACTGTCATCCTTCACAGAAGACATGTTTGAATTCCCTCTACTTCTAGCCAGGGTTGTGCTGTTTCTGCAGAGGTGAAGGACTTGTTGCTGTAAAAAAAATGATCCCACACTGAGTAAAAATGTAACACTAGCAAAAAACTGCCCTGTCAGTTATTTAAAGAGTGATACCAGGTATCTTTTTTGTGTTGTGGATCTTGGAGTGTGACATTCAGTAGATTGCATACTTGTACTTCATAGTAGGAATTCCTGGGGGAAAAATGCAAGATGTGTAAGAATTGTCTCTAAACTGGCACAGATTGTGTTTTTCCCCAAGGACAGACACACAGAATAAAAAAGCAGGGTTCTGCCTGCAGGCCTGTTCTGTACTGTGATCTGCTGTTTGGCTTTCTCCTCTCTGCCTTCTCCTTCTACTTGTTGTTTGTGTTATCATTAGTATCTGACGTATCCCATCCAGCCTGGTTTAGTAATGTGTCCTGCAGCTGACTGCCTCACGCTGCTGTAGTTTTACGTCACAGACACACGCTGATGGAAACATTGCCTATTTCCTCTGGGTCAACACTGTAAATGAACATGCTGACACACATACACACCCAGTGTCTGAACTGGGTCAGGACTGACAGTAGGTTGCCCTAAACGGCAAACCTAAATATTGCACAGAGAGATATTAGTTTTCTTGCTGTTTTATTCAGCTATCTTAGCATTTGTTTGAGTTTTTTGCATTCCACTGGGGCAACAGCATGTGTTTTGTTGCCAGATGCTGCTTTTGCTGAAAGCCAGGGTGAGATTACCCACGTATTGCATTTCTAAAAAAGACTTCCAGGGCTTTACAGGATAAAACAGTCACAAAATCACCAATTTCATGCAGTTTTAGTTTCATGGATATCATTGCAAACCAAGCTACATGTATTATTGAATAGGCAGGATTAAATAGACTAAGACATTTTCAAAGATTCTCGACCCTGAAAACTTATTTCAACAGTAAGATAAACTGCTGAATAGAGTGAAAAGGAATCAAGTGCAAATGTCAACTTTTAAGCTAACTTTGTTGGGAAACCCTGGAGTGCTCAGCAAACTCAATATTTTAACATCTACAATATTGGGATGGGCAAAAATCCATTATTACAATATTGTGAGGATTGTGTGAATACACTGAAAGCTGCCAAATTGATCTTTTCAAAGAAATTGAAATGGACAAATTCAGAGACAGTACATCTTCATGGACATGTTTTCATGAAATTTGAAAAAAAAAAAACACAATCTTGCAAAACATATTTTTGAATTAATCATGACCTAGGTGGGGTATCTACACTACCAGTCAAAAGTTTGGACACACCTTCTCGTTTAATGGTTTTTCTTTATTCTTATGACTATTTACATTGTAGATTCTCACTCAAGGCATCAAAACTATGAATGAACACATCTGGAATTATGTAGTAGACAAAAAAGTGTGAAATAAGTCAAAACATGTTTTATATTTTAGGTTCTTCAAAATAGCCACCCTTTGCTTTGATTACTGCTTTGCACACTATTGGCAGCTTCTCCTGTCAGTGAAGTAGCATAAAGCCATCTTAGGTGAGCAGCAGACGTACCAGAGTTGGTGAGGCTTGTCAAATTTTGCAGTCTTGTCACAAGTTTTGAAACATTTGAGCAACTTTCTGTATAATAAGGTTTTGTTGTTTTTGCCGGACAGGTTGTGATGCAGCTGGTGCGTCTCCTCCCTGATGGTCACAGAATGAAGAGGGAAGTGGACATGGCCCTGGACTCCGTCAGCGAGACCATGACCCCCATGCACTACCATCTGAGGGAGATCATCATCTCTACGTACAGACAGGTACACCACATGTCCCTGCAGTATTCATTGTTCAGTCCCTAGGATGCAGCACATGAAATACATCCTGAACAAGGGGATATTTGCTCTTGGAGGATGCTGAAAAAATAAAGGAAGGATGTAACTAGGTGTAGGTTTTGCTTTACGTCAGGGCTAGGGATCAGAGTTAAGCGATTGAAGACACACAGTCAGCGTGACTATTCATAACTGTTTTTGAATATATATTGCAAATTAATGACAAAGAGGAGTTTTGATAACCTTTTTTCTCGGGAGGATAGAGCAAATCAGAAAACTAACAAATCCACCTTTCTTCTGAATAAATCTTGTTCATGTCAAGACACAAAGCAGCATGTTGTGGTGGCTTTAGATGCAGTTTCACATGAAGCCCCATAGGTGGCGTCAAGAGCTAGTTTTTACAGTAAAGCTCCCAGAGACATGAATGAGGCATCCACCGCTCTGAGTGTAGAAAATGATTGTGTTACAACAGAACTTATCTCTTAAACTCAATGGAATTCCTTTGAGTCTCAGTGGAAAAGAGTGAAAGTAAAAAAGGCAAAAAAAAAAAAAAAGAAATAGTTACTTATTGGATTTTGAGGCTTGCCCTGTTGAAGTCTTCTTATGTTATGCTTTCATGGTCCAAGTAGTGTTTGCTACATGCTCTTAAGGAATCAACTGGCTTTCCCATAAGACAGGAGCGTAGATAAGAAGACACAGACAAGTCAGTTTTAAGTCTTTATTGCTGTTACACCTCCGTCTCTGAACGGTGTTCCCCGAAATTTGGACGTTGTGTTTAATTAACAAGGTACAAAGAGAAGAAAAGTGGTTTGTAGCGGGGTTACAGGGTCTCTACTGATGCCGTGGCCTCCGCAGTACCACAGCTCTGTTTTAGCCATTTGTAATGCAGACTAATCATGGTGCCTCTGTGCACCGTCAGCCGTTCTCAGCATGCTGGAGGCACCCAGTCCTGTCTCCGCCGTATCAATGGGCCTCATTGTCTGACCAGCTCTGTCTTTTACGCTTATTCTCTCTCCGCCTGTCACTCTCTGTTGTCAGGCTCCAGGAAAAAAAGGCTCCCTATCAGCTCACTGTCGAATCAGTTGGGTAATTTCTATGATAATTGCGTTCTTCAAATCAACAAAAGATGTTTTAATTAGAAATTTGTTGTGGGAAATACACTGTTTCAGACTTCAAATTGGATCTTTTCATACTTGTTGCCATTATTCATATTTGTGGTGATTATATTGAGCAACTATTTGCGCCTTTGAGCAATGTTTTTCCCCCTATTTCAGTTGTATACTACATACCCATGAGGATGCTAGCAACATCCCTCTAATGCCTCCAGCTTCATGCTATTCTTTTGATGGTCTGTTGGCGTGCATCAGCAAAGACAGTGAAGAAGAAGAAGACTGCAAGCCAGCAAGCGTGAACGTAAACAATGTAGGATTTAAAACGATGAAGGAATTGCATTCAGTGTGTTTCTGTGACCTCAAAGACACACATGGTGGGTTTTAGCCAAATGTAAAGAGAAATTTTGATGGTTTGTACAGGCACATTGCTAAAAAAAAAAATGTTCCTCTGGGCAAGAAACATGAGCGGCAAGACAGTCTTTGCAAATTTTAAAAGTCAGCCAAACCTATTCGGAAGAGAAAACAAACATTACTACCCAAGCTTTCTGTCGTAAACATCCATCAAAGACTGTCTTTCTGCTTCAGTTTTGACCTTTAAAAAATCCTGGCTAATGCACCGGACCTACTGGTTTCCTTTTATTTGCTTTGCCAGACTTCTTATTAGCGATGTCTCCGTGTTGCCAGATTTCTGCAATTACTTGGTTATCACACAGTGGTATCATGACCAACAGGAACGATGGCCAAAACAACAGAGCGTCCAATAAATCCGGACTGTCTGATATACCTGCGATAGTGGACTTCAGGTTGGCACCGTGTTCCTGTCGCAGCTCCTCCCCTCCTGCCTTGAACCAGCAGGCCAGGTGATAAACAGTGCCAGATGTTGCGAGAACCGGCAGGCAGCCTTAGAGAAGAAAAGGGGGGGAAAATTTCACCCACTACTCTCTCTCTCTCTCTCTCTCTCGCAGCTCCCCCCCCTCCGAAGCACCCTCCTCCCCTTCTGACGGTGGTTGGAAAATGTGTCTTTGATAGAGAAAAAATATATTTACACTGGGACACAAAACGGTTGGCCAGCTCCCAGAGGGGCCTGGGAAGGGAGAAGGGGAGGTGGGTGAGGTTTTTGGGGGGAGCAGGGGGAGAGGGGGTTGTCTTCTTCTTGTAAATCCCTGCTGCTGACCAGGCATGACCCCACATTGCAGATACATCAGGTCAGCAGAGAGGCTGCTTCTTCTCCGCCACTATCTCCTCCTTGTCTTAATAATAATTCTTCTCCTTTTTGTCTGCAATACAGGAATCAGTTGTAGCATCTTTTATTTCCAGCATTGAGCTTGGTTTGAGGTAGAGAATCACCTCAAGCATGCTGACATTTGCTTTGATATTGTTGTAATTCTTTGTGGAGCTTTGTGGTGTTCTCAGGTATCTTATATTTTATTCTGGCGTGCAGACGGGCTTGAATTAGAAATGATTTCGAGGTGAGATGCAAAATATCAAAACACATTACTTAGCGGATGCACCAATATCTTCATAATCTCTTTATTTTATGTGTTCGCCAGCTTTGCTCTGTATTTGTTTGGTTGTTTCCGCCTTCTTTTATCCTCCTGTTTTATCGCCAGCCTCCTTCATCTCTGTTTCTTATCTTGATGCTAACATTTCAACAAACAGTTGCATTTCTCGGCTTTCCAGTACATCTCTTAACTTTATCATGCCCAGTTTCACCCTTCAGAACACCACGCTGGGGATTGCCTTGTGCAGTTCGTCATGTCCGAGCAGCTTACGGAGTGATTTCGCACAAAAAATGTGATCATCGAAGATCACCAGCTTCCGCTTGTTCAATCAAGAAAGTATTAAAGGCATGATTCCACCTCCTAATCCTTTTTGTTGGGTGAGAGTTTGCTTTTCAACCCAGGTGGTGGGAAACACACTGAGCGAGAGTGAATGAGCGGCAGATCATGCTCCGTGTGTGTGTGTGTGTGTGTGTGTGTGTGTGTGTGTGTGTGTGTGGGTGTGTGTGTGTGTGTGTGTGTGTGTGTGTGTGTGTCTGTGTGTCTGTGTGTGTGTGTGTCTGTGTCTGTGTCTGTGTCTGTGTGTGTGTGTGTCTGTGTGTCTGTGTGTGTGTGTGTCTGTGTGTGTGTCTGTGTGTGTGTGTGTGTGTGTGTGTCTGTGTGTGTGTCTGTGTGTGTGTCTGTGTGTGTGTGTCTGTGTCTGTGTCTGTGTGTGTATGTGTGTCTGTGTGTGTGTGTGTGTGTGTGTGTGTGTGTGTGTGTGTGTGTGTGTGTGTGTCTGTGTCTGTGTATGTGTGTCTGTGTCTGTGTCTGTGTCTGTGTCTGTGTGTGTGTGTGTGTGTGTGTGTGTGTGTGTGTGTGTGTGTGTGTGTGTGTGTGCGTGTGCGTGTGCGTGTGTGTCCAAAGAAAGGCCCTCATGGTTTGGACGGGGCAGTGGAAAAATATTTTCAGAGAGGGGGAATGCTCTGAGCAGGTTTTCTCGAGGAAAGGTAGCGGATGACTTTAGGAAAGTAGAAGAAGGCTGGGGAGGGGGGAGGTTGGGGTAACTGGGGCTAAACGCTCCCAAGTTCACGGACCACCGCAGCACTGACAGCAGGATTAATTTTACTGACAAAGAAAGAACAAGGGATTAGAAAGAAAGACATTCAGAATGAGGAGGAAAAAGAAGTGAGGTGGGAAAGTAAGAGGCTATGAGGTTAACAAACCTCATTCACTTTGTAACTTGTAATTTGCACCTTTGCACTTGAGCGTAGCCTGTATCTCGAGGGTCTTTGCGTGAACAGTTTTCTTCTCAGTTTGGATGACCACTTGACATAAGTGGGCCAATTACAAGGTGGAGTTGGTAGCATCTGGGGGAAATATTGGCTGGAAAATGAGCCCACCTGAGCCAGAGACGGGTTCTTCTTCTTGCCTTAAGTGTGTGTTGGCTCGCCGTTTCTGAAAAGAGACTCTTATTTAGATCCAGCACAGGGTGGAAGAGAGGAAAGTGGGAGAGCCAGAGATTGTTGTTTTTATTCATAATTTCCAGCCTTCCATGTACAAATGCCAAAGAGGCTGTCTACAAAATTACTCATTTTCTTCTGAGCAGGTGTAACTAGCTGTGCAGGCAGAGTGGGGATTCATAGTTTAGATTTATGTGTTGGTGAAACAGTACACGGAGGGGTAAATAAAGCATCTCTTGAGACTTTCCGGAGATGTTTGGTGAGATAGAGAATCAGTCGTAGTGGCTGTTTTTCTGTTGCTATTCAGAAACAAATTTATTTAGGGAGTCGCACTCTGTAAATTACTTCAGATGGCACTTTTATGTCGAACGTGGTCAATTACAGCACTGCATTCACCTGAAATGTTAATGCTAACCTCATATGTTCCCGTCACCAATGATTTATATGCCTTGTTTGTGAACTGTAAAGACTAGGTTTAGTAGCTCATTTGTAACAGACACCAAGACTGAGCAAAGAGAAAAGAACATCCTTGGGACTTTCTGGCAGCAGAGAACTTTTGCCTTAAGGTTCCATATTGTGCCCATTTTCAGCAAATTATTGAAAAATGTAGAATATATTTTTTTTCATTTTTAGCTGCTTCAACATTAATGTGTAACGTCTTGTTTTAGCCCTGTTCTCAGCAGACTGTGTCAGTGTCTGCTGCTTTAAATCTGTCCATGCAAGGAAGAAAACTCTCTCTGTGCCTGCGATTGACAGCGCAAAAAGTTGACAGCTTGAGACCAGGACTTCCTGTCACTTTCTTTTATTTTACATAGCCATAGCCACTTAAATTAGTTCATCCGTCCGTCCTTTTAAAAAAAATGTATTTTCTGTGCCTCATTAATTTATGTAATTGTTTTTGTATTCACAGCACAGCTTTGGTGCATTTGGGGAATTTGTTACACTACATTGTGGTTATAAAATCAGTGTTTTAATGACGCGAAGCAGCAGCTTTACATATGCTCTAAAGTGACTGCAAGTTAACAAATAGTCTTAATAAACTGTTTCAGTCACTATTTCAAACTGGGTCCATTAACTGACAACAGAAATAGCTTTCTACCATATGGGACCATTAAATGATCTGTTTATAGGTTCACCACTTTTATTCAGTAGAACAAACACACTCAGTTTAAATAATGTCTTGGGTATTTCTAGCCATATTCAGTATGTTGTGGAGAGCCGAGCACATGCAGGTTTTGTTTTAGACGTGTGCTGCACCAGGTGATTTGACTATTTAGCACATCTTTAACCAAGGAGAAGGAACTATTCAGTGGAAGCAGCTGCTCTGCTCAGTCTGCTGTGATGCGTAATTGGAACAAATACACACAAATAAACTTACAGCAAATGATTCAAAGCAATTCAATTATAATAGTTTCCAGACTCATCGTTCTGACTTTTGCCCCTAACACATGCTGTGTTCAAAGTGCAATTGCCTTGCCACTTTGTACTGTGTTGCCTCACTTAATAATTTGGTTGCACGGAGCCAACAGGTTGTCTAAGGGCTGATCTGAAATTATTTCAAATTAAAGTTTTAACAGCATGAGACGATGAAGAATCAAGAAGAATTTGTGAACTGCGTACTTACAGTTTCTGACTTTTCATTATGGTTGTTTATCTTAAAACCTCTATATCAACTATATGTAGAACATGAGTGTATTATTAGTATGTTAGCACACTCCCATTTAATTAGCACATTGACCTAACAAGCAGTTTATTGTATTCAAAGTCCCACTGGTATAAATTGTACTGACAGAGTTAGATAACATAGTACAATTCAACAGCTCTGGAAAATGACTCCATTCAGCTACTTATTAGACTGTGAACTGAGTTATTGCTCAGAAATGTGCATGAAGAGATCCACATGGATAATATCCTAGAGTATTAAATATTCATGTGCAAAGTAGATGACTTGCCAGCATGTGCTATGCAGTAAATGGGATATGCAACATCAGAGTGTAAGTACTGGATTTCATTTGAGCAATTTTTACATTTTAATGACACAGTAAATGATTTTCTGTTGCCTTATTTCACATCTAGCATAAAGCAACATGAGCATCCCATTGTTTTATTTTCTTCTTCAGCCTGTTGTTTTTCTGTTCATTATTGTCTTGATTTGGTCCTTCAATCACAGAGAAAAAATAAGAAAACCTTTCTGCTGCAACCGTTTCACTCTGGGCAGGTGTTGTTGTAGGAGCTATGTGAGGTCTGGGAACCACCTCGGTTTCTGTTATTTGTCATCACAGCTAACAAAAACAATGATAGGCTGAGAGCGGTAAATAGCTGCATGGAGCCGTTTGATCACACTGAGTCATTTAATTCATTTATTATCATGACTATCAGCATTAAGGAGCACAAGCTAATTAGCAGCCCATTTAGCATTCTTTATAAACACAGTCACATCAGTTTTCTGATAGCAAAACGTTGTAACCTTTGAAATAACAGTCTTCCACTTACAAATTAAAAGCTGCTAAAGCAATAAAATGCATGGTTGCACAATAAACGGACTCAGTGGTTTACCAGCGACACCTTTATTAGCTAGGTCTTACAGAATTCAAGATTCAAGAGGTTTTGTTTGTCACATGTTCATACGGTGGCAGAGCAGTGCAGTGAAATGCAAAATGACTGTTCTCAAGGCTGCACAATAACATTATATATTCAGCGCAGTTCTGTTAGCACATGGATAAAAGTGGGAGTTTTCATGGAAAACATGAAATTGTCTGGCTGACCCCAAACTTTTGAAGAGTAGTGTAAATGTATTGTTATTGAGTATAATATCCAATATTTTCCTCCTCTCATGGTGTATAATTGCCTTGCATTGTTGAGTCATTAAAAGGCTGCACAGTGGTGTAGTGGTTAGCACTTTCGCCTTGCAGCAAGAAGGTCCCTGGTTCGCGTCCCGGCTTTCCTGGGATCTTTCTGCATGGAGTTTGCATGTTCTCCCTGTGCATGCGTGGGTTTTCTCCAGGTACTCCGGCTTCCTCCCACAGTCCAAAAATATGCTGAGGTTAATTGATCATTCTAAATTGCCCGTAGGTGTGAATGTGAGAGTGCTTGTTTGTCTTTGTATGTAGCCCTGTGACAGACTGGTGACCTGTCTAGGGTGTCCCCTGCCTTCACCTGAGTCAGCTGGGATAGACTCCAGCCCTCCCATGACCCTAGTGAGGAATAAGCGGTGTATAGATAATGGATGGATGGATGGATAATGGATGTTGAGTCATTAGACCTATAAGAGAGCAATTATTTTCCCTTTGTCGTCCTGCAGTGACTCCCAAACGCTGCAGTTGTAATATCATTTCTCCATTTCACTCTCGCGCTCTGCTTCGCTGTCTACATGCTGACCACTTTTGGAATCGTTGTGCTTCACCTCCCAGTCTGTCCCCTTTTACCCTGAATAACTGAACTGCCCCGGCCTGCCCTTTGCCCTGACCCTCTCTCATGCCCCCGCCCCCCCCCTTAACCGCCGGCCCCAGGACAGTGCTTCAGACCTGGCTGGGCACTCCATGCCATTTCCTCCCCCCACACACTAAACCTGTCATTGCTGCAGGCCAACAGACCAGGAATAACTGCCTCCAAAGCCATGCATGAGCGTTTAAAGCGTGCTCCCGGTAGCCGTGGTCATGGTATCCGTCAGGTCCTGCTAAGCCCTGAATCATTTCGCTGGGAAAAGCTCCACCTTTTTGTCTAAACTTTCACACTGGCTAGCTCCTGGCACTGGACAGATCGGGAACACAATCTGAGTGGTGAAGTGACTTAAATGCCAACCATGCGGGATATGCGCAAGTCGTGACTGGGTCGAGTTGTTCCAGGAATTGCACTTTCACATTGCCACAGTGGGGAAACCGTGTTTCATACATGAGGACAGTTGTGCAGCAGATGAATCCCGTGTTAACGATGTCATAACTGCTCCTATAGAGCGAGGAACTTTCAGAACTGCCTTGTCGAATGGATTCCTCTTTGCCCCACAGACAGCTCACAATAAGGCACAGTGTGGCTTCTTTTGGCATTCGTTCATTCTTGGAAGTAATCATTGTAATGACTCACGTTTTATACATTCTGGCATTTGACATGCATCTCTGCTGAGGTGGTGAAATCCATGTGTCGCATCTTCTCTGGCTCACTGTTAGACTGGCATATTCCGGGATCAGAGTGAATGTGGCAAAAAAAGCTGAATCGATGTCCGTGGCCACGGCAACAGCCACGTGAGAATATGATTGGTACAAGCCAGAAAACAAAATCTTTAGACTGTTTTGCTATTTTAAGATTTGTATGACTAATAGAGCAAAAAAATCTAACATTTTGTCTGAGTTGCCAGGTTCCAGACCTCCAATTTGCCGCCCACATCTCAGATTTTTTTTTCCTCAGTGTTTCAAATACATCTGGTGTTGTGTTCATTGGCATCTGTCTCCCTGGTTGGAAAAACAGTCGAGCCAAATTAGAACTTTACAGGCAAGATTAAGCATGGGTATGGCATCTTCTGTGCCAGTTAGCTGTTGTTCCATCAAAGCTCTGGCATACCGTATTAAGCTAGTTGAAAGTAAACTTTAACCCAGTTCAGTTCTGTGCAAAAAAAACAAAACAGTTCCTTACAATTTGGGAGATCCACCTAAAAACATGGCAGCTATTGATGAGGAGAAGGAGTGATTTTCCCTCTGCAGTGTGAAAATCATATACAGGCAGCAGTGCAGAAATATTAAAATGAAATAATGTTAAGAGGACAATTTTTTTTAAGGAAAACTGTGATTTCTTTTTAACCCTATAAAGCCCAAAAAACGCAAGAGGATTTGAAAGGTCTGTTATCTTTCCAAAATCACCAAAATTACACAGAAACTGTAAAAACTGAAATAACTGACAGATTTTTAACTTTCCATTCCATCAGTAAATTTGTCCAGATCTAAGTTTTTTTGAAAATATACCATTAAAATCTGTAATTTTTTTGGGCTAAACTGCAGGCAGTGTTTACACAGAGCAGATAGGAGACCACTATTGAAGCGTATTCAGAAATAATGGGTTGAACGCTGATTTATTTATTTTTTGCCAACTTTGGTATCTAATCTCTGTTTCTATAGAGGTGCAGGACTTTAAATTGCAGAGAAAAATGAGCCCACAGTGAGTAAAAACGTGGCAGGAGCAAGAAAATGCTCAGACACTGCTTGGTTAAATACAAGTGCTTTAATCCCAGCGTTTCTTTTTTCAGTTTAGGTTTTGTTTTCAATTCCAAATTTTCTTTTCACTATCAAAATTGAGTGAGTCCATAGGAATGCTGTACCTCAAAAGTTGTGTGGAGCTATTTTATACTGCTGCCAAGTGGCCAAAAGTTATTTATGGCAGATTTAAATAAAAATGTTGTGTGTACGCTGGCTGTTTTAGGACATGTCAGAATTGGCTCCCAGTTTGTCAAAGTTTTTATGGCAGGAATTCGTACGTTTGAAACGCTTGTGTTATACATGGGGTTAGTTTTACATAATGGCACTAATTGGAATAAATTCATTAGCTTTTATCCACTGGGATCTATGAGTGTCTCTACCAGGTTTTGTGGCGATATACTCTTAATTATTTCCATAAAACTCCTCTAGTCCAAAGGGTTTGACCTCACTCTGGTGTAGCAAATACCATGACCTTTGCGGCAGCACATCAAAATACATTTGCCTTTTTTTTTTTTTGTCAATACAGAAAGTCATTTGTGGGCAAGACTATATATTTGATTACAAGAACTCCAGTGGGTTTTGAACTATTGAACATCTGATTAGCTGTAACTCACTGACATAACATTTAAATGCATCAGTGTTGGGTTTGCATGCACAACGTATTTTGATAGCTCAGCCAGTGACTGATTCACAGTGGGAGCCTCTATGTGCTGTGCTGCCAGCCATGTGCACGTACAGAATGTACCATAATGCATGCGGTTAATGTGGGAAGATATTCCAGTCTGTGTGTAGGCTTAGTTGATGAGCCCTGTCTCCTCCTGCGGCTTTTGTAATCTCTGTTCAACAGACATGTCATACATTTTTGCTGGTTGTTTTGCCTGAGAAATCTGTCTTTTTTACACAAAAGTCTATTGACTATTTATTGTACAGTTCATTCCTTAGTTCTCGATGTATTATTGATGTGTATTTCTATGGGTATGTCTAGTTTTATGGTTGGCTGTTGCTGTTAAATGTTCCGTTTAAATAGTAAAAGAAGATTAAATCTTTATTCTACAGCAGATCTTAATCCACAAGACCTTACTTGTGAGTGTGAGAAATTTCCAAGCACTTGGCTAGATGGACAGATTGTATATAAGTCTGTATATACAGTATACGGATTGACACAGCTTGCATCTAAAATCCACCTCAACCTTGACTTCATGATTTAATCAGCGTAGTGTGGCTGAGCGACTGGAAAAAGACAGAGGATCGGAATCTGTAGAAACTATTAACATAAAGGCATCTTCGTCTTCTCCTCTCACTGGCGGCTCCATGGCTTCTCTGCTCCTTTAAAATAGGAGTTTTGGGCACCATCTTGATCCATAAAGATCAGCACTGCAACGTGAAGCCAGATGATGTATAGCTTTGATTGCTTTGCTACTGGCCAAGCTGGCAGGCAGCGGTCTGGGTGGGTGTATGGTCGGGCTTTCAGAAAAATTGCAGTGCACGTAAAAAAAAACCTAAAAAAAACATACATATGCTGGTCAGGTTCATGCAACCCAGAGGAATATATAAAAAATATGTTCATGTACTTATCTCGCTTTCACACATTCCAGCACCTGACAGATGAGCACACTAAAATGCCAAGGGTTTTAACAATATATACACATGGCAAAAAGTTCTACTTTTCTAATAAAAAGTAGACAGAAGCAAAATTTAAATAGTGCATGCAGTTTTATAGAAGTAGACTGAATCAAAAAAGAGTGATGTTAAAAATGTGTCACTTCTTTGTCCAGCAGAAGTATGACTCATCTGTGCTCATTCATCATGAAAATTGGACAATAACACTTTGATTATTTAGACGCTGAGGCTAAACAACGTTTTTCCTCTGCACGACATGTGGTAATGAACTGAGCTCATACAGTGGCAAGTTGGTTTGGAGAGATGATGCAAGTGAAATTACATTTTTAATACCCTTCCTCTCATTTCCTGTCTGTCTCCACTTCTGTTGTCTAAAGTAAATGCCAAGTATTCTTTGTTACTGTTTCAGGTAAATATTCTCCCAGTTTCATTGAAGTTCTAAATGGCTAAAACATGGCATCTTTTCACATTGGCAACCAAAAGTGAGTCTGAGAAGGAGAAGTAATTTAGCTAATTTTCAGTCAGGCCCTGGTTTGGGTCTACTTAATGAACCTACCTGAAAACCAGCATGTATACTTGACTTTGAGGTGTCTGTATATTGAGTGAAGGAGCCATGTGTAGGCTGGCTGTCCACTCTAGACAAGTCGGAGTTTGGTTTTGGATTTGGGTGGGAGGTGTTCTTGTAGAATCTGATGAATGGCTGTTTGTGCAAACCTGTGTGGGAAGGGCCAATATGGATTGGCCTTTTTACCTCTGCAACCCCATCAGCTGGTAATTGGCACCATATGTCAAACAGACGGACCTCTCCTTAATATGCACTTCTCAGTTAAGTCTTCACCCACATGAGCCCACAGAAAGGTCGACCGTCAACACTTGTCTGCCACCATTCAGGGATTTAACTGTTCCCCAATAACTTAATACTACTTTTCTGTTTAGATCAGCTATAAATGTACTATGTTTGACACAAAGTTTACCAATATAAAAGAAAGAAAACCTTTAAACTGAAGTACAACTTTGTAAAACTCAACATTTTCTATTTTATCTGAGTTCACTAAAACAGTGTGATCTATTCTCCAACATTTGCTGTTCTCTGTACTGCCAAAATGTTTGTTTTGCTGCAGAAAAGTAATCCATTTACAATATCCTTTACTCAGAAAAGATAAATTATGGATGAGTATTAGTGAGTCAGAAAAGGTGGAGAAACAGCCATGGCATCACTCAATCAGTTTTCGATCTTTTGTCAACACTACTTCACTATCTTGTGTCACTAGTGATCATAGCTTAGCTGACTTTGTGTCACCGATAGCACCTGTCAGTCCAAGCAACTAAAAGATGTACTGCCTATGTTGAACTTGCTT
The DNA here is from genome assembly GCF_022539595.1 of Amphiprion ocellaris. Taxonomy (NCBI): domain Eukaryota; kingdom Metazoa; phylum Chordata; class Actinopteri; family Pomacentridae; genus Amphiprion; species Amphiprion ocellaris. The sequence goes on along the minus strand of NC_072783.1, from coordinate 30,570,778 downwards.
CCTAATACAGGACTCTGGTCTATTAGATGTCACTGCTGTCAGGTCTTTTTACCTTCCTTAATGACTCACTGCAGAAAATGGACAGAAATTGCGAGTGCCCCTGGTGAGCAAAATGTCAGCGGTTTGATAATCAACAGCAGTAGCTGGGCACTAATTGATGACGTGCCTGTCAGCCTGTGTTCAAATGGAGGAGATAGGGGCTCACATCGTCACTGTGACTGTAGACCCCTCATTAAGGGCCTGGGATTGTTCGGCATGTGGAACCCTTTAATACCAAGCCTCATGACACACAGAATCCCTGTTTGCACAAGAAGTTGGCACGGATCAGGCAGAATATTTCATAAGTAGGTGGTGTTTATCTTTAATACACCTCCACCTGCAGGCTGCAGGCTGTGACGCTTATCCGGAGATTATAGCCAACTTTTGTTTGAACTGGGTCTGACGTTTTAAAAGAATTAAAAACGGGAGACTGAAACAGTTGCCAGGGGCTGAATTAAATCGCTCACAAATATGTATCAAGTTTATTTGTTTTGTTTTTGCAAAGTACATTTCCTTTTAGATAATGTGAAATCAGTTCCTGGAACAACATTGTTACATAGAACTTAAACTGCCTGCAGCACAAAAAGCATAAAGTTAGCAAGAGAGAAAGAAAAAAGCTTAAATCCAGTGAAGTTGACATCAGCCGGTCGGATTAGTTCCATATTGGTGCGATTCACAAACAAATATGCACTGTAATGCAGAGATTATTTTAACGAACCACTAAATCTACTTATAAAATGTAAGAAAAAAACTCCTTAAACTGTTTACCACTTTTAAAAGACACACAACCCCAAGTGCCGACTGTGGTTGTTTTACATTTGAGTTCAGTGGAAGCTTTCTAGAAGCAGAGCGCCTGCTGTTCAACTGTCACATTTCCTGTGTACTTTAAAGTTGTTTTGTGGACATTTTTTTGAGCCTTTTGTGTCATTGAATACTGGTTTGTGGCTCATTTAGTTGTGGTAACTGATGATTTCTGGCTGCATTTGAGTCGATTCAATGTCTGTATATTGTGCATCTTTCTCAACTTTCTTACAAATGCAAAAACTTAGACATAAGCATTATGATGATGTTGGTAACAAATTAAATGGATGTAAACGTTAACAATTTTTCAATCCAGACAGGATAGTGCGTCAGGTTGAACTTATATTTGTTTTTGACGATGACTCAGTTCGAGTGATGCTCTGGAACAGTTTTAAAAAGCGTGGCACAGACAGCCGCTGAGATCACAAAACCCCCAGCAGAGCCGGAGAGTCACAACATTTTAAATGAACACAGAATGAAGAAGGAGGTTGCTGGGGAAGAAGAGGAGATGATTTACAGATCTGTGGAGGCTGGAGGAATGATGTGGTGAGCGCAGAGCAGCCGGAATATATGAACGCTGCCTCAGTTATAAAACATGCCAATTGGGTCCGGTGGACTAAAGTCGTGAACGACTGGTCAGAAAAGGTGCTTGTGACGTGAACTGACTGTGGGTTTGAAAGACATGTTATTTTTTAACAAATCTGCAAAATGACATTTTTCGTCAGAGCCTGCAACTCTAAAAACAGAAAGAATCATCACATTTTCAACTTTCCTAACAGTCCCTGAACTATTTGTGTGTGGCATAGAGTTACATCAGGGAAAGTAATCAAATCTAAGTTTACAGTAGTTTTTTTAAGCAAAATCGCATCATTGTACATGTCCTATTTAAAGATTTGCCAAAAATGAACCATTTTGATAAACCAGATTCTATAGAAAACTAAATCTTTTCACTTCTCAGAGCAACCCTGAAGCAGTTACTTGGCAAAACTTTGGGGACTTTTCAGCTGGACTGGGTTGAAGTACAGGCTGATAGGAGAAAAGTATGCAAACCATTTAAAAATGTAAGTAGTATTACATCAAAAAAGGTAGTGTCGCCGTTTTGGTCTAGTATTGGTAACAACAGTGGCCACTTTATGATATGCTTGTGTACGTTATGTACGGATGCTAAATTGCGTGACCTAAATATGTAGCGGGCGGCTGGAATTGATGGGACTCGAAAACACCCTGCTTTCATTCTTGTTGCGAAGCTAAGCTAACCATCACAAGCTCAGCTCCAGTGTAATGTTGAATGCACAGTTACAAGCAATACAACCGAACTCTTCTTTCATATGCATTCAATTTCACTCTCCTGAGATTTTAGCTGCTCAGGCAAAAGTATTACTTGGAACTTGACAGGCCAGTTTGATTGACCAAGAGGCTGAGATTTTACATGTACTAGTAAAATATTATTGTGTTTTTATATATATGCGCACGTGTTTAAGTAGCTCATTGCAGTGATGCTATTTTAATGGCAGTGGCATTTGATATGTATACTATGTGCTGCACATGTTGTACAAAAAATTCCAAAGTGGACCGTAGCATCGCATAAAGCAGTGAAACATTTCTAATCTAGCAGTCGATAAGATTTTTCCAGTCACGCATTAAAGCAAAAGCTGTCTGTGCTCTCACTAGTGTTTCTGCAGCGATAACATGTCTTAGCCGCTTTTCTCACTTTCACATTGTCCCCCGCTCAGACGTCTGCTCAGCCATCCAGCATTCCTGGACTCTCTCAACAATGGTATGTGTTTGGTCTGTCTCCCTTCTCACTCAGGACTGAGGAGAGCTCAGGATGTTCATTATCACGCCTCTGGGGCAGACTGAATTATAGCTTTCACCTTTGATTGTGAACCAGGACTGACCGTTCACCTCCTCTGTTATTAAGGCCAGATGAGAGGATGCTGCAGTTCTCTCTTCTATTTTTCCAACTCAGTATCAACATTTTGTTCTTCATCTCGAAAGGATCATTTTCATTTCAGTAAAGCAAGTTTGTTGAAAGATAATGCTGAAAAATAGATACGTCTATCAGCAGAGTACAGGATTGCCTCGGCACTTAACTGTAATGCACAGTAATTTAAAGCTTTCAAGGCTGCTTCCTTTACGCAGAATGGAAGACATTTACTGCCTTTCTTTACCTCATCTTACCCAACATTGTTTTCTGAAGGAATTTCTGAGAGTGCAGCTCAACCGCACATATGGTTGGGTCAGTGCAGACAGACAGATGGCAGCCACGGAATTAGGGATCAGCAGATTGTAGAGGTGTGAATTATGTAATCTTTGTAAACTGATCTCTCTCATATGTGTGTGTGTGTGTGTGTGTGTGTGTGTGTGTGTGTGTGTGTGTGTGTGTCTGTGTCTGTGTGTGTGTGTGTGTGTGTGTGTCTGTGTGTGTGTGTGTGTGTGTGTGTGTGTGTGTGTGTGTGTGTGTGTGTCTGTGTGTGTGTGTGTGTGTGTGTGTGTGTGTGTCTGTGTGTGTGTGTGTGTGTGTGTGTCTGTGTGTGTGTGTCTGTGTGTCTGTGTGTGTGTGTGTGTCTGTGTGTGTGTCTGTGTGTGTGTGTGTGTGTGTGTGTGTGTGTGTGTGTGTCTGTGTGTGTGTCTGTGTGTGTGTGTGTGTGTGTGTGTGTGTGTGTGTCTGTGTGTGTCTGTGTGTGTCTGTCTGTGTGTGTGTGTGTGTGTGTGTGTGTGTGTGTGTGTGTGTGTGTGTGTGTGTGTGTGTGTGTGTGTGTGTCTGTGTGTGTGTGTTGGCTCGTGCATGGATATCTGCCAGACTTTGGCACTGTGGATTTTCAAGGCTGAGAACTGAAATGCTGGAAGCCCCCTGGGGGTGCAGGGTGCACAGGGTGATCGGGTTCACCAGCGTTCACCTGCCCTTCCACTGCTGTCGATTTAAACTGGTGGAAATCAGAGAAAGTGAGCTGTGCGTGCTCAGTCTTTCTTCCTCTGGGAGAGCTGATAGACAACAGACAGCACATCCATTGTTTGCCTAGGTGTAGTTTCTGACTCCACTCTGCTGCAGATGCCTGGAAAACTAGGATCCGACCACAGCTGTTTGGGAATGGACAGGAAACCCCATTCATCCCCCCCACTCTCCCTCTCTCTCTGCTGCGTCATTCAGCTCTGGAATGATTGTATTATGGTACGCTGTGCACATTTCAAATTACCCTGAGCACCAGCCCACCTACTTTGTAAGTCTTCATTATTCTCAGTGCAGCGAACTAGTAACATTAAACAGAGAGCGCTGGAAATGCTCTGTTTCATTAAGACATATCTGCTGCGCTACACTCCGTCAACCCATTTACTTTTTGTTCACCGACATGCCATCCAATCCAGTGCACACCTCGAACCGCCACACAGACACACAGCTGGATGACAGACTTTGTCACTTGGTGCCTGGAAGTGCTCAAGGCTCTATAGAAAAAGGAGACAAAAGAAGACGAAAAAAAGGGAAAACATCTCGATCACACACCACTCACTCAAGGCGCTAATGAGAGCCTGTCTGCATTCACCGTCCTCTCAACCTGTAATTGAAGAGCAGCTCGATTACCAGCCGTGCTTTGTGAGAAGTGGCATGCGATAGTGCTAGAGCTGCTTCACTCATTGTCCTGCTCTCTCTTTGTTTGTCTTGGACTGCAATGTTTTTGTCATAGATGCATTTCTCTGTCGAATTCCACAGAATTTAAGTGGAAGGATTAGTTAAAAGCATAAAACTAATTACATGAGCAAAATTTTTATGTGCATGAACAGTTCAATCTTGTGTCCAGTGTTTGCATTTTTCCCCATCCCTGCAGTAGACAGTCAATTAGTCCTGTGAAAATACTATTATCTTGTGTCTTGAACAACAATCAAGGGAATTATAGGAGCATCTCATACTTTGAATAAGTGCACCATTCTAGCGTTGCTGACCATAGGGTTTTGCAGTAAAAATTTGAATTATTTAGTAATTATGACAGGAATAGCCATGTAATTATAGTGTTTATTTGAAAGGAGTGGAGCACAGGTTGTAAACAACTTTGGTGAATAGTAGGTTATATGAGGGGGGTATTGCATGTTTGGTGGCAGCTTTCTTTGATGGCTTATGGGTGTCCTCAGCAGAGGAGCTGAAAGAATAACTCAGGGGAGGATGGTCAGCCTTGTGGAGCAAACAGCCATATCATACACAGCTTGAAGCCGCCTACACACCAACTTTATACTTTGCCCGCTCAGATAACTGTGATCGTGTTGTTGAAATCACAAGGTTTCAGAAGGTCTTTTAAGGTTGAGCGAGTGGGCGGTTTTGTTATCGGCTGTGAGAGAAGCGCAAGTACGAATGAGGATGACAGACACAATTCACCTGAATATAATTTCCACCAATGTTTTACTACACTTGGCTGGGTTTATATGGAGCATAATACCACATGTATAATATATATATAGTTTTATAATACCTGCATGCCATAACATTTCAGTGAATCAAGTGACTTAGCCCTCCTCCATATTTTTGGAAACCAGCATTTTTTGGCAGTTGTTTTTTTCTTTGCTCCTGTCACATTTTTACTCATTAAGAGCTATTTTTTCACTGCAATATAAAGTCTTGCATCTCTATGGAACAGCACAACCATGAATAGAAGTAGCGAACATTCAAAAACGTCTTTTGTGTAATGTATCAAAGTTGTAATACCATAAATTATTAAAAAGAAAAGTTCAAAAAGTTCTAAGTGCCCACATGTGTTGCCAGTACTGAAAAAATAAATGGTAACTTTGCACACTGTAGATATTTTACTACTTATATTTTCAATTTGTTTCCATACTTGCCTCTTGTTTGCTCTATATAAGCACTGCCTGCAGTTCAGCCCAGTTCAGTGCTTGATTATTTCCTGAATTTTGTTACACGATTGATTCAGTCGAGACTTTACACTTGCCCCAAGAAACACAGAAATTGTTGTGTTTTACAGGTTCTGGTTAAGACAAACGGTTTATTTTTGGCAACATTTTAAATGAGGCCTGTAGAATAAAGCAAAATATCACAATTTTAATCTTTGTTTTGGTGAAGATTTGCATCAGCGATGAGTAGTTTGTGGTCTCTCAAATACTTGAAAATCCAGTGACTGTTTATGCAGTTTTCAGCCACTGATTATGTGTGTAATTTTGGCACTTTTACTGTTTAAGATAACATGGCTTGGCAGGTTTGGGAGTGTAGAGGATTAAACCTAACAAATTAAACCATAATCATCAAAATCAGAGGTAAAACGTAGAAGTATATGTTTGAATTAAACTCATCAGGCGGACAGAAACACTTCTCTGTGATCCAAACTGCTCAGGTTTAAGGCCTGAACATGGCAGAAAGTGGCACATTTAATCTACATGTCATGGTGAAAACAGCAGGGCGAAGGGCCTGGTGGCTTCAGCTGGAGCTGTCAACTGACAATGCTAGCCCTGATGAGTTTCATCAGTACGATGCTGCAGTCCTTGACATGTGGTTCCCAGCATTAGTGAGGAAATCAAAGCTTGTTAGCTCTGTTAATAATATGCTATTTTTACAGTTTATTCATCAGACATATTGTGCCATTGACTGCCTCTTCACTGTCTTAAAAGCATTATCTAGTGGAGCATTTTACGCTGAAACATTGGGTTCATTAAAAGCAGATTGATAGTTCTGTGTGAAAGTTCACTTATTTGAACTTGAAGGAAAAATAACACACATCTACTTAAACTGAGGGTTTGCATTGAAATTCATTTTTTGTTTTCTGAGCTGGTGTCTGTTTCTGTCTGGTTTTATTCTGTCCCTGCTGAGAGCATCGTCTTTGTTTCTGCCTTGGAGATTCCTTGTTTGTGCTGTAATTAGATTAGTCAGACTTGTTGATGCGTAGCTCACAAAGTGCGTCTGCTGCCATGCATGGACTTTAGAAGGACATACAACCTCTGTTGGTGGAGCTGATGGCCTCAGGGACGCTAAGATAAACAATATTATGTTGGCACTGTGCGGAAATAAAGCTCGTGCCGGCAGACGGTGGGTCAGGGGAGTTTAGGAGAAACATAGTGCAGGAATCATGTTATATAAGCTGACAAAAGTTGCACAGTGACTCACTATGACTGTCTTGTCAATACCTTTGTTGTGCTGGACCAGTGTGTATGTTTATGTGATTTTCTGTGGGTCATGGCCTACTGATTACCCCTAACTTGTGGCATATGCTCCTCTAAATTGCCTATTATTGTCGTTTTTTAAGTTAAGTTAAAAATCTCCGATCATTTTGTTATTTCAGTTCAGTTTATACAAAGTTTGAGTGTGTTTGTTTGAGGCGTCGGTATTTCCTGAATGCTCGCAACTTTAAGTAGTTCCCAGGATAGCGAACACAAACACAAGTAACAGGCTTCTAAACAATATCAATGCTGGTGAAATGTCAAGAAAGTCCAATCATACAAACACAACATACATGTAGGAGGCAATTAGAGACACTGAATTCACTCAATACAAGAAAAACAGTCTAAATTCCTGCTAAGCTGTGACACTGTACTCAGTAGAAATGGAAAAATGTGCACTTTGACAGTAGTTGTTGCTGTGTGAGATGAATGTCTTGATGCACTTTTTCAGAACTTTGTTTGCCACTTTTTCTTTAGATCAAAAGTGGAAAGACGGACAAGGAGTGTCAGCAGCTGCTGCTGAGGAGCCTGCAGTACCTGGAGCGCTACATTTACCTCATCCTCTTCAACACATACCTGCATCTAGAGAAGAAGGACTCCTGGCAGCGCTCTTTCACTCTCTGGATGGAACAGGTACAGGATCTCAGCCCTACTTGTACTATTTGCTTCTATATCCCACTTCATTATATTTCTATACATAAAGCTTTTCATGCAAAAACTGCATGCAGGTGAGTAGTCTAACCTCAGTCTCATTTCTATGCACATTTTCCAACTCCAAACCTTATAAACTTAAAGGCTTAGTGGATTAAGTATTTGTTTACTGAGGGTGGGTGTGGCCTAATGTGATTGACAGCTCCTATTAAGGTGTGCGTAATTATTAGGCAGCTTCTTCAGCTCAGGTAAAATGGATCAAAAAAGACATTTAACTGACACTGAAAAGTCAAACATTCTGAAATGCCTTCTAGATGCGTAGATAGCTAAACTGTTGACCACCGTACAATCAAACACTTTGTTGTGTATAGTCAACAATGCTGCAAAACACACATGGAGAAAGAAGGAGCAAATGAAATGCAAAAGACCTGAAGGGGCCTCAAGAGATTCTGATTTAGATGCCTAGATGGCAGCGCGCATGTACGCAGTGGCTTTGAGCTCTCTAGACTACATTATTTTCTTAGTTATTCTGTGTTCTTAATTTTATTCATTTTATTTATGAAAGCCTGTTTATTTATTCTATTACAGCTTTTTTATTGCGGTGCTGGAAATGCTGTGCTTCTTTTTGTTTTAATGACAATAAAGAACCTTTGATCCTTTGAGGAATATTAAATGTGAATCTACCAGGAAGCTATTAACCTCCACCGCCACCAAATACTAGAACTGCAACATAGCTGGCGTGTCCAGAAGTACAAGACATCAAGCATTCTGAGACATGACTGAGGTACGGAAGGCTGAAACCACCGCTGAATAAGACTCAGTAGTTGAAGCATCCATGCTGGGTTTTATGGCAGATTTTATGGACAAATGACAAAATGAATTGGCTCATGGCAGGATCACTAGTGGAGGATCAACTGAAAATCAACTCCTAAACCTACCCTCACTTTCAGGAAGATACTTTTTTCAAGCCGTTGCACTGGAAGAAGCCTGCAGCATTGAAGAAGGCCATGATGTCTATGCAGAACAATGCTCCATCACATGTATTCTGCTGCTTGGCTTACCGGCTAATGCCTCAAAGATGACTCAATAATGACCTGGCTCCTTTTATTACATGACTCATTGCTCAAATTTTTTGAAAGTTCAAAAATTAAGGTCTGCTTAAGGTAAGTTACAATTACAGCCTAAAAATTGACAATAAACAAATAATTTTGGGTAAAATCTTTCTGTTATTTAGTCCAATATTGATTATTCACACTTATGTATTCATCAAAGAAAGAGTAAACCCGCTTTGTCTTTGTTACACATTCAGGTCTGAGGTTTCCTAATATTTTGAGTGTTGTAATTGTTTTGCAATAATCCTGATCCTAATCCTAAGGAATACAGTTTTCCCAGTAATTGTGCATGCAGCGTAAGCAGTTTAATTCTTTTGTTCAAAGCTGATAAATTACAGATTATGACATCAAATTACAGACATATAGAAGTAGTATAATTTATAACTTACGGTGGACTAAAAAAAAGCATACTGCATCTTTTATTAAACTACTTGTTGTGTCGCATTGGGAATTGGGTCACAGAAATGTCAAGCTGCATTGAAAAATACCAGAAAAGCCCTGCCAGCTTTACCAAGTGAATTCTGGATCTGTGTCGTACTAAATAAAACCCTTCACCACCTTCAGACACTGTAGGAAGTTGCAGGTTATCGCCGTCTCACCTGTGTTTACTCGCAGTGCTTTGTGCAAACAGGCTGCCAGATGAAAAACGTTAAAGGAGGCGAGTAATTTTTTTTTTCACCCCTCTACGCTCGCTGTGTGCACATTGTGAGCTCATTACCGCAGTTTCATTCGGGTCTTCTTCCAGGAATTTACAAGCTGGTTCTATTGAGGCCTGGTTCTTCACACACTGAACTTCATATTGTTTCGACTCGGACTTTTTGTTGGTACATTAATCGTTCGGCCAGCTGTGCCCCTACAGTAAAGTCAAGAATTTATGTGCATTCCAAACAAATGAGTAGTCTGTAAGTGGTACCCAACATGCACACATATAAGCACAAGCTGCATTTAAAACGTATGTTGCAATATGTTAAAATCACATGGTGATAAAAAAAAAAATAGAAGCAAAGCAGTTTGGCTGGTTGACAAAAACACATTTAACTGTGATCTTTTAATGCTGCAGCCCGCAAGGGAGTTTGAGGTGTAATTAAACATAGTGAATATCACATGTGCATCACATGGTTTCATTTACATCTGTGTGCATTTGGTTTAGATTACAGGTGGGTTGTTTTGATCCCAGCTTCACGCTAAGCTCTAGTAACCCTCTTTAATCACGTTCTTCAAATTAAAAGTGGCAGATTCCCACCATAGAAACAAGTTTTCCCCTCAGGCTGAATAAAGATGTTTAATGTTTGAAATGTCAATGCGTCTGAGGGTTTATAACGTACACTAAAGGCAATTAAACAAGCACTTTTTCATCTTTTCACTTCAGCCTGCAACTTCACAGCCATTTTTTATTCTTATTTTGTGAGCAGACAGTCTGGAGAAATATGCCCAAGGGGCCTGGATTGTTTGAAAATCGCTGGATGGAAATCTCTTCCTTCTTTGTCCTTATTGAGGTGGATTAAACCCCAAAGAAAAAAGGCAGAATTCCAAAATAGACTGGAACAATTGCTGTGAAAACAATGGTCACAGAAATATGCGCGGTCAATTGGGGCATATTCTTCCTGTTATGAATAGCAAATATATGTGGTGCATCAGGGTGACTCTAATGGCCCAGTTATGCCGTGAGAAAATAGAGGTGTTCACAAAGGGGGGCTGCCACATTCTGCTGCACATCAGGCAACAGAAAACACTTCCAATCATAATAACATCAGATCAAAATGTCATGCACTGGATGTGTCTGCATTTTATCACATAGTAAACTTCCATTTTTACTGGTATTCCTTTCTTTCTTTTTTCTTTTGTTTTTCAGTTCTTCCTACTGAAAATGCTGAATCACTAGTAATTTAAACAATGGGCTGAAACTCGTGATATGTAAATAAGTAAATTTGACCCCAATTTGAGGCCATAACCCACAAGAAGCTCTCACTTTAAATGTTTTCTTTCACAGTTTTTCTCATACCCACCATTATTTATACAGTCTCCTATGGGAATAAAGACTGTATGCAAACTATATACTTGCCTATCTTCAAGAAATTGCTTTTTGATAAGTAAACAATTTTGTTCTCGTCCCTGAATTATGCGTCTCCTGCCCTTTAAATCACGTGTCAGCCACTACCAGCACATTTTTATGTACAGCAGCAACTGCTGAAAATCCAAGCCCCCCTTACTGCTGAGCTTCTTAGTCAATAACCATGCTGTTTTATACTCTTTCTTTGCAGCCACTTGCTTATTTAACTTTTATTTAGTTTTGTAATTTAACTGCAGTACCTCAAGACACTACATGCAGACCTTATTAAATGGCATCAAATTCTACACTGCATTTCTATTTTAACCAGGACATATAATTCCCTTATCAGCTTTATTAGCTGTTCTGTTAGTGTGGGCTCATTTTTGACTATACCATTAAGCCCTTCACCTCTACAGAAAGAGTGCAACCATGACTACAAACAGAGAGACATCAAATATGTCTTTTGTGCAGTATGACACAGTTAAAATGCCAAAAATCATTTTAAAAAAAGAAGAAGGTAGAATTCTTTTGATTACATGTTTAAAAAAAAAAAAAGATCTCCAATCAAATATACAGAATTTTTCCAAGTGCCCACAGTTGTTTCCAGTACTGGCAAAAAATGGTGACTCAATGTGCTCTGCATTGAATTTATTACCATACATGTCTCCTATCTGCTCTGTAAAATCACTGCTTACAGTTCAGCAGACTTTGGGAGTAAATTCCAGAATATTTGTTACAGTACCGTTGATCACAGATGAGTCACTTATGGCTTGCCAGATGTGACAAGGAAGTCAGATTTTTTCCCCCTTTTTTTACAGAATCTGTTTATGATAAACAGTATATTTTTATCAAATTTCTAAATTGCCCATGCAGAATAAAGTGACTGATGAAATATCACTCATCGTTTGATACTTTTGTTTTGTGAAGTTTCTTCACCGAATGTCATGTTACAGATGAGGACCGTCAAAGACCACTGGAAAGTTGAAAATCTAGTGGTTCTTTCAGTTTCTTTTTTCAGATAAGTGGTGTAATTATTGCAATTTTTAAAAAAATTATTATTATTACTATTTTTAAAGACAGCGTGCATTTCAAACCCGCCAGACAGTTTTGTAGTTCACAGGGTTAAACTGAGTTCTTCACATAACTGATGACAACAAGGTTCAGTCTGTTCAATTTCCCGTAGCTGGAGGTTATTGGCACAGTGGGCTTTTTGGCACCTCATACATGTCTGATGATGCACTTTCGGCACACAGTTCTTGGCAATTCTCCCACATCTCCAGGAACACCTGGGGCCGTGTCTGAGTGGAAGGCCAGAATTAATCCAGCAAGTCCTTTGAGATGTGCCGGTGCAGTCAGCTCTCACCCCCTGGCCGTTGGGAAGGTCTATAATGAAATAGGTAACCAGGCTGGTGTATTGCAGCCGTTCATCACCTGAATTGAGAGCTTCTTTCGGATGACACCTCAATATATCAAATGACAAATTTTCTGCAGTGGACCACACTGAATGTTAATGTTATTTTCAGCCTACCTGCTTTCACCAGAACTTCACATCTTTTAAACACCCCGTCTCCATTCTGAAATTGCAAGCAGCACAAACAAGCAAAGGTCCGATTAAAGGAACTTTGACAGTGTTATAAAGCCAACAGTTCACAACATGAGTTTTGCCCGTTGTATGTTTCCACAGCAGTAATTCCATCTTTTCAGTCAAAGAGGCATGTGATACGCTTGATTTTCTATTATATGCCTCTCTGAGTTTTTCTTTTTCAGAGGTTTGTTGCTTTTCTTTGCCTTCCTCCCAACACTTCCTGATGTTTTTTTTTCTTACTTTCAAAGCCTACATATGAAGGGAGGACTCCTAATATGAAAATCATGCTTTGATCCAAGGTCATATCCTGGCAACATATTGTAGCTGATGTCAACTCAGGTGACCGTATTTTATCATCTGGCACAGAGTGTCACGTTAATGCGCTGAAAACTGCTGAAGGTGTTCAATCACTGCACACTGAGACTCCTGTGAAGAATAACCAAAATCACATTATTATCTCTGGCCGTGGTCTGAGCTTCCCATTTGATGGAGCTGTTGCATGAATAAAATCTCATATCCTTGATGTCTGGACACCTGACAGCATAATCATCTTGACAGTTCCCTGTCTCCACTTGAACTAAAGTCAAACTAAAGTAAGTCTGAGTCAGTCTACTTTCTCATACAGTTTCATCACTAAGTTCTTGCCGTATTTCTTTTCTTGGCCCCATTCTGTCTGCTACTTCCATTTTCATGATGCATGCATTTTCAATAATGTAAGACAGGGAGGTGAGATGACAGTGTTGGAGTCCTTATTTTTCAATGAAATCCAGTTATGTTGTGGTTATATTGCATGAATCATAAGATGTGAACAGTTAAAACCACCCTTCCAAGTATTGTTAAGGACCCCCTGTGCTGCCAAAACAGCCCTGATACATAGAGGCACGGGTTCCATAAGACCTCGGAAGACTTCCTGTGGTATCAAGACCGAAGATATTAGCAGTAGATCCTTTACGTCCTGGAAGTTGCAAGGTTGGGCCTCCATGACTTGTTTTTGTTGTGTGATCAGATTTAAATGAGGGAAATTTGTTGGCCAAGTCAACATCTTAAGCTCTTTGTCGTGTTCCTCAAACCATCACTGTACAATTTTTGCAGTGTCGCAGGGAGATTTAACCTGCTCAAAGAAACCACTGCCATCTGGGAATACTGCTGCCATGAAGAGGTGTGCGTGGTCAGCAACAATGTTTAGACGTGTCAAAGTAGCATCCATATACATGCCACGGATTCCCAGCAGATCTTTGTCCAGAGCTTTACATTGCCTTTGGCTGTTAGGGGTGTTAATGTTGGTTTATTTTTTGTTGTTGACTGATCATTGTACACACTGCTGTCTCAGCCCAATGCAGAGAATGTACCTTTTTTTAGTGTGTTTTTTGTTTTTTCTTGAGCTTTCATTCATTTTGTTTAGAATAAATTGAATTTCCAGTAGCTGCAACAGCACTTTGTTTGATTGACAGATGATCTCTGGAGAAGTGCAGTGTAAGAACACATCCTAGACACCTGTAAGTCAAAAAAGATGTTGCCTAATGTACCAATAAATTTAGCTGAGTTCCATCTTCCAGGTCTGTCCTTTTGTCAGGCTGTCTGTACAAAAGGTTACACTTAATTTGAACCTGTCTGACTCTATGAAGTGAGATGGTTGCCGTGGTAACCATTCTGTTTGGTATTAAGTTTTGGATTAGATGTCATCTTAGAGATAGTCGTACAGAAAGGACAACAGCTGTGACAGGAGTCACATACACATTGGACAATCCAAATACCTGGTTTTGCTTTGTCCTCTGATAGTTAAAAAGAGTAATTTCTTTTTAAAAAAAAAAAAAAAAAAAGCAAAAATTGTGCAGGACATGCAGGACATTGTGCAAGTGACATACCGTACCTATGGCCATCAGTGTTGTCATGTCTTTACTGGCCCAGTTGCAGCAGATTTGGCCGTGACCCAACCAATCTGACCAAACCAACCCCGGGGTACAATCATTACCCTATCACCAATGACCGTGGCAGGATCGTTAATGACAAACCGTGATGGCAGAGGCAGCGGTCGGGGGTCATCGCCTTCCCTGATCATGCTTTTGAAGCCACGGTTACACAACCTGTCAGCCCCAAGCAGCACAGTCTGTCCTGCATTCTACATTGGCTGGATGCGTGTGTGTGTGTGTGTGTGTGTGTGTGTGTGTGTGTGTGTGTGTGTGTGTGTGTGTGTGTGTGTGTGTGTGTGTGTGTGTGTGTGTGTGTGTGTGTGTGTGTGTGTGTGTGTGTGTGTGTGTGTGTGTGCACGTGCACTTGTTTGATCTTTGTAGTCACTAAAAGCAGGAGCGCAGTGTTCCTAGTCATGCAGGGCTGCAGCCTGCACCAGCTGATATGGAGCCTTTGATATTTTTGTCCCTTTTTGCTTCTGGATAGCCTGGATTGTGTGCACACAGAAGCATTTATTCAGTGTTTTCACTGAGAGATCTGAATTGCTTTATAACAATGCAGCATATTTTTGAATAGCAACAGTTCTCCTTGGTACACTTGAGCAAAGTTTTGAAAAATACTTGGCAAGTAGGTTGTTCAAAGCATCTAGTCACAGTTCTTCTGTGGTAGGCTGGCTCATGGTGTTGCTGCTTCTTCACGTAATCTCAGACTGACTCAATGCTGTTGAGATCACATTTCTGTTGGTGTCAGACTATTTGTTCCATGTCTCCTTCGTCTTCTTGTGACTTCTTTATGACTCTCTTTGCTGTATGTTCAGGGTTGTTGTCATGCTGCAGAACAAAGTTGGAACCAATCACATGCCTCTGTACAGATGTATATCTATCCAAGATGAATGTAAACACCCAAAGTGCAGACCCTTTTTTTTTTTTTTTACTGTGCTGCATATTTTCAAAAATGATTAGAAGTTAATGGTGCCTGCTGCCACATTGTGAGCACACTGGATAAATATTGTCTTGGGCGTCATTAGGCGATGTTGCCTCGTGGCCATGTAATGAGATCAGAGCAGAAACATCAGAGAAGTTATTGGAATTGAAATCCATGTTTGCTAATCCAAAACGCGGGCCTTTACACAATGGCAGGACTTGTGTACAGTGCATACCACGGATGCCTGCAGCAGAGGTACCCTATCAGTCACTCCAGCTGTTTTGATGTGTGGCACAGAGGCCTCCCTGTCCCCCTCCACCAGCCTGGTATGTGCAGCCTTTGAGATAGCCGACTGTGGGAAAGACCAGTGCCTCCTCGCTGTCCTGCCCTCCTCCGCCTCCCCCCCACCACCACCACCACTCCACCAACTTAATGAGTATTGGCGTTTATCTCTTCAGTGCAGCATGAAAAACATCTCTCCAACAGCTCTGCTTACTGTCACCCAGAAGGCTTGTCATCACATGGCAACAACTTAGAGACTTTCATAAAAAGAGCACAACAAAGGGAGCACGGTGCTGTGATATACCTTCAAAGGTCCAATCCGTTTGTGTTTGTTTTTGAACTTTTTTTTTATAGCTTGCACATGTAGTGATGTGCTTTTCCATATGTCTAAATGCTGCCCAGGAAAAATCCCCATTATTATGTTCATTTGAGGATGACTGATGTTATAGCTAGTTGTCAAGGTAACCCACCATGTTTCCAGAGATGATGAGGAATAGTTGGGGCAGAAATAAAAGCTGTGTTAGTCACGTGGGCACACATTAGCTTCAGTAAACATGACACAGAACATACATGTTTGCTCTTTGAGACACAGCAGGCTATTACAAAGCCTTCACTAACGCTAGTCCGTATGCTGCGGTTTACTTATGATAATCACCTTTCTGAGAAATTGTAAAGGTCTGTGGTATTTAATTGATCTCTTTTAGTAACAAGAGACATGAAACAATCCTGAAAATATTATTCTCAGAGATGCTGTAGAAAGAACCAAAATAATGAAAATGTTTGCCAAAAGTAGAGGGTTCGAATATTAAATAAATGTTACTTTAGGTCCACATACAGTTCAAATAATTTTAAAAATGCAGGGCTGCCGGTCCAATCCACAATGCATGTCGGCATGTTGAAGTCTGGCTCCCAGTAGGCAAGCCAGTTTCTGTGTGTATAAATGGTTGAATGAGTGGCAAATATTGTAAAGCAATTTGTCTGTTTCAGTATAAAAAATAAGTTCAGTCCATGTATAAATAAAAAAATAATTGTTACACATGGTATTGATATTAGGTGACGCCTGCCAGCACTAGCTCGAAGTGCTATTGTGCTCAACTACAGCCTCACACTGCTGCTAACATGGATTGGTTTGGTTTATGAAGACTGGAAGATAACTTGTCTGCACTTGGCCGACTCAGCTGCAAAAAAGAGGCTTTGTGTGCATGTAGTCGGTGGTGATGGCGATGAGAAAAATTCACTATGGGTTTAATGGAATACCAAACATATTCAGCTATTGGAATAGTCAAAATCCTATCTGCAGTGTACCCTTCATCACTGTTGATGCAGATGTTATAAACATGCAGTGCTTTATATTTAAATGTGCTCATTTTAGTGGACAGATCAACAAAGTGGCAATATTTAGGCAGCAGGTAATATTTTTAATGGAAGGTTGTGGATTAACAGCTCTGTTTGGAATATACTTCACATGGAACAGGGTTTGTTGCAGAAGTGGAGTGAACTTTCATTGGAAATTTTGCTACGTTTTGTGATGTTTCTGAAATCCATTCTGCTGTATTCCATCCTGACTGCATCTGGCTTCCAATGTGAGTGAGCATCGTGCCACTTAATCAATACTGGATGCAAAAAAGGTTTGTTCTTGTTTTTCTACAAAGTAAGAAGGTAAAAGGATGTCAACGGCATCAGCTCTGACTCCACAGAGACTGTATGAACTCACGTCTCCATCTCAGCCCCCAGCATCCTCTCGTGGGCCTCTCTAACACGACTCTTCACTCTTACTGATTTTTCACACATACCTTGTTTAGACAGCCGAACAGTGGAGAGGATGAGTCAGGTTACCCTGGTTAACAGAACAAATCCAGAGCCTATCCAGGGAGTTCACATCCACTGACTAATAGTTCCGCTGTTCTAAGTCATTTGTTCCCACCAGGAAGGTTGAGTTGCCGCAGTTAGGCGGTCTAGAAACACACTAAACGCAATACTGAAAGGTACATCAGTGCTTGTATTAGATTTGAAAAAAAACTGCACTAAGATGGGACAATAGGAGCTTCATGAGCTTTTATTCTTAATAAGACGACTTAGCCCCAAGCAGAGAAGTTTGAGCCAGTGTCGACTGTACAAAGCTGAATTTTAATGTTACATGATGCCGATTGTAAGATTTGATTTTACATGGTCAGCAAGTAGATAATCCAGACCTCACTCTGCGGTGCCTGTGTTTGTTTCTGCGCAAAGCTGGCCCGCTAAGCTATAATCATTGTTCATGAAAGGGATATCTTCATGCCATTATTCCTGTTCATTGTTCCAGTATGTCTTCCTCAGCGTTTAACCTGACAGCACATTTTCAAAAGCATCTCGAGCAGCACTTTCAGGATTACCTCACAGCCTCAAGAGTACGACCACAAGCATGTTGTTCATTCTTGTGCCGTATGAAACCATGATTCCCACAAATGATGCCCTCAGATTTTAAACATTACTTCTCTTGGACGTTGCTCTCCACTCCAGAATTTCACAGGCTTCTTGCCTGCCTGAGGAGGAGAGGGAGAGGTTGAGCTGGCAAAGCGTCTTACCTCCACTGGGTCATTCTCTTAACATCGTCTTTTAACAGGATTTGACTTGTTTGATCGTGTTTTTATCCTGCTTTTTGTTTTTATTTTTTATGTAATGGTTGAACATCAGTGAATTGAAGCTTCTCCTGCAGAGTAAACGGGGCAAACTGGGGCACTTTCACAGGTTTTTGCAGAGAAAGTCGGTGTCCGCTGAGTTTATTGTTGTTTGTTTGTATTGTTTAGCTTTATGGCCAGATGTTTCTGGTTGTCTGTGGTGTTTCCCATAAGTCCTAGGATGTTTGACAGCCACAGCAGATCATGAGTCAGCGTGACCTACAGCTTAACATGAACACAGAATGCTCTCGAGGGAAATCTCTCCATCTTCCTCTCTGCCCCCATTCAGTTATGATTCAGCGGGAGAAAAAATGAAGAACATTTACTGTTTCCATGATGTTGCTCCCAGGATTGTTCCATTACTACACTGAAGTAGGAATTATGTAATAATAGTGTACTACTTGGAACTTCCACTCCATTAAATTGCACGCAAAGAGACTTGTACACACACCGATGAGCCACAACACTAAAGCCGTCTGATTGTTATTGTTTGGGCATGGACATGGAACCTTTGGGGGTCTCCTGTGTGAGCTGTTTCTTCATCAATGTAAGAGCTGTACTGAATGTCAGTGACTCACTTTTACAAGTTGATCGCGAAAGGCTACAAAATGCTTCCTCCTCTTCGTAGGAGCTCCTCAAGGTAGTGGCACCCCAGTAGTTGTCTAGGTAGTAAATGCCAAAAACTGGCCCTGCTCATTCACATACAGAGAGCAGTGAGCAAGCCAACACTGGCTTAACCATTTAAAATGTGTGCAAAAAGTTGTGCGACTTGCAAGTCATGGATTTAAAAAGAACGATCAAAATCAAATGATTATAGCCTGGTATGTTCTGACATTTAAATGCCAGTGAAGATGTTTTTCTTCTGTTTTCACATGCTAAGTGGTACTTTTTCTTTTTGTTTTGTAAGTAAAACTTTGCTTGAAATGGAGCTTTTTTTTTTTTTTTTTTAACATTGTGGTGTTGATACTTTTACTTTAGTGTCAGGTTTGAATTCTTCTTCAGCCACTTCCCGTTGTTTCCAAACCAACAGTAGGCGCCTATTGTTCCTTTGTAGCAGCTGCACATGTAGGAAACTGTCACATAACATGGTTTAAGTCTGAAAATGTAGCGGTTGAAGTGTTTGTGTGTCCAAGGTGAACAAATCCAAAAAAAACCTGGCTGACTGTGCCCCCTGTCCATTAACATGTTGTGTGTTTCTGTGGTAGGTGGCTGCCAGAGCTGGAGTTTATGACATCCTCAACCAGCTGGGCTTCTCAGAGTTTGAAAACCCGAGGGACACGCCACTGGCCAGACTGCGCTGCCGCTGGCAACAGCAGAACATTCAGTCACTTCCTTTCCGAGGGGAGTTCATCTGAGAGAGGATCACTGTGAACGCACCAAAACAGAATAAAAGACATTTCCAGTAACATTCTTATGCTTTCTATATTTACCCCTCTATTATGTATATCTTCACATCATCTGCTGTTTGTGTTACAGCTTTTTATTTTTTTTAATCTCACTGGCACGGTTAACATTTTCTAGCTGTTATAATGTTAAGTCTTAGCAAAAATGTTGCTCCTGTATTAGATATTTGTGCCTTTTTTTATCAGTGGTAGATGTAAGAACTGTCAGCGTACTAATATGCACACATCTCGGTTAAAAAATGTTCTTACTTGCCTTTTAAAAAAAACTTCTGTTTGAACAAGACGGGAGTTAATTGTTGTTGTGGAGGAGAGAAGCAAATTCCAGTGTGTTGTCAGCCACCAATTTTGGCTGTATGTCACAACTGTTTGCTGTTGTTTGCCCTGATATTTTTCCTTGTGTCCTGACCTTTTCTTCCCAACGCAGGTGTAAATCACTGGCTGTGCATTTGTTCCGACTTTGAGGTTTTGACAAGAGTCCCAGTGTACATAGTGAAAGCTGTTGTTATTTAAATGTTAATGTGTCAGAATGGATGATTTTGAGAGGAGGTTCACACGAGATACTGTTGAGTTTCTTTTGCTCCCAGCAGTAACGTGTCCCCTCTGTTGTACCTGTCGCTTTTTGCATTTAATTACATGATACAGGTACTAACATGTAAGGAATTTTTATGTTAGATTTACTTTGAAGCTCTTCATGTGTCTTTGACTTTTCGCCTAAATTGCCCTGATATGGAAACATCGCTTCACTCCGTGTGATGTGGCGAAGCAGAAGCATCCTCTTTCTTTTATCCTACACATTATTCTTTGCATGTCAGAACAGGGCACCTGCATTAGCAACAATGCAACTTGACGGTTCAGGCGGAGATTCGGTCGTGCATTGCAATTAACGGCTAACCTGGCCGCGGGCTGCTAGCCTCAAGCGGAGATGAGCAGCGAGCTAAAGCTGCAGTAGTGCTCCCCAACGGCTGTAAACAGACTTTGATGTCTAAAATCCGTGACGTTTCCCCTTTTTTATCACCCCTTTCTCGCACAGACTTCGCGTCCCCTGCCAGTAAATGGTTGCATTTTCTGTAACGTCATTAGGAATCAAATTATACGTCTAACTGTAAAATTTATGACTGGAAACAGCCAGGCCTGCAAATAGTTGGTGGGATTATTTTTTTTTAAAGTTGTTTGGTGTCAGTTGATGAGGATTAAGTATACCTTGACATAACTGCCGCTCATGTTGGTGGCATCAGTGGAATCAAACAATGACTGCGTTCAGAACAATGAGTCATAGTTGTCATCCAAACAGAGCAACACTTAGACCAGTGTTTTCGCTGAGCACATGGTAATTATTGTTAAACGTGCCTACGTTTGTCAGATAACTTTGGCTGTACAGTATTTCTTTAAAGTCCTAACACTTTTATCTTTTGAGTATTTTGTTACTCTTTGATTTGCTAATATGCGTTTAGTTGCAAAGTAACGCGAAATGTGCTTTAACTATGAATCCTGCCTTAAAACCAGAGATAAGCCAGAAAAAAAACTAAAGTCCTTCCTCCAAATGCCTCTCACTTCTGTTCATTCCTTTCTATCAGTGCATCAAAACAGTTGCACGCTGCGTAATTGATTCAGACTGAGTGAGCAAAAAGTGGTGATTGAGAATGATATGAAGTAGACATTTTTATGCTAGAATGAATCTAACACAAGCACATAAATGTACCTGGTTGTATTAACACCCTAAGTCTTAGCTATGCTTTTAAATTTTTTTTAAAAAAAAGACTCTTCATAGAGGCAATGTGTTATCCTTTATTTCGCTATTATTTTCAGTTTTTGGAGGCTAAAATAAATAATTCAGATAGATTTAACTGCCTGTCTGGTTTTGGTATCATTTCACTGTTGTTTTTCACAGGGAGAAAAATAAAACTGATCCATCTGTGTCAAGGATTTGGATTTAGTGTGTGGGAGGATTTTCTGACCAGAGATATTTTGCACACAACTCTCCGCCGTGCCTGGTTTTTATTGAAGTTTCCGATTCTGTGATGGAGCCAAATGATTGTCTCTTCCCTCCTCGGCTTCCTTTTCTTCCCCCCCCTTATCTCAGCATCATCTTTTTGCTCCAGATACGCACCGCTAAGAACCCTCTCGTATATCCGCACAGCCTCTTTGTCTTGTGCCAGTGCCAGCCTCGGAGAGCAGAGCAGGTTATGAGCATCGAGCAGCATACATTTACACAAAACAGATGATTCATTGTTGGCCTGAAATCTTAACATATTCCATACACAGTAATAAAGAGCTTAGGCAGATCAAAAGACTAATCTGAGTTGCCTTTTGATGTGGACAGGTAAGGTCTTAATTAAAAAAAAAAATCTGGCCACTCTCTCAAGAATGGAGGGCTGTGTGAGGATTAAAAGCCACCGGCCGGCACATCAGTGAAGCTCACTTGGCTTCACTGGCCTGCTTTGAAAGGCTGATATCCCAGATCACTTCCCGTCTTGTAAATGCATAGCAGGCTTATCTTTGGGAGTACGGAAGTTGTTAGGATTTTATCACACCACAGCCTATCCTGGATTATTGTAAATGGAAACCAAGTGGTCCAGATTGAAGCGCTTCCTTTATAGTTTGTTACACTTGTTTCCTTTTTACATCATCTTGACTTTATGAGCTAATTTCTCCCCTTCTTTGATGGGATATATATGAGATAAATCCACTGCAACACTTCTTTTTTACAGTGTCTGTTTCTGAGTTCCTCTTTACCAACAGGGACAAGTCGGTTAAAACAACATGCGGATGTGGAGAAGGGGCTATTCAGTTGCAGCATGCGGCCAACTTGACTCCGGGTCAAGATAAGCCCAGGACATGAGGACCATGCTTGGATGATATAGCGGCCCCTCGCCTTTGAAATCCCTTCCAAACTCATTGAGATACTCCCCAATGTGAAACTCAAGCTAGTGGTTCTGAAGGATCCAGAGATTACAGCGGACAAAGAGCGGCATTGAGAGGTGAGCGGTGAGAGGGGATGTAATGAACTTCATGAGAAAAGCTTCCCTGCTGCAGATGAGAGAGCTGCTCAGGACAGGAGGCATGGTGCATGGGTGCACCGCCGTCCTCTTTGATTGTTCTTGTGTGTGTAAAGGCAGCATTACGAACACCTCAGAAAACCCAACGGTGCTCTCGGTCCTCTCAGGGATTTGATCAATAACAAGTTGGTTAAGATCTGTGAAGGAATCTTTAAATCTGCTCAGGCCCTCATTTCCCATGAGCAATAATACACAATCCCTGATTACACACCCCACTGAACAGCGTAATGAAAGTCTCAGCTGGCAGGATAAAATAATACTGATTGAATTGATAGAGGGCTTTTAAATGCTCCTATGTCCCACTGACATTAAGGTTTTGATGGGGTGATCACAGGCATTATGTTTTTCCATCAGTCCATCAGTACTTCTGTACGTCTGACTTTCTTTCTTGTGAATGCCTCAACACCTTAAGGGAATTTTGTCAAATCTGGCACAAAAGTTCTCTTAGATTCGAGGACAAATTCATAGAGAATCAGAGAATTTGGTCTTCAAAGGTGAAGGTCACTGAGCTCCATTGTAGCATCGTAATGTTGTGAAAAAACACCTTTTCTGGCCATTATTCAACACCAGAATCCATTAACAGGAGGGGAGACTGTGACCTTATTTCACATTTCATTGGACGCTGAATTGGTGACACCAACCTCGGAACTTCGGTATTTGTAAAGATGGTCTGTGCTGTGCTGAAGATGTGTGTGAAGCATCTATGTTTCAGAAATTGTAAGTTCTTTGCAGCAAAATCCAGATTTCGCTCAATGAAATCATCACTACTTGTGTTTTATGAGTCTGGACGGACATGGACTGAATAATTTACTCTTAGACCTGTTCAGTAAAAAGGGACTTGGAGCTGGTTTCACAATGGCTTGCGCTTAAGCTCAAGCCAATAGTTCGACTTCAGATAGATGCTTAATTAATCTGCTGCACAAAGTTGTTTCAATCTTGATGATCGTACCTATAAAACTTGTGGCAGGATGCTTTGGTCCTGCAGAAAATGTTTGCCTTTTGTAAAATTTCAGCACTCCTGGGGACATTTTAAAAGGGAAAGAACCTAATAATCCAAAAAAGAAAAAAAAAAAGGATAGTGTCACTAGACAAATGAAAATGACTCATGACTCCTTTGCTGGATATTTCCAAGAAGTTCAGTGAGTAACTTTTGTGGCTTTAAATAATTCTGTCTTTATTTTTATGAAGCTTACATTAGGCAGTCTAAACACTACAGATCCATCAAAGTAGAGGAGGAAATCATAAATCGCGAGTTGTAGTTTGGTTCAAGTTTAGTGTACAAACCTTGACAAACACTGCACACATGATCAGAAGCCATTTATTTACCACTGAGTTTTCAGATTTTGATATATTTAAGAATACATTGAATTTTGGCTCTCACTTGCCAGTCGTTCGCTGCTAAAATTCACTATTATGATTCAAAATTGTGAGGTCACTTTGACAATTTGTCGACAGAATTTCATTTATACATCTACTGAACTTGTCAAAATTATCAAACTGGTCCTTGGTCTCAATCACGTGGACAGCAATGGTAACAAAAAAATAAATAGGTCAAGCATTTTAATGGTCAACTTAATAAGTCACTAGTGACTTAAGATTTATTGAAATATTTCGTTATTTTGGGAAAAAAGGTTTTGATTTTCCTGCTGACAGTTTAACAAGAAGATCTGCACAACTCTCATGTCTTATCTTAGCATTAAGAATAAAGGCACAGCAATTTCTCAAAGTGTCTGCTGGTTGCTTGGCAATTTCAGGACAACCTAAACCATGATTTTTCTCTAAACCCAAATTGCTTTTTGCCTCAACCTCATAAAATGCATAATTTTCAACAGTGATTTGTGCGGATTTTTGAAAGCTTCCAAAAATTATGTTGTCCTGTTGACAGAGATTAGGAGATGCTTTGGTTTCAGTCAAAACATGCAAAAATAATGTTTTTTTTCTTTCATGTGGAGGACTTGTGGGACTGGATTTACATCTAACTCTCAACAAGAAAAGGAAAGTGTATGTGCTGAAGAGTTTAAAAAAAAAACTTTCCACAAGATTAAATTAAAAACAGATGAAGAAACCAACAGTACAGA
Organism: Amphiprion ocellaris; assembly: GCF_022539595.1. Lineage (NCBI taxonomy): Eukaryota > Metazoa > Chordata > Actinopteri > Pomacentridae > Amphiprion > Amphiprion ocellaris. The sequence continues at coordinate 30,546,079 of NC_072783.1, read as the reverse complement.
AAACGTTTGACTCAAATACAGGGATAAAAACAGGAGTTCTGTTTGGGTTGTACACACAGCAAAAAAACTCCCAGACTAATCCAATTTTCTTAAGGACGGTCAAGTGAAACTCATCTGTTTTATCTGCTCGTTTTTGAACCTTCCAGTCCCAGATCCTTCCATCCACACACTCCACAGACGCTCCTCTTCCCTCAAGCTGCCGGGCAGACGAGCAGCTGCTTTGCATCTCGCTGCATCTCAGAGATGAAAAGTCACATATTTTCTCAGCACGCTGGCATGGCTAGACCACATTACAGCACACACTAAGGCATCCACAGTTCCACACTCTGCACTGTAACTTCTCCCTGTTGCTGGAAACTCAGTGGAAGAAGCTCGATTCTTTGCAACTCTGCTCGCACAAACTGGATCAGCAGATTTAATGCGTCTCTCCGATTTTAAGTACACTTTTGACTTGGAAACACACCTTTGCGAAGAGTAAGAGGGAAAAGCGTTTATCATTCAAGAAATCACATTTTTTGAGACGGGCTGTCTCTCTCACATGAATATCTGTGTGTTATTGTTGGGTACAGTTTAAGACAAGAGCGCACTTAAACTTTTTGCTTTTACACTACTTGTCGTAAAGGACAGAGTGTTCTGTAGTAGAAAATTGTTCTGGTGTGTGGACTTAACCACAGACTGTGAGTGGAGCTATTCATTTCAGAAGGGAAAAAACAAGGCTTCTAATTGAATACTATGCTATATTGTGGAATGTCATCCTGGCTTTTGGACACACATGAAATAAAAAAACAACTCCAAACAGTATGGATGGAAAAACAGCATAAAACTTCTCACAAGGCAGTTAATGGTTTCCATCTCTTAATGCCGTGGTTAGTTTCCATTGCTTATTAATGCACAACTCTGGATCTCCATGAAATCCTCTCATTGCTGCCCTGGGGGGGGGATGACTTCGCAAAAACCCACACCTGCTCTACATTGACCATGATGGGAGCGTTGAGCTAATTAGCCGCAGAGTGAGAATATAGGCACTGTGTTCTTATCTGGGGCCCAGACCAACAAAGCCCAGACACAGCCGAGGAACAGTGGAGGGAAAAGAATGTCCAGTCTAGACACCTTTTTTTCTCCAAAAGTACCTGAAAGTCAAAACTCATTTCACCCCAACTCCATTTCTCTTCCTTTTGAGAAGGATTCCAGGGTTGTTGGTTCAGTCTCAGTGTGGTCATGTCTGACTAAGTCTGGACTCCAGCAGGGTGAGCTGTGGCCAAAAAAATCCCGGTTTGTCTGAGCAAGTCATCCAGAGTTTTAACAGGCTGTCATTCCACCGATGAAGTCTGCTGTGCAGTTTTCACACATCCTAAGCTTCTAATGATGGCGCTGGATTTGTTCCCTTTCTGCAAAATGGAACCTATGCTCACAGTGACATCTGCAGGATTAGCCCAGATTATGAAACTTTAGATACAAACCGCAAGAGGTCATTAAATCGGATAACGAAACGAGCACTTTGTTTATACTAGAATTTTATGTGGTAGACATGGAAAATATGTAGTTACATCAAGTCAGATGTTATTCCTGCGGTCGATGATGGACTTAAAAGACACACCTGCGCTTTACTTCAACATGCACTTTGACTCTGTATTAAAAGGATATGTAAGGATTTGCAAATTTAAACAGTTTAGAAAGGAATAGACAACATAATTTTAGTGTTTTTAGTCACAGAGTTTTCTTTCTGTGAGGTTACAGTAAAGTCCCTTTAAGACTCCTTTCCATTAATCAGATGGCATCTGAAAGTTTCAGCTTTATGCTTGAATGAGCACTCTGGCCACTTTTTCGTAAAAGTCACGACAGTAATTTTTACAGTATTGGACCTGCGAACATTTCCATATCACTTTCAGCATAAGTCTAGACTGAACAGCATCACATTGGCAGACAGGCAGGATGGTACTTCCAGTTGTGTGAAGTGTTTTGGAGAAGACTTTTTTCCACCTTTCAGCACGAACATCAAAAAACCAAGCTAAAAGCCCCCTTCCTCATTCACTTTGCTGTACAATCTATCACGCTGCAAACTCAAATTTCTATGAAAATAAAACAGAGACTTAGATCAGATTAATGATACTCATCAATTATGAAGGTCAGTTTGGGTTTTTTTGGCCTGTGTTTGCATGGTAGCATCATTTTAAGATATAAAAAATGTGAACTTAACTGGTAATCTTTTAGTTTTATTTAGGTGGTAGAAGTGCAGGCTTAAGGAAAAAGCAACATGAAGTGTCTTGGGCCACCACATGCCACCAGAACACCTTTCTTCTTCTGAAAGATATTCCCTCAGTGGCCGTTTTGCTTATGGTGGTACAACCTACTTCAGAAGGTCAACGGTACACCACAGTATATAACTCACATCGTTTTTTTACTCATCCAGCCACTGAGTGACCTTTCGTATCCTATGGCTGTCATCCTGAAAGAAACCACTTCCATCAGGAGAGAATTCTTTCATTGTAGGATAAAGGTGGTCACTCAGAGCAACTTTGTATTGATTTGAAGTGATGCTACCTTCTAAGGGGACAAAGTGGACCCAAACAATGCCGTCAAAATGCCCCCATAGCATAAAAGAGCCCTGAATGTTGAAGTGAGGCATTCAGGCCTTGAAGTTTGTCAGACTTTCTGTCACTGATTTGTTGAAAACATGGTGAAAGATGAATCATCTCATCTGACTTCTTTCTATGACTCTGTGGTCAGTTTTTGCACCACTGACCTCTCACCTTTTTATTTAGGAGTGTTAGAACTGCAAACCTAATGTTGAACATATTCATTTATGTCTTTCTTGTAGATTAAAATACAGATGTCACTTTAGTCATTGCTTCCATTAAAACACTCTCCAGCTGAGCATTTTTTGTGGCTGAAGCTCCTGCCATCCGTGCCCTAACTCTGAATCATCCCTCAAAGAAACTTAAATCTTTTTCTATTGCAATTTTGATGCTAAATCAGACTGAACTGAGCCTGTTCTGTATGTTAAACATTGCCACACAGCACTACTGGACATTAATTGATTAATTATATCATGAAATTCACAAATATGATACTATTTGCTTTTGTTGTGTTCATGTTTTTCAGCTTTGCCCTTTATTTTGAGTCTGTGCCTCTGCATTTGTTTGTTACTTTCTTTCTTCGTTTTCTATATTTTAAACATGCTTTTACTGTTATATTGCCTGTTTATTTGTGTTTTGACAGTACATTGTTGTTTTTTGGCTGTCACAGTTTGCGTCTGTGTGATCTACAGTATTCCTCTGACGCCTTTCTGAATTTATGAGCATGTTATCACTAACATGTGTTTGTGGACCGGTGTAAACACATCCTCTGTGAGTTACTACCTCGCATCTGGAGCTTTGTACATTTTAGAGGAAGAATCATGGACTTTACGAGAGAAAATCAGCTGTAGGTGGCTTTCTTCGCAAAATATGATGATATAACGTCCAGTTTCTCTTTTCTGGGGGTTAAAAAATCGCTTGGCTAAATATGTGGTTGTCTCGTGGCTCCCACTGTTGGCTGGCAGTGGCTTCAAGTTGAGCAGTTGTGAGCTCCGCAGCCGAGCCATTGGTGCGTAATGGTGCACGACTGGACGGCAGATGTTTCACCAGCGGGACACTCTGTCTCAGCACACTTTATTTGAACCCTTCCAAGTTTTTTTTTCCTTCAGCGTAGGCGTGCGTTAACTCGGTGTCCTGCCTTTTTAAAAGTTATCTAAGGAAGGAAGAGGAGATAAAGCAAGAAAGAAAAAAAAGAAGTGGACTACTTCTTCCAAAAACCGTCCCGGTTTCTACCGGGGAGTTGTCGTCATCAGCACCCCAGATATCCCCCCTCTCCAGCTCCCTAAATGGATGGGGCAGTCTTGGTCTATGCAGTTCAACGCAGGCCAAAAGATTGGAAACAACTTGTGAGTATCCGTCAGTTTGGCGTGTAAGAGGGGAAACGCTCAGAAATGCCCTGCTGCCTCGCTGGAGCTCAACTCTGAGGACTTTTTCTCCTGCAGTTTGTGCGTTTTTTTTCAGGAGGAAGGACTAAAAGTTTACAACAGAAAGGAAAACTTTGCGCTGAAGTGGCAGCTCTCTCTCTATAAGCCCTCACTATGAGTTGTATGTATTTATTGATGTGCTTTTCACTCAGTCAAGTATTTTTGGAGCATATTTTGGCTGCAGAAACGCACGGTGAGTGATCCTTTTAATCTCCTTTTATTTGCCATGTCTTTGTGTTGTGTATGAGCATGGTAAAGTTGAAAAGTCCAGGAATAATGATTTGAAAATGCAGCTTTATGCTTATTGATGGATAAACAGAATAATCTGACAGCTTTATTGTTCCGGATGAACCAGATCAATACAGGGTGTTGCTGGATTTCCACTGTGGAGATCCACTGTAGGCTATATTTCACTTTCCCTGTTTTCATAAAGAGGACATTTAAGCTCAGATGCCTCTTTATAGAGTCATATTTACCTATGTTTTTCTGGTAAATAAAGCATGTCTTTGTGATCATCCAGCTTTATAGGAACTTTCTAGCTCTGTGAATGTGATTCTCACTTGACACTATCTGTCCCATCAGAAAAACTCTCTGGAAAGTTAAGTGAATATGGTCTTATCGTGCCATTCAGCACAGACTCCCGTGGCCGGTACATTTCTCACGTGGTCTCTGCTGGAAGTGGAAGTAAAGGTGCTGCTGCTACTGATGCCACCTCAGCCTTTGGCAACAGAAGAAGGGTGGCCCGCGGTGCCCCCGAGATGCCCTCGGTCACCCCTGGCTCGGCTCAGCACTTGTTTTTCAATGTCACTGTGTTTGGGAAGGAGCTGCACCTCCGCCTGAGGGCCAACAGGAGGCTGGTGGCCCCGCGGGCTTTTGTGGAATGGCAAGAGGACTTTGAGGAAAAAGCCAAGGAAAGGATCCACGGGGACTGTGTTTTCACCGGGGATGTGAGCGACATGCCGGAGGCCTCTGTGGCCATCAGCAACTGTGATGGACTGGTAAGTCACCGAATGCACACATGGAACACTGGTCTGGAGATGGAGGAGGAAGAAGTATGATTTCAGTTTTCATTCATATTCAGAAAGTCTCTTGGAATGAACTTTTTTTTTCTTTTTTTTTTTTTACCTGACCTTCCACATGCATCTGAACCTTACATAAGACATACATCAAAGCAGTGCACCACCTGAAATCCATCTTTTAAGGCTTAAAAGGTGGCTCAAAGTTTGAGAAACTGCTGTCATGTTTTAAACTTGAAGACATTACAACATCCTTAGATGCTTATGAAACAGCTTCTGCAACATAATTTCTATGCTGCTCATCTGGATCCTTAGTATCATCTCAACTATCATGCATTTTCCCAAAACATCCCGTAGATTAGCAGATGCATGGGGCAGGTGGAGAGCCTGGAAGCGGCTTTTCCACTGGTTAAGAGCTCCTCAGGCTGCAGATAATTGGTCTTGCACAGAGCCAATAAAAGAACAGGCAAGTACTCACAAGCTAATTGTGGCTAATTAGTGCATTGTTGAGTCTGGCAGGTGTATCCGATTCCTTTCATATTCTTGAAGCCGTTTGATCACTGGCTGATTGCTCATTATGCCAGTGTCATTTTCGTTCTTAAACCTGCTTTAATGCTACACAGAGCCTTGGGAATCAGGTGACAATTCTCAGTAGGTGACCAGTTTCTCATTACATGTAGTTGTTTTGCACTTTGTTAGGATGAGATGTTTTAGCGCAGCTTTATAACTAGAAGTCGCTGAAAATCTACAGCTTGCTATTTGAATGCCAACAAAAAATGTAATGTTGTTTGACCTCAACCCTAAAATATCCTAAATGTGAGTGTTTGCTTTGAACCCCATTTGAGGCATCCATTTGGCTCAGTTTCACTGACAGAAATGAAGTCTATCAGAGTAAAAACCACTTCAAAATGATGTGTTTCTTCATCCACAGGGTTGCATGTCCTTTATTACCTCCAGTCTATTCCTCATTCTGCCATAATGGGGAGACTTTAGGGTCATCCTGGCCTTTTAAACCCTGTTGTACCATGACTGAACAGAGCGTCGGGAGCCGAACCACTAATGGGTGTTTGCAGTCGAGCAAATTAGAGCAAATTTCTAAACAACACGTGACTTTGCAATATACAGGTTGAGCCAACAGAGACAGCTTTTCTGACAGAAACACCCTGCAAGGAATTGTGAGCGTTTTGTTCAATATTATTCTGCACTTAAAATGAGAAAACTTTATTTACTGATTGGAGTTGCCAGCAGTTATTACATTTCCCTTTACCTCAAGCCACAATTCATTTCTCCTTCTTGACATGTTTGTGTGGCAGAACTTTTTGTGTTGCATCAGCAGAACACAAAGAAACAATAGACATCAGTGTGTTGTTTGTCATCATCCTCAGTGTTTTTCCGTATTAAAACGATAAATCATCACTAAGTCAAACGTGTCGTGAAATATGGAGCTGCGTGTGTCTTAATATAATAACAGTGTGCCATGTGTACAAAATGCAACTCTGTGTTCTTTAACCGCAATGTCATTTTCTGAAAGGCAACTGTGTTCTAGTAACTGTGACTCAAGACCACAAGTGACACAAAGGCCCGATGCAGCACAAAGACGTCTTCACCTACAAAGACGATAGAAAAGGTTTTTACATATTTGGTATAAACCTGTAGGTGCATAAGGATGCTATATTCCCATTGTTCAGGTGCAAACAAGGCCGGATGCTGAAGGCAATCGTACGTGGAAATATTGAGATTAAAGTCAAGCGCTATTCTTCTGTTACTATATGTGGTGCTTCTGTTCTACTTATGTTCTGTCAGCTGCACTTCTCTTAGCTTACGTTTGCAATCTTCTGCAAGATTTCGTTGTGTTCAATTTTGCCCAACTCGTTATGTTCTGTTACTTTATGTTTTATAGGTTGTGTTCTGCAATTTTGTGCTGCAAATTTTTGTTTTCCGAGATTTTGATCTGCTCGCTTCTGCCAGCTTTTGCTCTGCTAGTTTCTGTAATTTTATGTACTGGTAGCTGCTGTTCTGTTAGTCTCTGTTTTGCTAGCTTTTGTTCTGTGTTTGTTCCTGTAGATATAATTTTAACTTTTGCAAAAGCGCCACCAATCTAACGCCATGTTTCCTTCTGCACAATGAGACGCTAAAAGTAAGCAGCCATGCTGAGGTCATCCAGGATTGACAATAAGGCGGCAGTGACATATTGATGGGATGAGACAGTTGATCGATGACCAGTCCAACTTTTGAAAGCAGATAACAAGTCAGTTTAGTCGCAGCAGCCTCCTTCAGAATGTAAATGCCAGAAAAAGCAATAATCATCTACATAACTATCTTAATAAAGGATAAGAATCAAGCCTCAGATCATTTTTGAAACATTTGTAGATAAGACTTGAATTGGTTCTTCCACTGTAACAAATGCATTCAGATTTTTTTGCTGATTTGCGTCCTCTAAAGGCACTCTCAGTGTTGTGGGCTTATTGTTGGTGTGGTCTGTTCAACTAAACCACAAATAGTGCTTTTTTAAACAGTTAAGTTACTTTTAGTAGAGAAGAGTTTCCCGGTAAAACTGCTGACACTGCAATCTGTGTGTTACGTGGAGTTTCAGTGACATTGCATCTGGAAAGACAAGCTGCTGCTGACTTTTTCAAATGTCATATTTCCAAACTTGGCGCATCACACACAGCAATTCATTCACCTCTATTTTACTGTGGTGGCGGCAGAAGTCTGACATCAGGCAAGCAAAACAAAAACTATCTGGAAGACTGACTATCACTAAGTGCATGTGGGGGGGATAAATGTTTTGTTTGTGATTTGGTTGAACTTACCCTTTAGAGGCTGCAGTCAGACTCTTAGGAATATTGTCCATGTGTTTCCTTGCATCAAAGCCAACATAAACATGGACCTGTCTGCACATGCAGGGGTGTTTGGGGAGCATTTGAAGTTGCACAGACAGCTCACAGGCAAATTATTTAGTCTGTCATGTCTGCTTGATGTGGAAGGACGCAAAGGAGATCATGTCTGATGAAAGGAGTGAATTTGAAAGGTATAAGAACATGAATCAGGCGTTCTGGTCGCAAAATGCGGGCCAGATCTTTGTGATGTCTTGACGTAGTCCTTCCAAAAGCACTTGGTCTTCAAAGGTAGTTTGATAGGTTCCCTCATAGAGAATAAACACGACTGAACTGGGGCAGATGCATATCACAGTTGGTATTTTTGTAGAAGTGCTTAGACTTAAAAATCACACCAGCAGTCATAACTCGTACAGTTATTGCAGCTGCTTCAGTATAATGAATTTCCGTGATAAGCTTTGCTATTTCAGAGATGACTCCCAGTTACAGATAACTTGGTCGCCTTCTCCTGTTGCCCAGACGTGCCGGATTTATGGCATTCCAAACTCATGACAGATAAATCATGCACAGTAAAGCTGCATATTAATCTGCTATCAAGTGGGTATATTTGGTCTCACAGCGCCACCACATTGTCACAGAGAAATTGCTTAGACCTGCACTTTCAGTTTCATTTTTATATTTAAGTGACCGACAGCTTGGTGATATCTTCCTCTAAATGTAACTCCTGCTAGATGGCAACAGCTGTGCGCTCAAGACAAGCATGGACTATTGTTGTGGAGCGATGAGTGATGGCTATGATTATACCGGTACTGCTCATGTGTTGGAAATTAGCACAGATGATGGCCTGATTGAATTTCACGTGCGATGGAAACACGAGTGCCAGATAACTGTGGTCGGAAGAGCGCTATTTCTGTGCCTATCGGTTAAAAAGAGCAAGAGCCGCCCAGCAACAGTCAAAAGTCAGTTGGATAACTCTTCTCTAAAGTGGAGGGGACAGTTTTCCATCGGTTGGAGATGGAAAATGTCTTCATAAATTGTTCTATTCATAAATGTTTACAGGAATTCTGTAGGAATTTTGTACTGAGCTGGGGCCGGTCCAGCATTCCAGGATCCTCCGGTGTTCCAGTACTCTGCTGGCACGGAAGTAAAGTCTCTAAATTAAGAGCTCCGTCAGTGAAAGCCCAACAACTCAGCCAGCGATGTGATTTATTTCCTCTCGCTCTGATCCTTATTTGTAGCAGCTACAGTATGTCTGTCTAAACAGATGCTCATTCAAACACACACTGTAACACATACAAATACAATGAATGCTACTACTACTACCAGTACTTTGTCCTGCGTACTATTGTTACTGCTACCTTGATTGCTGAAACGAGTTTGCTGCTACCGCTACTATCACTGCTATAGCTTCTTCTTCTATTGAAAGGCCTTCAGTTTAACAAATATTGCTACTTCTACTTCTCTTCCTACACTTTCTTTTCTCCTGCAACTATTACCTCTACTTCTGGTACTATAACAACTACCTTTTACTCTATTTTTGGCCATTGTTACTACTACTAATTCCAGCATCAGCGATTTTTCTGCCGATATTTTACAAACTGAAACCTTTTCTTTTACTGTTACTACACCCACTCCTTCCTCTACTCCTTACCTATGGTACTAGTACAACAAATACTTCTTTTACTGGTACAGTTACTAGTGCTACACTACTAAAACAGCTTCTTCCTCTCCTACAGTATTTGCTTTTGATATTTTTAACTACAAAACTTTTATATATATATATATATATATATATATATATATATATATATATATATATATATATATATATATATATATATATATATATATATATATATATATAAATAAAAAAAATAAAATTACTAATTGCTAATAAAATAATAATTGGTTGTATTAATAGTCATTTTTTGCCTTTTCAGCCAGATATGGATTTAATGAAAAACCTCTCATAGCAGCCTCCTAATTTTCTGCCTCATTTAACTGAGCTACTTAATGCCTGAATTATTATTGTCATTATGCATGCTTGCAGATTCGTGCCGGTGATTTTAAGCCTGATTTTCTCTGTGTAGCCCTCATCTTGACCACTAGCTATGCGTGCCCTTTGTAGCCCAGCACAGTGAGCTGATAAAAAGGAATCAAGTAGTAATCCCCTGCTCCCATAACCTGTCTCATACGATTATTCCAAACCCACGACCCCGCTGAGTGCAGCACCATTGAGCCATGATTTACCCTCTGGCTTATTGATCTCTTCGGTTTTGCTACAAAAGCTTTTATCCGGTATGATCAACATCTCAGATGCTGCCAGTATCTTCCCGCATGATACGTGTCATTTCATCCTGACACCGACATGGACCAGATTATGGACATTGTGTCTAAAGGTCATACAGTTGATATGAAAATCAGAGTCCATGCCCTGATCTCAGAGGTTGACGGTGGATTACCTTTGTAACTCTCTGTCTCTCAGCTGCGTATCAACAAAGAGTGTGCCTGGAATCAAAATTACATGTTTCCAAACAATCTGCCACAAATTACAGGTTGAACTCCTGGAATGATGGCCGGACTTTGATTTCCTTGCATGTTGCATCTCAAGCATCCGTGGCCTGGGGCGCTTGTTCCATATTTAGATTGCATTTGTTTGTCATGCACCATAAGGGATGTCTCCAATAGATTGTCTCAGTGGATGACCACCATGTTTTCATGCCAGCGGCGTATTGCATGATGGCCACCATGTACCACTTCCATGTCTCCATTTTATAGTATAATATGGAGCGAGCGTTGTAAAGAAAAACAACTTGGCCTTTGATCTCTGTGACTAAGGGTGTAATTTCCAGTGGGGATGGGGGAGGACATGCCTCACTCATTTTCCAAGATCCTATTTTTGTTCCTCTCTCTTTTAATGGTGGGAATCAGTGTTCATTAAAGGTCGGAACAAGTGAAATATTGAATAAACAAAGATATTAGATCATTAATCAAAACAATACCAACCTTATGTAGACAAATAAAGTGAGTCATGCAAGATACAGCTGAAAAAAGCTCTGTTCTAATGCTGTGGTTAGTGATTATTGTAGCGAGTGGGTTTTTAAATTAGGCCTTTTTGCTACTTTTTACTTGCTTAAGGCTATATGCAGCCTGACATTATTGCTGTATCTGCAGACTTTACAGTTTGCTGTTGAAATCATCTGCCTTTTTGGTATCTAAAATAATGCATTTTGTATTATTAAAAAGACACAAGAACTGAATATCAGCCTAAAACAACATACTGATGCACACAAACATATGCACACAGTGTTGGAAGATACTTGTAGTCCATTCTGAATTCATTTAATTGGGTTTGTTTGTGTTTTTTTCCTGTCTTTTGTTTGCCTAATTGCGCCTCTTGCCGCTTGTGAAACCAAGCCTTGTGAGCGCATTCATGCATGGCGTATTTATTTAAACAAGACCAATTTCCTAGAGCGAAGCGATTTCTCCAGCTTTCACCTCGTTTGCCTCGGTGCATTCGCTGCAGGTGACAGCCTCCAACAGCTTTTGCACAGGCTGAAAGAGTCACTCTGAAATTACATACAGTAAATATCCACCTTCAAAGTAGCTCTTACGGATATGTGGAATTTAGTGCACTGGTGAGCTTGAAGGTTGGCTATATTTGCCTTTTTTTGTTTTTTTTTGTATGGTGTCACAGCTGGGTGCCTCGCTGTTTTTCCGAGCAGATGCAGGAGAAGTTATAGCAGAACCACATGCCATAATCACACGTCATGTGGAGCAACCGGATGACAGGGATATCACTTAACCTCAAGTGACCTAGATAAGCATCGCAGGTTGAAATCTGAAAAATCATCTCAGAAAAGGAAAACAAAGCTTCATTTGTCATGAGTGATGATGACATAATTTTTCACATGTTACAGATGGGTGACAAATTAAAGGAAAAACAAACATATAGTGTTTTAGTAAGATGTTGGGCCATGTAGTGCTCCTTTTTATTGATTCTTCATGTGTCTGGAGCTCTACTGGAAGAATAGAACACCATTTTTTTGAGAAGATATTCCCTCATTTGGTGTTTAAATAATGGTGGAGAATGCCATCTAACACCCAAATGCCCAAAATGCCCCATAGGTGTTTAAGATGGTTAAGATTTGTTGACTGTGAAGGCCACATTCAGTGACCCCTCATGCCCTGTGAATGGGGACATCCTGGAAGAAGTCTCTTCAAGGGTTCAAGTTTTTTCTTAAATTTTTATGTTATACTAAATCCCAAAAAGTGCAAAGAGTGATGAGAAAGATTCCAAAACAATAGCAACGCTGTGGTTTTCCTTATTTACGACTGTGTGAAAGGAAATTCAAGCCACTGTCAGGAAGCTCTGCAGATACTTGTTTGGGCCTGAAACTCCCTTATTTGCCATGTTTTGGGGAAACATTATGTAATTTACTTTCAGATTTTTGGGAAAAGTAAAACAATATAATAAAAGGATACTATTGGGGCTGCAGCTATCGATTTCTGTGCAACAGAAATAACCATGCGGTCGGGACACAGGCGGACATCCGCGTTGTATCATGCATATATAGTACAGTATATAATTGATTAAACAACGCCTTGAGGCATTTTAGCAATCGAATTACTGGAATTACTTGAAGAATTGTTTCAGCCCTAGATCCCTTTTTTCCCCCAATTATTCAATACATTGTTTTGCCTATAAAATGTCATAAAATAGTAAAATAGACCAACCAGTTCTGAGTTCCTGGGGCCCAAGCTGATGTTGTCCAAGTACATTTTTATTTGGCTGAACCGTCCACAACCCAAAGATATTGAACTTAATGATATAAGACAGAGAAAAGCAGCAAAAGTTCAAATTTTAAAGACTGGAACTTACAAATATTTGATCATTTTTCCTTATAAATTATGGTTAAGGATGAATTTTCGGTTAAATGTCTCAGATGTAAATCAATCCCTTTCTAGGTCATGCAAATGCAATATTTTAAATGGTGTAAATGTAGTTTTTAGTGACATGAAGCTATTGATAACACAGAAATGAATCCAGATCTTCTGAAACTTTTTTTGTCCACTGACACATCCTTGCCTGGCCCAGACTTCACCATAGAGTTTACATATGTTTACATTTGGTTCATCTGTAGGCCCTTCCAGATGCTGCTGCTGCTGTTTCTCTCTCCCCTGGACTTCACTTTCCACCCACTGCTGAAATAAGAGACCACAGAGGAAGTATTGGAGCATGTCATACTTGGCATTTCCTGGTCAGGGGGCTGGAGAGATTCTTTCGCTCCTCTTTGCCCTCGCTGTCACATCTGTCCACCCTCAAGTTCACAGCATTTGTATTGTTAGTCCCAAGTGACAGCGTGCCGAAGATTTTCAGATGAAAGTTTCTTTTTTCGGCACAAGGTTCTGTTTGCTGCACTGTGTTTAGATTTTCTTTTTGCAGCTGTAAATACACACATTCTTGCCAAAATCTTGTTGGTGTGCCTTCTTCATGTGGATAATGATAGGCTGGACAGGTTTCTTTTCCCACAGTAGGAAGAAGAGAAATGCAGTGTATTCTCACAGTGTAGTTTGTGCTTATAAAGCTTGATAGAAGTGAGATGATAAACAGAGGAAAAGTGTTTTTTTTTTTTTTAACCAGAAGATGCAGCATTGCTTTTCATTTACATTAGATAATGTGTTTTTGGAAAATGCTGTTTTTTTAGTGCATAGTGGTTCATTAGAAGCAGTTCACAGCAGTTTGTAACAGACAGTGTTCCTGGATGGTCTGGAGCACATCATGTTGCATCATCTCACCAGCTGTGTACCAAGCAGCCTCATTACTACATTTTTAACAAGTACATCCTAAAATTGGAGAAAATCATTGGTAGTTTTGTTTGTGTCTGCATGAGTTTCCTGTTGCTGCTTTCCCACAGAGACATACAGGTTGTGAAGCGTCCGTCTGTCTGCTCTGCAGTGCTCCGGCTACCCATCTGTAAAGGATAAATACAATAATCAATGGACAACAAACGAGGCAGAGTCTGCTTTTGTGTGGAGAAAACTGTCATGGCAGGTCAACACAGGAGGCTTTCAAGCTGCTTCTTTCACTCGACCGCAACCTTGTGTGTGTTTACTCTGCAGATCTCTTGTCCTGCTTTATTTGCTTAACTACAGTGATTGTGCGATCCATCCTGCGCTGCCAAGCTGTGTCCTACACTGCATATCGTGCCTGAACGCATCCTCACTCCTGACTCAGATGGAGAGCTGAAGCTGCTGTGACTAAAATCAATATTATTTCATCAACAACGGTTCACATAGCTTTTTTTGCAGACTTGACTGTAGTTTCTCTCAGCTCTGCATAGCTTTGGAGCATTTTTCAGGCCTTTTTTTACCATTTTTTCCCCCATTGTGCTTCACTATAACTGCTTTCATCATTTTCAGCTGCAACAGGACGCTGTTTTCTACTGAAACTCACTCTGCACTACTTCCTCAGCAGACAGACTAAACTGGCGACTAGCCTTTGAGCATAGTGCACCACTAAACAGCTAAAGAGACAGATGCTTTCCTCAGAAGATGGGGAAGGATTTTTTCTGTCTTCTGTATGCACAAGAAGTCAACAGATAACAAGTTAAAAGGTGATAATATGTAAATGATGTACTTACAATCTGTTTCTGCTGCTTTCAGGTGGCAAAAAAAATCAATTATTGCAGGTTTAACTGAAGTTTAAACATTTCCTACGGTGAAGCCTCTTTTGCCTTCATTTGTTTTTATAGCAGTGCACACAAACCAAAGATGACTGCTGCCACATTACAAAAAGAGGCCTGAAACATAATAATATTATCATTATGGAGTCAACCACATTTTCAAACTTAGTTGTCCCCCTGGAAATTAGGGGGTTATGGAATAGTCACCCTGGCGTACAAAACCTTGCTATTCCTCCTGGTGTATGCAAACCTTTGAAGGAAAGCAGCAACATCACAGTCGCTAAGTTAAGAGGGAAGTCTGGGAAGTGTTGGACGTTTCCAACTGCATGTCAGGCAGTTGAAAAGAAACTGAGTACATAAGTGCACAGAGTAAAACTTCTACACAGAACTCTTTGGGCATCGCAGATTGGTATCAAAGCTCAGTACGAGTATCCGACTGAGAGGGTTTCTTTGAATGTATTTAAAAATGTAAAGCAGATGGAAACACACGGGCGAACTGAGACATCGCTGCTCATCATCTCGTTCGGGGTGAAATCACTGCGACACTCCATGAATCTCGGTGAAGGGGCCCCAAATTGTGCCTACCTGCGTCATTCCACATCCTTACTGAATCTTCCAATTGATCAGGCACGCTATAATTACAGGCTCCAGTGGAATTACCGTCCTTTAAAGGGAAGAGCAGTGCACTAATTTTAAGCCCCTCTTTTTCCAGGCAGGCCTGATCCGGACTGATAATGGGGAGTTTTTCATTGAACCCCTCGAGAAGGGCCAGCAGGATGTGGAAGTGAAGGGGCGTGTCCACGTGGTCTACCGCAGATCAGCCATCAAGCGGGAGACGGGCCAGCGGAGGGACGACCTTCACAACGAAGGTAGGCGAAGGGGAAGGAGTGTGACGTCAGTGGAAACAAAAAGCACTGTGTGGGTTGGAGTGTTGTGACTGCAGCCACTATGAGAGAAAGGGCTGCTGGTTCACAGAAAACTGTAAGACAACGTGTGATAGAACAGAATATTCTCATCTAACACGAGCAACAAACAGATAGACACGTATAACAAATAAAATACTGCAAAGCACCATCATGACTCCATAGAACAAATGACTTTTATTTACAGTTTTGGCTAGTTTTTGTCAGTTGACTTGTAAATTCATGCATCCTGGGGGATTTTACGGGATATTATCTGTGTTTTAACAATTCTATTTGCCTTCCAATCTTTTTCTTCCCTGTAACAATGCATTACATTTGAAAAAAACACTTTTTTTAATGATGCTTTGATGACTAAATATAATTTTCATTAGACGGTTTGGGTTGTTTTTACATTTAAAACTGAATTAATATTTTGCAGTAAAAAATGGGAAAATCTGTTAAACAAAAGTTACAAAATACCTTCATCAATCCTTAATGTAGATCATTTTTATTTAAATTAAAAGCAAATATATGCAAAAAATTAACATTTTTAGCTGAATTAAAGATGATGTAGACATTAATTACAGTTTTGACCTGTTGTTTTTACTGTTCACATATAAATTCATAATTCCTGACAATAATTTTAAGCATGTTTTAGCGCCTTTATCACAGAATTTTATCACTTTTTTCTGCTTTCCATTCATAGCTGTATAATATGTATTTGCAGACTCCTAAAACCACCACAGAACATTAAATCTACCCATTTTTTTTTACAAATTGCACCACATCAATGAAGCAGAACACGAGTTTCAGTGCATTTTTACTAGTCTGGCTGAAATAAATTAGCTGTTTTTGCTACAGCGCACATATCTTCTCTGTACAGTGAATCGCTTGTGCTGTGTTCTCCTTAGAGAAGACGGCCAATCAGAAATTTTCATTTTTTTCTTTGATCATGGTGCCCCTCATTTTGTGTCAGTTGAATAGAATACCAACAAGCATCTGCCTACATGGACAGATTCTGATGCAGCCAATCAAGTCTTGCAGAAAGTAGGAACATCACAGGCAGAGCAGCGAGTCAAACAGCGACACAAGAGTCAAACAGAACAACCGCCAGCATTAGTTTTCCTGCTTTTTTTTTCCTTGTCTAACAATCTTACAAACATGAACTCTTGTCCTGCACATGAGACCTGTAAACATATTCACTGGGGAAAGGTGCAGCGCTAATAGTAGTTTGTATTCTCGACAGCTCATTAGCCGCTCACATCAAATAGCATGTAAATGTGTGTGCAAATTCAGTCCAGTTAGATGCTGATGGTACTTTTTACTCTTCAACACCACCAACAGCTCACAGTCTGCACATTAGCTGTTCTACAGTGCTGTCTCTTTGCTTTGGTGTAAAACTACTGTGACAAACTGCCATCTGCTGTCAATCAAACATGACATCAGCTCGGCCCTCCAGTCTTTTTCTTCCTTTTAATAATTTAATACTATTTGAAAAACATGCTGACATTATTTTTGACTGCAGTAAGAGATGATTCAATATGATTTTCATTGGACTTTGTGGATTCTTTTTTACTTCACACTTCAAACGTTTGGCCTCATGAATCACGAATTTTAATTAAAGTTGAAGCACACAATGTTATAAACATATACAGACCTTGACCGACAGACCAAAAATATTTTGATTGATCTTTTTTTTTAACAACATAAAAGTGATAAAAAATTGAAGAGAAAGTCTTGATATTCACAGTAAAGGTGAGCTGAATGGTCTGCATACTGAACTGAGATCAATGACAAACCAGAACCTGTAGCTGATTAAAAAAATATCATACATTGTTTAAGGGGCTAAACGTGTAAACCAAACCAGTTTGGACACTTTTCCCTGCAGCTTTTTCTTATTCTTTAAACCTGCAGCTTCTAAAGTTCTATAACTACTCTACATATATTTATTAGGCTCAGCAGCAGAAGCGGGGTTCACTTAAGCAGCTGGTAAAATAAGGAATGCTGGGCTCCAGTGGTACTACTGGGGACTGGGGAGTGTGGGGGAGCCAGAGGTTGGACAGACCTTTCCTTCACAGTCAAACAGCTCCATCATGAATTCCTTCTCGATTCCTTTTCTTTACTGCAACAATAGCTTGAGCATCTGGTGGAAGAGTCTCACTATGCTCACTAATTCACTCCATTTCCCGTAGCCGTAAACCTTATTGGGCTTTTCTTTTTTTTTTACTCCATAGCTCTTTAGCTCATACATCTTTTGGAACAATTTTAATCAAGTCACTCATTCACATTTTCCAATCCTTCTTTTTTTTTTGTAGTGTCATGAAATGCAGCTACATTCTCCAGTTAAGTGATGCAGCTGTATAATGTTGAATATGCTCCCAGCTGGGGTAAAGTCCTTGAATATTGTTGCACTTTTTACGTCTTTCTTTACTGTTTCTGCGCCTGTGCATCATTGTCATTGCGATCCTTTAGCAAAGCAGCAGGATCCTGTATTTGTGGCATTTTTCAGACTCATTTTACATAGATGTTATACAGATTTTTGTCCTTCACAATAAAGGCGATGACACTTTTAACCAACCATTGAACTTTGACTTGACCTAAAGTGATATTTTATGCTTTGTCAGTCTCTATTCATTGTGTTCTCTGCATTATTTCAGAATATGATGGCATCAGTTGCAGGCACATCTTTGCAAACAAGTATTTTTTTTCATAAATAGCCACATTTTTGCACTTGTTGAACACATTTTTTTAATTACTCTACCATGACTGGTTGAAATTGTTTCTCATCTGTCATGAAAGCACCTTTGTATGTGCTTCGTGTGTGAAAATCTCCGTTTGTGTCTCGCAGGCTTGAATCAATACCTTTTGAAACAGAAAATTATGTGGAGTCATGAAATTATGTGGAGTCGCTCACAAAGGACTGCAGTAATTCCTATTTTCGAACGCTATGCAAAGCTTCTGTGAACGCTTTAAGTGTTTAAAGCAGTTTCTGCCAGGCATGTCCACTCTGCCACTCTGGTTTGTTTACTTGTTTAGATAGCAGAGCTTTAGAAAATTGTATTATATTTCAATGGAATTCATCTCACTAATGTGGCATGTTTGTGTTTTTCTGATTGCCTCATGCAATCCTAGCATCAGATTAAAACTAACTACCTACACAGTTGCTCCCCTTTGGCAACGAGTGGCAACTCAATTTTCAGTTTATCCAGACGTGTGAATCACTGCGTTTCACTTTACATCTCATCTTGCAAGACCTGTTGCGTTTCACAGTTCTCTGCCGCCACTTGAATCTGCAAAACCCAAATTCACACAATTTATGGCTGTCACTGAGTGTTTCACTTCCAACAAACAGCCCTTGATAGATGACACACTGCATAAATATCACACATGCAAAAAAAAGAAGAAACAGCTGGAGTGCTTCATGACGTGGATGTATGTTGTTTGGACAACTCAGATGAGATTCACATCATGAATGCATAGTTACTCTCAGTGTGCGGCACAGTAGAAATCTCTTCTGATTCTACAGGCCAACAATTTATGACTGAAAGGGGAGTATTTTGACCAGACATCGAGTGGTTAAGAAAATATAGACTCCTCCACCCTGTTGATAATCCCAGAGGTTCCTACCTGCTCATCCCCGAGACTCAAAGACAGAAGTTTTATGTCGGGCATGACAGGAATCATAAATCCTTTCACTGAAGCTGAAACAGGAGAGAACATATCATACGCGCAGCAGACTCCCGCTGTCTGTTCATTGACTTGTTTATATCCTGGTCATGTTTTGCAGTGGCAGACATCGGGATCGCGGACCTCCCGGCGGCTCTGGATCTCGTCGAACATAAACTGTCTGAGTCTGATCGCAAGAGGAGGCATGCGAAGAAAGATGACTACAACATCGAGGTGCTGCTGGCTGTGGATGACTCGGTGGTTCGCTTCCACGGCAAGGAGCACGTACAGAATTATGTTCTCACACTCATGAACATAGTAAGTCTATTGTTGCACAAATGGCCCATCAGATTCTCTTCATCTGCTGCTTGATTATGCAAATTGTCATTATTTTCAGTGTTGATTGCAGTGTTCATTTGAAGATTGTTTGGTATTAAACAGTCTTCTTAATATTTACCATTTAACAGTCAGACCTAATGTCAAAAATCAGAACAGCAAAGTAAAGAAAGTTGCTCAGATAGCTGAAGATCATAACAGAAAACTGTAGGGTCATTCCACCTCAGTTCACCAGATATTAAAAATGCCTGACCATCTCATAGTTGTCAGATTTTTTTTCTGTGCGTGTTATTAGGAAAAATCTGGCACCATAGGTTTCTGAGTAAAAATTTCTTAAAGAAGGTGGATCTCATGCTGATTTTTGTGCTGTTTTCTTCATGCCAATCTGTGGAGCAATGTTTGAAGTGCTATTACTTAACCGTCCTGTTATCTTCATTTACGGGCACCAAAAAATATAGTTTCCTTGTCTGAAAAAAGTCCAAGAAATTCAGCAAAAAAATTCCCCAAATTTCTGAAAATTTGCAAAACCTTCAGGAAGAAAATTCCAATAATTCCTTAAAAGTTATATTTTAAAAAATCCCCCAAATTTGGCAAGAAAATTCTTGTAAATATTTTCCAAAAAATGAGTAAAAATCTTCCAAAAAAAGCCTTAAAATATCTAAAGTGATTACATATATATCAGTAAAACTTCTGATATTTTCTTTAAGAACACTCACATGAAAATCAACCAAAATCCAGCGAATTTCGCTGGATTTTGGTTGATTTTTTTGTGAGTGTTCTTAAAGAAACATTTTAAACATTTCTTTTTTTCCACCAAAAAATGTTCAAAGATTTCCCAGAAGTGTTGAAAATGTGGACATCAGAAGTTTCACTGTGAAAATATTTTTTTTCTCCACATTTTCAAACTTTAAACCAGGTCAATTTTGACCTGCAGGACAACACGAGTGTTACGAAATAATATAGTAAGAATCTTGCAGTTTAGCAGGCTCATTGAAATGTACATAAAATCTTTAATGGTACAACCCTGCTTTGTTGAAGTTAATAGAAAACAGTTATATATTGGTGCAAATTTGGTCAAAAAATGTTTGTCTCTACTACAATATTCCACCAATGACACTGCTTTCTTTTCCTACAATGGCATAAAAGAAAAAACAATGAAGTTTTTTTTTTTTTTTTTACCAAATTTGCACCATCATATAATTGGTTTGAACTATTCTATCAAATGGTTGCACCACTGGGAACCATATCTACTTATCAATGAATCTGCAAAATGTCAGAACTCCAACTACATTATTTCTCAAGTTATGACACTAAACATTGCTCCACAGAAGAAGAAAATGGTGCAAAAATGGATATAACCCCACCACTCTTTAGGAATTTTTTACCTTACAAACTAATGTTACCCATGATCAACAATATTCAGCACTTTAAAAAAATCTGTGGAATTGAAGATGGTCAGGTATGTGGCATTAGGTGAATTGAGGCGGAATGACCCTGTAGTAAAACTACTGTAAATACCTATAAACTTAAACATGGTAACATAACAGAAAAAGCTACTTAGGTAAGCAGAGGATGAAACGGTTTGATAAACAGACTCAAAATAAAAATTTAAGAAGCTTAAAATCATAATTTTTTGACATATTTTGCTTAAAAATTCCTCAAACAATGAATCATAATAGTTTAAATAGTCTTGTAAATATTCCAAAGAGATATGGTTTCTTGCCATGACAATGCTGCTGATACTCTTCATTTTCACTAACTGTGGAGATATTTTCCCTCCTTGTCCCGTTTGATATCAGACCCAGCCACACTTGTCCCCAGACCCCCGCTTACTTTTCCTTGCTGTTGATGGATTACCGATGCGAGAGGAGGGGGAAAAAGAAACCCTCAGCTCATTCATTATGGGTTCCACCAGCTCCTACCACCATAATCTACTTACTGGACTCAAATCCCCCAAGTCAGATTTTCACAGGGTGCTGGTTTCACTCTGTAACAGTTACCATTTGGACCGTGCACGGTGGTCTGATTAGCTGCACTAGACCAATTAGAAAAGTTGACTGGGAGCTGTGCGGGGCAGTCGTGGAAACCAGCGCCAGAAGTCCGCCAGTGCTGCCAAGCTGTGCTTACATGGAGTGATGTGTTTGTTTAATTAGGATATTACATTCACATTCTGCTTCCAAATTTCTTCAGCAGAGAGAAATGTCTGATTTTTAATGACCTTGGTTGATTATACAGTGAAGTGGCTGTGAGAGCTGTCAGTCCTTGGGGTCAAGTGCTCTCTGATAAGCACCTATGAGTATTTCACATCACTGAAAGAAGAATGAATTTGAGGAAATCCTTGGAGTTAAAATAGACTGAGCTATTAACTAAATTCAAGTGAAGTTAATAAAAGCTGTAGCTGCATGTTCCCATTCATGCTGAATAGAATTCTAAGGGGGGAAACGTGCAATTTTGAGAAAGAAAAAGCGGTTCAAACAAACGAGGGTCAAAACTCTTTAGTTCCACTCGTAAGCCACAGGCTTGCTGTGTCTGTAAGAGCTCTGCCCACTCAAATCCCTCTGAATCCCTGCTCCGTGGCTGCAGAATGTGTAGTACCACCTGGAGAAACTCTCCCTGAGGGATTGATTACTGAACATCCTGTCTGCGCGAAAGCCAAGGTGACTGCTGAGGTGCCTGCTGCACAATGGCTGTGTTGTTTAACTGCGGACCAGGTTTTGTCCATGTCAATGTGATGCTGTACACAAGCCAGGGACACCTAGCGCCTGTAGCCCACAGCTGCTACTCTCATTTTCAGCCACAAGAGTCTCGTTTCAGTCCTCTGTGTGCTCCTCCTGGCTTTGTAATTATCCCCGTATACGTGGGGCTGGCCCATCCCTCTGCTGGACTTTTTTTTTTTCTTTTAAAGATGCAGAGACCTGAGTTCTGCAAGAAAAAAATATGCAGCCTCAGTGTTTACATATGTTGTCATGGAACTTTTATGATGCTATTTTTTGATGCTGTCCTCATTTTTTTTCAAGAGCTTCCCTGTTTCGGGTCCAGCATAAACACACGTATATAGGTCAGTATAGACCAGTCTGAGGAATTTGAGATTGTAACAAATCTGGGAGAATTTAGGGGTCACTCAAAGGTTCTTTACAACATTTATTGACCTGAATAGGCTTCTGTCAATGGAATATTTGCTTAAATGCCTTGGGTGTAACCCTGCATCCCAGAGCAAATTTGGACTTAAGCCAAGATAGCCTTTCTTCAGCGACAGAGCTTTTGTTCTGCATGGTCATAATTTTCTCCCGGATAAAGCTGACTGACACACACTGGTTGGTGTTCAGCAAAAGAGGAACATTCTGTTATTTTAGACTTTTATTTTTTTACAACACTAAACAAGACATTAAAGAAAGATTTAACTATATTGCTGTTAATATTAATGAATAAAACACCCTAAAGAAGAAATTAGTTGTGTTATCTTTGCCTACGACATACCTTGTTACATCAGGACAACAAAGAGCAAAGATTTCATGACATGTTGCTAAATTAAAAAATAACAATGAAAATTAAGCTGCTGGTTTAATGATAAAAGCCTTGGAAAAGTCCCTGGATGTCGTGCGCGTGCTTTTATGTTGGAGGTTGTGGTCATAACAGTTTAATTTTTCCGCTGTGAAGTAACCAAAGTTAAGTTTTTCAACAACTGAAAAACTAGATTGGGTAATGTTTTATAAAGAACCTAATTGAAGTAAAAACTAAAATCGAAACAACAGAATACAAATGATCTCACACTGGATAAATGGCACTTTTTTCTAGCATTGATTCAGCTGACGTTAGACCACAGGGGGACTTTGTCCAGTGTGTTGAATACCTTAATATTGCCTACATTTTTTCAGTCTGGAGCAAATACAGTCCTGTATCACTTATAGGTCCAGATTTGAATCATGTTGGTGTAAAATTAGAGGTTAAAAGATCAGAGAGGAAAGAGACAAATTCTGGATAGTTTTAAAAGTTGACGTTGAGTAATGCAGGCAGAGAGAAAGATGCTTTCACTGTTGAATATTGGTCAGAAGACTTACTGGATCAATAAGGAGAGATCAACTGGAGCAATTTGTATTGAAGTTATCAACAGAAAAAAGTATCAGCGATTAGATTAAATCAATATGAATTGTTTCCATGAAGTGAAGGCTCTTTTGAGAATATTTGAAAGGACAGAGCTATCTGGACTGTAATACCTGGTGTTATTTGTGTGGACTGGCGAGGTGGTTGTTGCTGGAGAAAGGTTGCTTGAAAGACACAATGAAGGAATTTTGATATAGGAAATCGAAACATCAGAAATTCCTCTGTCCAAATGTGAAAGAAAAGACCATCCTTCTTTAGAGCATTTTTCAAAGACTTATATGTGCTTTTGCCAATAGACATTTGCTTTGTGATTAGGTGTGATCCAATTTTACAAGTATTTCAGATTTGTGCAAACCAGGATCCTACAAGTAGCACACTTAGAAGAATAGATGCCTTTTCAGAATATCCAATTTCCTGCACAGCGTTGGATGAAAACAATATTACATTATGTTTAAGTCATGTTTGCACTATCAACTGTGTATAAAGACGAACCATCCACAGGGTTCTTGAACAGTGGTTTTCTTTGGCCATCGGCATCTTGGCTCATAACTCCTAGCTTATCCGAAAATGAGCAAAGAGGCGAGCATAATTGGAGCTAAGGCAGACTATGCAAAACTCTCTAGGCTATAGACTGTTCTATGTCTGCACCCACCTGTTACTCAGAACAGCCACACCCTCAATTACGGATAACTTTAGGCTTTAATCAAGTTTAAATGGGTGAATTATACAACAGTTCACCCCCTGCACAGGGAAATATACAGACCAAAACAGGTTGTTTTATTAGGCTGTAAAAATGCTTATTTCTGCTCCAAAGTTAACCTTTGACATGGGAGCCTATGGCAACTGTTTCACTTTTGGGGCTACCCTCATGTGGACATTGGAGGAACTGCAGTTTCTTTCATTATACATGAGCTTCCTCTTTAAGGTTGCCATTTGATCTGAGCATTATATATGAAGCTTCAGCCAGTGGGTAGTTTGCTTGGGTTAGCATTTGGCTTTCAGAAAGAGCTTGCCTCTGTGCAGGTGCCTGCATCAGGAGAGTAAAGAGGAGGATCTAAATGCAGACTAATGCAGGAAGGCAGGAACAGTTTAAACCCAGGCTGCGTTCCCAGTCAGTACATACTGCAGCGCCGCTTACACGATACATTCTGCTGCTAGCAGTCTGCACACAAAAGAGATATTCTACTTTGTCATAATATTGTCTCTTAGGCTTTAATTATCTTGCTCATATATCCGTCTGAAGTGTGCCGGCTCAAGCTTGTTTGCATTCATGCAAGACACTGATGTATGTGATGTATCATCATCAGAGGACTGTGATTCAGAAAGGCCAGAGAGGCATGCTGGCATCTAATTTCTGAATATTTTTGGCACACTGCATTTCACATACTATATGGAAGGACATACTACATTTCTTTTCTGGCATACTGTACAGTATGGTAGTATGGATACTGGAAGACACCCATCGTTTATTACCGAAACAGAAGCTTACAGGCGCATGAATGGCAGTGAAACAACGGAAATTATGGTCCAAACAGGTGATTTCAGCAAACAGGTGGAAAACTAGGCTGGAGAGTCCAGGTAAATGCCCCAAAAACAATCTGGGACATAGAATGGATGTGAAGAAATAGTTTATATAGCAGGGAGTCGACTGGGAATTGGGCACAGGTGAGGTGGGTGTGGCCAACAGGTGACTGGGAGGAGGATGGAAATCCAAGCACTTCAGATGGGGGGAACTGAAACATAAAATAGGGCTCAGATTGAAACAATGACTTCTGGACAGTCTCTTGCCAAACCAAGGAAAACTTTCTGTGAGTAACTTCCTGTAAAACCACAAACTTTTGTTTAAATATTGGTTTTGGTACACTTTAAACAAAAGAGATAAGTTAATTAGCATTTGAGGGGCTGGTTGATGGGTTCTTAAAGTTTTAGGCTGAGCCAAAATATCTGTTTCCTCCTGATAAGCTAAGCTAACCATGGTTTGGCTGTAATCTCATATTTAGATTGCAGGCATAAAAGCAAATAAAGAAACTATTCTGTGAAGAAGCTGAAGTCTAGAGACACAAGCCAAGTAAATAACTACTTTGCCAGAGATAAGAGATAATATTTAGTCTGGTATTAAGGTGCTGCCACAAAATCAGGAGTTGTAGGTTTAAATGAAACATGCAGCTCAATATTATCAGTCTACCAGTCACAAGGGGTAGCAAATGTTGAATTATTAATCACCAATTTACCCGCACACAATGTCTGAGTCTCTCAAGTAAAAATGGCATCAGCAAGAGCTGCACTTTAACCCAGCGGTATTATAATGATGTGGCAATCACAGTCTGCATGCATAAGGATATCATTTGTGACTAACAGTGAAGCAGTTTTAGTGTGGCAATTCTTCAGAAAAAACAAATGGGTATTTGTCAGATAACTGTTTATAAATTTGGTTTCTCAATTGCCTTTTGACAAGTTTTCAAACTAAGGCTAATTTGTAGATCCGGGTGGTAGTCCAGGCCAAGTAGAGGCTGAATTCAGGCCTGTCACAGACCAAACCTGGGGAGACTCAGTAACTACAACAGGAAATCGATGGGCATTGGCAGCAACTTTTGATATCAATATCCGTTTGGAATTTACAGTGGATCTATGCCCTTGAGCAGTGAACTTATTGTATTAAAAACCAATTGTAAGAATGATGCAGTTCAGCTTACAAGCTGCAGTAACAACGATTGGGAGATGTTAAAGAGTAACTCTAAAATAATATGTAAGGATAAGATTATTCAAAGACTAATCTCAGGGTTACAATTTAGAAAATGAACTAACAGTATTACTGGTGCATACTGAGGGTTAGGGTTGGGGTTTCTCTGCTATGATTTTGCAACTCTTCTAGGCAGAAATGAGGAAATGCATTTATAATTTTTGTGGTTTTATGGGAACTGGTAGGAAGTTGCACGAGTGAGATGATGATAAATTGTGCACACATGTTGCACATTTTCAGCTTGCAACACAATATATCAAGTTAAATATATGCATCTGTCACATGCAGCATCAACCCACATGCCTAAAAATGGCTGGTTGTAAACCGTATCTTTTCTCTCAGTAACAATGTGAGACTTTGTGAAGCTAAATTACAACTTATTTATTGCAATCAATAACCTGCACGGCCAGACTAAATGGCCTACATCAGGAGAAAGAAATTGTTTACTCGCCCGAATGAGTGCTGACATGAGTGCTGGTATCTGATGAAAATACAACACACTCGAGTGGAAATTGGACCTGGGATTTGAATAGGATCCCTAGCTCGGTGCTGGGTTATGCATGTGCATACCACAGTGCTCTTATAAAGCCAAATAGTAGTCGGCACATTTCTGGGTCAGACTTCTTTGCAATTGCATAACAATGCAGATTTCATTGGACGTTTGCCAGTGTCTTAACTACATATTTCATCATGAAGTTTGTTGTAACAGTTGAAAAAAATGGTTGCAATCGGGATGGTGCAGCTCAGAAATAGAATATGTAGAATTGTTTGGGGTTTTTTTGTGCTGGTAACTGTCAGAGTAAATACACATTCACTGTCTGCTTCAGTAGATTGTAGATAAAGCAGACTGATTTCAACAGGGAGGTGAATTCAATAACTTCCTTATCTTGTGCTACTAACCAAACTTTTTCGCTCCCAGCTGCACAAATGTAATTTAACTTCCCCGAAAAGCATCAGAGTTGTAACCTTGCTGTTCCCCAAACAGCACAGAAAGCAGCACTATCAGAAGCAGCAATAATGGAGGGAAAGATGCACCCACCAACGCATTATAGTATTAACAGTAGCCAATGTGGTAACCAATAGTTCACCAACCTCACTTTTTCCTCAGCGGATGTCAGTGAAGGGCTCTGATTTCCATAGTTTGAACAACCATAATTGGCATCGTTAGTTCTCTGCATTACCCACTTATTAATAAATTGCCCGTAATTACTGACTATTGTATCCTTTGGAAACTCTAGAAACCAGAGACAAAGTCAATGAGCTCTGCTATTGTTCGGTAATGGTCAGCTGAAAGCCCTGCGTGCACTAATTTTAGCTTTTTTATCCTGAGTGGAAACATTAAACCTTTGTTCTCCAAGACGTTGGCTGCGTTGTTTTGTATTAATACTCCACTTTAAGGACAGCCATGTGCTCGGTTGTGCCTGTGAGTTTTGTGCTCTGAGTCCATTAGATGTTCTCAAATCAGCTTCATCTAGTGCGCTGTGTACCATCCATCTTTCACACAGCTGTTTGACCAGACTCTTCATTTCCTTTCAGGTTGATGAAATCTATCACGATGAATCTCTGGGAACGAACATCAACATTGTCCTCGTGCGCATGATAATGGTTGGGTACCGGCAGGTGAGATATCTCATAGACTGATGCTAATTTCTGAATGTTCAGGTACGTTTTCAAATAGCTTTCAAGGCGAGTACATTGACAGCAGGCATATATTTATTTTCTGTTTTGCCCACCCTTTCCATTCATAGCGTACCCTATGTACATATTGCTAGGTATTGCTATTACTGCCTTCAGGAAATGATGAAATGTATTTTATGTTGCTTTGAGTTCTGTTTTAAATGAAAAACAGGCTTTCCACTCTGACTGAAAAGAAAATGAGAGAACAGTAGCTTTTAGACATCACCTTCCAGTGATGGAAAAGTAAGATTCAGAAACACTCCACTGCACTTGCAAGTGTCAGTCAGGGCCATTTTTGTACAAACTAAATAAGCAAGACCCAATGTTCTGCTGGACTTGTCTTGTTAAATTTACACAGGACCAGTTGTTCCCACCGTTTGTGCTAACAGGAACAAACTGACTACAGGCTAAAGCATCGTGCTTAACATATGAGAGTGGCTTTGAGAAAGAAGATTTTTTTTTTTAACCTTTTATGGGTTTTTAATTGACCTTTTATATGTGTGCATAGGGCTGTACAGTGGTGTAGTGGTTAGCACTTTCGCCTTGCAGCAAGAAGGTCCCTGGTTCGCGTCCCGGCTTTCCCGGGATCTTTCTGCATGGAGTTTGCATGTTCTCCCTGTGCATGCGTGGGTTTTCTCCGGGTACTCCGGCTTCCTCCCACAGTCCAAAAACATGCTGAGGTTAATTGATCATTCTAAATTGCCCGTAGGTGTGAATGTGAGAGTGCTTGTGTGTCCTTGTATGTGGCCCTGCGACAGACTGGCGACCTGTCTAGGGTGTCCCCTGCCTTCACCTGAGTCAGCTGGGATAGACTCCAGCCCCCCCATGACCCTAGTGAGGAATAAGCGGTGTATAGATAATGGAATGGAATATGTGCATATGAATAATAATAGCAGGGCAAGTATCCCTTTGGCAACAGATGGTAAGAAAACATCATTAAATGTAGCAATGCATTATTGTTTTGACAGTAGTTTCAAATTGGACAAAAACATACACACACACACACACACACACACACACACACACACACACACACACACACACACACACACACACACAGAGAGAGAGAGAGAGAGAGAGAGAGAGACAAAGATTCAGGAAGCAATTTATTCTAAAAATATTGCATTTACAGTAAATGACTTCATATTAAATTGGTGCACGTGTGGATTCACAGTGGCCTGGTTTTGTATGACTTGATTTCTACCTAGTAACCTGGTTTCTTGTGCACCTGTTGATTCCCTATATGTGCCGTAGCTCCACCACAAAAAAAAATCTATATTCATGAAACAGTCTACAGCTCTAAGATGCTGTGAGAGGGTGTTCTGCATAATATGGAAATGAAGTTATGACCCTAAATAACAAGGGAGAGTTCACATCCTTGGTGCATTGTGGATCACTTGGTGGTTATAAGTCTTTAGCAGAGTGTGATTTTGTTATGCATCAGGTGGTCTCAGTGCTGTTTACTGTTTAACTGAGAGGCAAATGTGAAATAAAACAAGATGACAGCATTCTAGAGCATATTCATACTCAGTGCCAAAGACCTGTAAAATGACACGCTCACAGTACATAGTTTATATAAATGAAGTATTTATTATGTGCAAAAAATTATAAATGACACTAACAAATAGTGTACATAAAGTCACTCAGTAGGGACCTGTTTGCTGATGTGTCACACAAATCACATATAAATAATGCAGAGCCCAAGTATTAGAAAAACAGTCCCATCTGACTGATGATGAAAGATTCTGAAGTACATGGTTCCTGTTTGCTAATTTCTATAAAACACAAGAATTATTTTCTTTACTCTTGATTGTATTGTAGGTGCAAAAACAAACAAATCAAACCATGTAGTATTACTTGGCTGTGCTTGAAGTCAAAACATCCACAGTATTTGCATTTTTATTGGATTTAATGCACGTACGATTTTGTTTGTCAGCTCACCTGTTGACACCTTTTGTCAACTGTTCTGTTGTTAGCAGGCTGCAAAACACATAGTAATGAGGTACAAATCCACTGTACTTTATGTGAATGGTGACAGACGTGAGTGAGTCATTTTCTGTGTGCACGTATCAGCTGTGCTCAAGTGCCTTTTCATCTGCGGATCTGACTGATGCTGCCTGGAGGCCTTTATTTCGCACACTTGGCTTGCCTTGGCTTGCTGTTTACACAGCACCAATTAGATGAGCTCAAATGTGTTGAATGCGTCACCAGCTTTACTTGCAGCTCACACTCCCTCTTCTTCATGGGTGCTCTCATTCCTCCTGGCCTCAAACTTTCTGTGTATTCATGGCGATTTCATCCGTGACTCAGTTTGGTTGTCCAATTGGACGGATTTTCATCACATGGAAGACGAAACAGAGCACTATTTCCAGTTGAGCTTCCACATCCTCTGCCTACATTCATAGCATAGACTATTATACAGTCTGTAATTCATCGCAGCTGTGCCATGCATACACACAAACCTTTTCCTCTTCTGACAGTGCAGTTTTCACATTTTTCACATGGAAAAGTAGAGGGCATGCTAGATCTGCACTCTGGACAATCTTTCACATCATAGCAGCTATTAGCACCGTGACAACTTCCTTCTGGCACATCAGCTTTCAAAGAAGGAACCCTTTGAATTATAAACCTAATAAATATTCAATATTTACTGGAAACTTTCAGATAATTTAATTCAACGTTACATTAAGACTAATACCTTTAATCCCATGTGTTGCCATACATTTTTCTAAGAATAAACACCCACACTGTTGCCTCCTTTTGTGCCAGATTTTGCTTTCTGTCTGCTGTTCAGTCACAGTCACGAGCACCAGAAGAGAAACAGAGGCTCTGGTGAACTTGATGAATTAAGTCTCATATATGGATTTCAGATTTATACCCCATATGCTGTGATGTGAGCTGTTACAGTGTGAATGTACTCTCTATTTGTGGTTTGTTCCTGTCTGCAAATTTCTCAGAGAAAGGAAAAGCTATCTCCTTTCAAGTGTTCAGTTTGAGGTTACGTGCACACCAGAAGTGGTGAAGGGGAATGATAAGGCAGGTAATTGGGTTTCTAATCACAGTTTGATAACACATATTTCCTGCCTCTTCATATTGCGCAGTCTATCAGCCTGATCGAGCGTGGCAACCCATCTCGCAGCCTCGAGCAGGTGTGCCGATGGGCCAACACGCAGCAGCGCCGCGACCCCGACCACGCCGAGTACCACGACCACGCCATCTTCCTCACAAGGCAAGATTTTGGTCCCGCAGGTATGCAAGGTACTGTATTTTTCTCGATCGAGGCCTGTGCAGACTGAGTGCTGATATCTGCTTCCATTCACAAAGGGGTTGGCTTGAAGTCTTGCCCAGGTAAGGTCGATGGAAATTTAAAAGCGGGGGCTGCGACTTAAGATCGCTAAATTCTGCAGACGGCAGCCTCACAGGAAAATAATTACTGAGTATCTTTCCAAAACCTTGCTGACTTGACATTGATGCCACCCTGGAAAAATGAAAAACTGAGATTGAAAATGCTGAAGAAGGTTTTTGGCATGTAGAGAAAAAACAGAAATGTTTGTTGGTGTGTCACTTATGTAAACTAACTGTTACTTTTGAATTCAGTTTTGCAAAGTTCAAGTATTAACTTTTCATCTCTCGTAAAACATCAGTAGATTATTCTACATCTAAATATGACCGTACATGTATGCAGTCAGTAGTTGTGTGCTATACATGTTGTTCTCTCAGTTTAGCTTTTGTCTCACCCTGTATTTCTTCTTTTCAGCCCTTCAAAACAAAATTTGAAGTGAGCAGCCAAACCTCCAGAGAAACTGGGTCCAGAATGAACAAACATCCACTGTGCTCGAAGCTCAATATCTTGCTTTGACCTGTGTATATTTTTAACTTTTAAAGCACATGTGTCATGTTTAGAGGACAGCCCGAGGCTACCTGGTTTGCTTGTCACACCTCCAGATGTTGCCATAGCGGCAGTTGTGTTGTGTTCATAACAAGCCCAGTTTCTATGGCACCTTGCACTGTGTAGAGCCGGACCCTGTGCTGTGTCTCAGGGTCATGAGCAGACATCACACTTTGTTGTCAAGGTTTAGCTGTGAGATGGTAGATTCTATATCCAAATACAGATATTGGGCTGTCGGGTAAATAGAATGAGTGCAAATGGAGACAATAAGGATGCAAAAAACTGTTTATCTGACATGGTATCATTGAGTGATGATGACATTTACAAACGCACTTAAATCCTGTGAATGATTTCAGGTGTTTTTGATATGCTCTCCTTGTCACTGAATGATTGCCCATGCAGGATGTCCAATGTTTGAGTTTATCAACCAGATGACAGAGACCACCTTCTCTTCTCACTTTTGACATCAGCAGTAGAGAAACACATTTCGACTGTAGCTGCTGCTGCACCTTTTTCGCTTCAATGTGCAAAGCTCCAAATGGCCTCTTCATGGGAATGTAATCTGCATTCTCTTGAATTCCTTTTATCTGCCTTTCAGATAAAGGTTCATGCTCCACAGCTGCTTTCATGTTTGGCTATTTCACTTGCAGCATTAATACATTCATTTTGTCATCATTCATGAGTAGAAACCAAATCAAGTGGATCAAAAGCTGGTCTTGATAAAGCGCCATCATATCATGTTGTAGCACAAAACTCACTCTGCTATGTCTGAAATAACTTTGCTGTAGACATTTCTGTTTCAGCACCACCAAAATAACCTGACATACATGCCTCTCATTAGTCTTGATCACCAGCTGTCTGCCTGCTGCATTCTCTGCTTTTTACCTGCATGCCAAAAAATGGTCTTCTGATGGTCAGAACGCATGAAATTACCAGAAAGCCGCCAAAAGAAGGCCGACACAAGCGTGCTTCTGAACCAAACCAAATGCACTAAAGCTGAATCGCTGCACACCTCTTGATCGAGTTATGTGTCATGTTTGTGCTTTGCTTAAAAAGTTTGGTGAACTGTGTGAAATGTAGCGATGCCAAGTGGGTGTCTGCTGGGTAATGATGACGACAGGCTTCTGAAATTGCTTTGGGACTTGGAAATCTTTGACAGCTGTGACATTTGAGCTTCAGGCTCCTTCACACCCCCTGATTAAATGCTCTATAGTATG
The DNA here is from genome assembly GCF_022539595.1 of Amphiprion ocellaris. Classification (NCBI taxonomy): domain Eukaryota; kingdom Metazoa; phylum Chordata; class Actinopteri; family Pomacentridae; genus Amphiprion; species Amphiprion ocellaris. The sequence goes on along the minus strand of NC_072783.1, from coordinate 30,513,012 downwards.
GCTATTTGTTGTTCCTTAGCGTTAATCAATGTGCTTTTAAGATGCTTTGATGTAAATATAAAGCTTTTAGTATTTCACTTTTGTGTAGCGCAAAGATGTACTATTACTGAGTGGCATCTGGATCTTAATACAAAATATCACCAATACTTCTTGAATGTACATTTTCTTTTAGAAGCATTTCTGTCTCTTTAGTTCACCTTGAGTGAGTTACAGTATTACTGCCTGAATACCATACACTGTATCTGACCAAAAGCAATCTCAAGCTCTCCAGAGAAATTCAGCTTCACACCAAGAAAACCTTTACAATGACTGCAATTACATCATATATAGATCTCTCATAAAAGTTCAATAATGTCACGTAAAGAGCCAATTTTCCGCCTTATCGCACTGCATGAGAATGTCACCACCTTTATTCTGGTACTTGATTACTGGGGCTGTGTGGTCTTTTCTGTTGCTCAGGTTATGCTCCAGTGACAGGGATGTGCCACCCACTGAGGAGCTGCACTCTGAACCATGAGGATGGCTTCTCCTCCGCCTTTGTGGTTGCTCACGAAACCGGCCACGTGTGAGTAATGGCATCATAATGAAAGGCCCAGTCGAGTTTCACAGGCTCTTACTGCAACCAATTAAGCCGATAGTTTTGCATGGTACTGTGGACTGTAATCAAATTTTAATGGGGCTCTGTTGTCTCAGCAAAACAAAGCATCTGGGCGTGAGAGCAGCATCGATTCAATTTAATCCGGTTTTATTTGTATAGCGCCACTTCACAATTTCAGACATCTCATGGGACTTCATATAGTAAAATGAAGATCCTACAAACACTACCGTTTTATAGGCGACAGTGGGAATTAAAATCTCCCATTTCAAAGGAAGAAATGTACGGCAGCCATCTGCGTCGACTGGTTAGGGTGAGGGTAAAGAGAAGAGCGAACAGCAAAGTGGGACAATATGGTACAATAAGGTCTTCAAGATAGGATGGAGGTTGGTCACTGAGTGCTTTGTATGTGAGGAGAAGGAGTTTAGGTTCTATTATGGATTTTACAGTGAGCTAATATGGGAGAAATTATATCTGGCTTCCTAGGTTCTATCAGTACTCTGGATCAGTTGGAGGTTTTCCAGAGCGTTATTGAGACATCCCAGTAATAATGAATTCATAATAGTCTATCCGGGAAAATGCAAATGCGTGGACTAGTTTTTCAGCATCACTCTGAGACAGGATGTTCCTGATTTTAACTATACTGCAGGCAAAAGTAGGCCGTCCTACAGGCTTGTTTTATGCGAGTTAAAGGACATAGGCTGGTCACAGTAACTCCAAGGTACCTCACAGTCGAACTCGAGGGAAAGACAATGACATCAAGAGTAACTATATGGTGAGATGATGTGTTGTTTGAATTTATAGGGAGGTCATCTTTGCCTTTAAGACATGCATGAAGTTTGATGTGTTTCACCTGGTTCCATAGATATTAAAGTGAATAACCATACAGCCCAAAATTTTACCCTATTTTTCTCTTATTATTATTGTTAAAATTTTGCCATTTTTGACCATTTTTCTAGATGTGGCATTGTAGATATTGATAGGCATCTTTCAAATATATTAGTTTTCACCTCTATGCAGCTCTCTATGGTTCATTATTTAGAACTAGTAATAGGCAGCATTCACTCTAGGAACTTTTGAGCTGCAGTCTGACTCTTTAACAGCTTCTGCTTGTGACGACATGACAGACTTATTGTGCATAACCTTGGTCCATTTCACACTGATGGAGCTCTAAAGGCTCACGATGTACTGTAACCTCTGCCTCCTGCTGTGGCTGAAAGTGGCCTCCAAAGACTTGATCGACTGTCAAATCATAGAAAAGAGCAGATGCACAGGTTGCCAAGTTCCTCATCTGTTTATGGTGGAAAGAAAGGCGGCTGTGTCTGTAGGCGTTTAGAGACCCTGGACCTTTGAACACAAAAGCATAATTTAATCGCTGAGTGTTGACATGTATATATGAGTGCTTTTGAAATAGTTTTTCAATGGTTTTCGTTGTGCCTGTGACTTTCTTTTTCATTTTGCTGAACCACACTGTAACACTGAATTGCCACTGACTGACACACAGGCAATGCAAATGTAGATTTCTGCCCGAACAGCCTTCAAATATTGTGAAACCTCTCCACATTATCTTAAATTTAAGGGGAATTCAAGAGTTTTATCAGGGTTAAGACATATTGTAAAATTCATTTTAAAAAAGTGAAAATCAAAGCAAAAACATGAGCAAAACCTTGATTATAGTATAAAGCATTCAGTAACTATCCACAACTGTCCTTGCTGCAAACTGTGGTGAACAGTGTCCTCTTGCAGTAAGTAGCAGAACAACTTTTAAACCAATGGTAACAATTATCAAGGTGACAGCAACTTACTCTATTAGAAATAAAACTCAAACATTGATGAGTGAAAAAAAATCCAGGAATGCAGTGAAAAAAAGTGTCCTTTATACTCACTGTCCTATTCATGTAATTGCAATTTAACATAGCAGAATGTCAGAGCACATGAATAATGAGCAAGAAGTAATAGAAATAGGATAACATGTATTGTTATGTATAATCTAGAGCATTGGTATTATAGAAACTTTTATTCTGATCTCAGAGGTCATTTAGGAAATTGCCTGATGATTAACTGATATGCTGTGCCATCAAATCAATATTTTTTTGGACATTTTTGCTGATTTAAAACACTGTCTTAGATTTTCTCGTGTGTCAGGTGTGGTTCAAATAATTAACCTCTAATTATTGAGTTATTTTCAGCTGGCAAAGGAAGCATAAGGAGGCTAAAATATACTGACACTGACTGGGAAAGGTGTCATAATCGTTCACTGCGTCTTGCAGACTTTAAATGCACCAGTCAATTGCTGACACCTTTTAGCAGTGCAAAAAAGCCACCTGATGAATCTTGTTTGATTTAATTTCTACTTTAATAGCTTCTAAAAGCTGCCGAACCTAAGCAGCAGTTCATTTAAATGTTCTAATTAAATTGCAGTTATTTCCATATGAAGCATAAATTTAACAAATAGGTGTTGTTGAATATAAACTAGAGCAATGCAGCGCTTCAGTTACAACCAGACCCAACCAGTTGTGTCCTGTCTGCATCTTTGTAGCATTATTATTTTATGTCCAAATGCATGCTAGTTAGGCAAAATAAAATTCTAAATTCCCACCAAGTGGGTTTTAGCCATGTGATGGACTGGCAGCCTGTCTGTCGTATTCTCTACCTTTTCTCTATGCTGAGATAAGCTTCAGCTTTTCATGAACCTGAGCAGGATTAGGGAGTATTGAAATTGCATGGGTTATTTTGCACAAAAGAAAGATAATACTGCACTGTTATTTAGGCATAGATGTTAATAAACACAGGATTTCAGCATGCAGCCACAGTGTGTTTGTTTGATTCAATAAAAGCACACTGAGTATCTGACATCTGTAATGAAAACATTGATTTTCTTGAAATGACCAGCAGCCTATTGACTTGAAGCAGCAATAATCACTGTGCTTTATATGAACTGTTGATCACGTAACAGCCTTGATGCAAAAGGGGTTGCTCTTATTGATGCACCTGCAGAGAATCACCACTTGACTTTGCAGTTTCCCTTCAATTCTCTGAGGGTTTTAGCATCATTCTGCATATTGTTTTCATTCACTATCTTCACTCCCATCGTGTTATTTTCAGCCACAGCAGGCAGCTGTTAAGCGTCTTAATAACAAAGATGCCTCACTGCTTAAAGATTATATGAAGAAAAGAAAAAGGAGAGGAAAATTTGACAGATTATTTATTGATTAGACTCATGTTTTCTGCAGGTGTATTGATTTGTCTTGTCTGCAAGTGGACATTTTGCCCTTACAATTTGCTTCTGAATCCTCACTTAATATCTGTGCAATACAATTAGTGTGTTAGATAGCACTCGCCTTTGTTGTCATCTTACACTGAGGTGTGACAGATTATGGAATGTTCTTTTCTAACTCCCTGCAGACAGCACTTCAGCTCATTGTCACAAATGAGAAGAGCCTGTCTCTGTTCCAGGCTGAAGCATGTTCCTGCTGTTTTCTCTCCACTTATTCTAAAATACACGAGCACCTCCAGTAAGGTTTAAATAAATCATCGTTTCAACAGAGAAACATGAATGAATAGTTTAGTTGGCATTTATCACCTGCAGCTCACATGTCGGTGTGTCAGTGGCTTTCATCAGACAGCTAAAATCCTGCATCTCTAATTCATGATTTGTTTGTCTAAAATGCGAATCCTGAGGTTTATTATTCATAAGTATGAGGACACATTTTGATTGACTGATGTAGAAATGAAGATTACTATTATTCTCTGCTGTAAATATGCCACCACCAACATCCAGCCAATGTTTTGGATGTTTTTAACTGCAACAGAAAGTCCTGCACCCATATATAAGCAGCAGAATCATGGCTAGAAGTAAGGAGAACTCAAAAATCTATCTGCTCTGTGCATACACAGCCTGCAGTTCAGCCCAGATCAACTGAAAAGTCTCTGAATTTTTGTGAATTGACTGTTAGGCACATCTGATTCACTAATTACTTTCCAGTTGTGTGGATGAGTATAGAATTTTTTGTATTTTACGGAATCAGTGAAAACTGATAATATATTATTCAAAAACCTTTATGTTGCCTATTGTTACAAGTAAAAATATCTGATGTGAAAAAAGACCAAGTTAAGTAACAATAAAAACATCTTAATGCGATCTCTTAAGTGTTATTATATATGTACAGATAGATTTAACTAGGAGGACGAAAATAACGTTTAAGTTAAAAATGCTTAAAACTACATACAAAACTTTGTTCACATTTGGCAAAAATGTAGCAAAACCTCTGCAGTTCACATACATTCATTTATTTTAAATTGTTTTGGAAATGTTTATCCACTTTCCATTTTAAGAAAACATTAGCTGACATGATTATTCAAACCGTGTGAGGATCTGTAAATTTAATTAGTAAAAGCTGACTGATGTGTGGCTTCCATCTTGTCAGTTTCTTGACAGAGAACAAACATTTCAAACCTGTTTAGTGGTTCACAGGGTTACATCAGCAAAGTGCCATTTTTGCACTTAAATTGAACTAATAATATCAATGTGTTTTAGTGAGATTTAGATGTGCTTTCAGGTTGTATTGTTTTTTATTTATTTATTTGCCTTTGGTCAGAATCAGATTAGCTCTTTGCCCCTTCCACTCTTAATGCTAAACCATGTTAGCTGGCTCTGCATGACAAGCAGATACAGACGTGTTGGTAGTGTGAATCTTCTGGTGTGATGTTAACAGGCTTTGTTGAAAGCAGGGTGGTGTTCAAGCATGCAGATGTTTGTTTTTAAAGGCAGCTACAACAGAACAGTTGATCTAGTACAAGGGTACCTCAAAAAGTTCTCGACCTCACCAGAAAATGTCAGAGGAGAAAGATTGTTGCACTATTTTCAACATAGTCCCCTTTAACTTCAATGCATTTGGTACAACAATGCTCAAGCTTTGCTATCCCTTTGTGGAAGACGGTCACTTCTCAAACCTCCAGAGACTCCGCAACAGCATTCATGAACTCGTTGAGGCAAAAGTTCAAAGTCACATTTGGCCGCTTCTGCCACCTGAGCCTTGTGGACTTTTTTTTTTTTTTTTTGATTGCTTCAGAACTCTTGAGTTTTGTGGACAGTTACATAAGGTATTATAGTTTACAGTTATGCCCCAAAATGGGAAGTACGCCCCTTGTTTCCAGATGAGGTCGAGAACTTTTGAAGTACCTTTGCACCAAATAATACCACAACCAGAATTACTAATATCTATACTAATATGAAGTAATACATGCAGCCATTTACAAAACACATGATTCCTACTCGAGACCAGACTTTATATCTGTAGTGTTGATACTTCTAGTTTTCATCTGTGCAGCCTCTGGAGAAAATTCGTGGTTAATATGTTGTTGTCAAAGTCATCAGCACACGTAGAGCCTACCAACGTTTCAGTATAGCAGAGCATCTGGTATGATATGTAAATATGTGAAATCAACCAGCCTCCATCTGTCTAGTTGTGTTTTGCTGTTCATGCTGCATGCACTCCTGCTTAATGAGCATATCTTCACCCTTCAGGTTAGGTATGGAGCACGATGGCCAGGGGAACCGCTGTGCTGATGAGACCAGCATGGGCAGCATCATGGCACCACTGGTCCAAGCAGCTTTCCATCGTTATCACTGGTCTCGCTGCAGCAAACAGGAGCTCAACAGATACATCCAGTATGTTCTGCTTCTCCTGCTCCACTATTTCTAATTTTCTCTTGGGCCTCTTGGTCTGTTCTCCAAAGATCTCATGCTGCATCACATTTATGACCGTATTATGATCTCCTCAGCTCCTATGACTGCCTGCTGGATGATCCTTTTGAACATAAGTGGCCCAAGCTTCCTGAGCTCCCTGGGATAAACTATTCAATGGATGAGCAGTGCCGCTTTGATTTCGGCGTTGGTTATAAAATGTGCACAGCTGTAAGTCTTTCATACCTGTGTAATGTGTTTTTTTCGTTCAGAATCCAACAGAGGTAATACAGAACCCAGCACATACAAGACAGCCAGAAAAACAGTAAACTGAGGGTGCTTTGCTAACAGTGACCTGTATGGGTGGATTTTCAGCAGGAAAAAAGCTGAATAATTTAGTTTGTTTACTTACCTACCTTTCAAAAATGCTGTTTTCCCACTGTAGTTTCGAACATACGACCCTTGCAAGCAACTGTGGTGCAGCCACCCAGACAACCAGTACTTTTGCAAAACCAAAAAAGGTCCTCCAGTCGACGGGACTGAGTGCGCACCAGGAAAGGTAAGAAATGTCTTTGAATCAGCTTCTATTTTCTTCTACAACAATTGCTAAGTGGAATTCTGTGAAGATAGGAAGCAGAGAGAAAATGAGTACGTTTTCAAAGTAGTCGACCATCATTAGTCAGGACATCACTGACCTTACTATCGCGCTCATCATGCTGTCTTTTCAGTGGTGTTTCAAGGGACATTGCATCTGGAGATCCAGCCAGGAGCCTCAGGGTCACGATGGAAGTTGGGGCTCCTGGTCAAAGTTTGGCTCTTGCTCCAGAACGTGTGGAGGGGGAGTTCGCTCCCGCAGCAGGCAGTGCAACAATCCCCCGTAAGTTCTACAGCAGTGGAAAAACTGATTCTGACTGGCAAAAAATAGAGACAAAGAACACAATGAAAATGAATAGCGTACTTATTCACAGGTAAAGTAGTTTATGTGTGACATCCTTTAAAAGTGTGAATGCGCAGCTGGATGAACCAGGAACATTTTCACATTAAAGTAATGGCATTTATATTTGACAGAATGTTCAGCTTCGACAAAATAACAAGCAAACAGAGTTGCAAATATTCACCAGGGGGTTTAAAATCCACCAATCATCTGCAGACATCATGCTTCTTAAGCAGCACAGCAAAACATTGCTGCAGTCATATTAATCATGTGTTGCTTTTCAGCATCTGAAAATCTTCTGAAATCAGACTTTCAGATCCGTGGTCACTTTCATTATTGTGCATGTTTTCAGATGTTCCGTGTTTACCATCCCTTTAATACAAAGTTTGCAGTTTGTCATTGCTCACTTCAATATTTATCACCCATATCAGATCTTTATTTTTTGTTTGTTTGTTTGGACTTGGATGTGGAACAATGTTGTTAACCAGAAATGGAGCCCTCACTAATGATGGCATGAATTCTAATTAGGTTTTCAAGTTTCTTGGTTTCACTAAATCACAGACAGTAATTGCAAAGCAACAGCATGACTGACATGTGATGACACGTGTCCATGCAGCAGTGTGGAGATTTGAACTAGGACACTGTTGAAAACAAAATTAAATGTACTGAATGGGTGGGTGTGGGTACAGAAACCTTACCTTACCTTAGTGCCTTGTTCATGGACTATTTTGTCACTCAATATAGTGGAACAGGGAAACAGAGAAACAGCAGAAATTGCAGATGGTGGTGAGATAATCATAGTGCGGTCTCCCTATGTTTTACATCATTTTTTATTCGAACACATCAGCAGAGTAAATTGATTTTTTTGTGCTAACCTCAAAATAGCACACTGTGACAAATAGTCTATAGGTCAGACTGTGCTAGTATGGATGAGGCCTTTTCACAGCAGAAACTTTGACTTATCATTGCAGGAACAGCAATGATGTTGCCAATAACTAACAGAAATTAGTTACATTTAGCTGCTGCAGTTCCAGAGTCCTGCTATTGTTCATGTTGAACATTTAAAGCTCCGTGGGACACTGAAGTATAATGGTTTATTGATATATTATTATTCTGAACTTTGTGTTGCTTACTGTGATAAGTCAAATATGTCAGCTATTAAAAGGCCTCTAAGTGATTAATATCAGCAACTTGAAACAGTGGCAGATTAAACTTTTACAGTAAAAGCCACCATAAATGATATTTTATATCCATACAGATAGGTGTAATGGGAGGTAGGAGAATAACACGTTTGGATTGAAAAAAGTAAATACAGCTGCTGCAGCTAATAAATATTGCATAAAGCTTTCTGTTTTCAAATGTTAATGCACTGTTACTTTCCATTTTACACTGACACATTAGGACTAATAAATCATGACTATTGGTGACACTCCATTACCACTGGCTGAGGATCTGTACAGGAATCTAAATGATGTGTGGGAGCCAGGAAACATTACACACATGCAAAGTGAAGCTGAAAGGAGTCTCACCTCTAACAGCATGATCCAAAGCGGACCTCAAAAATCCACCGTGGATGACTCAGAGGAATGCAAATCGATGCTTCTGAAATGGCACATGCAGTCCCATGACATTAGCACCACTGCAAATGTGTTGGGAGATCTGAAACATGGTGTGTGTGCAGGACTGCATCAAGCGAGGGAGACTGGGTGAAAACACCTAAATCAATAATTAGCAAGACTCCAAGCTGCTTTTACAAGCTGTCAGAGGATGTTACTCATGCTGATCTAGTACTGGTTACCTTTCTTGAACATTTGAAGAAGAACAAGTATTTTCTTATGTTGAGCAACAAAAAGCAGCAACATTTGTCAAACATACATTTGCATGCTCCTATATGCAGCTGAAATGCCATTTTCTGTCATTTTCTGATCCTTTAATTTCTTTTCAGTTTCAGTATCACTTCAGTGCAATTTCACATTTAAACAACTCTTTGTACTTGTGGAATTTTAGCACACATGGTGTTTGTGGAATCTCATAGAGCGTTGTATAAGGAAGGATCAGCTTTTAGCCACTTTATTTTAACATGCTTACAATTGATTTGAGCTCTAAAAATGACACCAACACAGATTAGTTTTGGACTTTTCTGAATATTATGAGCAGAGGCATCTTAACTGCTGTGTTTTCCGTCGATCAGGCCTGCCTACGGTGGTCGAGATTGCCCCGGCTCTGCTTTTGACTACCAGATGTGCAACACCGAGGAGTGTGCCGGCCCTTACGAGGACTTCCGCGCTCAGCAGTGCGTCCAGAGAAGCAACAAATACCACAAAAACATCAAGCACACTTGGCTGCCGTACGAGCACCCAGATGGTAAGTCCGTAAAGAGTGAAGCAAAGCTGGCTCCTCGTTTTAGAGGTGAGCTTGAAGGTTTTATGTGAAAGCGAAAAGTGAACAGATGACATTAGCAGGAGCAACTGTTCGCACACACATTTAGATTCAGTGTAGGTGTTATCAGCGCTCTGGGAGCCGCAGATGTCTTTGTCTGATCCTGAACATACCTGGATGAGTCGAGGTGTGCTGTGTTTATGTGCTTTCAGAGGCCCGTAAATGTGAGCTGAGCTGCAAGTCGAAGGAGACAGGAGAGGTGGTGTTCATGAACCAGGTGATGCATGATGGGACGCGATGCAGCTACTCAGACCCCTTCAGCATCTGTGCTCGAGGAGAGTGTCTCGTAAGTCTTTACTAAAACTACGTGGACTCACAAACACAATCTGTTTTTGTAAACAATGTGATTTTTATCACAAGAAAAAATGGGTGACGTCATTTATGACCCTGTCCTTGAAACTATACACCCGCTCCTTTTCTGTTACCGAAAAATCTTTGAATATGCAATGATTACTTGTTTCAAAAGCAATGTCACCTCTTTTACTGACCAACTACATTCATTCTCTTCATGTTTGAGTTTTTAAATCACATCACTGCAGCAGGGATTGTCTTTCAAATTAGCTGCGATGTGGAAAAAATGCTGCTCTGACCTTGAAATTTTTCTTCTTCAAATGAATGTGAAAACACGCTTCTGATGTGAAACCATGCAGTTTTCTCTGTGAAGGCCAAACATCCAAGTAAAGTTGTAATGAACAAAACATTTCTGCCTTGAATGGAACCTTAAATGTCATATTTCTACTATTATTACATCGTATGTGAGAATGAGACAAAAGATGTCCATTTTAGGCTTTTAAACCTATAACAACCATTTAAATATGTAAAGTAAAAGCTATTTAATATCAAACTTTGCCAAAAAAAATCATTTTAAAGTTTATTCTCGCTCATTTCTGTGCCAGTTTTGCTACTAAAGTTTAACATCCTTCTTCAGTAAGCAATATTCAACATTAAAGACAACCTCTTTAACATGTTCATGTGTATTTTATTTGCTAAAAGACATCTAATATTTTGTATCGTCAAACTGCAGTGTACCAATTGTCTCAAAAACACTGAACCAAAAAACTGAATTGTAAACTTTTAGGGTTCCATATCATTTTTCTTCTTCAGACTCATTTTCTGATTCAAACATGCATAGGTGATTTCCTCTAATATTACAACTTGTGTAGTGTAGAGTAGTTTTACAGTGTCTGAGCAGAGTTGTAGGTGAGCTGATGTGCTTCAGCTGCAGCGAGTAGGAAAGAGTACACCTCACAGATTGCCATTTTAAGAGAGGATTAGATTGTTTTCAATAAAAAAAATCTTCTAAAACTGTAAGTTTGATCAACAGAAATGAGTTTTTAAGCGTCACTGGTCATCATTGATCGGAGAGAAACTTTAAATACCACCTGCCACAGAGCTGAGTTTTAGTAGAGTATTATTTCAGGTTATACATAGTGCCCTTTCAGAGAGTGACACACATATGCAGTGACATAATTGTGAATGAAATACTGCACATCTCTGCAGGTTTTATTTTGTGTTCACCTTGCAGTCGAAGCTTTTATTGTTGAAAGGCCACAGCGCTCAGTGTTTTGGCTGCTCTCCTGGTATGTCTGAGTGGTTTTTCCGATGCACATCATCTTCAGGCATTCACCATCCAAACCAGACGCGTGCTGCGTTCCTCCCATGGCGTCATTTTCCCAGCGGAAGCAATCTCAGCCTGTATAAATGTCACATGCAGCATTGCCTCGGTTTGATCGACAGCCTCTGCCCTTTCTCCTCCTTTACAGCATGTTGGCTGCGACAAGGAGGTGGGCTCGTACAAACAGGAGGACAAATGTGGAGTGTGTGAGGGGGACAACTCCCACTGTCGCACTGTGAAGCTGACACTCACCAAGACGCCCAAAAAGAATGGTAATTATCATCTACATGGGCAGTCCGGTGCTATCGTTTCTGAAGGAGTCCTGCAGTCTTTCGCCTAATCCTGTGTGCAAAGGCAGCTATACCTGCTGCTTGTTTAGGGAACAAGTGATCTCAGATTGGGTTTCGACTTTATTTTGCCCCCTCGATGGAAACTGTTCCTCCTGTGTTGTGGCTGAAACGCTGTATGATTCTGAAACAATTGAATCTGCCGCCTTGGCCTCCCAGCTTCACCACGGTGCACCTCTTTGTCTTTTCAGGTATGCTGAAAATGTTCGACATCCCCATAGGAGCCCGTCACATAGTCATTGAAGAGAATGAGACCTCCCCTCATATAATTGGTGAGTGTGTCACGCTTCCTTTTTCCATCCGCAGAAACACTTGATACTGTCGGCACAGCTCAAAGTATCAACTGGTTTGTGATGAGAATTGCAGGTTTCGGGGTTATAAAAGTAGCTGCATAATTGCACAGATTGCTTCAGGTCTGTTCTGCAGGGGTAGGTAAACTCTATACCCTCCAAATGGACAAAGACAATAATGCACATTAGAGCATCATGCGAAAAAAAGGTGATAGAAATGACAAATGTTGGATGTTGATCTGCTGCTTATACACAGGAGAAGTCCACTTATATTGTCCTGGACGTCTGCACCAACAGCTGCAGAGTTAGTAGAATAATTCTAAAAAACTTTTGTCTTGCTTCTTCACAGAAAGCAGCAATTGCAAACAATTCCAATGGAAACAAGGCAACACAATTCATTTCTGCACTGGTGTTCAGTGTGTTTTAAACAGCAGAAATGAATACGCTTTTTCTGCTGAAATTATTTATCAATTTTTTGGGTAAGGCGAAGAAGATTGGAATTTAGTAAACAGAAAAATCTGGGATGAGGAAATGAATTTCACTGCAGAGTCTAGTAGATGACATATATTTCTTTTATACCTCCGCTCCAGCATCTCTCTGTCCTGTTCTAAAGAATACAATGTCTCAGGAACGCCTCAAGAGAATTTCTTCAAATTTGGTACAAACGTCCACTTGGACTTAAAGATGAACAGATGAAAGTTTATCATTGTGACCTCACAAAAGACACTGTTGGCCATAATCTAAGAATATAGACTGTGTATCATATGAATATTTATTAGGATAACATGATGAAGTGATGACATTTTATATCCACAAGGTCAAAACACATTTCTATCCAATATTCAGCACCATACCTCTGGAACAAAAGGGAGACTGTGACCACATTTCAAGTTTCATTATAAGCTGATGACACTAATCTTTGGTGCCCATCTTGAAACTTTGGTGATTGTGTAGATCTTCTGTGCTGCCGGTTTAAAGATGAGTGTGAAGCATCCATGTTTTAGAATTTGTAGCTTGCAGCAACTTTAATCTTTTTTAAGCTTTGCCTCCTTTCATGGCTACAACTTTGTATTTTATCAGAATAAGGTTTATAGGGCATTCAACTTTTCAGAGCTGTAACTGAAACCTCAAAAGCATATTTAATACCCAAAATGTCAACTTTTAATGGAGAGATTAAACAGAATTCCAGGGTATGAGTTGATACATAATTAACAGAAGCTAGAAGGAGGAGATTCTTGCCCAAATTTGACACTTTTAGTGCCCTAATAATGGCATTTTTCTTTATAGTGAAGTAGAAATTAATTAGGATGATTAATTTTTTGCATCTGTTTCATCAAACAAACACCATTTATGTAAGAATTTCATTTTGACACAGTGCGCTACAAAGACAAAAACAAGAACAGTACTGAGAGCACAGTACTCCGCCAAGGCTACTCAGTCGTATCATTTCCGATGGATAAGTCCTGATAAGTCCACAGTGGTGGATTTGTAGTAGGATACAATCATGTGATTGTCAGCAGGCAGTTGACGTAGTGTTCACTTGTCATAGTTACAGTGATGCCGTGCTGCTCTCTCACAATGATACAGAAATCTTTAACAAGTTAGTGGATCCAGACTATAAGCCACATCACTGCCAGAATCTAATCAGGTGGTCCTTGTGTCATTTCTGACCTTCTCTGAAAATTTCATCCAAATCCATTAATCCGTTTTCAAGCAATGTTGCGCACAGATAAACAGACAATTGTACGCTGACCATCACATAACTCAGCCGCGTTCATGGCGGAGTAAAAGTAACTGCCACGTATGTTCCGGAGAAGCTCGGGTCTATATTAAGATTCCCTGTAAGATATTACTGTTAATTCGCAACAAAAGGTTTTCCTGCTTTCAGCACATCCACTTTCAGTTTGAGCTACATGATGAAGTCTTTGTATGTGTAGCACAGGAAAACTGTGTGGTGAAGGATTGTGTGAAAAAAAAAATGAGAACAGAGAATGACCAGGTATGAGAAGGAGCGACACAATCATATCTTTAAGCTGACAATGACTCTTTGTGCGACTGAATGAGGATCAGCCTGTTGTTGAGCCAAACCCTCGCTTCTCTTTTCTCCACTCTTTTCCTCTCTGGGTTTTATTAGCTCGTGGGAATTAGAGCTAGAACTCAACTTGGAGGAATAGTGTTGGCTAACCATAGTTCATACTAACAAGTTGTTTGTGGGACGGGATCATGAATTTCTGTTCATGTTTTTGAGACTTTTAATGAAAGAATAGTAGGTGATATGCAGACATTTTGTCGCCCTACGTTTGCATGAAATACCATTTTCCTCATTACTGACAGCTGTGAAGAATCAAGTTACTGGAAACTTCATACTCAATGCAAAAAGTGAAGATGCTGAGTCAAAGACCTTCATCGAAAATGGCTTACAGTGGGAGTATTCCATCGACGCTGAGAAGGAGACTCTGAAAACAGCTGGTCCTCTGCATGAAGGCATCGTAGTTCTGGTGAGTGGGATGTTTAGCTTTAATTTACTCTGATCTTTTGTTTTATCCTTCCAGGTTTTTATACTATCATTCCTTTCTTTTATTTGCAGGTCATTCCTCAGGAAGAGGAGGCAAAAGTAAGCTTGACCTACAAGTATATCATACACGAGGACCTTCTACCGCTTATTACCAACAACAACGTGCTGCTGGCTGAACTGGACACGTATGAGTGGGCACTGAAGAGCTGGTCTCAGTGCTCCAAGCCTTGTGGGGGAGGTCAGTGAGTGTATGTGGAATGATGCAAAAAGACAAGTAATTACGCCTGCAAATTGTAACTACACGCATCTTCAGACAAAGGCAAAGCTGAAACTGTTTTTTTTGGGAAGTTTTTGCCACCCATTTGTTGCTGGTCTTCAGTTGCAGCATGAATGCTTTAGACGACTGTTCAATTAATTAACTGACTGATTCAACAGAAACAGACTGACAGTTTTACTAATCATTTAAACAAGTTAATTCAAGTGAAAAATGACAAAGATTTGCTTCCCTTGCCAGTTTCAGATAATTGTAAATTGAATGTCAAAGGATGTTTACAATAAAAATAATAATAATAAACTTTATTTATAGGGCACTTTTAAAAATCCAATTTTGAAAGTGCTTTCCTGAACACCAATCATCAGGATTTAAGAGACATATGAATCACAGAATGACATAAAATACAGTTTAAAGGTAATTAAAATAAAATAAAACAGGGAAAGGCACTCTGATATGAGTTTGTTTTAAAAAGCGACTCAAAAGATGTCACTGACTTGAGTGCAAATACTGTGTATCATTTAGTTTTCAAGCTCTGGACCAGACAAAAGACCTCTGCCTGAGGATCTTAAAATGTGTACTAGTGCATGAGGTACCTAAAGGTCAGAATTACAATGAGATAGGCCTTGAAGGGCTTTAAAAATAATCAGTAATATAATAAAATCTACTCTAAAACGTACTGGGAGCAAGTGTAAAGAAGGCAAAGCAAGCAACTTCATGTACATCTTTTCTTTCTTCAAATAATTATAACATATAGCATACTAGGCAGTGAATCTGTCAGTTAGAATAACAATGAAGATTAAAAAGCAATGAAAACAGTAGTCACATTACAACGATGAGTGCAACAAAGCATATCCAAAGTCCTCAAGTCCTAAAAAAGTGTCAAGTGTATTTTTTTTCAAATTCAGTACATAAATTTAAAAAAAAATAAATTATATATACAAAATATACTTGAATTTCTGGATGTCTTAGTATTTGTTTGCTGCCCTTTTGCTTTAATAACTGTGTAAACCAGACGTAGCTTGTAGCTTGTCTCTGAAGGATGAAGCGCTCCCACTCATTTTTCTCCTGTTTGTCTCCTCGCACACACTCTCCTGCTAGTGCCATAAATCTGGATTTACCCATCCACTGTGAAATGCTGGGCTGTTTTAGCCCATCCCAGGCAAGGCCGAGCATTTGGCCTTGTTTCATCTCCTGAGAGGTGATTCAGAGACTCGTTCTCTGAGATCAACTGTTAGACAGCCTTCTTTTGACTTCGACTGATTGGGGTCTTGCTTCCTTCGGCTGTCTCTTTATCTGCCAGTGGACAAAGCTTGATGAATTGATCTTCTAATGGGATGATTACTTGGGGTAGTCGGCCTGATCGTGCTTTGGATCCAGCTGATCAAATTTCTACAAAGTGTTTTAGAGAACCATTCAGCACCCCCCTTAGGAACCTTCAGTCGAGCCATGATTTTGTACCGTTAAAGCCCCTCTTTGCTCAAAATAACTATTTCGCTTCAGACACTTTCCATTTGTTCTGATGCCATGTTTCTCACTATAACAATACTATTTACTGAGCAATGTTCTGCTGGAAACTCGAGGCACAGCAGGTGAACAATAGCCACAAGATGATTCGCTTGATTGACCCTCTGATGAGTCGATCAAATCCAATCGAGTGTTTTCTGTATGTGAAGTGTGGTTCAATCGAAGGATACAACTCAAGCAAGTCTGAACTTTTGTACAAAGGAGTGAACATAGTGTAGAATCTTCAATATGTACCATTTGTTTTACACTTCTTGTGTGTTTTTGAATGTTCAGAACCCCGAAACTTTCTGCTTATTTTCAGGTTCTGAATAAAATATGACAGATGTTTAATGTGATACCAGACTCTATTAGTGTGTAGATAGGTATATATATATATATATATATATATATATATATATATATATATATATATATATATATATATATATATATATATATATATATATATATATATATATATATATTACCTTTGTCCTGTTGGAAGATTAATCATGTACGCATTTTTTTGTCTCTCAGGTATACAGTACACAAAATATGGATGCAGGAGGAAGAGCGACAGCCGTCTGGTGCATCGTAACTTCTGCGAAACCAGCAAAAAGCCTAAGCCCATCCGCAAACGCTGCAACATCCAAGAGTGCAGCCAGCCCACGTAAGTGACCTTCAGCTCTGCACGTCCAAGTAGATGTCTGAAAATAGCCGCTAATAGGGAAGTCATTATTTCCTGCATAGCGGTAATAATAATAATGGCTTTAAATGGAGAAGGTAAGTGCTATTACTAACTGGCGGCGAAAAAGTGTCTAATGGCCAAGTTGCCTGCTGTGCTGGCAGGTGGGTGGTGGAGGAGTGGAGTCCCTGCAGTAAGACCTGCGGGAAGCTCGGCTACCAGAGCAGGGTGGTGCAGTGTATGCAGCTGCTCCACAACGGCACCAACAGAGCCGTCCACAGCAAACACTGCACCGACAATCGACCTGAGATGAGGAGGACCTGTAACCACACCGTATGCCCCGCCCAGTGGAGAACTGGGGCGTGGTCTCAGGTAGGACAAGTTATGGTGTTTGATTATATATTACTGTGTATTATGACGATGATTTATGCATCACTGAAACAAACTAGTTATTACTTCTTCTTGCTCACTGCCATGTGTAACTGTTGTATTAGCTAACTGATTGACTTTCTAATTTATTTACATTGCCAAACAGGGAACATGCTATTATAGTCAATGTGTTAGACCTCGCACCAGGTTAAAATTCATTTTAACAATAATGCATCAGTGTGCAACGTAACTGGGAAAGTATTCAGTTACATTTCACAGATATAAATTACAAGCTGTAGACCAAAAGCAGATATTACTGTGACTATTACTGGACTTAGATTGATGAGATGAGCACAAACATGACTTCAAATGAATTATGCTATTTCTATGGAAGTGTTTAATGCATAAATAAGCACCTGTTTGGCCCAAAAAGTCTGTTAATGCAAGTTAAAGTTTTATTAGTGTCGACAGACTTAATAAGTCACTAGTAGAGCTGAACAGTTCATAAATTTCAAATTAAATTCAAGATGTGTCAAGATGTGCCTGAGATCTATCCAAAAAGGGTGAACGTTGTAATTGTGACCAAAAGTGCATCTAGTAAATACTGATTAATTTATATTTTTAATTAATAATTAATTGGCATTACTTTGCAGAACCTGTTTTCACTTTGACATGAGTGAGTCTTTCTTTGTAAACTTTTGTCAAAAGGCCAAATTATATTGACCACGATTCAAAGTTGAAAAGAAACTAAAGGGGAAAAACTTCCAAGAGGCACTAGGCACTGTAAGCCCAGTCATTATTTAATAGCCACACCTCATATGTGATGCAGCACATCCGACGCAAGGTGTAAAACTGTTGTGTCAGTGGTTTTACAGCATGCTTCACAGTCACAATTTTGATGCCATGCATCTTTAAAGCTATTCCACAGTGAATGTTAAACTGAGGTCATTACAATCAAATCACAATATCTGTTCAATATCAAAAATCACAATTATTTTGTATTATATTTCTTCAAATCACTCATCTCTTGTCACTAGTTTAAACATGTATTCACAAAAAGCTGGTGCAGCACAACTCAGGTCAAGCCTGACTTGCTTACAGAGAGTTGAGGGTTATTAGGACCATCAAATTACACTCAATATATGTTCATTTACACTTGTTTATATTCATGTTGAATTCCAGAAACAGGTGAAAATCAAGGAAAAAATAAATAATAATATAGAAATCTGCAGGAAAATACTATTTGCAGCATTATCCACTTTAAAGATGAAGATAGATGGGAAGCCTTAGTGTAAATAGGGTGAGTGTGTTTTGACATAATGGGAAAACTGACCAAAGGGCAGTGGTCATTATAAAATTACCTCCATGAGCAAACTGAAAACTTGGTTTAGGGTCACAGTAAGGGTTAGGGAAGTGGTGTCTGTGGTTAGATTTAGTGTAAGTCCATCTAACACGGCTGTGTGTTTTCCAATGCTTCCAATTGTTCTGGATGTGACAGTGCTCGGTCACCTGTGGCGAAGGGATTCAGCAGAGGCAGGTGGTCTGCAAGGCCAGCGACAACACCATCGGAGAGTGTGAGGGTGAGAAGCCGGAGACAGTCCTTATCTGCAAACTAAGTCAATGTCCAGGTGAGATCCACATGCAGCAGAGTTTACTGGGAGAAAGTCTGTTTTTACCAGCTGAGTTGCTGTTAGTCTTACATAAACTGCCGAATGGTTGACTTACAATATCTACGCTGATGGCTTATTTGCGTCACCTACATCAAAAATTGCAGCAGCAGACTCAAATTTCAGGCTAAAGTTTTTTTAATCACCCCAGGATTCCTTTAATTCACTACATTTTTCTGCCCTGAAACCATCCTGCAGCGTTTCCTCTCTTGCTTCCTCTTCAAGGAGCTCAGAACCACTAGTGGTTTTTGTTCCCCTGCGCAGGAAGTACTTTTTGTCCAAAAACATAAAGAACTAAGGTTGTGCCCTGCAAAAACCACCATGCTTTTTCTTTCAGCACAAAGTCAGATTAGGTCAAGAACTTTTCCTAGGATCTTGTGGATCCTGTTTAATAGCACATTTAACAGTATTTTTCAGCTCAGTTCTGTTGTGTGTTTGCTGTTATGCCGTCCAGGTCAGCCAGCGTCTTCTCTCACCTCTCAAACAGTAGAAAATTCTACAATGAAAGACGAAGCTGTATACCAAAGGGTTCCTGAAAACCCTGTCCAAAAAATCTCCTCCAGTAAGTTCACCTGTAATTTGTTGCAGAAATCAATCACTCTGATGTAAATCTCAACAGTGGAAAGTGTTTTTTTTCTTTGATTTTTTTTCTATCCTGTTATTACTAGATGAACCTTGTCTGGGAGATAAATCGATTTTCTGCCAAATGGAGGTCCTTGCCCGCTATTGTTCCATCCCTGGATATTATAAGCTTTGTTGTGAGTCTTGTAACAAGAAAGAAAGCCTCACCACACATGTTCCAGACTTCCACAACACCCCAGTGGCCTTCGCTGAAGCCGTTACCGCCACTGTTTCTCATCCTGCCTCATCCAAAACTCCTCCAGTCGCTACAACCCAGACCCCACCGCAAACCACTAAAGCCGTCAGTCGGTGGCTTCTCTCCGCTGCCCCGGCACCGACCACGGCCTCCGCTGCTCAAGCTTCACCATCAACAGATGCTGCTCAGCCCCAGCATCCCACCGGCGACTACTTCCTCACCGCCGGGAAGAGAGATCCGGGTGCAGGGCATCTTCTACCTCCAGGGTCGACTCGGCCCACAGCAGACTCCAGTGGAGGTGCCTCTAAAGAGCACAGTCCAAACAGCACTTTAGGCCCAGTCACTGCCAGGTCAAGAAGGGACAATTTAGGATCCGAGAGGGACTCAAGTCACAGAACCCTGTCAGCTCAGAAATGAACAGCGAGCAATGTTGTGAACGAGCTGCTCAGTGAGACGTCTCAAACATCAGCTCACACTCCGGTGCAGTATCTGATTCACTATTGCTGCAGATAATGTCTTTTTTTTTTTTTTTTAACGATATTTTGTTGTTTCCATGCCAGTGAACTTAGACCAGACCAGTGATGGTTACCTCATCAAAACTCCAGAGCGATCTGCGTGTGCGGCGTCGCTCTGCCCTCTGTGCTTCAAATACAAAACGGAAGTTTTAAAAAAAAAAAAAGTTGTCAAACCGAAGGTGCTGTAAACTAAAACGACTACAAGACGTGTTCAAAATGTGATGACTGCATTGCTACATTCATGTTTTTATCTGTGTACAGTTGTGTAACCTGTTTTTTTTCTTTCAAGTGCATCAGAACTACTATTGAACTTGTGAACATGAGGAGAGGTCAAACGTTATGGAGGTGCATGTAACAGCTGTGGATTCCTGAGTGTGCCATTAGAATAATTACAGACCAACGTCCAGCTAGAGTCAGTTATTAAGCTGCTAAATTTGCTAATTAAATTAAAATTGAAGCTGTGCATTAAAAGGCTAGAAAAAGACATCCATCCCTTAATTCAAAAGCATTCATTTTTGAGTTGCAAGAGTTACTGAACAAAGTCTTTTTGGTCACTGCTACTATTTCTGCCTTTCTTTTAATTTTCCATTTCATGATAGCTCCATTTTAAAGATGACTGTCGCACGGAAAGATGCATTGTGATGCCTCAAAAAGATTTTACATCCAACCAACAGAGGAGAACTTGGAAGTCTGGCTGTCAAGCTGGTGATTTCTGACTAACACAAAACCATCTATCCACTCTTTATTTTTTCTCAGGAAAAGGTACCAGAATCATCATCACATAATAATCTGTTGCTCTAAACCTAAATCTAAAGGTTAAAATGCATTTGAAAGCAGCCATGTTGGCAGAATGTTGTAATTTTACTTTTTTTTCATGTTTTAGCCCAAATTCATTAAATAACTGTTAGTTTTCAGCCTAAGCTCATATTTACTATACTAAAAGAGGTTCTATTCATCATCTCATCTAACAGCAAGACAGCGAGAGAAATGTCAAACTGCTCCTTTCATGCTGCTTTAATGAATGCACTTGTAATGGTTTTTTTAAATTATTTATCAGGCTGCTAATTAATTCTAATCAAGTACTTGTTAAGTCCATAATTACTCCAGTGGCACACTCCAGACTTCATAGTCATCACTCCTGGCAGGGAGCTTCGTGGCTTCTCTGTCCCCCGGTGCTCTTTTTCTTTCTTTTTTCTTTTCTTTTTTTTTTTTTTTTTTTTGCTGTTGTTTTCCAAATCGAACATACCGGTGATTATTCTCACTGATGAAAAAAAAAGATCATGACTGTTTGCAAGCCGACACCACTGTAGCACGCCCTCCGTCTGTCTTCGTGGAAGTCAGTCCCTTGATGCTTTAAGAACAAACAAAAAAAGATTTCAGAAAAGTTACATTATGATGTTTTTTTTGTAACTGATACATTTTTTCAGATAATAATGTATATAGTGTAAATTACAAGTTATGAAAAAGTTGTACGTTGCAACTGGAAAACACAGGTGATGCTGTAAGTCTCCAGACTCTGGTTGGTCATACTGTTACACCGTTCCTGCATTGCCGTTCATAACGTCATTATGTTTATTGTATAGTTCTTGTATATACGTACGTGAATGAAAGCTTTAAATGTTAATATTTATTGAATTTTTAAGTGGTATGGTGAACAAAGTAAAACACATTTGAAAGAACGGACATTCCTGTGGTTGCACTTTATATATCGGGCTTTGAAAACTGTTGTATTAGCTCTTCTAAGTGAGCGTCCCCAGAGTTCAGTCTGAATTCAGATTAACTGTATTTGAAGTGAGAGGAGACATAACTGGTGGAGTGTTTCAAACAACATGGTACTCAAAATATTATTCCTAATGCAAAGGGTGGAAATAAATCAGACAATATAGGCATGTTCAAGCACTTTATTAACTCTGTCCGGTCATGTGCAGGGAGTCATGTATCAAGAGACAAGTTATGGCTCTTAACCAGTAAATCTTAATGAGTTTTGAGTAGCACAGTGTGACATTAATTCCTATTATAAGCCAGCTTCCTTTGGCCAGGCTGGCATTGGTCTCCCCAAGCCGAGTGTCTCCTTGGGCTTTTGATTCTTCACTTGTCAAAAGTGTTTTGCCGAACAGCCAGACCACCACGATGCCTCCGTCTCCCCGGTGTTCCTCTGAGAGTGACGACAAGGTGCCGCTGTGGTGACGGTATCTCATAGAGTCAGTCAGCTCAGGCTGAGGTGTCTGCGGAGGTGTCTGGTGAAATCCAACTGGACTTGGGGCAAAGCTTGATTGACAATGGACTTTGGGAGCCAGCCCTGAGAACAACAATGAATGGTGACTGTAAGTCTTAGTGAACAAAAGAGAGCGCAGGTTAGCAGTTCTGCTGACATACGATAAACATTGACTGTTAACACGCAAATGCAGTTCTTTATAGAAAAGATAGATTCCAGAAAATAGTCATTTTACAAAATAGTATTACTGGAGGATTCACTTGCATTTTCTCAAGCTTTAAATCTCATGTCAGGTACTTTGGTTGGTTATAAGTTTCTGTTTTTCATTTGACAACAATCTTTTCTTGCCAACAGAAAAGAAAACTTTTCCAAAAAAAGCTATGAGATGCAGTTAAAGCTAATAGAGAAAAAACATCCAAAAAAGCTTCTTAATTTTATACTCAAAAAACTGGAATTAGCATTTTAAATACCTATACTGTTCCTCCAACATCCCTGACATATGCTCATGTCTTTCTCCTTATCTCAGTCGCCAGCATACTTAGTTGTGATAGCATATTCTTATCCTGTAGCTGCCTCTTATCTCAAAAATGTGTCTTCCATATAGCAGTGATTTAGTCTGTTAATCCTGGGAGAATATGAACAGGTTGCTCTACGTTTAACAACAGCTTTTTTTAAAAAGGCATTTTCCTGATCTGAAATTGCAATTTTGCAGCGTCTGTCACAGACTGAAATCTGCAGATCATTTTCATACACCGCTTTACTGAAATAGAGAAAATCTGTTATTTTTTTAATGTTCCTTGCTTATTGTACATGGCAGAAAATCTTCATTCACCAGATATAAGAGGACAGAAGTGCTGGAGCTTAGAAACAGTAATAAAAGACCTGCACCTGCTTACTGCCATCTGTGCAATATTTATTTATTACACAAACATGTTGGTTGGAATAAATAAGTATTGCACATGTTAGAATGATCCTATTTATACTGTAGACATGAATTTACCTTGACGTCTATGTTAAGAAGCCATGTGAAGCGGCTTTTTGTTGAATCCTCGTCCAGAGCTCGTATAATGATGCAGGTCGGTCCATCCTCGGCTCTGTACACATGCAAACAAACTCATTAACTTTTGTATTTAATAAAGGTTTATGAATTAGGCGCTTATCCATATTACAAATTTCCTTACAATCGGGTTTTTGTGTTGTTAGTGTGTATTACAGGAAGTTGAAATTGTCACCCTGCTGCTCCACCATTTAGTCGGTGCTACAATGTCAAGTACTGACATGCAATTTGGTGCCACACTGTACATTCACAGTGCCCGCAACATGAAATCTAATTCATTTGGTGACTCCTTGACTTTTCACTGAAGCTGTATTCAAAGTTCAACATTTAAATTTGTTCATTGCTGTGGTTAATTGTAAGCTAATGTTTCCTCCAATGTTACAGCGTTTCAGTAGCATGCTAACACACAAACTTATGACAGGTAATATGGTAAATGTCACTAAATTAGCATTGTCACTGTGGATGTGTTAGTACACGTTACTATTCCGCCCAAACTACCGCTGAGTCATGAAAACACTGACTCAACCCAGTATCAGTTCGTTTATAAAACGGTTTTCAATTATTGTTCTCTTCCTACAACCTTCACATTCCTCAAAATGCTCTTTTATCTGTTTAATAAGAAAGTTTTTATCTTGCACACACTAGATGCGACAGCAGACACTGACATCAGCAGGTGCTGGTACGTTACCACAGATTGTCAGGTCAAATTAAAATGTCACGGCAAAACCAAACAATAGTTTCTTGTAGCTGTTGTTCTTCACCTTATTGCCTGGACGACTGAGATCAACTATATTCAGACAGTATGTATTGTGAGAGAAAGTTCAGTGATGCTACTGAATATGTTTTAACACATGATGATTAATGACTAGTGTTCTGCGGATGTACCTCACAAAGCCTGCCTGAGGTGGGAATGACTCTAGCTGAATCGCTGCTCCTCCGAGATAAACGGTGGACTTTTGTTTGCAACTGTGTCTGACACTCAGGAAATCCCTTTGGCCAATCACGCTGCCTGCTGTCTCAGCTAAAACCTCATGAGTGACAATCGTTTCTGGTCCAACATGTTTTAGAACCTGCAACACAAAAGACATTAACTTGTCACACTTCTTTTGCACAACCTGATCTACAGGATTGAATTGCAACTTCATGTCTTTGTAGCATGGCATCAGTTATAAATAAAAATGTGCAGCCACCAAGAAAAGACTAGAAGAGTAGTAACTTTTTAAACTCTGGCTTATGCTGTACTGTCTAATCTGTGGTATTTGTAGAGGCTATTGTTTCACAGCTCATGAGACATCCAATTATCACCGGTAGCCTCTTGTAAGTTGTTGAAAGGTCAGCAGCTCACTTTGATTTGCTGTACACATGGGTTCCACTGATGCATCTCCTCAACTCTGACAAACAGGAGGTCATAGAGTTCTTCCACACTGGCTTCCAGGACGGCCTCGAGCTTGAACACCTTCCTGGCCCCCGGCATCACTTTGCTACAGATCACATCGCCGTTGCTCTAAGAAAAAGAAAGAAAGAAAGAGAAACACAAAGGTTATTTAGCACAATGGTTCCTTCCATTCAGTCTATTACAGAGTGTGGGTATTGAAGACATAAGAACTCTGTTCAGAGGAGCACACAGGAATCAGTCAGACGTTACCGCTGCGATCTCAAACTTCCATCCTTCTTTGTCCTCCAACATGCTGAGAGCTTTGCTCATTGCACCTCGACCTTGTTGCACATAGAACAGCTCATCTTCTGTGGCTGGTGCAGGCTTTGTACGTTCTGGTTTGGCCTCTAAAAAAGACTCTTGTTAGTAATATTACTAAGAAGGACAATCTAAATATTGCATTGAAGCTATAAAAGGATTTTTTCAATTTTACCATTAAAATGTAAACCGGCTTGTGGTCTCTTGTGATGTTGGCTTTGTCCCCATCGCTGCAGGTCCGTGATCTCCAGACCTATTACTGCCAAAGCTGTGCGTTGAAGTCCTGCCGGGTTTAAGGAAGAGAAAAAAAAAAAATCAGGAATCGTAGCCAGGATGACGCATTTGCATAAAAAAGGGTAAAAAAGGAAAAGTCAAATTGTTGAGAGCGTTTACCTGTCATGCTTCTTAGATGAGGGTAAGAGATTCCACAGCACAGCTTTACAACGGCAGGCAGCATGTTGTCTGTCTTTGGAAATGACAGCAAAGCAACAGAGTGTGGATGTGGTCTTTATATGGTTTATGAAGGACACTCCAATGAGATAAGGCCAAGAGTGGAAGATAGGACCTGCTCTGAATTCTGTCATGAAGGCCAGACTTGACAAGAATTTTATTAACTAAAACATAGCTTTGGACACAAGGCAGCAAAGAAATTCAACAGTGAGACCTTGCAGCAATCATGAACTACAGCCTGATTATTCTGTGTTTTCATGCACAGTCAAAATTGCAATTTTAAAATGTAAAATATGTGCAGATTAGAGTTTCCAAATTGTAGCAGCACAGAATGAAACAGTTGTACTTTAGATATGTAATAAAGAAAACAGCAAAGTGCAACCAGCATGACTGAAACTGTCAAATATATATATATTTTGGGATAGTTATGTAATTCCTGAATGACTGTAAATTAAATACTATGAAGCAATTAATGGTTAACAATTGGGGACCAAAAGTTGATGTTTGTAATTTATCCTATGTGATGCATGATAGCTGAGAATTTGTAACTAAGAATGCATTATCACACGATTACTTTACAAGTCTTGTTTATGAAGCAGCAATATTAAAAACACCTGCCTTATTTTTGTGTAGGTCCATTTTATACCACCAAAACAGCTTTGATCCATATGTGCGATGGACATGGTGCCTCATGGGGTGTCCTTGAGGCATAATAATAAGGAATTATAGTAGTCCAACTGAGTTTCAAATGCATGAACAAGTTTTTTAAACACATCTCTGAGACAGGATGTTCCTAATTTTGACAATGTTGCACAGGTGTAATGCGACTATCCTAAAGACGTGTTTTATGTATCAGTGAAATGACGTATCATTGATAAAAATAACTCAGGTTCTTCACTGTAGTACTTGAGGCCAAGGTGATGCTCTCCTGAGACTGTACATATAGTAACTACTGTCTGTTCTTCACCAGTCAAAGCTTTAGGAGAGAGTGGCAAACAGAAAACCACTGTAAAAATGAAAAACAAATATAAACTCATGATAATATTTGGCTAGAGTTGCTAGAAGATTTGTGGGAGGCTGAAGTTAATTGAAAGAAAGTTATTTGGTCTGATGAAATGTTTGATGGCATGATCAGACTAGATGCTATGTTTGGCAGAGTTCTGCAGAGTCCTGGTTCCAGAACATGATGATAGAATTACAGACAAACTTTAACAAAAGCTGCCTGAGAGTTTACAGGTTTTTATGTTAGATTTCTTCAGTAATTTAATGAGAGTTATCAGCAAAAATCAAGTGTTCATTTGATGAACTTCATTTCCTAAAACATCCAGAATTGGAGCTCATATCTTTGGCAGCTGTAAAGTTTCTGCTCCTTCAAAGTTCACAACACAATGAATGAATTCCTAAAACACTCTCAATGCTGGAGAGCGTTTGTGATGCTGAAGCAGTGACCAGTTTTTCTGTTTCTTCTCTGGAGATGCACAATGAGGGACGTCTGCAGAGACTGAGAAAGAGTCTCACCACATCCTGACATGAGGAAAAAGACTTTATTGAAGACTACAATGAGAAAAACTATCAGACAGCAGATGGCTGCATTCAAGGTGAGCTCTGAACATTTGATCTGGAACAGGAATTCAATAACGACAGCATGAGCTTCATTTTAGTCTGTAGCTGCTGAATTCATGTATGAATCATCTGGCACTAGAGAGGAAGACCATCAAACATCCATGTCAGCTGATGGAGGTCCAAGAGTCTCACCCAACAAACAACCTACAGAGTGAAGACCTCCAATCTGATTGGACGGCCTCCTATTCAGCCACATGTGTGAACAAATGCCTCTAAGTTGATTTGTTTTCTAAAATAAATCTAGTTTGAGTCCTAATCTATGCCTGTGTGTTTGCTTCTTTACACTGCTGTTAACAGTTTAGGCTGTTAGATTGTTCCAGATAAGACGAGTACAAGATTCTTCAGAGCCATTCTACCACGAGCCTGACAGGAAGAACTCCAGCAGCTACTGAATGTTCCTGTGGTTCCCTCAAGGCTACAGGAGGAGCCCTACGAGGACGAGCCGGTCCACCTGATGGCGGCCAGTCGCTGCAGTTCAAAGCCAACACCGACTACGTGGACTTCTACTGGACCACACGGAGGCCTTCAAACCGGACCAACAAGTTCAGCGACTCCCGGACTCGTGGGTCTGAGGACGCTGCCGAGCCTCGGTCCAGCTGGCCTCCTGTCTGTGGGTGTTTGAGTGCTGAGAGGTTTGTGGATGCATGTGAACGTTCTGTGTTGAAACAGCAGCTTTGGACTCAGTAACGCCGGGAAAAACCAAGAGCTCCTTTATTTGTGACTTCCACTAAAAAAACTGATGAAAATAAGTTTACCAGGATTCTGACTGATAACAGATTATTAAATAATGAAACTAACAGTTTAAATATTCCTTCAAACAATCCTTTTAGGTCTACATTTCCTTTACACTGACTTCTTGGTATATGTACAAGTATTTTGGGTGGAATATACCATTAAGGCCAATGTTCAAGGGTTCTTCTGGGAATATACCATTAAACCAATCTTTTAGGTAAATGTTCCAGGATGTTGGGTAGAATATACCATCAGATCAACCTTTTAGGTCTATACTGGAAGATTTTAGGGTAGAATATTACTCCAAACAATCCTTTAGGTCTACATTTAAGGTGGAATACTCGTTTACACCAAGATTTTTTAGTCTACATTGAAGGATTTTAGGTGGAATATTCCTTTGAACGAACTTTTTATGTTTATGTTCAAGGATGTTGGGTGGAATATACCATCGGACCAACCTCCAAGGTCTACTATAGTGAATTTTAGGTGGAATATACCATTAAACTCACCTTTTAGGTCTACATTGGAGGATTTTAGGTGGAATTTTCTTCCAAACCGTCTTTTAGTCTACATTTAAGGATGTTTAGGATGGTATATTCTTCCAAACCGACTTCTCAGGTCTACTTTTGAGGTGGAATATTCCTCCATGCTAACTTTTTTGGTCTACATTGAAGGATTTTTTCTAAACCACCCTTTCAGGTCTATATTTGAGATTTTGGGTGGAATATTCCTTTTAACCAGCCCCTCAGGTCTCTTTGAGGGTTTTGGACGGAATACTCGGTTAAAGCAACATTTTAGGTGCATGTCCAAGGATTTTTGGTGGAATGTTCCTTTAAGGTGGATGTGTGAGGACCTTGTAGGTGGAATACTTCCTGAAAACAACCTTTTAGGTCAACATTCAAAGATTTAAGGTGGAATATTCCTTTAAACCAACCTAAATTTCATATTTTGATCATTATTAAGTGAGAAACCTCAATCCAGACTCCTCATAATGATGTTTGAGATTTATGCTGCTGTTATTTGTTTAGTCCAGACTAAATGACAGAAATCCACAACTGTAATTTTATTTCAGGACTCTGTTAAATGTCAAAACAATCGATATAACTCTAAAAACTCAACAGCTGTACAAACTCTGAGTAAACTCTTCACAAGGATCCAAAATAAGTTGGACTTCTACATGAGAGCTTTAATTATTCTTCATCTACTTCCTGAAAAGTTAGGTCAATAAAAAAGACAAAAATTGATATTTTCAGCTGAACTAAAGACAGACTTTGTGATTTTTCTGCTCACATGTTGTGTTGTTGTAAACTTCCTCTTTCAAATAAATATCCGCCTAACCCCCTGGAAACCAGCGTTTGTCCTGTTTTTGTGTTGCTCCTCGGCGACCCTAGACAGCCGGGTCGTAATGTTTTTTGAGCAACACACCATACTATGACGTTTTTACAATGATGGTTCTACTATGGAACCAGTTTGACATGTTCAGGTGTTCTTTGTGTGAAAACTCAGACATTTCAGGGATCAGAAGGTGGTTTTCAACTTTCTTTGTTAACTTTCTGCTTCAACTTTAAACTAAATTTCCTTCACTAAGCCAGCCCTCTGGACTTCCAGTAAGCTGTGTTCCTATTGGCTGTCCAGGTGGCTGCTTGGTGTTATCAGCAACACCTGAGCAGCTCAGTGTCTTCCTGCTTTATTTAGCTGCAGGCAAACATTTCCTCTGCTTCTCTTGACCACTGAACCGGGTTTGGCTCCGTTGCTTCAGTTTGTTCTTTAGGCGTTGGCTTGCAGCTTCCAGCAGTAAGATCATCTTTAATGTGTTTCTTGGTGTGTTTTAGGGCTTTGTACTGGATAGTTGTCTTGGTAAATGTGGTTCTTTAGCCACAGTTAGCACATGGTGCTAATGTGTGCAGTGATTAGTGGATTTGGTACAGCTGAGTTGTGTCTTTATCTTGGCTGTAGTGAGTCTTTAGAGGTTTTTGCTCAGACACATTCTGTATTCTTGTTTGTGAACCAACGTTGGTTGTCCAGAAGGTAAGAGTTCCTGTCCTGATTCTCTGTTCTCAGAGGTTCTCTGGTAGGCTGCAGGAGACTTTAGCGTTTGGGTTGTGCTAGTTTGGTTTTTGTACGGTTTCATTTGGACGACTATCTTGAGGCTCCTCCATGTGGTTTAGTGAGGTTTTCTGGAACAGTTCTACAAAGCAACCTGCAGCAGAATAGACTTTGAGAGTTTTTAGGAAGTTCTGGAGACCAGACTTTAGAGCAGCAGAAACATTTGTCAGCAGTTTGAGCAGGAGAAGGTGAGCTTCAGAGTAGAAATGAGACAGAAACCTTCTTGACCCGTGTGGTGAGGTCCTGTACCAAGAGTTTGAGCAGGTTGTGAAGAGTCTGTAGTTCTTTGGTCTGAAAGCACAAGAAGAGTCGACTCATTAAAGGAGAAAACAGGAGATATTGTTGCTTCTTCTGTCGCTCTGCAGTTTCCAGTTTCCTTAGACTGAATATCAAGTTTATATTTTAAATGATTTCCCATGTGAGCCCAAGAAGACTTCAATAAACTCCCTCCATCCCCTGGACACAACAGATTTTATTACCATGTTAAGTCTTTTGTTTTTAAATATGTTTTTGAGTTTTAATCATAGTTTCAAAATAGTTTTTTCTCTTTGCTTGTTTAGTTTTGTCATCTGTGTGAAAGCTGCGAAACAAATAAAGAATTGATAAACTGAATAACTGACTAACTCATGATTGTGACAACAGAGGTAATTTCATTGTGATTTAAGGGTTTGCTTCATTTTCAAGGTTGGGGTTAAAATCTTGACAGAAAAAAAAAGATTAAAAAAATAAACTACATTAAAAAAAAAGCAATTAAATCACAGGAAAAAAAACATTTGATACAATAAAACTTTAAAAAAGAAAATTAAACATAAAATACAATTAAATTATATTAAACAGACAAAATATTTAATTAGATAATGAAACAGAAGATACAAAACATTATGAAATTAAACAAATTTCTTAAACAAAGATATGAAATATTAAAGATAAAACATTTTAGATAATTAAACATTTAAAAAATACAATTAAGCAAGAAGATTATTAAACATTTAAAAAATACAAAACATTTAATTAGATTATTAAACCTTTAAAAAGACAAAACATTTAATTAAAAAATTAAATGTTTAATTAGAAAATTAAATCTTAAGGAAAATAAACTTTAAATATGAATTAAACAGAAAATACAATGAAGCATTTAAATAGAAAATTAAACATTAAAAGGTGGTAAAACATTTAAAAAGAAACACCTTAAAGATTTATTCAAAAAACTAAACACTGGGAAAAACCTTTCCATAGTGTTTTTCACGACCTCCTTTACATTATTTCATCATATGGCACGTTTTTACATGTTGAAAAATCACATTTTTTTTCGTCATAGTATAGTAAGGCGTTTTTTTGCGCCAAAATTCATGATGATTTTTATTTTTCAAAGAAAACCTTTCTGGAGTGTTTTTCATGGCCTCCTTTACATTATTTCATCATATGGCACGTTTTTACATGTTGAAAAATCGCATTTTTTTTCGTCATAGTATAGTAAGGCGTTTTTTTGTGCCAACATTCATGATGATTTTTTTTTCAAAGAAAACCTTTCTGGAGTGTTTTTCACAGCCTCCTTTACATTATTTCATCATATGGCATGTTTTTACAACATGTTTGAAAAATCGCATTTTTTTTTCGACATAGTATAGTAAGGCGTTTTTTTGTGCCAACATTCATAATGATTTTTTTTCAAAAAAAACCTTACCATAGTTTTTTTCTCAGCCTCCTTTACATTATTTCATCATATGGCATATTTTTAAAACATGTTGAAAAATCGCAAGGCGTAATCGTGAGGCGTTTTTTTTGCGCCAAAATTCATGATGATTTTGTTTTTTCAAAGAAAACCTTTCTGGAGTGTTTTTCATGGCCTCCTTTACATTATTTCATCATATGGCACGTTTTTACAACATGTTGAAAAATCGCATTTTTTTTTCGACATAGTATAGTAAGTCGTTTTTTTGCGCCAAAATTCATGATGTTTTTTTTTTCAAAGAAAACCTTTCTAGAGTGTTTTTCACAGCCTCCTTTACATTATTTCATCATATGGCACCTTTTTACAACATGTTGAAAAATCGCAAGGCGTAATCGTAAGGCGTCTTTTTTGCGCCAAAATTCATGATTTTTATTTTTCAAAGAAAACCTTTCTGGAGTGTTTTTCATGGCCTCCTTTACATTATTTCATCATATGGCATGTTTTTACATGTTGAAAAATCGCATTTTTTTTCGTCATAGTATAGTAAGGCGTTTTTTTTGCGCCAAAATTCATGATGATTTTGTTTTTTCAAAGAAAACCTTTCTGGAGTGTTTTTCACAGCCTCCTTTACATTATTTCATCATATGGCACGTTTTTACAACATGTTGAAAAATCGCATTTTTTTTTCGACATAGTATAGTAAGTCGTTTTTTTGCGCCAAAATTCATGATGTTTTTTTTTCAAAGAAAACCTTACCATAGTTTTTTTCTCAGCCTCCTCTACATTATTTCGTCATATGGCACATTTTTACAACATGTTGAAAAATCGCATTTTTTTTTCGACATAGTATAGTAAGGCGTTTTTTTTCGCCAAAAGTCATGATTTTTTTTCAAAGAAAACCTTTCTAGAGTGTTTTTCACAGCCTCCTTTACATTATTTCATCATATGGCACGTTTTTACAACATGTTGAAAAATCGCATTTTTTTTCAACATAGTATAGTAAGGCGTTTCTTTGCACCAAAATTCATGATGATTTTTATTTTTCAAAGAAAACCTTTCTGGAGTGTTTTTCACAGCCTCCTTTACATTATTTCATCATATGGCACGTTTTTACATGTTGAAAAATCGCATTTTTTTTTCGACATAGTATAGTAAGGCGTTTTTTTGTGCCAACATTCATAATGATTTTTTTTCAAAAAAAACCTTACCATAGTTTTTTTTCTCAGCCTCCTCTACATTATTTCGTCATATGGCACATTTTTACAACATGTTGAAAAATCGCATTTTTTTTTCTACATAGTATAGTAAGGCATTTTTTTGCGCCAAAATTCATGATGATTGTTTTTTCAAAGAAAACCTTTCTGGAGTGTTTTTCACAGCCTCCTTTACATTATTTCATCATATGGCACGTTTTTACAACATGTTGAAAAATCGCATTTTTTTTTCCGACATAGTATAGTAAGGCGTTTTTTTGCGCCAAAATTGATAATGATTTTTTTTTCAAAGAAAACCTTACCATAGTGTTTTTCTCAGCCTCCTCTACATTATTTCATCATATGGCACGTTTTTACAACATGTTGAAAAATCGCATTTTTTCTTCGACATAGTATAGTAAGGCGTTTTTTTGTGCCAACATTCATGATGTTTTTTTTTCAAAGAAAACCTTTCTGGAGTGTTTTTCACGGCCTCCTTTACATTATTTCATCATATGGCACGTTTATACAACATGTTGAAAAATCGCAAGGCGTAATCGTAAGGCGTTTTTTTTGCGCCAAAATTGATGATGATTTTTATTTTTCAAAGAAAACCTTTCTGGAGGGTTTTTCACGGCCTCCTTTACATTATTTCATCATATGGCACGTTTATACAACATGTTGAAAAATCTCATTTTTTTTTCGTCATAGTATAGTAAGGCGTTTTTTTGCGCAAAAATTCATAATGATTTTTTTTTCAAAGAAAACCTTACCATAGTGTTTTTCACAGCCTCCTTTACATTATTTCATCATATGGCACGTTTTTACAACATGTTGAAAAATCGCATTTTTTTTCGTCATGGTATAGTAAGGCGTTTTTTTGCGCCAAAATTCATGATGATTTTTTTTTTTAAGGAAAACCTTTCTGGAGTATTTTTCACAGCCTCCTTTACATTATTTCATCATATGGCACGTTTTTACAACATGTTGAAAAATCGCATTTTTTTTCGACATAGTATAGTAAGGCGTTTTTTTGCGCCAACATTCATAATGATTTTTTTTTTAAAAAAAACCTTACCATAGTGTTTTTCTCAGCCTCCTCTACATTATTTCGTCATATGGCACATTTTTACAACATGTTGAAAAATCGCATTTTTTTTCGACATAGTATAGTAAGGCGTTTTTTTGCGCCAAAATTCATGATGTTTTTTTTCAAAGAAAACCTTTCTGGAGTGTTTTTAACGGCCTCCTTTACATTATTTCATCATATGGCACGTTTTTACAACATGTTGAAAAATCTCATTTTTTTTTCGACATAGTATAGTAAGTCATTTTTTTGCGCCAAAATTCATGATGTTTTTTTTTTTCAAAGAAAACCTTTCTGGAGTGTTTTTCACGGCCTCCTTTACATTATTTCATCATATGGCATGTTTTTAAATGTTGAAAAATCGCATTTTTTTTTCGACATAGTATAGTAAGTCATTTTTTTGCGCCAAAATTCATGATGTTTTTTTTTTTCAAAGAAAACCTTTCTGGAGTGTTTTTCAGGGCCTCCTTTACATTATTTCATCATATGGCACGTTTATACAACATGTTGAAAAATCGCATTTTTTTTCGACATAGTATAGTAAGGCATTTTTTGCGCCAAAATTCATGATGGTTTTTTTTTCAAAGAAAACCTTTCTGGAGTGTTTTTCACAGCCTCCTTTAC